>NC_081854.1:51493605-52198605 GCF_963259705.1 Myotis daubentonii | reverse complement strand
ATGTGAATGGGGACTACAGTTTCGCTAACAGCATCATACCAATGCTAATTTCTGATTTTTGATCCTGGCACTGTGGGTTATGTAAGAAGTTGTCCTTGATTTTAGGAAATACACACCAAAGGAGGGATGACTGCAATTTACTCTCAAGCACTTTTAAAAAATAAATAAAATATATATATATAATACACACACACACACACACACATATATACATACAGGTGTGTGTGCGTGTGTGAGAGAGAGAAAGAGAACAGGAGAGAAGAATAAAGCAAACGTTAACATTTGAGAAATCTGGGTGAAAGATATATAGGAATTCTTACAACTCTTCTGCAGGTCTGAAATTACGTCAAAAAGTTTAAAGAAAACTAAAGGCTGGTTATCATTATCTATAAATTCTGCCAATGCTACCAATATAGTAAATGTAAAAAAAATTCTAGTTTTATTATCCACTTTAGGAAAGCAAGTACAGATCTGTGGGAGTGGTAACAGGAAACAACAGACAAACAAAACAACCACAGCCCTGGCTGGGTGGCTCAGTTGGTTGGAGTGTTGTGCCGTACACAAAAGGTTACGGGTTCGATTCCTGGTCAGGGCACATATGGGAAGCAACCGATCAATATTTCTCTCTCACACTGATATTTCTCTCTCTCTCTCTCTAAAATCAATAACAACATATCCTCAGGTGAGGACTAAAGATAACAATAAAAAAATCAACCACCACCAGCAGCCTGTATACACCAAAAGCCCTCTTTTCTACCAGTAGACTGTACAGGGGTAATCCATTAAAAGAGTTGCTTTTATCACGGTGCCACAAATAAAACTTTGCTTGGCTCTCCTGTTATTCAGCAACAGGTCAGACAGGCGCCTTGTTCCTGGGCAAAATGAAGATATCTTTCATTATGTCTAAAGGTAACTTACAGGGCACGCAAACATATTTTGCTGCTCAAACGTCACCTGTCTAACAACTTCCCAAACAAGAGATTGGGGACAGCAGGGCGGAGTCACGCAACAGCTGGAGTCCTAGCATACTGACGAGAGACCAGGGGATTGCGAAAGGCAGTGACCTACAGCCCAGGACATGCCCTCCAGAGCAGGGGCACCTGTTCTCCACAGGAACAGACCCCAGGTAACTCCCTTTAGCCTCAGCATGGTCCTCAGAACCTGGGAGATCCTTCAGAAGCTACAACGCCAATGAGCTCTCAGGGAGTGAAAGTGATCCCTTTAATTCTACAAATAGAACTGGAGAGAGAAAGAAAGGATTTATATGGAGGGACCCTCACACCCTAAGGAAAAGAGATCATGAATTTTACAGGAACGAGGATGCTCTGACTTTCTAGACCAGTGTTTGCACTCATTCACCATGAGTAACGGCCAGCAGAGAAAATACATACACTTCCATGACAATCTCATCATTTCATCTCGCAGGCTAGAAAAAGTCTCTCCCAACTAAGGTTCATTTATTACAAGTCCGAGATTATGTGTTTAAGAGATTCTAACTGAATCAGCTTAGCAAAAATTTGTTTTTTACTCAAAATCTAGTAGAGAAAATGGCACATAACTTTTAAAAAGAAATAAAGTATTAAATCAAGTTTCAAAATAAATGAATTTTGGCACACACCTAGAGAAAATATTTAATGGGAAAACTCATTTAAAATTTTCTATACATAAGCTCTGAAAAGGAAGGGAGGGAGGAAGGGAGGAAGGAAGGAAGGAAAGAAGGAAGGGCCTTTTCAGGTTTCTGCCCACACAGTGGCGTCCCAACTATTTAGAACCTTGTTGGATGTAATCCAAGACTAAGGTACTTTTTCTCTATTCTTATGTACCAACACTTCCAAATCTTGAAACAAAAGACAAGTTTAGTAATGGCATACTTGGAAACACAAAAGTTGACAGTTAGTAATCTCTCCTATTTGGTTACTCAGAGCTACTTTTTAAAAAGCCAGGCCCTAGCTGGTTTGTTTCAGTGGATAGAGCACTGGCCTTTGGACCGAAGGGTCCTGGGTTCGATTCTGGTCAAGGGCACATTCTCGGGTTGTGGGCTTGATCGCCAGAAGGGGCATGCAGGAAGCAGCTGATCGATTCTTTCTCATCATTGATGTTTCTACCTCTCCCTACCTCTCTAAAATGAATAGAAATATTTTTTTTTAAAAAAAGCCAGATCTGAGAATGATTTCAATTATTAGCATTTAATTATGATTGAACTAGAGGCCAGGTGCACAAAATTCGTGGGGGGGGGGGCGTTTTAAGGGGGGTGCAGGCACCGGCAGTCCCCTCAATCCGGCCCGCACCCTCTTGCAGTCTGGGAGCCCTTGGGAATGTGCAACTGATGGTTTAGGCCCACTCCCCGCAGCAGTTGGACATCCTTAGCGCTACTGTGGAGGCGGGAGAGGTTCCCACCACCGCTGCTGCTGTACTTGCCAGCCATGAGCCCAGCTTCTGGCTGAGTGGCACTCCCCCTGTGGGAGCGCACTGCCCCCTGGTGGTCAGTGCACATCATAGCAGCCGGTCGTTCTGCTGTTCGGTCAATTTGCATATTAGCCTTTTATTATATAGGATATGTAAACTAGCATCTACCATCAAAGGTATAAGAATAAATCCCAGCAAATACAAACAGGAAAAGTTCCATTTTAACTTCTTTACATCTCAAGTTAAGTGATAATTCAAGACAGACAGGACTACAGCTCAGAACTTTCAAATCTGGATTTACTTTTATTCTATTACCAAAGCCACGATTGCCCCACTAAGTTACAGATTTCATCATCTGCAATAAATAATTACAAAGAACACTGGCTGCCAGGAATGCAGGATAAAGGAAGAAAGTTCAGCCTGGACGGTGGCATTTACTTCATCTTGGTAGCATCTCTAAAATCTACTGGAACTGACTTAAATGTAAACACTATCTGAGCAATGTTATTTCTTCACAGCAACTTTCCCCCTAATCTTTCAAGTCTCATCTTTCCAATTACATTATCAGCTCCCTGAGGGTAACTGTTTATTCTCAGGATTTAATTTTTTTTTAATTTAAAAAAGTGATGCATACAGCAGGCCTTTTGAATCTCATCGTGAGAATGGTGGTCCTTTCTACTACTGGTTCTGTCCCCTAAAAACATTCCCTTGCCCCAACTGGCATACTGTTATGATTTGTATTGCTTTATAAGTGCCAGGCACTGTGTTAAGCACATTTTAATCAACATTTAAGAGTGCTGCCCTAGCTATAGAGCGTCAGCCTGTGGACTGAGGGGTCCTGAGTTTGATTCCAGTCAAGGACACATACCTCGGTTGCAGGCTCCCGGCCCTGGTTGGGGGCATGCGGGAGGCAATCAATTGATGTGTCTCTCTCTGTCTCTCCCTCTCCCTTCCACTTTTTCTAAAAATCAATGGAAAAAATATCCTAGGGTGAGGATTAAAAAAAAAAACCCACAAACATTTAATAGTCCTCTGAGAAGAGTATTTTTAACACAGAGGCACTGTTTAAATAACTGCTCAAGAACACAGAGCTTCTACGTTTTGGCATTAACATCTGAATCCAGGCAGCTTGTTTCCCAAGCCTCTGTCAGGAAAGAAAACGACTTTGTAGATTACTAAACACTATCCTCCATACCTGCCCATTTATCTAGATCTCATTTGATTCTCCCAACAACCCTGTTAGTTAAACAAGAAAGGCATACCCATTTTACAGATGAGAAAAAAGTCAAGGGCGTGTAAGTTAAGCTGCTTCTAGAACCCGTCTTCTGCCCTCCTTTTTTAGCACTTCTCACACTATACCACCCTGATTTTGAGGCAGCAGATCCTAAAAGTAGGCTCTAGAGCAGTGATGGCGAACCTTTTGAGCTCGGCGTGTCAGCATTTTGAAAAACCCTAACTTAACTCTGGTGCCGTGTCACACATAGAAATTTTTTGATATTTTCAACCATAGTAAAACAAAGACTTATATTTTTGATATTTATTTTATATATTTAAATGCCATTTAACAAAGAAAAATCAACCAAAAAAATGAGTTCGCGTGTCACCTCTGACACGCCTGTCATAGGTTCGCCATCACTGCTCTAGAGACTAGTGATCTGGAGCCATGCTGTACACATAAAAATGGGTATCGAGATATATCAAGATACTATTTTCATGCATGGTTTACTGTCCAAAGAAATCTAATATATTAAAGGAATAAACCATCAACTAAAAAATGGCAAGTGGTCATGAGACTTGGAGGAACTGTATGGATTTAAAAATGTAAAAACACTGGCCGGAGGCTCCGAACCAAGAAAGTAAAGGAACATTTCACTTGTGCATTAAACGTGCTGCTAAGGATCCAAATCAGAACCCCATCTGTATCCACAGTTCACCCAGCAGCCGCCAAAGTCAAGTATTTCCTTTCAGAAGAATACCCCCAAAATCACCAGCAACAAGTGCTCTGACTTCTAGTGAGTGTGCGTCCATCCTCCCAGTACATCAAGAAGCCGAGTATCCCGCAAACGTCCTAACGGTGCTCCTGTCTCCCAGGAGGGGAACCGAGTCCCAAACCTAGCTGCGCCCCCTCCTGGCCACCTGACCCTACGCACACCGCATGCTCTCTCTGGGTCTTGCTTTTAAAAATACGGTACAGCTCTTAACTCCTAATTAGGAAGTCGTTCCATTTAAAGGGTCCCCAGGACCCCGAGAAGGGCTAAAATGCACACACAAGTGGTGTTCACAAATGCTAAAAGTTGTCCAAAATGGACAAATGCTTTTCACTCTGTGTACTCCTTCCTAAGAAGCACTTCAAAGGAAGTGAAAAATGGATTTTTCAGAATCAGAAGATGGAATTTCAGGCACTAAAGTGGCTTTCTGCCCTGCTATGGGAACCCTTATGATCTCCCACCCCCATTTCTCCTCAAAACAATTTCTGTCAAAAAAGATATATCCAGCCCTGGCCAGGTAGCTGAGTTGGTTAGAGCATCATCCTGATACACCAAGGTTGTGGATTCTATCCCCAGTCAGAGCACATACAAGAAGCAACCAATAAATGCATACATAAGTGGAACAACAAATCAATGCTTCTCTCTTTCTTAAAAAAAAAAGTGTATATGCCTCAGAATTTCACTTCAGGATAGAGATAGACGATAAAATTGTGCTCACCAAATTTTTTTTTTTTTGAGAGTGAGGAAGAGAGAGGGAGAGAGAAAAACATCGACGTGAGAGTGAAACACTGATCGACTGGGAAGTGAACCAGAAACCCTTTGGTGCACCGGACAACGTCCCACTAACTGAGCCACAATGGCCAGGGCTGCTCACCCATTTCTAAGTTCCTCAAGTCTCTTAATAACCAATTTGTTTAGATCAATAAAACACTTAGAAATCTACTACTGATGCAAATTAAATGACATAAAATTCCTGTGGGCATTCATCACCCAGCCATTCTCATATACTGCAGCTAAAATATACTAGGCCTACATGAAGAGGAAGCTTTTTCTAGATTTCTCCCAATTATGAGCAGCTGGTACTCTGTTAAGGACCTAATTCCCTATAACCAAACACAACAATAGTAGTTATTAGTCAAAACTTCAACTTCTTGCCCGAGCCGGTTTGGTCCAGTGAATAGAGTGTTGGCCTGAGGACCAAAAGGTCCCGGGTTCGATTCTGGTCAAGGGCACGTACGTCGGATGCAGGCCCCTCCCCAGCCCATGCCCTGGTTGGGTGCGTGCAGGAGGCAACCAATCGATGTGTTTCTCTCACATTGATATTTCTCTCTGTCTTTCCTTCTCTCTTCCATGCTCTCTGAAAAATCCTCGGGTGAGGATTAAATTTTTTCCCCACTTCTCTGAGTAGAGGAGCATAACTTTGGATAAATGCACTACTCTTAAAAATATTTTTTTTTAAGTCTACTTTAATCCAGCCTGTCAGAACAATGAGAAAACCACAGTAACACCGTCAGTAGTTTCTCACCCGATCCTTCAAATAAAAATCTGGATAGAAATGCCACAGCACTTTGAAAAACATTAAGGAAGTGAACGAGCCAAAGCCGGTTTGGCTCAGTGGATAGAGCGTCGGCCTGCGGACTGAAGGGTCCCGGGTTCGATTCCGGTCAAGGGCATGTACCTTGGTTGCGGGCACATCCTCAGTAGGGGGTGTGCAGGAGGCAGCTGATCGATGTTTCTCTCTCATCGATGTTTCTAACTCTCTATCCCTCTCCCTTCCTGTCTGTAAAAAATCAATAAAATATATTTAAAAAAAAAAAAGTGAATGAAGTTTTCACCAGAGGAAGTAAGGTGGTTTCTGCCGCTCCCTGAAAAGAACTTGCATCAAGAAGAAACAAGAAATAATACTTCACTAACTAGGGCTCCAAGGGGCCTCCCATCTTATTCCAGAACACTGGGACTTAGAATGCTAAAATGAGCAGTAGGAGACAGGAAGAAATAGGAAAGGAGAGTTCTGGCTAAGGGTCAGTTCAACATAGTGATGTTAGAGGAGTTCTTCTTTGTGCTTCAGTTTCTCTCCGTAAAAATAAGCTTCGGCTTCCATGTTGGGCTCCCTAAACAATGTATAGTGCAAATCCTCCCAACAGGGGACAACCATCAGCCACTGACCCCATCAAGTCCTCTAAAAGGGTGACTGAAGGGGAACCTAGATGAACGTATACTTATGCGTACACGTGAATGCTGTTCCTTTCAAAAACAAAAAACGCAGGAAGTTGCACTCATTTGAAAAATGCTGCCCTCACTCAAAAGATTAGACGTTGCCCGGCCGGAGTGGCTCAGTGGTTGAGTGTCGACCTATGAACCAGGATTCCCGGTCAGGCACATGCCCGGGTTGTGGGCTCGATCCCCAGGCGGGGGCGTGCAGGAGGCAGCCGATCAATGATTCGCTCTCATCACTGATGTTTCTCTCTCTCTCTCTCCCTCTCTGAAATTAATAAAATTTATATTAAAGAAAGAAAAGTTTAGCCATTTTTCCGGATTTTGCTTTCAAGTAAGCAATTCATCTTTCTGAATGCACAGCAGTGGAATATGGATATTCCTAATTTCAACTTATGTCTTACTTACTTCCTAGAAAGATTCTAGGTAGCTTACATTCAAAACATTTACGCTCATTACAGAGGAGAAAACTGTATGGTTTCCCCAGGTGACCTCTGGGGAAGGAACCTTTCTTTAAATATTTGTACTTGTGAAAAAAAAAAAAGGCCATGTGACTTTGTAGGTGTAATTCCCATTTAGGGAGGAGGGGAGGCAAACTCCACATCTTCAAACATCAACCTCTCTTCTCCCTCTCACCCCGCTGCTGACAGCACGGACAACGGCTCGTTTCTTTCCACTCATCACCACGCTAGGAGGGTCCTAGGAGTCCATCACTTTTCTGAAAGGTGATTTTCAGAGTGTAAGCCTGACCCCCTCACACTAAACAAGGACACAGGCGCCCTAACGCTGTCCTTCAGACACAACACTTAACCCCATATTCTTACTCAGGGCCTCTCTCTGCAGAACGGCCACACTGGAAATCGTGCGTCTGTAAGAGTGCTTAGGTGAACTACTCTTTAGTCTCAAAACGTCACCAATTCCACGCACACGCACTACGTGATCTGGCAATGAGGAGGACCCCTCACCCATTCCAGGAATGACTTCTCAGTGCGTTCTCTAAAACAGTGAAAGCGACACCATCAGTTACCAAAAGAATTTAGCCAACTCTTCATGCTCACGAAGACCGCGTCTTCATCCAAGAGATGACAAAAGGTCAAACTTAGGCTGCTAAGCCAAGCCCAGACTGTGCTGTTCCAATGACTATGTTAGCGACTATGAACGTACTCATCATCGCTCCCAATCTCACTTTACCAGCTGATAAAATAACATAAAAAATAAACACAATGACCCTCCCGGGCAGCGGGCTCTCCATCCACCCCACCTGGAACTTTCATCCCCAAAGGAGAAACCAGCGATCGTCCTCGGAGGCATTTCCCTCCGTTTAGGCTGCAAACCTCATCTCTGAAGCTGCTGCCAGTTTTCCCAACTTTCCTTCTGGAATAACTTAGAGCCACCAAGAGTGAGGAACAGCCAAGGAGCCCCAGGGATGGTGGGATCCCCCTCATCAGGCTTCCCTTTCTTCTGAATACCCATTTATTTTATACCAAATGGAGCCCCTTTGGGATTTTCACTTTGGGGGGGGGAAGGGGGGGCCGGAATTACATTTCAAAACAAGGACGCTCCTGAGCGATCATGCTTAGCTTTGAAACAGGCCTGCATCTTTTCTCCCAAGAAAATGGGGTGGGAGAAGGAACTGGGGGGACATCAGACCCCAGCGATGGGCGGTGAGAGCTGGGACTGCTCCCTCTAGAATGGGGGGGAGGTGGGGAGTCTGGCTCCTTCTGACCCGTTGGGGGGGGGCGGGGCACGAGGGTGGCAATGCCACTTGGTCAGACACTCACCTTGAGAATTTTTACCACCACTCTCTCATTGTTGGTGATGTTAATGGCCTCAAACACTTCACTATACTTCCCCCGACCAAGTTTCCGAACCAGTTGGTAATCATCTTGATTCCTGGGAAAGGCAAGAGGGACACATAAATGCCAGGACTTGGGGTTCACCCAGCACAGGCCCACCAGACGCCCCCACCGAGCCACGTTCATGCTCCCAGCCCTTAGAGGTGCCTGTCCGCCAGCCACCACTCACTCCCAACATGGAGGCCCCTGCACCCCGCACCGGGCTCCCCGCACCCCGCACCGGGCACACCGCACCGGGCTCCCCGCACCCCGCACCCCGCACCGGGCTCCCCGCACCCCGCACCGGGCACACCGCACCGGGCTCCCCGCACCGGGCTCCCCGCACCCCGCACCCCGCACCCCGCACCGGGCCCCCAACCTCACTGTTCCCTCCTAAGTTGAGAGGAGGGCGAGAGGCCCTGCTCTGAGCCCATCGAGGTGGGGGAGCGGGGCGCCCGGCTCCCAGGAGGCCCCCCCTGCCCCCCTCTTCCCCGCGGCGCCCCTGCACCTGCCCCGCACTTCACACCCTCCGTGCCTCGCGCCTGCTCGGAGGATCGGGGCGTCTTTTTAAAATCTGGCCCCATCCAGCCTCACTTGGAAAAACTAAAACTGAGGCGGAGAACCGCCATAGCTCCGGGGGGACAGCTGTTGCCTCCCCACCCGCCCCGTCGACCCCAACGTGGGAGAAGGGGCGCTCCCGCCCTCCCGCCAGGCCTGGCCCCGGACCCCGCACTTCTCCCCGCACCGAGGGCGTTCCTCGGGGTTCAGGGGAGCGGGGGGGGGGAGAAGGGGCGAGCGCGACGGGGCCGGGCGCGGCCCCCCACCCCCCCGCGGGCCGGGACGCGCGGGCCCAGCCGGGGGGCGCGGGGGGCGGGCGGGGGGCGGCGGCTTTACCCCCAGCTCGGGACGTGAGCCTCGTAGTCCCAGTAGTCGCGGCTCCTCAGGCTGTTCACCTCGGCGTAGACCCGGGCCCTGCTGCCCGCGGCCGGGCCGGGCATGGCGGGCGGGACCGGGGGGCGCCGCGGGGCGCCGCGGGCGGCGGGGCGCGGGGCGCGGGGCGGCGGGCGGAGCAGGCGGCGGGCCGCGGGCCGGAGCAGGAGGAGGAGCGCGGCGGCGGGCGGCCACGCCAGGCCGGGCCCGCGGGGGCGGGCGGGGGGCGCGGGGGGCGCCGGCCGGGCGGCCGGGCCCGGGAGCGGCCGGCGGGGCGGCGGGCGGGCGGCTCTCGCGCGGCGCGGCGGCCTCTGCTCGGCTCGCGGCCCGCGGCGGCGACGGCGGCACCAGCAGCGGCGGCCGCCGGCCGGGAAAGGGGCAGCCGCGGCGAAGAAGGAGGAGGAGGAGGAGGTGGAGGAGGAGGAGAAAGAGGAGGAGGAGGAGGAAACCCGGAAAAGGGGCCGCTCTCTCTAGGAGCGGCCGCCGCCCGGCCCGGCGCCGCCCGGCTCACAGCGCCCCCTGCCGCGCGGGGGGACCGCCGCCCCGCCCTCGGCGCCCCGCCCAGACCCGCTCCCCGGGCTCATCCGCGGTCGGGCGGACCGGCTCCCGGCGCCTCCCCGCCCTCGGGACTGCGGGTTCAGAGCTCACCCCTCGTGCACCCTTTGGGGATCCCTGCCGCCAGCCCTCCACCCGCTGTGCTTGCGGAGTTGACCCACCCGACCTCCTGCAAGGACCCTGTCCCGACCTCCTGTCCCCCAACCGGTTCCCATCAAGTCCTCTCCAATGAGGCGCTCTCGGGACTCCCCCCGCTTCAAGAGGAGCCCATCCCTCCCCGGGACACCCCCTTCCCCACGGGGCCCGCCCCGTCCCCTACGGAGTCTCGTCCATCCCAAGGCTCCCCTTCCCCCGCAGCGGAGCCTTCCCCGCTGCCCCGCTCTTCCTTCCGACCCTTGCCTCAGCCCCTGGATGTTCACATCGGCCCCTTGCTTCAGCGGGGGTGGGGGTGGGGGTGGGGAGCTGCTCGCTGTGAAGTTCCTGTTTTTCCCTTTGTCATGAAAAAGCCAGTTGTGGGCGTGGGGAGAGAAGGGGGTCCGAATAAATAGAAGGTGACGGGAGGAGACTTGACTCTGGGGATGGGCACCCGGTGCAATTGACAGATTTTGGAACCCAGAAACCCACACCTGAAACCAACAGGCTCAGGTTGACCGATGGCAGCCCAATCGGTGTAATAAATCTTTTTTAAAAGCGATTTGTTGGGGGGGGAATAAAATTTAAAAATAAAAGCAATTTGTGGGGGACACTTAGAGACCAGGTAGAGTCCTCCGGGTTTGTTTGGGAGGAGGGAGAGCGGGAGGATTGTGGGAGTCCTGCCGCTAGGCCCTCCAGGCAGGACTCAACCTGTGGGTCGCGACCCCTTTGGGGGCCGACCGACCCTTTCACAGGGGTCGCCTAAGACCATCGGAAAACACATATATAGTTACATACTGTTTTTGTGATGAATCACTATGCTTTCATGATGTTCAATTTGTAACAATGAAATCGGGGGTCCCCACAACATGAGGAGCTGTGTTAAAGGGTCTCGGCATTAGGAAGGTTGAGAACCACTGGGCTGGGGGCTGGCATGGACGTAGGGCGGGATGGCCAACCCAGCTTGGGCCTACAGCAGCACGCTGTCTCCTAGCCCTTCGCACTCTTCTCTCTTCCATCTTCTGGGCCTTTCTTTTGTGTTGTGTTCGTAACTCACACCCTTTATCAGAGAACGTCCTCGCCCAGCCCAGGTTGCTCTGACTCCAGTCCCCTGTTCACAGCCTGTTGCTAGATGAAACCCTGCTTTCTCTTTCTTGATATGGTTCAGCACAGAGACTGTGGAGTCAGATCCACCCAGGTTTGAACCCCAGCTCTGCTACTCACAAGCTGTGTGACCTTGGGCCAGTAACTTAACTTCTCTGGGCTGCAGATTTTACAGCATAAAAACAATAAGGGCACCTACTTCACAGGTCGATGGGGAGAATGAGGCAAGGTAAACCATGTAAGACACTCAGAGCACTGTCTAGCAGGCATATTTTATCATTTTTTTATTTGTTTCCTAACTTACTGTCTGCCTTCTTCACTGTAAAAACAGCGTGAGAGCAAGGACTCTGTCTGCTCACCCCTGACTCACCCAGCATTTGCCACAATTGGAGGCTTACAATGAACACAGTGTAACCCCACAGCTCACTTATTAATTCCAAAGGGGAACCCAGAGCTCATCACCTTAACCATGAATCACACTTACCTTCCGTAAGGAATCAACTGGCCCTCTGACATGATGCGCCAAGAAGGGACATGGCATCTGCCAGAAATGCCCAACTTGAATCTAATCACAAGGACACAATCAGACATATTCAAACTGGGGGACACGCTACCCAACAGCTAGCCTGAACTCTTCAAACATGTCAATGTCACGCCCTGGCCAGTTTGGCTCAGTGGTTGGAGCATCAGCCCATGGACTGAAGGGTCTTGGGTTCAATTCCTGGCCCAGGGCATGTACCTCGGTTGCAGGCTCAATCCCCAGCCCCAGGGTGTGCGTGCGGGAGGCAACCAATCGATGTGTCTCTCTCACATCAATGTTTTTCTCTCCCTCCTCCCCCTCCCCACTTCCCTCCCTTCCACCCTGTCTGAAAAATCAATGGGGAAAAATATCCTCGGGTGAGGATTTAAAAAAAAATTTTTGTTTTTCAATATCACAAAAGAAAACAAAAGTCTGAAGTAGTGTCCTTGATTAAAGGAGCCTGAGAGATAGAACAATGATGCTATCTATCTGGATTGGATCCTGGATTTGAAAAGGCAGGAAGGAAAGGAGGGAGGGGGAAGGAAAGGAAGGAAAAGCTAAAGGAAGACTACTGGGGCTGCTGGGGAAATGTGAACAGGGGGTATAGGTTACGTAACAGTATTGTTCCATGTTGCCAGGGTGAGGAATATACTGGGGTTGTGCAGGAGAAACTCTTGATCTGAGAAGTTCCGTGCCAGGTGTTTAGGGAGAAGTGCCACGGGATCTGCAGCTCCCCCGCCAATGGTTCTCCGGAAACACATGGGTTCCTGCGGCACAAGCGTGCCCGCGGAGCGGGGAGCAACCGGGAGCCACGTTGGCCATCGGAGGATTCGGTTGGACCACCGGAGCCTGCGATATTCCTGCAGATTTGACCGTTTTTAAAATAAAAACGGGAAGAAAATTGAGCGTTTGTGAAATCAGTGGACGTTGGAATTTAATTCCCCAACCTGCAAACCTCTGAAAATCTGTCACACAAGAAGACACAGACATTCTCAATCTCTTTTTAAATATGTATTTACTTATTTTGAGGGAGAGAGAGAGAGAGAGAGAGAGAGAGAGAGAGAGAGAGAGAGAGAGACATTTGTTATTTCACTTATCTATGCATCCATTGGTTGATTCTTGTGCCCTGACCAGGGATCGTACCCGAAACCTTTGGCGTATCAGGACGATGTTCTAATCAACTGAGCTGCCAAGCCAGGGCCATTCTCAATCTCTTAACACAGCCCTAGGATTTCTTCCTGACAAGTTCTTGCAAGCTAGTCAAGACCAGATCTTTTTTTAATCTTTACTGTTGAAAGCATTACATATGTCCCCTTTCCCCCCACCCCGCACTGACCCCTTCCAGCCCCCCCCCCCGCCCCCACCCAAGGCTTTCACCACCCTACTGTCTGTGTCCATGGGTTATGTATATATGCATACAAGTTCTTTGGTTGATCTCCTCCCACCCACCCACCCACCCTCCCCCACCTTCCTTTTGAGGCTCAACAGCCTTTCATCTGGAATCCTTATATGAACTTTCTGGGTTCCAGAAACCTCCAACACTATGTGCAAAATTTTATTCTTGTGCCCTGAGATTCTTTCCTTAGCATCCATGAGATTCTCAAAGGAGACCATGACCTAAAAATGGTTGCAAACCACTGGTCTAACCACCAGGTTCACCCCACAACTGGGGCCCCATTCCTGGCCTCCACCCTCGCCCACCTCTGACTCCATCCACCCTTCCTGCACCGTCCTCTCATCCTCACCACCGAACCCACACCCCACACCCATCTCACGTCACATAACCTGCTCCACACCTGCAGCCATGCCCGAGGGTTCACCCACACACCACTCTGGTGCAACTCGCTCCTGGATTGGCCTGACACATTCCGACCTCAGCCCTGAAACCTGCAGTCAGTCCTCCCACGGCCCAATGGAACATGTTTGTATGGTTTGTGGGTAGGTAGGATGGTCACCCCATGGGATTGGCGGAGACGCACCACCTCTCCTTATCAGCCCTCCACCAGTGTGCTTGGTGTGAATTAAGATGGGCAATTAGCCCAGCCGGCGTGAATTTCAGTGGTTGAGCATCGACCTATGAACCAGGAGATCATGGTTCGATTCCCGGTCAGGGCACATGCCCAGGGTGCTGGCTCGATCCCCAGTAGGGAGTGTGCAGGAGGCAGCTGATGAATAATTGTCTCTCATCATTGATGTTTCTCTCTCTCTCTTTCTCTCTCTCTCTCTCTCTCCCTTCCTCTCTGAAATATATCAACACTAATAAAAGAGAAAAATGGTAATTGGCGTACGAGCTACCCTTTTCATTGGCTAATCAGGGCTATATGCAAATTAACTGCCAACTAAGATTGGCAGTTAACTGCCAACTAAGATTGGCAGTTGCCGAAACCGGTTTGGCTCAGTGGATAGAGCGTCGGCCTGCGGACTGAAGGGTCCCGGGTTCGGTTCCGGTCAAGGGCATGTACCTGGGTTGCGGGCACATCCCCGGTGGGAGGTGTGCGGGAGGCAGCTGATCGATGTTTCTATCTCATCGATGTTTCTAGCTCTCTATCTCTCTCCCTTCCTCTCTGTAAAAAATCAATAAAATATATATTAAAAAAAAAAAAAAGATTGGCAGTTAACTGCCAACAAGATGGCGGTTAATTTGCATATGTAGGCACAATGCAGGGAGGTGAAAGGGAAAGCAGGAAGAAGCCCCCTGCCACTGACAGTGATCGGAAACCCAGGGGGGAGCTAAGAGCTGGGGGGCAGGGCAAAGGCGGCCCTGGGGCCATGATCGGAGAATCAGGTGCCTTTGCCGCCCTGGCCAGTGATAGCAGGAAGTAGGGGTGGAGCCAGCGATGGGAGCTGGGCACGGTCGAAGCTGGCAGTCCCGGGAGCTAGGGGCCCCTTGCCTGGGCATAAAGCGAAGCCCACGATCGCGGGGCCGCTGCAGCTGCGGGTCCCCGCTGCCCGGGCCGTATGCCTAGGCCAGAGGCATCAGGCCTGGGCAAGGGGCAGATCCTGCGATTGGAGGGTGATGGGGGTCAACGCCTGAGGGCTCCCAGTATGTGAGAGGGGGCAGGCTGGGTTGAGGGACACTCCCCACACACACACACACACACACACCCAGTGCACGAATTTCGTGCACCGGGCCCCTAGTATATATATAAAAGATGGGCAATTAGAGATGGTAGCTTGCAACCCTCACTGAAGGAATAAGTCTCAAGGTGGCTCTGCAGGTATGTGTGTGTGTGTGTGTGTGTGTGTGTGTGTGGACAGGGTTATTCAATGAACCAGAATCAACTTCCCTTAATTGCTCTGTGTGTGTGGGTTTGAAGGTGAGTATAATTCAGATTATATAGGAGAGAGTGAAAGGGGGCATCATGAGTCAAACAGCCCAACAACTTTATACCAACTTCTCCTATGACTCCAAATTCTATCCGAACACCCTCCAAAAAACCAAACCAAAACCAAGACGCACAAAAATGATAAATCCTCAGAAGAACACCTCCTATCTCCACAAGGCCTATTTCCGAAACATTTAAGAGGTTCTAAGAATATAGCCTAAGAAAAGAATGTCAATTATGATCAAAAAATTATTAAGAGTGGTGACAATCTGTATGTTCAATATCATTGAGTCCTGCAAAAATCCTGAGGCTAAAAGCCATTGAATTTAAAGGAATGAATTGTATGGTATGTGAATTATATCTCAAGAAAACAGTTAAAAAAATTCGACAAGAATGTGTTTGTTGTAAGAGTTCCTTTTTTGCAGTGTAAGGACACAGATAACTGATGGGAACTGGATTTGAACTCAGGTCTTTCTGACTACCCAGTCCGTTTCCTTAACCCTCTTATGATTCGATATACCCCCCAAAGACCCAAAGACGTTCATCATAAAAATCATCATCTTTAATCATGAAAATGTAAAACAACCTAAATATTCCAAATTGGGGGATCAGTTAAAGAAATTGTGATATGTCCCTACAGTGAAGTATTAGACATCACCACTGGTAAAATTTATGATTATTGGGAATTTTTACTGATGAGAAAAATGTTATTATATACGATGGGCTTATGTATACATATATTTTATTGATTTCAGAGAGGAAGGGAGAGGGAGAGAGAGAAGCAGGCACATCAATGATGAGAATCATTGGTCAGCTGCCTCCTGCACTCCCCACACTGAGGATTGAGCCCACAACCCAGGCATGTGCCGTAAATTGGGAATTGAACCCGTGACCTTCTGGTTCATTGGTCAATGCTCAACCACCGAACCACACCGGCCAGGCTAATAAGTATTTTTATAAGTTAACACAAGTAATTGTGATAAGCAGAATAATGCCACCCTCCCCACCTTTTTTACTCAATAAGGATGCATAACACCACCTATGTCTTTTTAAAAATATATATATATTTTTTATTAATTTCAGAGAGGAAGTTAGAGGGAGAGAGAAGCAGAAACATCAATGATGAGAGACATTGATCGGCTGCCTCCTGCACGCCCCCTACTGGGGATCGAGCCTGCAACCTGGGCACGTGCCCAGTCCGTAGGCCAGCGCTCTATCCACTGAGCCAAACCAGCTAGAGCTGGTCTTTTGTCTTGCTTTGCTTTGTTTCAAAGCAGGAAACTGAAGTGCCGGTTTACTCTTTTCGTCGGTTAAGTTCTCAGGCCTGTGACGAATACATAGGAAAAGAACTGGAAGGGAATAGATTAATTGCCTTTGGATCTTGGACTCATTTAGTCCAGAAAACCTAACCAATGTTCGCAGGCTGCTGACCAGCCCAGCCCTTCCCCACGATGGTCAGCAGGAGGGTCTTCGGTTCTCGCTGTAACCCCAGGAGTCCACTGGGAATGCCGGACTCCCGCTCTGGGTGTCTCTAGTGCCCCAGGCAGGTTAATAAAGTCTGCCCATTGGAGCCCCACTGGCTGCCCTCCCCCTGGGGACATTTGCACACAACTTGCTTAGGGAAATCACTTACTGATTTCCCCCCCAAATCATCCTCACAGTGTGACCCATTCTGCCCTTCACCCAGAACATGCCCTCGAGTGGGGAGTGGCCAGGAGGGGATGGGGCCCGGCCTGTCCACCCTTGAAGCAATAGAAACAGACATTTTCTGCGGGTGGGTCCCTTTTTTTTCTTTTTCAGCCTTGTCTGACTGGGAGAATTTGAGTTGATTGAGCTTCTGGGAAGAGGTGGGGGCTGGGCGTGGGCGCGGCTACTCTCTGGGAAAGATGGGTAAACTCATTCAAAGCAAAATGTAAATGAGAGCTCTTTAAAAGGGATTTGCATGTTGAGGGCCGGGACTAGGAATGCAGAATGGATCCTAAATCCTGGAGTGGCGAGTGCTAAGAAGGTGGAGGGGTATTAGGAGGGCAGGCCTACTTCCTGAGGGCCACTCCCACTCGGAAGTTTCAGGGGGCGTTTGGAGGGGAGTGAGCTGAAACCGACAGTAGCAGGCACCACTCCCCCTGGCAAAGCCATTGCACCTTGCAAACATGCACCCTCTCCCTGCCAAACTGCTCTTCCGAATTGTTCAGAATCACCGTCCACTCCCACGTCCCAACCATCACCAAGTCCGTCTGGCTCTCTCTCCAGATGGCAGCTCACTGCCACCCATCTGTCTTCATGCCCAGCGCTCTTGCTCTGCTATCAGCCCGCATCGTCTCCTAGGACACAGATTTCTGTGGGTCCTTTCCTGCAGGGATATCTGGGCTGTCAGGCTTGCCAGGAGCTAACCCAGGGGCCCTTCACCTGGGTCAGTTAAAACTCTGCGCATTCATAAACTTGGATGAAAAAGATTACATCTTTTTTTTCACTAACCTCTATTTTTATTTTATTTTTTTTTTGTCAATCCTCACTCAAGGATATTTTTTCCATTGGTTTTTATTTATTTTATTTTATTTTAAATATATTTTTATTGATTTCAGAGAGGAAGGGAGAAGGAGAGAGAGATAGAAACATCAATGATGAGAATCATTAATCGTCTGCCTCTAGCACGCCCCCTACTGGGGATTGAGCTCGCAACCCAGACATGTGCCCTTGACTGGAATCAAACCCGGGACCCTTCGGTCCACAGGCCGACGCTTTATCCGATGAGCCAAACCAGCTAGGGCACCATTGGTTTTTATTTTTTTATTTGTTTTTTTTTTTTTAATATATTTTATTGATTTTTCACAGAGAGGAAGGGAGAGAGATAGAAAGTTAGAAACATCGATGAGAGAGAAACATCGATCAGCTGCCTCCTGCACATCTCCCACTGGGGATGTGCCCGCAACCCAGGTACATGCCCTTGACCGGAATCGAACCTGGGACCTTTCAGTCCG
Organism: Myotis daubentonii; assembly: GCF_963259705.1. Lineage (NCBI taxonomy): Eukaryota > Metazoa > Chordata > Mammalia > Chiroptera > Vespertilionidae > Myotis > Myotis daubentonii. The sequence goes on along the minus strand of NC_081854.1, from coordinate 52,180,617 downwards.
CAGGCCGACGCTCTATCCACTGAGCCAAACCGGTTTCAGCTCCATTGGTTTTTAGAGTGGAAGGGAGGGGGAGAGACAGAGCAAGAGAAACATCAATGTGAGAGAGACATCGATTGGTTGCCTCCCACACGCACCCCAACCCAGAATTGAGGCCACGACCCTTCAATCCGTGGGCCGATGCTCTAACCACTGAGAAACCGGAGAGGGCTTCACTAACCTCGAAATAAAAGGTAGCATTTCCTTCCATTTATAACGTAGAAAGAGACAACGAAGCCCAGTATAGTATTAGCAGTACCTGTGAATTTGTCCCCAGTAGAAATCACAGATATTTGCCTGTCGCTGTACAGTTGGTGTTATTTTAAGGCCGGAATGTTTGCTCTTCAGAAGGACCAGCTGCGGTGATTGTTGGAGGCAAATGAATATGCATTCCCCCCCCCCCCCACCCCTGTGCTCCACCCCACCCTTCCTCGCCTTAGGACATTTGTAGAGAAGACTCTGAAATGGAGATTTGAGAGCTTTTAAAATGGAGATATAATCGACATTGTATTAGCTTCAGGTGTACAACACGATGTGTTATCTATTGGGAAAAGATCACCACATTAAGTCTAGGTAACATCCATCAACACAAAGTTAAAGCTGTCCTGTTTCTTTAATTCCTTTCAGTTTAGAATAGCTCCTCAGTTTCTTTCCGAAGATCATAGGCCCATGGCTTTGCAGCCAGTTCCTTTGTTTGCAGTTATCTGATGTTTCTTCATGGTGTGATTCAGATTATGTAATTTTGGCAGAAATATTGCAGAAGCTATGCTGTGTTCTCCTCACATTAGTGGGAGCGTGCAATTTCTATCCGTCCATTATACTTGAGGCATGAACTCCAATCACTGTGGCTATCACAGTACCATCTGCCAGATTTCTCCACCATAAATTTACTTGGTGGTGTTTTTTTTGCCCTTTTAAGAAATATATATTTTATGGGGGTATTTTGAAAATTGTGTAATTAGCCCAGTCTTGCTCAAACTTTCTATTTATTTTTTTACATTGGTGTGGACTTGTGGACTCTTATTTTATTCAATGAGCTATAATCAGTTATTGTCATTGGTTGTTTTTTAAATATATTTTTATTGATTTCAGAGAGGAAGGGAGAGGGAGAGAGAGATAGAAACACCAATGATAAGAGTGAACCATTGATCGGCTGCCTCCTGCACACCCCCTATGGGGGATTGCACACCCCCTATGGGGGATCGGGCCCGAACCCGGGCATGTGCCCCTGACCGGAATTGAACCCGCAACTCTTCAGTCTGCAGGCCGCCACTCTGTCCACTGAGCCAAGCCGGCGAGGGCGTCATTGGTCATTTTGATGTTCAGCTAGTCATTGTGATGATTGGCTCTTCTAGCTGCTTCCTGTATCCTTTTGATGTGTTCCATCATCCTTTGGGCACTTTCTTAGTTTTTGGTACAGAAGGCGCTCCAGGCCCATCTCCTACTTTCCCTGCCCCAGGCCTGGAATCAACCAGTTCCCTTTAGTGGAGGATAGGATTTAGAAGCCAAGATCTGGGCCTGGGGTATGCTCACTGTTCTTGGATTATTATTGCTGCTCCCAGGCCTTCTCCAGGAGACTGAGCTAGAGAAATATGTATGTACACACACACACACACACACACACACACTGCCATCTGTATTCATGTCTATATATATCTGTGTCTATTGAAAACCATGACTTCACTCTACATCCCCAATTCCAATCTAACACCCTAGAACCCATGCTAGTTTCCCCTTCCTGTATTTGGTTTTTTTTTAAAGTATATATTTTTATTGATTTCAGGAGGTGAGAAGTGGTCAAATGGGGGCATCTGTGATAAATCAGAGGGGAAGGAAGAGGAAGAGAGAGAGAGAGAGAAACATCAATGGTGAGAGAGAATCAGGGATCGGCTGCCTCCTGCAAGCCCCCCAATGGGGATCGAGCCCACAACCTGGGCATGTGCCCTGACTACGAATCAAACAATGACCTCCTGGTTCATAGGTCAATGCTCAACCACTGAGCCACACTGGCCGGGCCCCTTCCTATATTTGTAACCATCTTTTCTGACGGGGAGCGATCCAGCACATGCAGGACCCTTTCAGGTGGAGGATGGAGTGTTCAGAAAGATCTCTCTGAGGAGGTGACATTAAGCTGAGACTTGAAGTGAGGGCATAAGCCATGCAGGTTTTGGGAGAAGAATGTTCTAGGCAGGCACTGCGGCCCGCCCAGCGGCCCTGAGCACACACCAAGCATGCTGGTGTGTTTGAGGAACAGCAGGCATCTTGTGGCTGAGCCAGAGGGCAGATGATGTCAGCCAGGAAAGGGGAGAGTTCAGGTAGCAGCTTGTAGACCATTGTAAAGACTTTAGTTTTCCCCAAAGATAGAGAGCCACTGGGACATTTCACATACAAAGGATTGCCGTGACTAGAAGAGCAGTAGGGAGACGTGCAGTAAACCAGTGAGGGGGCCCGGCTGGGCAGGAGGTGAGAGATGGTCAAATGGGGGCATCTGTGATAAATTAGACACGGCATGTAGGGTGTGAGAGGTAGGTAGTGGTGTGTGGTGCTACACAAGTGTTCGTTAAACAAACAAAATAGAAAAAAAATTGGCTGGGCAAGGTGGCTCAGTGGCTGAGCATCGACCTATGAACCAGGAGGTCACAGTGCGATTCCCTGTCAGGGCTCGATCCCCAGTAGTGGACCTGCAGGAAGCAGCCAATCAATGATTCTCTCTCATCATTGATGTTTCTCTCTCTCTCTCTCTCTCTCTCTCTTTCTCTTTGAAATCAATACTATATATATATATATATATATATATATATATATATATATATATATTAATATACTAGGGGCCCGGTGCACAAAATTCGTGCACTGGGTGTGTGTGGGGGGGGGGGGGGAGTGTCCCTCAGCCCAGCCTGCCCCCTCTCACATACTGGGAGCCCTCAGGCGTTGACCCCCATCACCCTCCAATCGCAGGATCGGCCCCTTGCCCAGGCCTGATGCCTCCACCAGAGGTGTCAGGCTTGGACAGGGGACCCCCATCTCCCCCTGATCACTGGCTGTGGCCCCCGCCCAAGCCTGACGCCTCTGACCCAGGCTTCAGGCCTGGGCAAGGGGACCATCATATCCCCCCAATCGCCGGCTCAGCCCCCCGCCCAAGCCTGATGCCTCAGCCAGAGGAGTTGACCCTCATCACCCTCTGATCACCAATCACCGGTTCAGCCCCTTGACCAGGCCTGAGGCCTCCGGCCTGGGCAGCGGGGACCCGCAGCTGCAGCGGCCCCGCGATCGTGGGCTCCGCTTTAGGCCCAGGCAAGGGACCCCTAGCTCCCAGTACTGCCAGCTTCGACCGTGTCCAGCTCCCATCGCTGGCTCCACCCCTACTTCCTGCTATCACTGGCCAGGGCGGCAAAGGCGCCTGATTCTCCTATCATGGCTGGGGGGCAGGGCAAAGGCGGCCCCAGGGCCGCCTTTGCCCTGCCCCCCAGCTCTTAGCTCCCCCCTGGGTTTCCGATCACTGTCAGTGGCAGGGGGCTTCTTCCTGCTTTCCCTTTCGCCTCCCTGCATTGTGCCTACATATGCAAATTAACCGCCATCTTGTTGGCAGTTAACTGCCAATCTTAGTTGGCAGTTAACTGCCAATCTTAGTTGGCAGTTAACTGCCAATCATAGTTGGCAGTTAATTTGCATATAGCCCTGATTAGCCAATGAAAAGGGTAACGTCGTACGCCAATTACCATTTTTCTCTTTTATTAGTGTAGATTTTTATTGATTTTTTACAGAGAGGAAGGGAGAGGGATAGAGAGTCAAAAACATCAATGAGAGAGAAACATCAATCAGCTGCCTCCTGCACACCCCCCACTGGGGATGTGCCCGCAACCAAGGTACATGCCCCTGACCGGAATCGAACCCGGGACCCTTCAGTTCACAGGCCGACACTCTAGCCACTGAGCCAAACCAGTCAGGGCCATATATATATATACTTATTTTTTTTTTTAATTGTATGCAAAGCACTTAGCACAGCAGGTGACATAATAAACTAATCGGTTGATGAATGAAGGTGAAAACCTTCCCAGCAGGCTCCTGTTCCCCACCTATTCACCTGGCCACCCTGGCATCCGGGAACAATGCCCCTCGCTCAGAGCTACCCCCTTTCAGCCAGACTCCCTCCCACCCCCGCCCCACCGCTCCCAATGAGTCAAAACTCCCACTTTCCCTGGGTCCTGTCTCTGCAGGGTGTGGGGCGGCATCTGATAAGTTCGTCACCATAAGTTAATGACTTCTTGCAAGAGGCCTATCCCTTCCGGAGGTATCCACATTTTTTAAAAGGCGGTACCTGACTTACTTGGCTCTGTGAATGTGGTAGGAACTCAGACAGCAGGGCAGTGTGGTGGAGGAGGTCACTGGATTCTGGGCAGCATTCAAATGACACCCTCCAAAGGTGTGGGGCCCGGAGGGGCCCAGCCAGACTGCATTCCTCCTCCCCCCTGCCTCCAACAGCAATCCGGGCGGCATTTCCTGTCTCTACTTACCTCCAGAACGTGATCCACCTTTGGTCAGAAGATCACACATCCTGGATGCTTTCCCCAAGGTGGGCAGGGCATGGTGTGGCCACCCTGCACCGCTGGGAGCCTGGCTCAGCCATCAGACTCCGCCCACTGATGGAGACTTGTAACCCTGAAGCCACTGCACTCAGGCCTCCATTGTGTGCAGAACTGGTTTCTGTGCCAGACAGGTTTAAGGAGCAAGGTCTCCTAAAACACCACGAGATGCCGCTTGACACCCTGCAGGGAGGTGATACTCAAAAGGACCCATCGCAACAAGTGATGACCGGCATGTGGAGAAATGGAAACCTTCCTACACTGCTGGCGGGGATGTCAAATGGTGCGGCCACGTTGGGAAACAGTTTGGCAACTCCTAAAAGGCTTCGCCATGAAGTCACCATGTGACCCAGAGATGCCACTCTCAGGTACATACCCAGGAGAAATGAACACATACATCCACACACACAAAAAGCTGGTAACTCGTGACGATAGCGGCATTTTTCATAACAGCCAAAAAAGTGGGAACAACTGATTAAAATGTGGCATATCTGGCCGATGGGATCTTGTTCAGCAATAGAAAGGAATGAAATGCTGACATTTGGGACAACCTGGAGGGACCTTGAAAACATGATCCTAAATGAAAGAAACCAAATGCAAAAGGTCCGCATGTCCTGTGATTCCACTTATAGAAAATGTGGTAAACAAATACATAGAGACAGAACGTAGGCTACGGGTGGCCAGGGCCTGGGAGAAGCTGGGAGTGACTGTAAATGGGTATAGGATTTTTTTGGGGGGGCGGGGGGTGATGAAAATGTTCTAAAACTGATGGCCCAACTATGAAACTATACCAAAAGCCATGGAATTGTACACTTTATTTTATTACTAATTTTAAAAGGTATAGAATAGTAAGCTATGCACAGGATCAATCAAAAATATTGTTATTGATTTCAGAGTGGAAGGGAGGGGAAAAGAGAGACAGAAACATCAATGATGAAAGGAAATCATTGACTGGCTGCCTCCTGCAGGCCCCCTACTGGGGATTGAGCCCCCAAAATTGAACCCGGGACCCTTCAGTCCACAAGCTGACGCTCTCTCCACTGAGCCAAACCAGCCGGGGCTGGAATTGTACACTTTAAATGGGTGTATGGATTGTGAGTAATATCTCATTAAAACAGTTATATATTTGAAAAAAATGGAAACAAGGAAGAAGAAAGAGGAAGGAAGGTAGGAAGGAGGGAGGGAGGGAGGGAGGGAGGGAGGGAGGGAGGAGGGGTGGGAAGGAGGGAGGAAGGAGAGAAGAGAGGGAGGGAAAGAGGGAAAGAAGGAGGAGGACGGAGGAAAGGAGGGAAGAGGAGGGAGGGAGGGAGGGAGGGAGGGAGGGAGGGAGGAGGAGGAAGGAGGGAGGAGGGTGGAAGGAGAGAGCAGGCTCCTATGGAAGGGAAACAGGGCCAGGCACTCTGACTAAGTGGAAACACCCAGGTCCGTGGGAACTGATCTCACCTCTCCAGAATGTGGGCAGACGGGACAAAGACGAGCAGTGCCAAAGGGACCACAGAAGGTATGGCCACTCTTCCTTAGGAAAATATCCCACAGGATTTGCTTGTGGAGCCACGGGAAAGAATGGGGTTATTAAGAAAAATGATTCCGCACTTGGAAATAAGGCAACAGGAGGCTGTATGTCCTTTGAGTTCATGCTGGAGCAGACCGGCCTGGGTTATTTTGCTGTCTATGGGCTGTGCCTTTGACTTGAACTTTCCTGTGGATCAGGGCCCAGATTCTGGAAAGCTGTGCGCTAATGTATACAATTCTACTCCATAGAGAGGCAAGTGATCTTTTTGTTCTTGTTAGAAAGAATGGGCGAGGGAGAGATAGAAACATCAATGATGAGAGAGAATCATTAATGGGCTGCCTCCTGCACGCCCCCTACTGGGTGGGGATCGAGCCGGAAACCTGGGCATGTGGCCTTGACCGGAATTGAACCTGGGACCCTTCAGTACCCAGGCCGACGCTCTGTCCACTGAGCTAAACCAGCTAGGGCTGTTAATATTCTTAAAGTTACACTCTGACGGGGAACAGAGATCCTTTCCTCTACAGCAGGCCCCCCCCCTTATCCACGGTTTCAATTACCTGCGGTCCCCTGTGGTCGGAAAATATTACATGGAACATTCCAGAAATAAACTATTCACAAGTCATCCTGCTCCATCCTGTCCCCAACACGACTCGCCCCTTTGTCCAGCGTATCGGCGATGCAGACGCTGCACGCCCACCCGTCAGTCCTGGTTATCAGATGGGCCGTTATGGGATAACAATGCTTGTGCTCAGGTCGCCCTGAGAGTTGCCTAGCGCCAGGTCGCCATGCCTGTCATGCACTTCCCTAGCTCGTCACATAGACACGGTATCACCTCATCTAATCACAAGTAGGGTAAACACAGACACAGCACGAGGAGGAGGTATTCTAAAAGAGAGAGAAACCACATTCACGTTTTATTATGGTTCATTGTTAGCACTGTTCTACGTTATTATTAGTAGTTACTGTTGTTCATCTCTTACTGTGCCTAATTTATAAATTAAACTAAAAACAGGTTTGTATGGGAAAGTCCGTGTGCTGGTCCCTCCCGCCACTTGGCTGAAAGGATGCTCTCAGCCGGGCACAAATCCTCACTACGGTGGGAGACTGGAGAGTTATTTCTGGAGAATCCCCAGAAAATTAACCTTTGGACTTTCGGAGCCAAGCTAAGTCTCCATGGAGCAGCAAAACCTCAAGCGTGAGGCTTTTAACACAGACGTTAGCCCAGCCGGCGTGGCTCCATGGTTGAATGGCAACCTATAAACTAGGAGTCGTGGCTCAATTTCAGGTAAGGACACACGCCCCCGGGGTTGCAGGCTCGCTCTCCAGTGAGGGGCGTGCGGGAGGCAGCTGATCCATGATTCTCTCATCACTGATGTTTCTATCTCGCTCTCCCTCCCCCTTCCTCTCTGATATCAACAAAAATCTATTTTTAAAAAACAGATGTTAAATCCCACTATAATTAATATCCTTAGAGAGAGAAGGTATTGTATCCATGCAACAAAAATAAGGTTCTTTTAAACATTGTGTTGTTGTTGTTGACAAGATTCTTTTTTGTTAAGTGTCTTGTTTGCAAAATGGCGATAACTCCTAGATACAGAGAACAGACCGATGCTGCCGGATGGGAAGCAGGTTGGAAGGCGGGTGAAAAAGGTGAAGGGATTAAGAAAGACAAATTGGTAGTTACAGAATAGTCACGGGAATGTAAATCACAGCGCAGGGAGTACAGTCAACAACATTGTAATCACTATATATGCGGCCAGGTGGGTACTTGAAATTTTCAGGGGATCCCTCTGTAGAGTATATAATTGTCGCCCCACTGTGCTGTACCCCTGAAACTAATACAGAATCATATTGAATGTAAAACTGTAATTGGAAAAATAAATAAATAAAAAGAGTCTTTTTTGGGCTTCCCCAGAAGCAGACTCGAAGTAAACAATTTCAGTGCAAGCGTTGGTAGGTAATCCCAGAAACTACTGGTTGAGGAGTTGAAAAGGGAGACGGAGAAGGGAAAGAGGCCAATCAAAGGTTCCTACTGTGGTCGCCGGAGCCTGCTCCCGCTGGGACCCCAGGAGACAGCAGGGGACAGCCTCAGAAGTATCCCAACCAGCGCACGGGGACCCACAAGGGCTTCTGAGGGAAGTGACCTTCACCACTTCCAGTTTGCCCTGCACATAAGCTGCCAATGTTACTTGGAAGAAAACAGCCCCTGGGCAGAGCTCTGCAGATATTTGCAGTAAACAGCCCTGGGCAGCAAGCAGGAGGAGGGGTGGGGAGGTGAATGCCAAGGGCTAGTGCCAACAGCGGCTGCTACAAGAAGCAATCAGAAACAGGAAAGATTCTTGTCAATTAAAAAAAAAAAGTAAATAAGTGTGAGAGCAGAAATAAAACATTCGAGGAAGGGTGAGAAGGAAAAGTGGAAGATAACTTGACTTCCTGGATCTGGGGTGCAGGCGGGACTTTGGGATTATGGGCTGCTCCCCGGTGCAGTTGAATTGAGAACCACTATTTGGCAGGGGATAAAAAAGTCCTTCCAGATCACCATCATGTAAGCAGAGAATTCTGATTTAACCAGAATATCATCATGTAACTGCATGGGAGGAAGAGAGAGACCGGAAGCAAGTGGGTGGGGGCGGTGAGTATAAAACATTCAATCCACACCTGCCATGGGAAGACAGTAGACCCTGCCTCAGGTTGATAAATCAAGAAACAGCATATAGCCCTGGCCGGTTTGGGTCAGTGGATAGAGCGTTGGCCTGCCTGTGGACTGAAGGGTCCCAGGTTCGATTCCGGTCGGGGGCATGTACCTGGGTTGTGGGCACATCCCCAGTGGGGGGTGTGCAGGAGGCAGCTGATCGATGTTTCTCTTTCATCCATGTTTCTGGCTCTCTATCCCTCTCCCCTCCTCTCTGTAAAAAAATCAATAAAATATATATATAAAAAAAAAGAAAAAAGAAACAGCATATAAGCACCGCATTTTGAAATATGGAGGTAAATGCCGGAAGAAACAGCTGAAGGGTCAAGTAAGTCATCTTCTCAGAGGAGCAGAGCTCAGAGAGAATTCACGTGTATGTATGTGTGCGTTTGTGTGTTGAGGGGGGATGTGCTACTGATTTTTGCTACAAACATTGTAATATTATCTGGGTTTTGTTTGTTTTTTTTTTTTTTTAAATATATTTTATTGATTTTTTACAGAGAGGAAAGGAGAGAGATAGAGCGTTAGAAACATCAATGAGAGAGAAACATTGATCAGCTGCCTCCTGCACATCTCCTACTGGGGATGTGCCCGCAACCCAGGTACATGCCCTTGACCGGAATTGAACCTGGGACCTTTCAGTCCGCAGGCCGACGCTCTATCCACTGAGCCAAACCGGTTTCGGCTTATCTGGTTTTTAAATACCATGAACATGCATGAATTCGATCAAAATTTTAAAAATAACCCTATATAATAAAAGGCTAATATGCAAATTGACCAAACGGCGGAACAACCGGTGGCTATGATGCACACTGACCACCAGGGGGCAGACGCTCAACGCAGAAGCTGCCCTCTGGTGGTCAGTGCGCTCCCACAGGGGGGGCGCCACTCAGCCAGAAGCCAGACTCACGGTTGGCGAGAGCAGAGGCAGTGGCGGGAGCCTCTCCCGCCTCCGCGGCAGCTCTAAGGATGTCCGACTGATGGCTTAGGCCTGCTCCCCATGGACTGTGAGATGGCCGGGCTGAGGGACCCCCCCCCACCCCAAGACACACTGACCACCAGGGGGCAGACGCTCAATGCAGGAGCTGCCCCCAGCCCGCAGGCCCTGATTGGCTGATCGGGGCCTGCCAGCCAATCTCTTGGTCCCTCCCCCCCACTCGCAGGCTTCAATTGCGATGGGGAACCAGGAGCCGGGGGTGGGTGGCGGTGGACTCGGGCGGCACGGGGCCCTGGTTGCCCCGCCAGTTGCTCCACACACAGAGTGAGACCAGCAGCGGTGGCGGCCGGGGACAGGGCCGGCTGCCAGCAGCCAGGGAAGATCGGCCTTGATCGCAGGCCAGGCCTAGGGACCCTACCCCTGCACGAATTCCGTGCACTGGGCCACTAGTGGATAAATAAACTGTGAAAGCCCTGGCTGGTGGCTCAGTTGGTTGGAGTGTTGTCCTATACACCAAAAAGGAAGGCAACCAATCGATCTTTCTCTCTCTCTCTCTCTCTCTCTATCTATCTATCTATCTATCTACCTATCTATCTATCTCTATCTCTCTATCTCTCTCTCTCTCTGAAAAATCAATAAACATATCCTCAGATGAGGATTAAAAATAATTAATAATAATAAAATAATTTGTGATACTTCCTTACAGTGGAATATTACTCAGCACTAAAAAGAAATGAGCTGTAGCCCTGACTGGTTTGGCTCAGTGGATAGAGCATCGGCCTGCGGACTGGAGGGCCCCAGGTTCGATTCCCATCAAGGGCATGTACCTTGGTTGCGGGTGCATCCCCAGTGGGGAGTGTGCAGGAGGCAGCTGATCAATGTTTCTCTCTCATTGATGTTTCTATCTCTCTATCCCTCTCTTTCTCCCTTCCTCTCTGTAAAAAAATCAATAAAATATACTTTAAAAAAAAAGAAAAGAAATGAGCTATAAAGCCACGAAAAGATACGGAAGAACCTTAGACTGCACATGACTGGGTGAAAGAAGCCAATCTGAAAAGGCTACGTACGGTATGATCCCAACTAGAGGACGTTCGGGAAAAGGCAAAACTATGGAGCCAGGAGAAAGATCAGGGGTTGCCAGGGGTTGCCAGAGGACTGGCAGAGCACAGAGAAAATACGATGCCGTAATTGTGAACACCTGTCATTATACACTTTGTCTAAACCTTAGGATGTGCCACACCAAGAGCAAATCATAACGTAACCTGTGGACTCTGGTGAACGATGTATCCGTGCAGGTTCATCAGTTGTAAGCAATGTACCACTCCAGGGGGCGATGTGGGTAATGGGGGAGGCTCTGAGCGTGTGGGGGGGGGGGTGGGGGAGGAAGAGAGAGTATACGGAAACCTTTGTACCTTCCCCTCAATTTTGCTGTAAACCTAAGATTGCTCTGAAAACATCCTAATGAAGAACATTGACTAAGCATTATGCAGAACCAGCATGGTCCACAAGGGCTGTTAATAATGGTTTCCTCTGGGGGTGTGGACTGAGACCGGAAGGGAAGGAGGGAGGGAGGGAGGGAGGGAGGGAGAACTTTCTTTTTCCTCTGTGTCACTCAGTAACACTTGTCCTACAGGGACTGTGGTAGCCACAGCGGCTTTGGAAAAGAATGGAGTTCCCGGTATTTCTGGCTGGCACGCGCCTCCTGCTTTTGACAGGGGACAAGGGACGAGGGAGAGGTCCTGGCTTGGCAAGGACGTGGCCCGCCTCCAGGGGGATCTGGCGGAGCCAGCGGTGACAGCAGAAGGGCATGTTGACAGAGTGACTCACTTTCCAGGAGGGGAGGAGACAGCGCCCTCCCCGCCTTCCAGGTGAGCTGCCAGGGCGCTGGGGCCCGCGGAGCGCCTTGCTCCCACAGTCCAAAAGGAGAAGTCCCTTCCCCGATCAGCAGAAACGAGGGGCCCTTGCCATCTTGCACAAAGCTCTCTCGGAGCCCGCCCAGGGGTGGGAGTTGGGGCTGGGGGATCTGGGCGCCCTTGGGCCTGGGGGGAGAGGTTGTAGTTGGGGATAATGAAAGGTTTTCATCATCCTTTTGTTTGCAGGGAATTGGATACACACTCGGTGGAGGCTAGGCAAGGCTCGGGGAGGCCCAGGAGCCAGGGAGAGCGGGAGGTCCCGGCCGTTGTCAGCTGGAGGGGCAAGGGAGCAGGTCACTGGGGCCCAGGGGCTGGGGCCACCTGCGGAAGCTGGAACCACCACAGGCCTGTCCTTGGAGCCATGGAGAAGAGCCAGCCACAACCAGAGGTGTTGCCGAGGCAGAGGGAGGGAATGCCCCCTCCCCCCAGGCTTCTTCCATTCTCCTGCCTCCAGCTGACCCAGGAGCCTGGGAAACATACCCTAAGGGCTCATTGCCAAGCCCTCCCCGCAACACAGGGAAGGGGAGGAATAGATCTCAGGGCGCAAGGGGCCAGGACAGGCCCGTGGCCTTTCCACCTTGGCATTCCAATAGCCGATCCAGTGCCTGACACAGATCCAGGCTCCATAGCTGCGTGAGAACAAGTGACCGACTGGAGTGGGCGGAGGGCACAGTGCCACACTCACTGATGGCTTTAAAAAGTGAAAGCCCGGCCCTGGCTGGGTGGCTCAGTTGGTTGGAGCATCCTCCTGTATACAGGAGGCAACCAATTGATGTTTCTTTCACACATCAATGTTCCTCTCTCTCTCTCTCCCTCTCTCTTTAAAAAAATCAATAAAAAGATATCCTCGGGTAAGGATTAAAAAAAAAAAAAGTGAGCCCTAACCGGTTTGTCTCAGTGGATAGAGTGTCCGCCTGCGGACTGAAGGGTCCCAGGTTCGATTCCAGTTAAGGACATGTACCTTGGTTGCAGGCACATCCCCAGTGGGAGGTGTGCAGGAGGCAGCCGATCGATGTTTCTCTCTCATTGATGTTTCTAACTCTCTATCCCTCTCCCTTCCTTTCTGTAAAAAATCAATAAAATATATATATTTTTTAAAAAGTGAAAGCCTGGTATAAGAACTGTTGAACGGCATCTACGGACGTGGAACATACTTTGACTTCACTTGATGCATGACCCCTTGAAATCTGGACACGCCGTATTTCTCTCCTGTAGCACCTCCCTCCCTGTCATTCTCCACGTCAGACTGGGAGCTCCTGGTGAGCTTGCTGCTCACTGCTGCGCCCCTAGGGCCACGCACGCAGCAGGCGCTCATATATTTGTTGACAGAAGAGAGGAAAGTGCTCTGGAGCCATCAGATGATGGGCCACCTCCCTGGGCTGGTCTCTGTTCTGTGACATACAAACAGTCACTGCCCATAAGCCAGTTTCTTTATCTGACTTTTTTTTAGCAACTTCCCTTTGGGGGAAAAAGAAGCCCGGTACTTCTTTATATTATTATTATTATTAAATATATTTTTATTGATTTCAGAGAGGAAGGGAGAGGGAGAGAGAGAAACGTTAATGATGAGAATCATTGATCAGCTGCCTCCTGCACGCCCCCTACTGGGGACCGAGCCTGCAACCCGGGCGTGTGCCCTGACTGGGAATCGAACCGTGACCTCCTGGTTCATAGGTGGATGTCCAACCTATTTGTGGTTGAAGCTTCATACTTTGGGTGGATCTGACCATATCATTCTTAAGTCAAAATGCAGAGTGCTACAAAAACAATGCTGGGCAGGGGGCAGCGTCCACAGGGAGATACTCGAGGCGGTCAGGAAGTGGTCCCAGAGAAGTGGAGGTGAGGGTGGTCTCTAGACTTTAAGCTGCTCTGAGGCCCTTTCTCTTTGCAGCCGCCTGGATCCACACAGGTGCATTCTCACTGCTCCCCAGAGGGGAGACGCCTCCCTCTAAAGCAGACTTTCCCAGCCTCAGCGCTGTGGACATTTGGGCCAGTTCATTCTTTGTTGGGGGTGGGGGGGGAGAGCTGTCCCACGCATGAAAGGGTGTTTGACAGTGTAGAGGGTTGAATAGTGTCCCCCCCCCCCCCACCCCCGCCAATTCACATCCACCTGGAACCTCAGAACGTGACCTTGTTGGAAATAAGGATCTCGGCAGATGTAATTAGTTCAAGATCCTGAGGTGAACTCTTCCTGGATTTAGGGTTGGCCTTGAATCAAATGACTTCTGTCCTTGTAGGAAGAGGCGAGGGCACACAAAGGCACTAAGAAGAAGACGTTGAGCATCCATCCACCCTGGACCAAGAAGTCGATTCCAGGTCAGGGCACATGCCCGGGTTGTGGGCTGGATTCCTAGAAGGGGGCATGCAGGAGGCAGCCAATCCATGATTCTCTCTCATCACTGATGCTTCTCTCTCTCTCCCTCTCTCTTCCTCTTTTTCTAAAAATCAATAAAAACATTTTAAAAGAAGAAGAAGACGGCCATGTGAACATGGACTGATAGGGCTCAAAGTCAGGAAATGACAAGGATTGCCAGAAGTCACAGGATTCTCTCCCAGAGCCTTCAGAGGGAGTGTGGCTTCGCCAACACCGTGAATTTGGACAGTACCTTTCTGTGGTCTTAAGCCACCCCATCTGTGGTTGTTACAGCAGCTTTGGGACACTAATACCAGCCCAACCTCTGGTTTCTGTCCGCTAGATGACAACCCTCCTCCCCCTTCAGTTATAACAAACAAAAATGTCTCCAGATCGTCCCTCCCCTAGGCCCTACCCCCAGCCACTGCTCTCACAGGGTGCATAGGACGAGAAGAAAGAGCCGAGTGGGATGAACCTGGGCTAGAATTCCAGCCCCACCCGGAATAGCTATGTGACCTGGAGAAAGTTGCTCAACTTCTCTGCAGCTCCCTCTCCTCCCAAGTGACATGGGGTTGAGAAGGTACCAGCATCTCCTCGAACCACCAGGCCGATGCCGTGAGATAAGGTGTGGGACGTGCTCAGCTCAGCACGGCGTCTGGCGTGTAGGTAGCGCTCAGTAAATAGAATCTCAACCAAACGTTGTGATACGTGCTTTTATTGAGCAACAATATTACCTGAGTGATGATAAATATGTTAGGAAATAACAATGGCAATTGGCAGTGCTGTTCTTTAAAGCTCGCAAGCTGAGTCAGGTTTCCACGTGATCATCCGCTATGAACGGCTGCCAAACCGACCGGCCAGGAGCTGCTTCTCAGAAGGCATGACATTTCCTGCTGTGGACCGCGTGGTCTTTCCCCACAATTCCAGGTATTGCACTGTGATTCCCCTGGATCTTCCTTAAAGCTGAGTTGGAATGTACCCCGTGAATCACAGAAGGACGCCTCAAGAAGTCGAATTAAAGAGTCACATTTATTGCAATCCAGGACTATGAGGGGTCATTCCCAAATCTCATAGCGATAAGATGGTGGCAAAACCAGACTTATATAGGCAAAGATCACAAAGGTATTGACTACATCTCAAGGTCTGGAATGAGGAACCTGGTTTGCAAAAAGCAGTTTACAGAAGCAGAAGCAGCATGTTATCTAAATTACAGTTTTGGGTCTCTGGACCACTGAGTTGCCAGGAATTCATTATCTAGAGCCCTCGGGTCTTGAGACCACTGAGTTGCCAGGAATGCATTACCTAGAGCCATCGAGGCAATTTAGAGTAATTGCGCTGTCTTGGTCTTGGGACCACTGAGTCAACTGGAATGCATTATCTGTGGCCACTAAAACAATTTAGGATAATTGCGCTGTCCTGTTTCCCAGGTACAGAAGAATGTGCTTTCTAAAACCAGTAAGATAACAATCAATGGGATAGTCATTCAATCGAATGGGATGATGTATACAATTCAGAAAATCAAAATAATTTTTCTATTGTTAAGCAAAGCAAATAGGTACCATACTTCAGCTGCACGCTACATCTTTTCCCAGTCCCTCTTGGGACTGGCATCCATGTGTATGCCCGGGCCCACGAGCATGCTAAGTATTTCTGAAGGCGGTCTGCACTGTTCCCAGAGCCCAAAGAGCCTACCACCAGAGAGAAGAAGGCGGGGCAGGGCTCAGGCTCTCTATCATCTTCAGTAATCCACTCTGGCCCCAAACTTGTGCCCCCTGAGCAGCAAAACAAAAGCACTTGGGGTTTAGTGACTATGTGTTCCTCGTGGGGGAAGGTGGCCGACCCTCACCCTAAGCAGTTTGTCCCAGCTGCTTCCTACTCACCTCCAGCACCCCTCCCCCACCCCTCAGAGAAGTTTGCCCATCCTGCCCTCTTCTATCCCAACGGGGGCAGAAGAAAGCTACCCTGCTGCTCACCCAGGCCTGCCATGACCATAACGCACATCAGTGTGGAAGTTAAGAACTTGATTCCATTCGTTAAAAAAAAAAATTTTTTTTTTACTGATTTCAGAGAGGAAGGGAGAGGGAGAGAGATAGAAACATCAATGATGAGCGAGAATCATTGATCAGCTGCCTCCTGCACGCCCCCTACCCCGGATGGAGCCTGCAACCCGGGCATATGCCCTTGACCGGAATCAAACCCGGGACCCTTCCGTCCGCAGACCAAGGCTCCATGCACTGAGCCAAACCTGCTAGGGCTTGATGCCATTCTTCTGTGTCCATGGGCAACTCACCTAATCTACTCTATCCCTCCGTTTCTTGGTCTGTAAGAGGAAGACAGTAATACCAATTCCTTAACACGTTTGAGGCTCCGATGAGATGTTAACTACGAAACGGTGTGAGGCATAACCTCTCGGGTTGCAACGAGCTGATTTGGGAACTGTTTGCATCATTTCACCGGAAACTCCTTGAGGGTGGGCGTGGTGTGCTCCACGCAGTCCCCCGAGCTGCTCAGGACACATTCGGTGCCTAACGGTCTCTTGAATGTATATTCATTTAATAACCAGCCAGGTTTTTTTTTTTTCCTTTCAGGGATGCAGGATACCGGTACCTAAGAGAAAGTGCAGTTCGTATGCAAGAAGCACCAGGTGGTGAGCAGAGTAGAAGCCTCACAGCGAGGTAGAGGAAGGGAAACACTCCAACAAATGGATTTCACTTTCTGCGTCTCCGTGTCCTCGTTTGGAGAGTAAAGAGAGTCGTGGATATTATTACAAGGCTGCTGCAAAGGTGGCAAGGGCATAGTAAGTGCTGGAGAGGCAGCCCTTACTATTATTATCATCTTAAGAATGATTGTCGAGGAAGTAAAAGCAAACGCGCTGAGGTACCTGGTCAAGGCAGCGCGGAGGTGGGCGGGGAGCGCTGGGCGGGGCCTCTTGAAGCCACGCCCCTCCACGCCCGCGTCCGGTCGCCAGGCAACGCACTGCCTGGTTGCCCCCCGAGCGGAGCGACGCGTAGCCGCCAGCACCGGGCGCTCTGGGTTGGCCACACCTGACGTTGGCAAGGGCCGCTTCGTTAGCGTGATGAATGACGATGACACCGAGACGACTGTCAGCGAATTTCAGATCGCGGAGGAGAACGATCTGCCTGTTATCCAGCTGTTCAGCCTGGTCGAAGAGCTCAGGTACGGGGCCGCTGGCTTCCGGGGCGGCCCTTACTCACCGTGTGGCCTTGGACCTCAGAGCCGGTCAAGACCGCATTGAGCCATAGCCGGCTTGGCTCAGTGGATAGAGCGTCAGCCTGCGGACTGAAGGGTCCCAGGTTCGATTCTAGCCAAGGGCACATGCCTGGGTTGCAGGTTCGTTCCCCAGTAGGGGGTGTGCAGGAGGCAGCCAATCAATGGTTCTCTCTCATCATTGATGTTTCTATCTCTCTCTCCTTCTCCCTTCCTCTCTGAAATCAATAAAGAAATATATTTTTTAAAAAAAGAAAAAGAAAAAAAGACCGCATTGAACACTGAGAAACTGAGACCCCCACAAAGTAGGGGAAATAGTCGCCTTTGCCTTTTATCGCTGCGTGCCCCCCCCTTCCCCCCCCCTCCCCCGCCACTGAACTAACAAGCCATGGAGTGAGAACAATGTGGAGGTGTGAGGGCCTGGGGCCAGTGGAGCGTAATGGGTGAAGCCAGAGCTTCGGCCTTGCAGTCTGCCTGGTGCCAAAATGTATGCTTAGCCCATCCTCTGCTCGGCGGTGGCTGGTTGGACCACCTTTCCAATGCTATGAATCTATGGTAAAATGAAAGTGGCAGCTGATATTTTTAGTAGGAGTCAAGTTATGCCTGGACCATCCTATAAGCATGGAGATGAACAACAAAAGAGTGACTGGCCCAGTATTCTGTATTTTTAGCAGTCTGTTTTCTATCGACTATAGAAGGTAAATTGGATGGCAAGATTCCATGATGTAGTAGAGGTAATTGTACCACTTATTGGTCTCACACAGAGCATCCTGGCTCTGCCTACATAGGTGTTCTGCTAGGCATCTATAACCAGTTTAGGTTTGAACTGAGGTATAACTACTAATAGCTCTTATTATTTTTTAAATGTATTTTTTGTTGATTTCAGAGAGGAGGGGAGAGGGAGAGACATCAGTGATGAGAGAGAATCATTGATAGGCTGCCTCCTGCACACCCCCTACTGAGAATGGAGCCTGCAACCCGGGCATGTGCCCTTGACCAGAATCAAACCCGGGACCCTTCAGTCCCCAGGCAGAGGCTCTATCCACTGAGCCAAACCTGCTAAGGCACTAATAGCTCTTATTTTTTGAGTGCCTATTCTGCACCAAATATTTTGCATATGTGATCTTAAATAATAATGGTGCAGTAACTCCCAAGGTGGGTGAGGAAACAAAGACAGAGGAAACAAAAAAAAAAAAACTGAAAAATTAAACCAAAGGAAACATCTGAAGATTATGGATGTGACTTCACGAATGAATTAATTCGGAAGGAATTTCACAAATGGGTTAGAAGATGCTTGAAGATGAAACTTGTAGCTTCATCCCAGCCACAATTTTCAATGTAATATTATTGCTTTGAATTCTGTGGCTCATTAGACGTATTAAAAACATATCAAATACATAGATAGTACTTACTATGTGCCAGGCATTGTCCTGACGGCTTTACATTCCTTACTGCAACCCTAAAAGGTAGGTGCTGTGATTATTCCCATTTTACAGATGAGGAAACTGGGGCATTAAGAGGTTAAGTATCTTGTAGAAGGTCATGCCTAGCTAGGAAGTGCTAAATACTATTGATTTGGTGTTGACATACCTACTAATAGAACTTACTCAGGTACACTCTGTCTTGCAGCTATGGAAACTCTGCTCTCAAAACGGAGACAGAGATGTTTCAGAAATTTTTAAATAAACTGGAATCCAGGGAACAGCGAACGCTGCGGTTATCTGACATTAAAATATCAGGAACAGAGTTTTCACAGGTACACAATTGAAGAGTTGTTTCATTCAGTTTGTCCCTTTAGACTCTAAAGTTTAGAGGCAAGCGGTATTTGTGCATCTGCCTTTGGTGTACTGCCTTTGGCCAAGTCAAGGACATATGACTTTGTCCCTGTTCTTATTTTGATTCTTCCTTCTCAAGGTTTCTCTTTTAAGTCAGTGTGAAGGCAATCAGATTTAATTAATAGTGATTGACACTCCCAGAATATATCTTAGTTTGTTTGAAATCGTTCCCTTAAGTTGGGAGACTCAAAATGTTTACAGGGCCAAGCAAGGCACAGAAAGAGGTGAAGTGGGCCTGTGTGGGCACTGGAAAGTTCCTTCTTCATCTATGAGGGCCAACCAAGTGGCCTGGGGTTATCAAGAGTAGTTGATTTTTCAAGAGAAGCTGGAAATCTGAATTATTTTGGTGGAATTTCCTGATTTTCAAGTGTGGGTAATTAATTTAAAAATATATATATTTTTATTGATTTCAGAGAGGAAGAGAGAGGGAGAAAGAGAAAAAAAAACACATTAATGATGAGAGAGAATCATTGACCAGCTGCCTCCTGCATACCCCACACTGGGGATCGAGCCTGCAACCCAGGCATGTGCCTGACTAGGAATTGAACCGTGACCTCCTGGTTCATAGGTTGATGCTCAACCACTGAGCCATGCTGGCTGGGCTAATTAATTTTTTTTTTTTAATTAAACATCGTGTGTAAGCCTATCCTTTGAGAGCCAAGCAATCCCATCTTGAGGTCCACATATTTCCTGGGCCAACTGCATGTGACCCGTGGCTCAAATGCAGAGGAGACCCAACATTTTTGTCTCTTTGTTTGTTTTTGCTGACTCCTGTCCCCCCGGATCCAATTTCTCTTCTGTGTTCAGCTCAGGAAGCTCTGAGCTCCGGGCTTTCCCTGGCCCGGACTTGAATGCTAGTCCAGAGCAGGTTCACTCACCATCTCTCCCTCCTGGAGACACTGTCCCTGATTCATTTTCAGTTCCTTGTCAAGCTTAGGCCTCAGGTTGGCTGGTGAAATAGGTGTCGCCTCCGGGCTAGTATCCGGAATCCTCTCACTTGGAGTTTGTTCCCTCCGGCTGTCATTCAAGTACTTTCTAGCAGGTCAGAGAGGTCATGTCCATGCCCACCTTCAGCTGCTCTATGACCAACGCCTTCTTGACAGCGGCTTTGTTTTGCCTGAGGTGCAGTTGCGAGGCAGGCGCAAGTCCAAATCCCGCTCAGGCCCGGACCGGA
The DNA here is from genome assembly GCF_963259705.1 of Myotis daubentonii. NCBI lineage: Eukaryota > Metazoa > Chordata > Mammalia > Chiroptera > Vespertilionidae > Myotis > Myotis daubentonii. The sequence continues at coordinate 52,160,353 of NC_081854.1, read as the reverse complement.
CGTCCAGCCTCAGCGTTGACCAAAAATGCGATCTCGTGCGAAAGGAGCTGGAAGACACGAAGGAGGAAATAAGGCACCTGAGGGCCAACGCCGAGCGGGACCTGCAGCATCACGAGGTAACCCCTTCTCCCTGCAGGCCCCCCCACTGGGGCTCCCTCCGCCCGTCCATCTTACCGGAAGTACCTATGGGATGTTCAAGTGATTGCACTTTGAAAGAAATACAAGTCGATTAAGACAAATTGAGGCCCTACCTTTTTCTTTTTCTTTTTTTTTTTGTCTATTGATATGATGGGTTAGGTTAATTTATTTTATTTTGTAAAAATGTTTTTACTAGTATTGATTTATTTATTTACTTTTGAGAGGGAGGAAGGGAGAGGGATAGAGAGATAGAAACATCGGTGAGAGAGAAACGTCAACATCGATCTGCTGCCTCCTGCACGCCCCTCACAGGGGATCGAACCCTCAACCCAGGCATGTGCTCTGACCGGGAATCGAGCCTGCGGATCTCTTGGTTCCTGGGCTGATGCTCAACCACTAAGCCACACCGGCCAGGGAGAGGACCTACCTTTAAGGAACTTACCACCTCCTTGAAGAGAAAACAAATTAAAAAAAATTTTTAATGGAAAATTTCAAAATTATACAAATGAACAGAGGCTAGCACAATGAAACCCCTATATATTAGCACCCACATTCAACAGCCATGAGCATATGGCCATTCTTGTTTCCTCCATATCCCTACCAGCTCCCCCCCCCCCGGAACAGGCAAGTGGGCTGTCATGAAATGAATCCTGGGCATCTTGTTCATCTGCAAATATTTCAGGATATGTCTCTAAGATATGGATTCTTTTTTTAAAAAAAAACCATAACCGCCCTAACTGGTTTGGCTCAGTGGATGGAGCGTCGGCCCGTGGACTGAGGGGTCCCAGGTTCGATTCCGGTCAAGGGCATGTACCTGGGTTGCGGGCACATCCCCAGTTGTGGGTGTGCAGGAGGCAGCTGATCGATAATTCTCTCTCGTCGATGTTTCTAACTCTCTAGCCCTCTCCCTTCCTCTCTGTTAAAAAAAAAAAGTCAATAAAATATATTTAAAAAATAAAATAACCATAATAATCATAAATACCCTTAAAATGTATACTAATAATTTCTTAATAATACAAGGGGGTCGGTACATCTACACGATGGAATACTATGCTGCTCTAAAAAGGAAGGAACTCTTACCATTTGCAACGGCATGGATGGAACTGGAGAGCATTATGCTAAGTGAAATAAGCCAGTCAATGAAGGACAAATACCACATGATCTCACTCATTCATGGATAATAGAGACCATTATAAACTTTTGAACAATAATAGATACAGAGGCAGAACTGCCTCAAACAGATTGTCAAACTGCAGCGGGTAGGCCGGGGAGGGTGGGGGTGCAGGAGGTAGGGGGGTAAGAGATCAACCAAAGGACTTGTATGCATGCATATAAGCATAACCAATGGACATAAGACACCGGGGGGTAGGGGAGGCTAGGGGACTGTCTAGGGCGGGGGGAAAAAATGGACACATATGTAATACCCTTTGTAATACTTTAAGCAATAAAAAAAAAAAAAATACAAGGGGGTTGAGGTTTAATTCAGTGAGTTGGTTGAAAAATCCCGAAGTCTCCCTCCCTATGCAACATGCATGACTGTGGTCCATGCCTTGTGGAGACCAACAAGGCCAGTTTTCCTCCCGGGAAGATGCGGGACTGTTAATGAGGTTGCCCATGGGATGAAGGTGTGGGCTTCTACTAGTATTTGAGAGCCGTGTTGTATGAAAAACAGATATTTCTGTTCTAGCTCTAAATTGTTCCATTTCTAAACGCGGGCGCACACACAGGAGCACGCTCACTGTCCTCAGAGGGACAGATCTGGGGATTCACGTCGCCATTGGTGTGCACAGGCCTACCCCTCCTCCTCTCCCTCCCTCCGCTGTGCTCCCCCCTCCACTTTCCCTCTGCCTCTTCTCAAACGGGCATTGCTGAATTCTAGTACGTGAAAGGAGCCCAGGATGTGGTAGCATCATCCTCACGGGCTCGGTCGTGTGATGCAAACATCACCGTGCGGGTGGTCGGCGGAGACTTTGTTGAGGTGGGGCTGGCGTGGGCCTTGGCATGGCCTCGGAGGAGGAGGGCATTCGGTTAAGGAAGCGGACGAAAGGGGCCCCCTCTCAGTAAGGTGAATGACAGGAGCCAGGATGTGAAGGCGGGCATGGTTCTTGACACCGAGGGGGCGGGCGTGATGACAGGAGAGGGTGTTTTAGAGGCTGTGTTTGGAAGCCAGGCTGGGTGGGGCTGAGACCTTGGAAGCCAGGCCGAACAGTGTATCTTGGATGTCTTAGAAGGCAAGACCCCGCTGAGGGGGACTGAGCAGCAGATCGACCTGCCGGAGGTGGCGTTTAAGGTGGGTCGATGTCCCAGCAAGTGAAGACGGCGGGGAGGCACGAGGCTGAGGCCAGAGGCTTCTTGGCGCCCAGTGAAAAGGTCTGAAGCTACCGATAGCTTCTCATTTTATTCTTGAAATTAACATGTGTGTTTCTGTGTTTTCTTATTTAAAGACAATTTCTATTTGTTGTAGCAAAATTTAAACACATGGGTAAGCTAAAAGAAGCACATTTGAAAACATATTCATATGCATATATGAACTTCTTTATAAAAAGATGCATATTATCTTTTTTTAAAAAATATATATTTTATTGATTTTTTACAGAGAGGAAGGGAGAGAGATAGAGAGCTAGAAACATCGATGGGAGAGAAACATCGATCAGCCGCCTCCTGCACATCTCCCACTGGGGATGTGCCCCCAACCCAGGCATGTGCCCTTGACCGGAATCGAACCTGGGACCCTTCAGTCCGCAGGCCGACACTCCATCCACTGAGCGAAACCGGTTTTGGCAAGATGCATATTATCTTATCAACTATTTTATCACTTAACAATCTCTTTCCATGTTGATACATATATTCATTTATAGCACCTTTTTTCAAATTACAGAGTGTGTAATAAGAGTTCTTTTTAAAAAAATATTGATTGATTTCAGAGAGAAAGGAAGAGGGAGAGAGAGATAGAAGCATCAATGATGAGAGTCACCCATCGGCTACCTCCTGTATGCCCCACGCTGGGGATCAAGACTGCAATCTGGCCCTGACTGGGTATCGAACCATGATCTCCTGGTTCATAGGTCAACGCTCAACCACTGAGCCACACCGGCCGGGATAAGAGTGCTTCTTTGTCTCCCACTAATCCATCTCTCCTGCTGTGACTGTGGTTAATGTTTTGGTGCATATCTTCCAGATATTTTTATATTATATCATATATTATATCATATCATATATCGTGTATCATATCATATCATATATCATACTAGAGGCCTGATGCACAAAATTCGCGAAAGAGTAGGCCTTCCTTCCCCTGGCTGCCGGCACCGGCTTCCCTCTGGCACCCGGGACCCGGGCTTCCCTCAAAAACCCCGGCTTCGTCAGGAAGACATCTGGTCCAATTAGCATAGTACTCTTTTATTATTATATATTATCTTAATGTTATAATTTTAATGGATAAATATTTTAGACATGAAAATACATATTTATAAAGATCCCTGAGGCTCTGTTGTTGTTTGCCGCCTTTTTATGTTTACTGTCAACTTTTTTGAGGCATGCTTTTGCATAATAACATTCGTGTAGTCACATCTGCAGCTTAAGGGTATGATTCTCAGACTAAGAAGAAACATAGTATATTGGGCACAAGGAGGCCTGAGAAGGTGGGATACATCCTTGAGAACCTTTGGAAACTGTTCTCTCTCTGTGCTGACTCCCCCAGGCTATCATTGAGGAAGCTGAAATTCGGATGGAGGAAGTTCAGAAAGCAATGCAAGAGTTTGAAAAAGATATTTTGAAAACGATCAGCAAGAAGAAAGGGAGCATCCTGGCCACTCAGAAAGTGCTGAAGTACATTGAGGACGCGAACCGCCGGAGGGTGAGTTGGCAGGAGGCTGGCGCTTGGAAAGGGAGAGGAGAGTCATTGCAGGATGACATGGACGGGGTCCCGGGAGGCAGCCCCCCTGCAGCTGGCCCAGCATCAGCATTGCTCCATGTCAGGGTTTTTACATCTCCCCACGTGTGTGTGTGTGTGTGTGTGTGTGTGCGCGCTTTAGAATGCAAATCTATCCGGGCTCAGTCAGTCAGGCAGGGTGAGTATCAACAGTATCTCAGATGGAGGACTTGTTTTTATTGTTGCTATTTGTTTCAAGATCTGATATGTTTCCTCCCTTCTTGGTGATGAATGGAATGCTACAGCAACACCAGCTTGCGTAGATGTAAAAGGACCTTAAAATAAGTGACTGATTGTTAGGGCTCAAGGTTTGGTTTGTAGCCTCAGACTTACCAACCGTTTCAAACCAACAGGGAAGAAGAAGAGAAATGGATTAAAATGTGCTTTTGTTTTTCAGGATAATATGAAGGATAAATTACGTTTGAAAAATGTTTCTCTCAAAGTCTCGAGGAAAAAGATGCTTTTGCAACTGAGGCAGGTATGTGGCCTCTTCTGTTTTTTAAGTCACTGTGGTCGGTAGAACAGTGCCCACCCGAAGATGTCTGTGTCCTCATCCCTGGAATCTGCATACGTCACCTCACACGGCAAAGGGTTTTACAGATGTGATTACAGTCAAGGATCTTGAGATGGAGAGGTAATCTTGGGTTGTCTGAGAAGGTTCAACGCAACCACAAGCGTCCAGTGAGGAGGAGGGAAGATGTGGTAACAGAAGCAGAAGTCAGAGTGATGTGCTTTTTAAATTTTTTTTTTATTGACTTCAGAGAGGAAAGGAGAGGGAGGAAGAGAGAGGGATAGAGAGAGAGAGAGAGAAACATCAATGATGAGAGAACCATTGATCTGCTGCCTCCTGCACGCCCCCCACGGGGGATCAAGCCCACAACCCAGGCAGGTGCCCTGACCAGGAATTGAACCAGTGACCTCTTGGCTCCCAGGTCACTGCTCAACCCGTGAGCCAAGTCAGCCAGGCTGATGTATTTAAAAAAAAAATTATTATTGATTTTTAGAGAGAGGACAGAAGAGAGGGGGGGTGGTCAATGTGTTGGTCCACTTATTGACACATTCATTGGTTGGTTCGTGTATGTGCCCTAACCGACCGGGGAGCAAACCCACAACCGGGGCGTATCAGGCGGTCTCCCCAGGGGCCGGCGGAAGGAGGCGGCCCTGCCAGCACCTTGACTGCAGCCCAGAGAACTGCCTCGGGCTCTGGCCTCCTGAGCCGTGAGGTAGTGGATTTGTGTTGTTTGATAAGCCACTGAGCGTGTGGCGATTCGTCACAGCAGCCGAGGGAAGCTAATACAGTTTCTGTGCTGGTAAATCCGTAGACAGAGTCGGCTTGAATTTAAAAGGCCCTCATCGCGTCGTACTTGTGGGCGGTTTGGGGGATGTGGCCGGGGTGGCAGGGTTGTCGTGTGCCTCGGCGGGTCCTTGGACAGCTGACCCGAAGGCGGTAGGCGGACGTGCGGAGGGTCTCCGGGGTGTGATGACAGGGCTCCGTCCCCTCCTCGCCCAAGGGGTTCATTGTGAGCTTGAACCTGGGCCCCGATGGCACGCACGTCGGAGGTGGCCCCGGACAGTGACGCAACATCGGGCAGAATTAACTCGTCCAGGGACGCGTGCTTGATGGACGTGGGATCTCGAAAGACTCCACAAGCTGGGACGGCACAAAGTGACTGAGGACAAATGCAAGCTCCTCTACTTTGACCCCCAACATCTCTGCTCCGGTGCCAGATGGCTTAGCCATAGGTCACCTGCTGGAGACAGCTCAGCTGGGGCGGTGCTGGGGCCCAGGCCACACTCCAAGAACCAGAGCCCCCCCGCCCCCCAGGAAAGGGTCGCGTGAAGAATAGTTCACATGATCTATCTCGCCCCAGTCTGTTCTGAGTAGCCAGACCAGAGCCCTGTGCCTCCGTAGGAACTCTGGGATTAGAGGATCGGTAGCTGGAGTTCACGGAGGAGAGGGAGCTGAGAGGGAGGGAAGCCGTGCCTGCCCCCGCCTTCCATTCTCCCTGGCCCGGCCCAGGGGCCTCCAAGTGCCCGATGCTCCTGCCCGTCCCACCACCCCGCACCTGTCTGTGAACCCTCACCGAGGATGCGCTCCATGAGGCCAGGGAGTAGCCTTTACGCTCAGATCCCTGTCCCCAGGGCCACGCCTGGCCCCACGCAGATCCGCAGGCTGTGTTTGTTGAATGACTGAGTGAGGCCTGGCTTCCAGAATCTCTCCCGGAGTCGCAGGGTGTGGGCCATACGCTCGGAAGTCACTCCCTCCTGTCGTTTCTCCCTCCCCTCTGACCTGCAGAAGGAAGAGGTGGGCGAGGCCCTCCATGACGTAGATTTTCAGCAGCTGAAGATCGAGAATGCTCAGTTCTTAGAGACGATCGAAGGAAGGAACCAGGAGCTGATCCGGCTGAAGTTGGCGTCCGGGACCACCCTGCAGGTCCTCAACTCATACAAAGTAAGGTCCACCCCCTGCCACAGGCGGTTCCCACAGGGAGGAGGTGGCTTTCAGTCTCCCCCCCCCACCCCCACACCCCGAGTTCTCCTGTGAAAGCCACGCCTCCTGAAGCACCCCGATGTTCTCACAGCCCTGGCTGCGCATTGGAACCACCCAAGGAGCTTCTATTTAAAAAAAATGTTTTTATTGATTTCAGAGAGAGGAAGGGAGAGAGAGAGAGAGATAGAAACGTCAACGATGAGAGAGAATCACTGATCGGTTGCCTCCTGCACGCCCCACACTGGGGATAAAGCCCCCAACCTGGGCACGTACCCTGACCGAGAATTGGACCATGACCTCCTGGTTCATAGGTCGACGCTCAACCACACCAGCCAGGCACTTCTACTTTTTTAAAAAGATGTAAGGACACCCTGGTCTCACCCCGACCAATTGAATTAGGGGGTGAGGGCCATGCATCTTTATTTTTTTTTAACTCCCCAGATGATTGTTATGCACGGTGAGTTTTGAGAGCTAACCACATTGAGGGCCCTGTTTTGTTTAAGCACATAAAAAGCATCCCCTGCTTAACACCCTGCAAAGGAAAACCATCTTGGCTATAAATCAGAACAATGTTGAATAAGTCCTCATCCACACCGAACCCTTTTTGGAGAAAGAGAGGCGCTATTAATAACTAAGCAGGGCCATAGGCGTGAGCAGGGCCTGTCTCCAGCAGGCTGGGCTGGGGGTCACCCTGTTAGCAGCCGGCCGATGCGGTGGTCAGCCAACCGTGGGCCCGTGGGCCCGGCCCACTAGCCGGTGAGCCAGGAATGGTTTTCACAGAACATTTGCAACCTGTTTGGTAGAGAACACTACCTTTGAAACCCAATTACACGAAACCAGTTTCTCCCCCAGAAATTCCATTCTTCTCCTTAGTAGACCTGTCGTCCAAAATATTGTACTTCATTCTGACATTTGAAATCTTATCAATAAAACAGTTGTGGAAAATTCTGGGTTTTTTTCTCTTGTTCGTGTAACTAACTATATAACATCCTCAATTTTGCCTCTTGGCCTGCAAAACCTAAACTATTTCCTGTCCGTCTGGGAGCCGGGTAGCAGCAGTGGCTACGGGTGTCGGTGGCTCACATAAGGGCATTGTTTGGCCCACACGGTGTCACTTTAAAATGTGAATTGGGCCTGGCCCACGTGGCTCAGTGGTTGAGTGTCCACCTGTGAACCAGGAGGTGAGGGTTTGATTCCCGATCAGGGCACATGCCCGGGTTGTTGGCTTGACCCCCAGTGAGGGGGCGTGCAGGAGGCAGCTGATCAATGATTCTCTCTCATCACTGATGTTTCTATCTCTCTCTTCCTTCTTCTCTGAAATCAATAAAATGATATATTTTTTAAAAAGTGATTTGGAATGTGTTCAGAGTAGGCTGATGCTCGTCCAGTATTTTCCGAGGCCCAGAGGCAGGGTGATTGCAGGTTCAGACAGCAGGTTTGTGGCTGCTGGGACTCCTGGCCCAGCGCCTGTCAAACTTAAGCACGTGTCTTGCCCTGGCGTGAGGTGTGCAGACCGTATGGTGCTGGATTCTGAAACTCCATCACCCACGATGGTGTCGTAACCATGCAGCAGGTCATCACCTGGAGCTTATCTCGCCCATTGCAGGCTTATCTGATCCCTGCTGTTTGGAGACGGAGCCATCCTCCGGACTCCAGGCCCTCGCTGGGGGGGCGCCGAGCAGCACCAGGTTACATCACGTCATCACATTGGACCTCGACCTTATCCTGCCCACCCAGCTGCATAGCACAGGGCCTGTCTGATCTTGCGGGGAGAGGCCAGAGCTCTGAGTGGAACTTCTGGTTTATAAGATGAACCTGGCCGGTGGCAGGGCCGGCGCTCGTGGGGACATGTCTGAACACACAGTGCAGGTGGTCAGCGTCTCGGTACCCGGGCAGCAGGGGCATGGGCTGCGGTGGGCAGAACAGGAGCCGTTTCAGTCCAAACTCCAGGGGCCACTGCGCTGGTGCCAGATAATCGTCAGCAGATGACAGAGCCGCTCCCGGGAGCCCTGCAGTGGACACAGCGAGGGGCCCACTCCCTCCGCGGCTCAGAGCTCACCTCCTGGGGGAAGGCAGGCCGACAGCTGTGCGTGGTGAGGTCAGGCCTCCCCTGGGGACCCGGCGCCATGCTTCCCGTCTTGGAGGTGGGTCTGTGTGCCCCGGGGCTCAGGCTGGTCGGTGCCGTGCCCCCAGCACCAAGGGCAGTGCCTGGCCAGCAGGTGCGCGGCTACCATGGTCCCAGGAGCTGTTGGCGCTTCAGGTGTGTTGAGGGGGTGGGAGGGGGGCAGGAGGGACCACGTCACGTGAGTATCACACACCGTGTGGGCGATCTTGTCAAAAACACGCAGATTAACTTTCCTCTATTACCACACGGACTGAGCACCAGGCCAGGCACAGGGCTAAGTGCTGAGGGCACAGCCGGGAAGGAGGCAGACACGGTCACTTCTGCAAGTTTGGAGTGAGCCTCCCTCTAGGGGGCACTGCTTTCTCCCACTTTGTGCCCACAAGCGCCCACTGGGAGGAGGGTCTGGTATGTTACCATCCTTTGAGGACAGCTGTGATGTGTCACTCTTTCTTTTTTTAGTAGATATTAATTTTTTAAATATATTTTTATTGACTCCAGAGAGGAAGGGAGAGGGAGGGAGAGAGAAATATCAATGATGAAAGAGAGGCATTGATGGGCTGCCTCCTGCACGCCCCCCACTGGGGATCGAGTTCACCACCCAGGCATGTGCCCTGACCTGGAATCAAACCGGGACCTCCAGGTTCATAGGTCGACGTGTAACCCCTGAGCCACACTGGCCAGGCATAAGTAGATATTCATTAACTGGGTTTTAAAAATTAAGTGTATTGGAGTAACATTGGTTAATAGCATTATATCAATTTCAGATGTACATCCTAATTCAACATCTGTATACTCTTGTTTCCTTTCGTTACCATATACTTGACCCTCCTGACCCACTTCACCCTCCCAGGTCACTCTTCACCGACTGTAAACTAGTGGTGCCCTATGGTAGGGAGAACTCAAAGGTGTTCCCCAAACCCACCCCCCCCACCCCGGTATATCCACCTGCCCAATCCCCAGGACTGAGGACAGCATGGGTTCTGTTAGCAGGTGCTGTTCTGTCCGATCATTAGAGGACTAGTGACCCGGTGCATGGATTCGTGCACATTGAAAGGAAATTAGTTAGAAGGTGGCTGGCAGGGCGGGACTGGGCTAGACAGGCCAGACACACCCTGGAGCCAACCTCCTGTGGTCCCTCCCCGGCCAGCCGCGGGGTCCCTCTGTCAAGTGGGGTCCCTCAGCCTGGCCTGCCGGGATCAGGCCGAAACTGGTTCGTCGACATCCCTCTGCAGAGTTGCTGTCGTACAGGGTGTGGAATGCAAACGCTAGTGTGCAGGAAACTAGATTCGGGGCTGACAGCGCTCCAGCAACAACATAACCCACGGCTGAAGGTGGAATCGCGAGGCCCTGCGAGGAGGAATCGGGCTCCCTCCTCTCTGGTTTCGGGTGTCACCCGAGAACCTCCCCTGCCAAGTCACTGCAGCTCGGCAGCTCCCGCGTTGAGCGTCTGCCCCCTGGTGGTCAGTGCACGTCCTAGGGACCGGTCGGACAGGCAGAGGGACACTTAGTAAGTGGTGGGGTGAGAGTTGGGTTGGGTCTCAGCATCTCGCCCCCTGCAGGTGAGGATGAGACTCCCAGGCCTCTCTCCTCCCCGCCACCTAGACACCAGGACGCTGAACACCTGGGCGCGTGAGAAGGGCCGGCCACGGTCCCACGGCCCTGCTCCTCTCCTGCCTCACAAACAGCCGCCTGTCCTTGGTGGCGCCCCCTCGTGGTCAGCTCTGCTCAAGACAGGCTGTGCTGTTCTCTTTCAGACCAAGCTACACCGAGCCATGGAAATGTCCAGCAATCTGGAGAAGGAGATCCTGCTGAGACACGAGCTGCTTGAAAAAATTGAAAGAGAAATTCTACAAGTGGAGGAGGTAAGAGAGGGTTAAAGGTGCCATTTCTGGTGTTTGCAAGGGCTGGAGTCATTGTCCACCAAGATCCAAGCCACCTGGATTTTTTATTTTTAATTCTCACCAGAGGATATTTTTTCCATTGACTTCTAGAGAGAGTAAAAGTAAGGGGGGAGGAAGAGAGAGAGAGAGAGAGAGAGAGAGAGAAACACTGATGAGAGAGACACACACATTGATTGGTTGCTTCCCACACGTGCCCCTACCAGGCCTGGGGAACCTGCAACAGAGGTCCATGCCCTTGACCGGGAATCGAACCGGCGATCCTTCGGTCCTCAGGCCGACGCTCCAACCACTGAGCCAAACCAGCCAGGACAAGCCACCTTGATTTTTTAGAAAAGGCGACACCATAAAAAACATCAATATAATTCTGTCATAGGAGAAAGTGGTACCTGCAGGCTCGCAGTCTAGCAGAGCGGCCTTCCGCTGCTGGCTTAGGTTCTAGAGTCAGCTCACAAGGTAGAGAAATCGTGTAGAGCCCAAATCCTCCTCAAGAATTCCTTAAATGCCCCATAAAATAAAATATTGAAAGTGTTGCATGTACAACCTTGCGAAAAATGACACGTTTGTAACGATGTAACTGATATGAAGAAAGTACGCACCCCGAGGGGCAGTGTCCCGTGTGAAGGAGAGGGAGCCCCTGAGGCACCCGGCTCTCATTCGGTCGGCGGATGCTTGGCCGGCAGACCTGACCTCCGTCCTGGGCTCCCGCCGGGCCCTGTGTCGCTGTGTGAAAAGATGTGGCATCATCCACCTTGTGATTGCGCACGCTCAGTGTTCTGCTGAGCACATCAAGTTGAATTTCTGCCAGTTAAATGCACCCAGGATGGGACTGGAGGAGGACTCTTTTTTAGGAAAGTGGGGGATAAAGAGCACTGGGCTTGGTCCCACTGGTGTTGCTCAGTGGTTAGAGTGTTGGCCTGCACACTGGAGGGTCGCAGGTTCGATTCTAGTCAAGGGCACGTACCTGCGTTGCAAGTCGGGAGGTAACCAATGGATGTGTCTCTCTCATGTCAATGTTTCTCTCTCTCCACCCCACCCTCTTTCTCTCTCACCCTCCTCCCCCTCTTCCACTCTCTCTAAAAATCAATGAGAAAATATCCTCACTCCTCAGGTGAAGTTTAAAAAAGAAAAAAAAGAACACTGGACTATGTGGCTCAGTTGGCTGTGTGTCATCCTATGCACCAGGAGGCTGCTGGTTCCACTCCATTCCCGGTCAGGGCACATGCTTGAGGCGCCGCCTCACTCCCCAGTAGGGGGTGTGCAGGAGGCAGCCAATTGATGTTTCTCTCTCTCTCTCTCTCTCTTTTTCTTTATAATGGTTAACATTTATAGAGTATTAACTGTGTATGAGGACTCTTTTTTAAAAAATATTTTTTTATTGATCTCAGAGAGAAGGAAGAGGGAGAGAGATAGAACATCAACAATGAGAGATAATCACTGATCGGCTGCCTCCTGCACGCCCCACACTGGGGATCGAGCCCACAACCCAGGCATGTGCCCCTGACTGGAATTGAACCCGGGACCCTTCTGTCCGCAGGCCGATGCTCTATCCACTGAGCCAGACAAGCTAGGGCGATGTTTCTCTCTTAATAAAGGAAGGAAGGGAGGAAGGGAGGAAGGAAGGAAGGAAGGAAGGAAGGAAGGAAAAGGGAAGGGATGGAAGGGAGGGAGGAAGGAAAAGAGACTTTTAAGCTATACTTGGCGTTTCTGAACTGGATGAAAACATCACAATCTATTAAAAAATGAGATTTTCGTGATTCCCCCCACTCCTTTGAAAAGTTAAACACTGTTTTCAGAACTACGCTGCAACTGGGGAGAGATGGGAGGGCCAGCAAGTCCCAGTGGGCCAGATGCGGCGGGGCCCGGTGACTCGGTCCTTCCCAACCCAGGACCGGGCCAAAGCCGAGGCTTTGAACAAGCAGCTGCGGAAGCAGATGGCCGAGTTCCGAGCGCCGCCCGTGACGACGTACGTCAAGGAGAAGATCTTCAACGCGGACCTGGAGAAGACCATCCGCGTCTGGGAGAGGAAAGTGGAGATCGCGGAGGTAGGCCCCCCCCCGCCCCCCCTGAAGAGGCCCCGGGTGGGCAGCCTTTCATGCCCTTCCCATTTTTGTCTGCGAGTTTGTTTTTGAGCTAAAGATACAGATGTTTGGACTCGTAACATCTGAGAGGAATCGATGGCCACAGTTGCTTTGAGCCTTATATTGAAACAAAGAACTTTTTTTTTTGAATTATTGATTTCGGAGAGGAAGAGAGAGGGAGAGAGAGATGGAAACATCAACGATGAGAGAGAATCCTTGATCGGCTGCCTCCTGCACGCCCTTTACCGGGGATCAAGCCCGCAACCCAGGCCTGTGCCCCGACTGGGAATCAAGCCATGGCCCTCTGGTTCCTAGATGACACTCAGTGCGCAACCTGGCCTGGGTCAGTCTGTGCTTCCCGTAGGGGGCGGGCAGGAGGCGGCCGATTCTCTCTCATCATGGATGTTTCCCTCTCACGCTCCCTCTCCCTTCCTCTCTGAAATCAATAAAAACTCGATGGAAAAGAACGTTTCCTAAAAGACATACCGAGAGGACAGCCGCGCTCTTACACCTGGGCCCTGGCTCCCCTTCCCGCCGCAGGAAGTAAATTGGGAGCCAGCCTTGGGCCCGTCAGACCTGAAGCTGAGAAGTAGCAGAGCATCCCAGCAGGAACCTGCGACTTCTCGCTTCACCGGCCAGAAGCCAGCGCTTTCAGAGCAGCGGTCATCAATCGGTGATCCACGCACCACTGGTGCTCCCTGAGGTCCGAAGGGCTGGCGACTCTCCCAGGCGCCCCTGGGCAGCCACGCCCTGCCCCCCCCCCCCGCCCCCATCCAGGGCTGTGTTCTGACCAGTCACAGTCCGCATCTCCCAAGGGACCTCTCCCCTCTCCCCCTTTCCTTCCGCAGATGTCCTTAAAAGGCTACCGCAAGGAGTGGAATAAGATGAAGGCCACCAACGAGAAGTTGCTGCTCATCAGCCCGCCCGGGAAGTAGCCGGAGGGAGGCCATGGCTGCGGACCAGAAAGCAATCCATTAAAATAGCCAGCTCCTTTCTAGCCACAGGGCCCCCTCTCTGTTCCCCCGGCCGGCTGGTGTCCCCCGACTCTCCAGCCAGGCCAACAGCCACCTCCCGGCCCGTGGGCCTGTGGTGGGCGCGGTCCCAGCCTGGCCCCTGGTGGGCGTGGCCCGGCCTGGCCCCCTGGTGGGCGCGGTCCCGGCCTGGCCCCCTGGTGGGCGCGGTCCCGGCCTGGGCCCCTGGTGGGCGCGGTCCCAGCCTGGCCCCTGGAAACGCTGACACTGAAAGAACCACAGGGCACTCTCGAGGTTTGACTCGTCAGCCCACCTTTAGTTCACAAGCACAGATGACGGTGCCGTGGGAGCACGTGGCAGTGACACAGAGGGCGGGCCGCGGGCCGGGGCAGCCGGGCGTGCAGCCATCAGGCCCCCACCTGGCATGGCGGGCGCCCGCACTCAGCATTCTGAGCCTACGCTCCCGTGGGGGGTGCAGGGGGAGGGTTAGCTCCCAGACTGTCTACTGCTCCAAAAGAAAACAAGCGCAGAAGAAAGCAAGAGCGTTTCTTGGGGCTGATGCAACCTGTTCTGACCCGAAATGGACCCCCCCTGCTCGGCCTGCTGGCTGTAATAGTCATAGTCCGGGGGCAGGGCCTCCTCGGCCTCCGGGGAGCTGTCCAACTCCCTCACGCCCTTCCCCTGGGGTTCCACGCCCTCGGAAGAGCCGTTCTCCGGCCACGGAGATCTGTCCATGAGGACGGTCACCTTTGCTGGCTCTCGGAGCTGCGTCTCCCTGGTGGGCGCCGAGGGGCCCTGGGCAGGGGCCGCGTTCTCCTGGTGGGGGTGGTAGTGGTGGAACATGGACAGGGGGAGAAGGCTGTCCATCTGTGTCTGGGACGTGATCCAGTCGCCGTAGTCTTCCACCTTGACGTACAGGAAGAGGCCAGGGCACCTCTCGCCCCCCTGCAACAGGACTCCTTGCAGCACCCACAGGTCCAGCCCCTGCAGCTGGCACATGAGCGGGTTTCCCGGGTCCCCCTGTGACAAAGGACAGAAGAAGGCTTCAGGTCTTAAAGAACTTTTCATTTTTGTTTCCTTTTTTAAAATATATTTTTATTGATTTCAGAGAGGAAAGGAGAGGGGAAGAGAGAGATAGAAACCTTAACGATGAGAGAGAATCATTGATCGGCTGCCTCCTGCATGCCCCACACTGGGGATCGAGCCCGCAACCCGGGCATGTGCCCTGACCGGGAATCGAACTGTGACCTCCTGGCTCATAGATTGATGCTCAACCACTGAGCCACGCTGGCCGGGCTGAAAGAACTTTTCTTTGTTAATACATCCTTGTGCAATTTACGGTTTGCTCCAGAAATGTTCTACGCCTGTTCTCGCTGGAAACGGGGCAGATGATAGGGTACTCTCTCCAATCTGGGCAGCCACCGCCACAAATCTCAACAGGACTACTCTTCCTTTCATTGTACAATTTATTTGCCGACTTCTGCACTCTGCCTGTAGCTTCCTGGTTCGCATTTCATTGTCTTGCCCCTTTTCAGTACTTGGAATGAATCCCTCTTTCGGTTTCTCATGCCTCGAATGTTGATATTCCTTTCCTTTCTGGCCTGGAATGGTCACCTTCCCCCCCCTCTGCTCTCTCTTTTGTTTCCATCCCTCACTGAAGCTGCTCGCTCCCACCCACAGTCCTGAGAGGGTCAGGGTCACGCTGGACTAGGGTCGCCTGAGCAGCCTCTGGTCTCTGCGCGTGCTCCCGGCGTTCCCTGCTCCCGTGGGAGCGGTCGTGAGGCCACGGGCATTCTGCCACACTGACCTCTCTCTCTCTCCAGGTGCATGGGTGGGAGCTTGGCACACTTGGCTAGCGAGGTGACCCTGGCCAGTTACCTAGGTTTGAAAGTGGAATTGCCTGATCATGTTCCACTGGCAACGGGGCCTGGGGGGGGTCCATTCTGCAGGCGTTTTACTGAGCACTTGCTCTCCGCCAAGTGCCAGCCCACACAGAGTCAGTCCCGACAGCCACACAGTAACAGTCCCTGCCTCGGGGGTCCCCCATCTCTGGAAGTGACACGATTCCTCTCTGCATTGAGCTTCTGCTCCGTCATGTTCTTTTTTTGTTAATCCTCACCCCAGGATATTTTTCCATTGATTTTTTTTAGAGAGAGTGGGAGGGAGGGAGAAGGGGGAGTGAGAGAAGGAGGGCGAGCAGGAGAGAGAGATGGAGAGACAGAGAGGGAGAGAGAAACATCGACGTGAGAGACAGACATCGATGGGCTGCTTCCCACACACGCCCTGACCCGGGCTGGGGATCGAGCCTGCAACCGAGGTACATACCCTTGACCGGGAATCGAACCCACAACCCCTCCAGTCCGCCAGCCAATGCTCTAACCACTGAGCCACCAGCCAGGGCGAGTCCGCCATGCCCTTACCAAGCAGACAGTATCGGTCTCCTGCTCCACGTGGCTGCCACATCCTGTGTTCTGGAACTTGTATAAGGGGCACAGGTCGATGTCTTGCACGGAGATTTTCCTTAGGATACTCATCGTCATTTGCTCTCCCGTCTGCACCATGCAACAGAGAGCCCGAGAGTTATCAGCAAGAAGACAACCCCCGCAGCCACCGCGACTACGGCCCACACGTCCAGGTGGGGGTGAGCAGGCCCCGTGCCGATCAACCCCCTTTCCTCCTCGACAGCAGGACCCGGGCTGAGATTTTTTACTGGAAGCTACTTGTGCTTTGAACTTGAAGGTGAATACAGGCAGAGAACATATGTATATCCCTTTTCAACATCTACAGAGAGTACATTTCCTTGTTTATTTCCCCAGAAAACAAGGATGGCTTAGACAAGAGGACAGTTCGCTCTGGTTCGGGGAGCAGTGTCCCTGGCCCCCCTGTAACTCGCGCTGATTTCAGGTTGCCAGCTGCCTATGTACTTCCGATTCTGGTGTATGTAGGACTAGAAGGAAAAAGGGCCGAGTATACTAGTAAGGATGGCCACAGAAAGGGCAAGCACTGGGGATCTTGCCTGGTTAGCTGTGGGTTCCAGCCGGACTCTAGAACCTCGAGCCACCTGCATTCTTAAGATAAGCCCTAGCCTGACCCACGTGGCTCCGTGGTTGAGTGTGGACCTATGAACCAGCAGCTCACGGTTCAATTTCCGTCGGGGCACATACCAGGGTTGCAGGCTGGATCCCCAGTGTGGGACGTGCAGGAGGCAGCCAATCCATGGTTCTCTCTCATCATTGATGTTTCTCTCTCTCTCTCCCTCTCCCTTCCTCTCTGAAATCAATAAAAGTATTATTTTTTTGTAAGAAAGATAAGTGCTAGAATGGTCCGTCCAAGTCCCCCTACTGCCAGCACACTCAGCCTCCGCCAGGAGAAGGAAGGCATAACTGCGAACGTGGGGTTCCAGCCGGCCACCCAGCAGTTGCGCGAGGCCAGCGGCATGTACAGCTTCCTGCCCAGGAAGCAGATGGGCTGCACCAGGCTGGTGAACCGCATGGCGGTGTCTGTCTTCAGGAGGGCCAAGTCATTGGTCATCGTCTTGTTGTCGAAGTCCTCGTGGACGATGATGGTGTTGACCGGGAACTCTTCGTGAGACACCACCGAGGCGTTCATCCTCGCGATGCCCACGACGGCCACGGCGTCCTTCCTGCAGGGAGAGCGGGGGCACCTTGAGAAGCCGAGGCGCCAAGAAGGCTGCGTTCTCCCCCGTTTCCATGATCATAATAATGAGCGGGTTTGGCTCAGTGGATGGAGCACTGGCCTGCGGACTGCAGGGTCCTGGGTTTGATTCCGGTCACGGGCGCTACATTTTAAAACAAGATTCACAAGGACCACAAGGACAGCCTCAACAAACTCCTAAATCACCACGCAGGATAACTCAAAGTTAAATGGTGCGGAAAATAGAACAAAACACCTTACCACCTGGATATTTTAAAACTCTGTCTTTCACAAAACCCTGGGTCAAAGAGAAAAGCAAACCAAAACAGCAGACGAAACAGAAAGTAGCAATATCGGGAACCCCAACACAAAGCAGAAGCTCTCAAAGGGCTAGTGGCGGTCCCTGTGAATGTCGAACCCCGTCTTACACTCCCCGGTCACTCATGCTGCAAGATGCCCGCCTGTGTGGGGAATGACGTAGGTACCGCTCCACCTACTGCCACGTTTTGGGCCCTGGGAAAAGGTCGAAAACCATGCAAATGTCCCTCATTAGAGGACTGGGTGATGGTACCTCCGTCGTGGGATATTGTGCAGCTGATGAAAAGAATGTTGCTCTCGCCTGGCCACGTGGCTCAGCGGTTGAGCATCAACCTATGAACCTGGAGGTCATGGTTCGTTTCCCGGTCAGGGCACATGCCCAAGTTGCAGGCTCGATCCCCAGTAGGGAGTCTCCAGGAGGCAGCCAATCTATGATTCTCTCTCATCATTGATGTTTCTATCTCTCTCTCCCTCTCCCTTCCTCTCTGAAATCAATTTTAAAAATGTTTTTGAAAAAAGACTTCCCAATACTCATGATAGAGTGAAAAAAGTATGGTGAAATACTGAGTATGGTGTGCTACTGGTCGTTGTCTTTTTTGGGGGGAAGGGGGGTGTTATAGACTGAATTGTGTTCCCCAAAAGCAGCTGCATTTGCAGACAGGGCCTTTAAGGGGGCAATTAAGATTCACTCAGGCCATAAGGGCAGGAGTCTAGTCCAAAGGGACTGGTGTCCTTATAAAACTAGGAAGAGACAGGGGAGTGCGGACACAGCGGGAAGGCCATGTGAGGACGCCCTGAGGGGGTAGCAGTCCGCGAGCCCACGAGAGAGGCCTCAGGAGACCCAACCCTGCCAGCACCGCGTTCTCGGACTTCCAGCCTCCAGAACAGTAAGAAATAAACTTCTGTTGTCTGAGCCACCCTGTCTGCGGGCTTTTGTTATGGCCGCCCTAGCAGACGAATGCCGGGGGAAGAAAATTCCCCCTCTGTCGGTAGATATAGGCTTATAGGACCTGTGGGTATATAGCTATGTATACAGAGAGCCATACATGCACTGGGTATTTAAGGAAGAATCCCCTAGAAACTGGTGACAGAGTTCAAGGGAGGGATACAGTAACTGACATGCCACGGAGGGAAAGGATCCCTTTCCTTGTATATCCTTTGGTTCCTCATGAACATTCTACTTTGCACATGTATTTTCAATGTAAAAAATATGTCATAAGTAAAAAAATCAGCAGCTGCACAATATTCCATTGAAAGTTTATACTATAATTTGTTTTGCCAATTATAGTAATTGCTAGAGACCCGGTGCACAAAATTTGTTAACTCGGGGGCGGGGGGGTCCCTCAGCCTGGCCTGTGCCCTCTTGCAGTTCCGAGCCCTTGGGGAGCGGGCCTAAGCCAGCAGTCGGACATCCTTAGCACAGCCGCAGAGGCGGGAGAGGCTCCTGCCACCACTGCCGCACTCGCTTCTGGCTGAGTTGCGCTCCCCCTGTGGGAGCACACTGACCACTAAGGGGCAGCTCCTGCATTGAGCATCTGCCCCCTGGTGGTCAGTGTGTGTCGTTAGTAACCGGTCATTCCACCATTTGGTGGATTTGCATATTAGCCTTTTATTATATAGGATAGTCTCTCCCCATACTCTGTATGTGTATATCTATATATCTATATCTATCTACCTATCTATAAATATATTTATATATCAACACTAATAAAAGAGAAAAATGGTAATTGGCGTACGAGCTACCCTTTTCATTGGCTAATCAGGGCTATATGCAAATTAACTGCGAACTAAGATTGGCAGTTAACTGCCAACAAGATGGCGGTTAATTTGCATATGTAGGCACAATGCAGGGAGGCGAAAGGGAAAGCAGGAAGAAGCCCCCTGCCACTGACAGTGATTGGAAACCCAGGGGGGAGCTAAGAGCTGGGGGGCAGGGCCAAGGTGGCCCTGGGGCCGCCTTTGCCCTGCCCCCCAGCCATGATCGGAGAATCAGGTGCCTTTTCCGCCCTGGCCAGTGATAGCAGGAAGTAGGAGTGGAGCCAGTGATGGGAGCTGGGCACAGTCGAAGCTGGCAGTCCCAGGAGCTAGGGGTCCCTTGCCTGGGCCTAAAGTGGAGCCCATGATCGCGGGGCCGCTGCAGCTGCGGGTCCCCGCTGCCCGGGCCTGACACCTCTGCCAGAGGCCTCAGGCCTGGTGAAGGGGCCGATCCGGTGATTGGTGATCGGAGGGTGATGAGGGTCAACTCCTCTGGCCGAGGCATCAGGCCTGGGCGGGGGGCGGAGCCGGGGATTGGGGGGATATGATGGTCCCCTTGCCCAGGCCTGAAGCCTGGGTCAGAGGCGTCAGGCTTGGGCGGGGGGTGGAGCCAGCGATCAGAGGGAGATGGGGGTCCCCTGCCCAGGCATGATTCCTGGGCCAGAGGCCTCAGGCCTGAGCGGGGGCCAGAGCCAGTGATCGGGGGGAGATGGGGGTCCCCTGCCCAGGCATGATTCCTGGGCCAGAGGCCTCAGGCCTGGGCGGGGGCCAGAGCCAGTGATCAGGGGGAGACGGGGGTCCCCTGTCCAAGCCTGACACCTCTGGCGGAGGCGTCAGGCCTGGGCAAGGGGCCGATCCTGCGATTGGAGGGTAATGGGGGTCAACGCCTGAGGGCTCCCAGTATGTGAGAGGAGGCAGGCTGGGCTGAGGGACACTCCCCCCCCACACACACCCAGTGCACGAATTTCGTGCACCGGGCCCCTAGTACTATATAAGAGTAATATACTATGTTTCATTTCTCCATAATAATTGTACGTTATGTCCCAGTGTTTTATTAACTATCCCATGAACAACTCTGTGTATACAATTTTTCCAGTGGCTGAAATTATTTCCTGAATGTTGATTCCCAGAAGTGAAATCATTGGGTCAAAAAGTAAGATTTAAAAAAACAACAAAACCCTGACCGGTTTGGCTCAGTGGATAGAGCGTCGCCCTGCGGGCTGTACAGTCCTAGGTTCGATTCCGGCCAAGGGCATGTACCTTGGTTGCGGGCACATCCCCAGTCGGGGGTATGCAAGAGGCAGCTGCTCAATGTTTCTCTCTCATCAATGTTTCTAACCCTCTATCCCCTCCCCTTCCCTTCCTCTCTGTGAAAAATCAATAAAACATATTGTTTAAAAAAAACAAACAAAAAAAACCCAACAACAACAAAAAACAATTATTCTTTTAATAACATTTGCAGGTGTGTTTTTTTCTGGTTTAAAGAATGCACATTAGCCGAAGCCGGTTTGGCTCAGTGGATGGAGCATCGGCCTGTGGACTGAAAGGTCCCAGGTTCGATTCCGGTCAAGGGCATGTACCTGGGTTGCGGGCATGTCCCCAGTAGGAGATGTGCAGGAGGCAGCTGATCGATGTTTCTCTCTCATCGATGTTTCTGACTCTCTATCTCTCTCCCTTCCTCTCTGTAAAAAATCAATAAAATATATTTAAAAAAATAAAATAAATAAAGAATGCACATTAAATGTAAAGAATTTTGAAAACACAGAGAGGTTCAAAGAAGCAACAATCAGATCCCTGCGCTTAAATGCTGGCGTGTTTCCTGCACATTGTTAAGGCCCCAGGCGAGCTTTAACACCAGGGCTCCTACCAACGTTAGCGCCTCTGCGTCCCCGTAAAACGGGCAGGAAGGAACGACCTTCCTGCAGAGGATGAGGAGCACCTTTTCGCTGTGCAGGTGGGGGCGTTGGGGGGTGGGGCAGCGGGAGCTCCAAGGCTGGCATCTGGCGACCCGAGGACCCAGGACTCCTGGCAGTGCTGAGCCAGGAACAGGCCTGTCACCCCGACACCAGGAGTCCACCTTCCAGGCCTCCCCCAGCTGAGCGGGGGAACAGCTCCCCACCTGCCCAGGGCGCCGTGAGGCCCCAGTCCGGGTACTGGCCTGTGCTGAAAGGCGGACGCGATGCTGAGGATCCAGAACTCACTGAGGATGCTGCCGAAAGCCAGGTGGGCGTGGTGGGAGTTCTGCAGGGACACCACCCACGGGAACTCCTTCTCGCTGACCAGACCCTCCTCGGAAGTCTCTATAACGTTGGTTTTCTGGATGCCACAACCTGCAGAGGGAGGTGCAGGGGGGCCTCACCGCTGGGGCCAGGGGTGGGTGGGCCTGTGGCCACCACCCCCACACTCGACTGCAGGTCCCCCTCCTGCTGGCCGCCCACTCTGTCTGGCTCGCCATGGTCACCATTAACTCTCCCACCCCCGCTTCTTTTCCTAGTTGGTTTCCTTCCCTATGAAAGAGAGGATGGTGCCCATATGGGGGGTGGGGAGGGGGCGTGCTCCGCCTGGCCACCCCACGTCCTCCCTCGCCGGTCGCTGTGTCCCTGGGGGCCCTCTCCTCGCCACCCCTGCAGAGTGGGGTGCAGGGACTCCCCACCTGGCTGCACACTCCATCCACCTGCCCCCGGCCCCCTCCCCAACCCCTGGTGACAGGGCCTGGGCACGGGCATTTTTGGGAAGCTCCCATGCCCTGGCCAGTTTGGCTCAGTGGACAGAGCGTCGGCCCGCGGACGGAAGGGCCCTGTGGTGACGGGGACAGCGGGCACTCACTAGCAGCAGCGTGGGAGGCGCAGAGCAGCACCAAGAGCATCCCCGCCATCCCCGCTGTCCCCAGGCGCGGCCGCAGCAGACACCACGGGCAGCTGTGGGGACAAGAGCGCGTTTCCTCTCCTCCCTGAGCAGTGCCTTCCCCCAGTGTCCGAGGCCCGGCCCCTGCCCTTCCCTTCCCTTCCCACCAGCACAGCTTCGGGACATGAGGGACACACCTGTCCTGTCCCTGTGGCCTGGTCCCGGGCAGTCCGGTGGCAGGGACCAGGCACCGGGCACCGAGATTCTGTTGGGACCTAGGAGACGGCCCGAGGAGAAGGGGCCGCCCCCGCCTGTCGATCCAGCCAGGGTCCCCGCTTCCCAGAGAGTTGGGGCTCAGAAAGGTGCTGGTGTTTGGCTCCTGGAATTCAACCCTTGCCTTAACGCTGTCGCTGTAAAGCGCTGCCGAAAGGAAAAGGCAGGGGTTCAGTGTGAGTCCGCCCTGGTTTTGTCCCTCCTACTGAACGCGGCTGGGTTCCATGATGCTGGGTTTAACCAGGGACAGGTCCTGCTTTCACATACGGTAGCCACAAACCTGGCATTTTGCTGCGTTCACTCGCACCATAACCCCGTGATGTAGACACGGGGATTAGCCCCATTTTACAGATTCAGAAACTGACCCTGGGAGACACTGAGGAGCCCGCCCAAGGGCACGTGGCTGCCAAGTGGAGAGGCTGGAAGCCAAGCTCAGGTGTGTCTGCATCCCAGGCCATGCGGCCAGTTCGGGTAGCTCAGGGGTTGAGCGTCGACCTGTGAACCAGGAGGTCACGGTTTGATTCCTAGTCAGGGCATTCAGGAGGCAGCCGATCAATGATTCTCTCTCATCATTGATGTTTCTCTCTCTCTCCCTCTCCCTCTCCCTTCCTCTCTGACATCAATAAAAATAGATTTAAGCCCCAGGCGATGCGTCCTGGCCATCCGCCCGCCTTACCTCCTCCCTTTGCCTCCAACGATGCCCAAGAGCCCGAGGAAGCCATGGGCGCCGTTCTCAGTCACCATGTCCCACTCCGGACACCGGGTGTCCCTCGTCCGATTGTTCTCAGAGCTCTTCTGCGAACTGCTCCCGCTGAAGGAGAAATGAGCTCGCTCCGACCTGACGCAGCAAGAGCCCGACACAGGGATCCCCTTCTACCACCTCAGGAAGAATGTTCCATTGTGGCCTCACGGTTACCATGGCGCCAGCGGGCAGACGTCTGGACATGGGGACTTAGGAGGAGCCAGGATGAAAAGCCGGCCTGTTTCCTAAGCTTGGCCGGGCTCTTCTGGAAGCCTGGCTGTCCCCGGGGCTGACCAGGAAGGACATCCCTCTTGTCAGATCACAGAGTCCTGTCCGGTCGCGGCCCTGGTCTGTCCACCTCCTCAGCACCCGACCGCGTCTGCCTGTGTTTGTCAGACTGGCCGGGGTGGGTTTGGTTTTTCCAGTCCCCGTCAGCATCCTCATACTCCCAGCCTGGCTTCCTGGGAGGCTCAAACCTTTTTTTTTTCTTTTTTTTTTTTTTAATATAAAGTGAATTCTTTTTTAAAAAATATATACTTTTTTAAAATTGATTTCAGAGAGGAAGAGAGAGGGACAGAGAGATAGAAACATCAATGATGAGAGAGAATCATGGATCAGCTGCCACCTGCATGGCACACGGGGGATCGAGCCCACAACCCGGGCACGTGCCCTGATCGGGAATGGAACCATGACCTCCTGGTTCGTAGGTCGACGCTCAACCACTGAGCCACACCGGTCGGGCCTCAGCCCAGTTGTCTTTAGCGGCTCCAAACCAAGCCTCCCGAAGGCTCTGTGAAATCGTGGGGCCCGGTGGGAGCCCCACACAGGGTACACACAGTCTGCATGAGAAAGGAAAGCTGGCTGCCTCCTGAGGAGGACAGAAGAGTCCAAGGCAGGCATGAACTCTGACGATGTCTAAGGCAGGAGGGCCCTGGGAGGCCTGGCTTTTATTTTCAAACGTTGGACCTAGGGAGACCTCCCGGCTGGGGTGAGGGTCTCCGATGCAGCATTAATCACAGTAGCCAAGAGGTAGAAGCAATTCAAGTATCCACCCCAAGATGAATGGATTAACAACAACAAAAAAAAAAGTGGTGCAGACATACAATGGAATATTATTCGGCCTTCAAACATGAGGAAAGCTTGTGCTACAACATCCTCACACTTCCATTGTCCGGGAGAGTCCAGCCAGCCCTAGCTGGTTTGGCTCGGTGGATAGAGCGTCGGCCTGCAGAATGAAGGGTCCCCGGTTCGATTCCAGTCAAGGGCACATGCCTGGGGTGCGGACTCAATCCCCAGTGTGGGGCTTGCAGGAGGCAGCTGATCAGTGGTTCTCTCTCATCATTGATATCTCTCTCTCTCCCTCTGCCTTCCTCTCTGAAATCAAGAAAATTAAAAAAAAAAAAAAAAAAAAAAGTCCAGCCGGTGAAAACTTGGATTTCATCCCAGCCCAAATGCTACCCGGGCGTTTCTGTGCGACAATCATTTCTGCCGGTAGGTGGCGATCTTGCTGCGACAATCTACATGCACGGTTTCTCCAAGGGCAGCCAGCTGGGGCACTCAAAAAAAATAAATGATAACCTAAAAAAGGGCTTCTACGCTGAAGACTCCTCGGCAGAGAATTTGCAAACAGCAAGAGCAAAAAAATGCTCAAAAGCAAACGTGTCTTCCCTGGCTTCTGATCACTGTTTTTAGAAAGAACTAGGTCTAGAAAAAAAACCCTGCCCGCCCTCGTTAACGTATTGAAAATGTTAAAACTTAAATTACGGTGTCGGTGTTTTCTCTCTTCTTCGTTGGTGTCAGCTGGCTTCTTCATCGGCCTCATTTCCCAAGGCGGCTTGGCACCTGGACTGTCTTTCAACGAACTCTCAAAGCAGAGGCTGCCCAGCCTGGCGGGCCCCCCAGGAAAGCGTGTCTGTGGGGTCTCCGCCCTGGGTGACAGCCTTAGACCTTGATTCCTGCGTCACTGAGACTTGGGGTTCCAGCTGCTCTTGGGTTTCCCTTGCAGTCTCTTACGGAGGGGCAGGCGGTGAACCCAGGAGTCTGGGAAGGGTCCTCTTTAGCCTGAATGCCTGTTTCTGCCCGGAGCTCAAAGGTAAGATTTTATTTGATAGAAACTCTGTCGCTGTCAAAAAAAGCAAAACAGCCGCAAAAGCCACTATTTCACAAAGGCCCAGGGATATGAAGTGGCTGCGGATTATACTTCAACTCCCTCCTTTTCTTAAAAATGTGGTTTTTTAAAAGTTGATTTTAGAGAGAGAGGAAGGGAGGAGAAAGAAACTTCGATGTGCGAGACACTGGTCAACTGCCTCCTGCACGCCCCCTACTGGGGATCGGCCTGCAACCTGGGCATGTGCCCTGACCCCGAATGGAATTGACAGCCTTTTCACGCTCAACCAACCGAGCCACACAGGCCAGGACTCAATCACATTTTAGAGGTTGGAGATGAAGATTAAAATGAATGTTCTCTTTCTTTCTTTGTGTTGCAAGCTATCCGAGTCCAAGAAAAAACAGTGGAATATATTTTTCATCTGCAGGTGGCAATGTTTCTACTATCAGCGTTATCTTTATTATAGGGAGATCATTAGACATAATCTTTTCACAAAACATTTTTTAAGTTTTTCGCTTTGGAACATTTCAAGCATTAGCCCATTAGCCCCTTCCTCTCCAGCTGGGTAATTTTGAAAAACAAACAAACAAACAAAACCCAGACCATAAAAAAATTACAATAGAAACATAAAGTTATGATTCCACCTGCAAAACACCTTCAAGGAATTCTAGAAGCATCCATGGGGCCCTAAAAAAATAAATAAATGGGCAACTAAGAAACGAGTAAAAAGCAGCTTTCTGATTCTGAAGATGAAAGGCATTGAACGCCATATCCTATAGAACACGGCGTGGTAAAACCTGTCTATCAAATGATGTAAGAGTGTGTACGTTACATAGGCAGAGGGTGGGAAGGTGAAATAAACAGTGATACCTTTTGTCTGAAGAAGAGCTTTTAATTATTTGAAAAGCAATGGTGAAGTGACAGAGATGACAAACTACGAAACGAGAGACGATGTGACACGCACATAACCTCGGGGTTAAAAAAGGGAGAAGACCAAGTGAGACGTTTTCGCGAGTAACTGGACATATGAAGGGGATCCGAGTAAACAAAGGGAACGGAAAACTACCGACTTGTGAGCGCACAGCAGGGGCAGCTGCTGGCTCTAAAATTAGGAATAGAGACACGACATTTTCGGAGCAACACCAACACATCACAAAGGCTCAGCCCACCAGCGCCCATCAGAAGGGCTTTAACCCCTAAATGATCGATCGCAAGGCGCATGCGGCCACTGCCAGGTGGGCAACCGGTGACTGCTCACTTCTCCAAACCTCGCTGCTCGCCGAGTCCAGGGCCATTTCTCTACAGAGGGCCACCCTTGAACCACCGCTCAAATGAAAACCAAGGACAGAGAACCCGGCCGGCATGGCTCCGTGGTTGAGGGTTGACCTATGAACCAGAGGGTGTCACCAGTTCGATTCCCGGTCAGGGCACATGCTCGGGTTTCAGGCTCCATCCCCAGTGTGGGGGCGTGCAGGAGGCACCGGTAAATGATTCTCTGTCATCATTGATGCTTCTCCTCTCTCCCTTCCTCTCTCTGAAATCAATAAAGATACTAAAATAAATAAAAAAATATTGCCCTAACCGGTTTGGCTCAGTGGATGGAGCGTTGGCCTGCGGACTGAGGGGTCCCAGGTTCGATTCCGGTCAAGGGCATGTACCTTGGTTGCAGGCACATCCCCAGTAGGGGGTGTGCAGGAGGCAGCTGATCGATGTTTCTCTCTCATTTATGTTTCTGACTCTCTATCCCTCTCTCTTCCTCTCTGTAAAAAATCAATACAATATACTTAAAAAAAATATTTATTAAAAACAAAAGTTAAAAGAACCCAGTAACGCTGGTGGGATATTGATCATCGTAAACCCTGCAAACAGGCAACTGGGTCTATTTCTGAAAGGCCCTCAGGCATTCGCCGAGAGGATGAGAATCAGAATGGGCGGAGGGCGTTCCCGTCCCTGCCAGAGGGTGGGCCTTCGCTGCCTTCAGCGCCCCAGTGACTCAGCATGTTAATACATAAGGACCCCTACGTGGCTGGGGCTGAGGGGTGACTTGCAGTGTTAAATTATGTGCAATGATATTTCAGAAGAGAGAAACTTCCCCTGGGACTGAGCCATGTGGCGCAAAGCGAAGTCACAGGGCTGTCTATACAGCCAGCCGCAGAACGTGGGCAAATGGGGGTGCTGCTGTCAGTTCGTGGGGCGCAGGGACACCCCTCCCACCTGGAACTGGTACGTTAGGAGATGCAGGCGGCCTGGTCACAGAGCTGCCTGCTGCTGCCCCGTGCCCAGGATTCACCCCCTCCCAATAAAAGTCCTGCTTTGCCCCATTAAAAGGCGCCATCACATCCTTACGGGACATAAAGGGATGGTTATAAGGGCTCACCTTTGCTTTCACTACCAAAATATATGTTTATGTAAACTTCACATTTATTTACTTTTTTAATCCTCACCTGAGGATACGTTTTTATTTTATTTTATTGCTTTCAGAGAGAGAGGAGGGGAAAAGGAGAGAGAGAAACATCAATGTGAGATAAATATTGATCGGTTGCCTCCCATACACATCCTGACTGGGAATCAAACCTGTGACCCTGTGGTGCCCAGAATGATGCTCCAACCAACCGAGCCACACCGGCCAGGGCTGAGCTGTCAGCTGTCATCGCCTCATGTGACTACTCCCTCCACTGGGCACCAGGACGCAGCCCCTAACAGGCAGGGGAACACCTCACTGACAACTCTTCTCCCCCCACCAGTCTCCTCAAACCAATGAGCTCACTCGCCACTCCACTGCCCTTGGGCTGAGATGCTGGCCCTCAGATCACAGGTTAAATTATGTAATAAATGATCAGGAAAAGGTGAACACACAGGGATGGGCAGAAAGGGTATTATTATTATTTTTATGCAGCTGGGAACACAGAAAAAGGAACGCTGGGTTAAACCAGAACCTCTAGCAAAATGACGGGGTAGCTGCTGCTTTGCCAACCTGGGAGGGTCAGGCACACACAAACACAGAACGTCCCTGGCTACATAAGGTGGGTTTACCAAGCTGCTGCCACTGCCGGCGACCGTGGGCGGGAGCTAAACTCGGCGCTGCCCACACACCGGTCGCATCTGCCCGTCACTGTGTTTTGATCTCGCTGCAGGCGTCTTGGATCAGCGCTCGAGAAATAGCTCAACCACAGGAACAGCTAAAGTGTGGAGCGGTGACCTCCAGTGGTTTAGTTCCACTAACCTCACATAAGATCCAAACATCATACTCTCGTTTCCAAATACAAAAAGCAAACAAACAAACAAAAATCTTCCTGCCAACATTGCTCAGTGGTTAGAGCATCTGCCTGGGCACTGGAGAGTCTTGGGTTTGATTCCAGACGAGGGCACGTACCAGGGTTGCAGGTCTGATCCCCACCCCAGGTCGGGGTGCCTCGGGGTACGTGTGGGAGGCAACAATCGAAATGTCTCTCTCTCATCAATGTTTCCCCCTCTTCTCTCTCTCCTCCTTCTCCCTCCCTTCTACTCCCTCTTTAAAAAAATGGGAAAAATATACTCACTCCAAAAACGACAACATTAAAAAACTTTAATGATTTGGAGCAACAGGAGAACTTAGCAGGAAACGTTGAAGAATCATATAATTTATCAAAGTACATTTAGAAACTTGAATTGGGAGGCGGGGGGGGTGCAGCCGAGCTTAGATGATCATGAATGAAGACAGCTATTTAACAAACGTTCATTGAGACTCTGCTATGTGACAGGTTTTGTTCGAGATGCTGAACAGACACGTATGCATAACGACGAGGAGAAGGACACGTACGAAGCCCTTCTACGGACCAGGCCCTGAGTAAGTGCTCTAGGTATGTGGGCTCATTTGATCCACCCGCACCACAACCCTGTGAGCTACTATTATTTCCTCCACTTTACAAATGCAGAGATGAAGCTTCTGGCAGGTAATCAGGCCCGGTCAACATGGCCAGTGGTTGAGCACTGACCTATGAACCAGGAGGTCACAGTTGGATTCCCGGTCAGGGCACATGCCCGGGTTGCGGGCTCGATCCCCAGTGTGGGGCGTGCAGGAGGCAGCCGATCCATGACTCTCTCTCATCATGGATGTTTCTATCTCTCTCTTCCTCGTCCTTCTTCTCTGAAATCAATTAAAAAAATATTTTTAAAAATAAAGAAAAAGTGAGCCTGGGGTGTTGAAGGATCAACATGGAGGTCATGGGCAAGACTAGGTGGGAGCTACTGCAAGAAAACAGGCAAGCGATCATGGTGGCCTGGGCCAGAGTGACGAGAACTGGTCCATTTCTGGAGAAGTCATGACGGTAGAGCCAACATTTGCTGATGGTCGGTTATAGAGTGCAGGGCAAGCGTATCAAACTCAAAGGCCAGCACAGGCCAAAGGAACGAGGCATGCGGCCCGTGGGCCACGAGTTTGACATGCTGGGCGCAAGGGGAGAGGGTCAAAGAAAACCCTAGAACTTGTGGCCAGGCGAGCACCTGGAAGGATGGGGTCCAATACATTTCTTTTTCACTTTCTTAGGTCCTCACCCACAAACCCCACTGGGATTTCTGTCACTGTGCACAGCCTCCTCACTCGGGGGAAGAAATTTGGAAAGCACTGGTATTCCAAAGAGCACATTTAAAGCTGCTTGGGGTTTTGCTTGTCTGAAATCGGCATGTGCCACGCCGTTCTGTGACCTGGCAACCTTGAAACGATGATGGTGGGAAATCTACTCTTTTTTTCAGGGATCCATTAAGATGCCTTTCAGAAGACGGAAACGCCGTATGTTGTAACTATACTGGATACACTCTGAATATTTAAGCGTGCTGAGATTCTGTTTAGTGTAATTCTGGCGTGTAGACTGGTTGGCTGGATGCTAAGGAACACATACTTTCTTAGAGAAAAGCAGCGTTCCTGGCTTGTAATTTAGGGCATAAACAAACACATGCTTGATCAGCTATGTGCGCTCTTGTCAATATATCAATGCAATTATTATTTTTTTAAATATATTTTTATTGACTTTTTACAGAGAGGAAGAGAGAGGGATAGAGCGTTAGAAACATCGATGAGAGAGAAACATCAATCAGCTGCCTCTTGCACGCCCCTACTGGGAATCGAGCCTGCAACCAAGGTACATGCCCTCGACCCAAATTGAACCCGGGACCTTTTAGTCCACGGCCCGACGATCTATCCACTGAGCCAAACTGGTCAGGGCTCAATGCAAATTATTCAGGGGTAGGGAGCGTCCGGCCCTTGGACCATATAAGGCCGACAAAATCATTTGGTCTGGCCTTGCCAAGGCATTAGGGGTGAGTTAATGAAATGTTTAACCAAATATAGCAGGCTAATACTTAAGTTGATAATTTTGTATGGCCTGCAAAGGATGTTATAAATATCCAAAAGGCCCTGGGCAGAAAAAAAGGTTCCCCACCCCTGATTAAGTCATCAGTTCAAACTTTCACATGAATTTCATTTCTTCTGATTTCACTTATTAGTTCAAAAAGAGGACGGATTAAATAGAGTGAAAATATACGAGCACTGACTACTAGCTTCATGGTGAGCCGGCATACAATGAGAACAAGGCACTCTGATTTTATCTGAAACACAGGCCTGTTCCTTTCGTATTAAAATAACTGTGGTATTTGAGTTCAGAGCCAATAGTCTGGTCTCAGGACAAAAATATGCCTTTCTTTGGCGTTGACAGATCATGAAGCATCCGTCTTAACCGTTTCAACACAGAAAACAGCTTTCTCTCTTGTCCGTAAATAGCCTGCATTGCCTTCAATGAGGCAAATTAATTTAGATTTCTATCCCAAACGGTATCCAGTGCCATATACTCATTTCATCAGAGAAATGATCAATTCTGACTGTGGATTGCTTACTTTTGCATTGGAGAGCGCAGCAAAGTAAACATTTAAAACATGATAAGGGAGCCCTGGCTGGTGTGGCTCAGGGGGCTGGAGCGTCGTCCTGTACACCCGAAGGTGGCAGAGGTTCGATTCCCAGTCAGGGCACACGCCTGGCTGTGTGTTCAGTCCCTGGTCAGGGCACGTAGGGAGGCAACTGATTGATGTCTCTCTCTCTCTCTCTCTCAAAATCAATACACATATCCTCGGGTGAGGATAAGGAATTAATTTAAATATGATCAAAGAAGAAACTCTCACGTAACTACCTCTAAACAGATGCCTCCTGACTGCCAGGCTGCTTTCTCCACCGGGCTGCCGACCTGCCTGTCTAGCGGCTCCTGGACTCCAGGAATGCCAAATGGAACGCATCTTCTGCCTCGCACGGCCCCTATTCCCGTGCTCCGTACACATCTATCAATAACACCTTCACCCACCTGGTCCGCCAGGTTAAGCAAGTGAATCACCCTGGACCCCTCTCTCCTCCGCTTCCTACATCCAATCCGCTGCCAGGTGCTGCCCACGGAACAGCTTCGCAACTGTCTTCCCTGCACCTCCTCTCGCCCCTCTCCGCTCTGCCAGCGCTACGACTTGTCTAAAAGCTTTACACGTTTCCTCCCATTTCCTATGGAACAGCCCAGACGCCTTAGAATAACAGCACCCAAGGCTTTCCATACTTTGGCTCTGGCTTCCCCACTACCTCTTGTTGTGACGATACCCAGGCCTTCATTTATGGAGGTGACCGAGCGGTCATCCCTGGAAGCTTGATTGCCCATCGTTGCCCGGAAGGAGACCATGGCCCAGAACCCTTCGAGTGGTTTCTCAGGGAGGGAGTGGTCGAGGCAGAGTAGGCAAGTGGGAGCAGGCTAAGGACTGCAGGGTTTATTTATTTTTTTAAAAATATAGTTTTATTGATTTCAGAGAGGAAGGGAGAGGGAGAGAGACAGAAACATCAGTGATGAGAGAGAACCATTGATCAGCTGCCTCCTGCACGCCCCCCACTGGGGATGGAGCCCACAACCCAGGCCTGTGCCCTGACTGGGAATAGAACCGTGACCTCCTGGTTCACAGGTTGACGCTCAACCCTTGAGCCACACAGCCGGCCGGGATCAGCTCCCTCATCTTTAAGATGGAAACAGAAGGCAAAGAAGGACCACAGGGGGTGGTTGCGAGGGTGAACTGAGTCCGAGGACTGCACGGTTTAAATAATGTCAGCGGACTCTGGGCGGTAAAGGTGGTCTCTAATTATCCAGTACGTGACCTTGGGACCTTGCTTTAGGGCAGTGGTTCTCAACCTTCTGGCTCTTTAAATACCCAACCATAAAATTATTTTCGTTGCTACTTCATCACTGTAATGTTGCTACTGTTATGAATCGTCATGTAAATATCTGATATGCAGGATGGTCTTAGACGACCACTGTGAAAGGGTCGTTTGACCGCCAAAGGGGTCGCGACCCACAGGTTGAGAACCGCTGCTTTAGGGCAAGGGAACCAGTGTGAGACTTGGATAAAGGAAGTGGTTGGGACTATGGGCTTTGGGTCGGTGGGTGTGAATACGAAAGGCGTATTCACAGGCAAGGTGCTTGTTACTCTATGAATTAGCTCATCCGGGGAGGGGCAGTCCATCCTTAGGGCCCCCAAGGCTCCGAGATGTCAGAGTATACAAAACAGAAAAAAATGTAAAGACATTAATACACATCTCCCTTCCCAGGAACCCTTTGCCCACAGTCTGGTAGCCCCAGAAAAATGCCCTTTCGTAGGAAAAAAGTTCAGTAGCGCATCGCTCATCATGCTGCCACCACCCACAGCCCTGACTGAGCAGCACCCCATGGCCCCTTCCCCGCCCCCACCAGACCTGGGATGGTACCTGCCAGGTCCCCAGCCTACAGGCTGGCAAACTATGACCCCTGTGGTCTGCCTCACAACGAGGAGCTGAACCAACCAGGTTTCCTCCTTTAAGGGTTTGCATTAAGAGCCACACAGGAGGCTGCCCGTTTCCTTCACGCAGCCAGATCCACAGAGATGCACAGTGACAAACCGGTCGGTAGGTCTGCTCGGGCCAGGCCTGGGATGGGTGCTCCAGGCCGCCTTTCTTTAAGCCCCCACACGTGTAAGGTGTTTTTCATTTCATAAACGCACTTACAGGACCACATAAACGCAACCTAGTGCAACTGCATCCTGCAGCTTTAACAGGCATTCCCAGCTTCTGCTAAAGATGGGCTACACTCGGCGAGAAAACCTCCAGGGGACCCTCTCCCAGCGCCCCCGCCCCGCACTAGACCTTATCGATTGCTCCTGCCTGGCCCGCCCCGCCCCGCCCCGCACTAGACCTTATCGATTGCTCCTGCCTAGGCCGGCCCGCCCGATCAACTGCTCCTGCCTGGCCCGCCCCGAACGCGGGAGAAGAGTGAGCGGGAAGACAGTTTCGACCCGGCTCGGCGGCCGTAGCGACCCATTCAATCCCCGCAATCCCGACCGGCCTCCGCTTCCTCCTGCTTTTGCACCCCTGACTCCCTGAGGTCTCCCGAATCACACAAGGGGAAGCAAAGCAGCTCACGCCGCCGCCATGTCCGAGGCTTATTTCCGGGTGGAGTCGGGTGCGCTGGGCCATGAGGAGAACTTTCTTTCCTTGGACGACATCTTGATGTCCCACGAGAAGCTCCCGGTGCGCACAGAAATTCCCATTCCACGCCTCGGCGCTTTCTTCCCGGAGCGGAGCGGAGGGGCCGACACCGACAACACCATCCCTCAGGTAAGCCCCCGGGCTCGGCGCTGCGCGGAAAGACTACAATTCCCAGTGTGCCTTGCGACCCTGGGGTTTCGCGTATCTGTGGGCGCGCTGTCCTCTGGGATTTGTAGTTTTAGGGGCAGACGGGGGTCATCTCGCCAAGCAGTTTATCCACGGGTCGCGGTGCACTGCGGTGGTCTCCTCACCTAGCTTGGGCCACTTGTACGGAAACTAAATTTATCCCAGGTCGTCAGCCTCCCTCCTCCAACACGGATTTCATTTTTGAAACTACAAATTCAGCAGTGTTTTTACCCCTCCCTCTCTCCCTTACCCTCAACATGCCTTAGGATTGGCTCCTACGGAAAACAACAGCTTTGGGCTCTGTAAGAGCGTGTAATGCGTCTGGGACCCACAAATTGCTGGATTCATCCCTGCATCAAGATGATGGTGTCAGCAACCATTGACAGGGCTTTGGTGCCAACATGCATGGGGTGGGGAGAGTGTACTTTTCCATTTATTAGCGCCTTCATTCTTCAACAACCTTGTAACTAGGTATTGTCACATACAAGGAAACGGAAGCCCGGAGACGTTTGGTAGCTTGGCCAGGGCCCCACTGTAGGCGGTGAACTGGGATTCGCACCTGGGGCTATATGACTTCGCATACAAATGTGTCCCAAAGAGAACAGGCAAGATTGCTCATGCAATGCGAATTTTCCTTTTTGCCACACACACTGACTTTTCCATTGTTCTTCAATCCTGTCTGATGCAGGGCTCAAAGCTGGAACTCCCCTTGTGGCTGGCAAAAGGACTTTTTGACAACAAGCGGCGGATCCTCTCTGTGGACCTTCCCAAGATCTACCGAGAGGGTTGGAGGACTGTGTTCAGCGCAGATGCCAACGTGGTGGACCTCCACAAAATGGGGCCCCATTTCTACGGGTTTGGCTCCCAGCTCCTGCATTTTGACAGCCCAGAGAATACAGACATTTCCCAGTCTCTCCTCCAGGCAAGTAATTGATGTGGAAACCTATGGCACCGCACATGCCTCAGGAGCCAGCTTTGGCTGCCACCAGACATCACTCTTACCCAGGGAAACTTACGACATATACAATTAGTGTGTTATTATTCTAGGCCAGCCAACAGTTAGACTGCATTTGCCAACTACATACACACACACACACACACACACACACACACACACACACACACTTAAATAGGACTTGTCTACTGTCATTCATTTTTGCCTGCTAAGAGTTGGGAGCAGCAGAAAGTCCTGGAAAGAAGAGGTGATGGTTGATTGCAGGCATCAGGCACTTAAATACACAGTCCCAGCCCAGCCCAGGACCGGTCTGAGGGTTCCTGTGGGAAATACACCTGGTATTTGGTTATTTGTTCCCTTTCCTTGCTCTGGGGCTAAGACCTGGCTTTGCTACGTACGTGACCTGGTCAAGCTACTTGACCTCTTTAGGCATCAACTCTTCACCTGTAAAAGGAGATAATAATAGTGTCAAAACTATAGAATCATAGTGAGCGTATGTGGAGCCATTTAATGTATGGTAACTATTACCACTGTTTATGGACAAAACCGTGTTATGTATATAACATCCTTTATGCTGGAATAACCTTACTTTAAATTTCGTAATGACTTTCCATTCTGTTAAAACTAGAAGAACCCATCCTTTCTACCTGTTGTTTTACTTCCTCATTTCTCGCTTAATAAGAGCACACTTGTCACCTGGGCTGTGCTGACACCCTGTATCGGGCGTCAGGGTTGTTCGGCCTGACGTTTACCAGTGCTGTTTCTAATGTGACAGTTAAAAAAGAAAACAGCCAAAACCGGTTTGGCTCAGTGGATAGAGCGTCGGCCTGCGGACTGAAGGGTCTCAGGTTCGATTCCGGTCAAGGGCATGTACCTGGGTTGCGGGCACATCCCCAGTAGGAGATGTGCAGGAGGCGGCTGATCGATGTTTCTCTCTCATCGATGTTTCTAACTCTCTATCTCTCTCCCTTCCTCTCTGTAAAAAATCAATAAAATATATTTTAAAAAAATAAAAAAAATAAATAAATAAAATAAAATAAAAAAGAAAACAAAAAGCCATTGCCATCCACTCAGAAAAAGAAGCCAATGCGCAGACTGTAGACAGTTTGAGCTTATGAAGCTCTTCTAAGCAGACATCACTTGTCTTATAACGTTGCCAGGACATGTTCTTGAATGGGAACGCTGCCCTTCTTAAGTGAGTTACCTGTTGTCTTTCTCCGTCACTGCTTTGAAGTGCTGTAGACTGGAGTTGCTCACAGGGAAGGTGAGATTGCCGGGAGACAGTTGCAGAACGGAAGTGGGGCTTGTGGCTTGGGCTCAGAGCCCGCGACTGACACCGGTAGAGCTGTGTGACTCCATCTCTCTCTCTCTCTCTCTCTCTCTCTCTCTCTCTCTCTCTCTCTCTCGCTGAAAATAGAAACTGCATTCAATTAAATCAGGGACCTTTTCTGGTTGAAACCTGTCTGCATGTGACCACAGTACATTATCACGGCCTTTGTTCCTATAACAATAATGGGGAATGCTTTTCGAGGAGCTTACTCTTGCTAGCCACTTGCTAGATGCTCTGTGGGTATTACTTTGTTGGATTTCCACAACAATCCATTTCACAGGCAAGGAAATCGAGGCTTGGCAGTGTGAAATAACTTACTCAGACCTCCTTCTGACTGAGTCCTGGGACCAGATTCTCCCCTTTTGTGCCATTTAAATGTTTGAGGATAAAACTGGATCTGGCTTGGCCAGCATGGCTCAGTGGTTGAACATCGACCTATGAACCAGGAGGTTACGGTTCGATTCCCAGTCAGGGACCATGCCCGGGTTATGGGCTCGATCCCAACGCGGGACGTGCAGGAGGCAGCCAGTCGATGATTCTCTCCCATCATTGATGTCTCTCTCTCTGTCTCTCTCTCCCTCTCAAATCAATAAAAATATACATATATTTAAAAAGTGGCCCTGGTTTCTCTTGCTCCCTCTCCTTCAGACATTTATTGGACGTTTTCGCCGCATCATGGACTCCTCCCAGAATGCGTACAACGAAGACACTTCGGCACTGGTCGCCCGGCTGGACGAGATGGAGAGGGGCTTATTCCAAATGGGGCAGAGAGGCCTGAACGACTTTCAGTGTTGGGAGAAGGGGCAGGCTTCTCAGATCACAGCGTCCAACCTGGTTCAGAACTACAAGAAGAGAAAGTTCACCGACACGGAAAACTGAAGGCCGCGGACACAGCATCGCCCCTCGTAGACTCGTCCCTGGGTGGCCTTGCGAGGAGCCTGGTCGGCCCCGGAAAGGGCCAGCCTTGACGTGGCTTGTTCCCTGCAGCTGTCTCGGGAGCGGTGTCACGCGGTTGGGATAGGACGTGCTGGAGGGTGTCCCTGGCCCCGGAAGTCTTCCAGGACTGTCCCACCCTGCCGACCCCGGCCCAGGCCTCCCTCGCCCAAGAAGCTATAGCTGAGGGGCCATCAAAGTCCTTTATCCGTAAAGATCGGAAGACATAGGTTGCAGTAGAGTTGGAACTGGAGTTCCTGGTGCCTGGGAGGGACTTGACGGCCTGAGATGTCCACCTCCCCTTGCTCAGAGCCATCTGCGTCTGTTCACGGAATGTTCTCTCGCGCGGAATTGCTTCATCTTCCTGGTTGTGCAAAGGGCAGCGCCCCCAGGATGCTGGACGTGTAACTATCTCTTGCCCCCTGCCTGGGGGGAGTTACCCCAATTTCCAAAAACAGCCATGAAGAAGGAAGGATGCCCAGCCAGTGTGGCTCAGTGGTTGAGCGTTGACCTACGAACCGGGAGATCGCAGTTCGATTCCTGGTCAGGACACATGCCCGGGTTTCAGGCTCAGTCCCCAGTAGGGGGCAGCGTGCAGGAGGCAGATAATCGATGATTCTCATCATTGATCTTTCTCTCCCTCCATCTCCCTCTCTGAAATCAATAAAAATATATATATATTTAAAAAAAGAATAAGGAAGGGAAAGGGAAAGGCAGGCGAATGGCATGGATTTTACTAAAGAGGAGACGGTGCTACCTCCTCTGTGACCAGGAATTCACGGAATTCTGCAGCCGTCCCAGAGAGGAAGTGTTGCACTGAGCTTGTTTTTGCCTCAGATCTTCACAGCGTCTCCGTGCTGTCAGTGGTCCAGTTGCAACGTAGTTATCAACCGGCGCGAACCAGCCCTTATTTGGTGAAGTCAGGACTTGGGGTTGCTGGTCAGGGAGAGCCCTGTTGGAGAAGCATAATTCACAGGCACCTGTCAGTGGGCCAGAGGCCGTGGGTATGTGTTTCCTTTAGTCCATTTTGTACATCTTTCCATCGAGGCTTCCTGACCAGTTACGGAGAATCTAAGCAAACACAGAACTTCCCCTGGAGATCAGGCGGGCACCTGAGCAGGAGACGGCATACCTGGGGCCGCCGGCCTGTTTGAAGGGCAGTGGTCGCCACACCACTGCACCCCACAACCAGGGGAAACGGCCTTCGTCGCTGGAAACGAGGAATTGGGGCATCCAGACTGCAGATGCCTCAGTGCCAACTTAGAATGTCAGGAGGGCTTTTGAAATGCCTGTTTTAAGATGGAACCCGTGTTTTTATCGTTTGATTTCGGTGCTAAATAAACGACCCGCTTTGCACTTGGATGCAGTCTGTGCGAGTCCTTCAG
The DNA here is from genome assembly GCF_963259705.1 of Myotis daubentonii. NCBI lineage: Eukaryota > Metazoa > Chordata > Mammalia > Chiroptera > Vespertilionidae > Myotis > Myotis daubentonii. Next base: position 52,121,724 of record NC_081854.1, on the reverse strand, counting down.
CTGATGCGGCAGAGCCATCCCAGACTTCTGTCTTTGATCGTGTTTGACGATAAAGCCCAAAGGAAGCCATGCTTTAGCAGCTGCTCTCTTGTTTGCATGCTGTTCATAAATAGGAGTGACAGTCTGTAGGGAAGTGCTGTGTCCTACATAGGTGGGACTTCCATGGCGACCACGGCGTTTTTTAAGCATATTGATTGATTTTAGAGAGAACAAGGAGGGGGGGGAGGAAAGAAACATTGAGTTGTCCCTGCCAAGTAGCCTCCCGTCGTGAGCATTTCTCCTGTGATGTTGCCGGGGATGGGGTCTAAAGGACGGTGCAGATGAGGCTCCCCCAGAAGCCAGAGGCCTCCCGTCTGCCTGCTTTTCAGAGGGCAAAGTCAAGTCCACTACAAGGAGCATCATTTCATTAAACTTTATTGGAAAATAATTTTAGATTTCTGGGACAGTTAGTTGTAAAGACAGCACAAGGCGTTCCCATATACCCCTCCCTGGCTTTTGTCCAGGCCTCAAACAGTTCACCAACCACAGACTTTATTCGGATTTTACCAGATTTCACCCTAGCGTCCTTTTCCTGTTTCAGGATCCGATCCGGCGTGGCATTTAGGGGGCAATCGTTTTTTAAAGCAAAGCAGAGCGTCAGACTCTTCCCTGCGTTAACTTCAGAAGTTAAGCTTATCCTGGCTGGCCTGGCTCCATGGTTGAGCATCTACCTATGAACCAGGAGGTCACGGTTCGATTCCCAGTCAGGGCACATGCCTGGGTTTCTGGCTTGATCCCCAATGGGGGGCGTGCAGGAGGCAGCCAATCAATGATTCTCATCGATGTTTCTATCTCCCTCTCTGAAATTATATATATATGTATATATATATATATAATTATTATTTTTAAGAAGTTGAGCTTATCAGAAAGGATTCCCTGCATAGGGTTGGGTAACGGGCTGACTAGGGGCCTCTTTGGCCTCCCCAGGAGCAAGCTGCTGCTAAGCTCAAGGAGGGAAAGAATATTTGCATTTCCCCTGAAAATGAAACTTTCCCCCCAGTACTTGCATCTGATGGAGAAGGGCCTCTGATTTGCCTTAAAACTTTCAGCATTCTCTCTCTGATAGCAGCCCCTTGATCTCCTCCCCTTTCCCATCTGGCACATCCCAGCTAATTCTCTTGGTGTCTAAATGAGTTTCAAATGAGCACGCTTTCTACGCCAACGTTATTAACAAGTGTCAGCGCAGCTCCGAAAATAGCGCCTGGGAACTGCTAACGTTTCCGACGAAGCCGCAGCCGCAAAGAGAACACACAGAACCAGAGGCTCCTTGCCCACCTCTGGCCAATTAAAACCAAAAAAAGCCCCGAGCTTTAGATCTTGGTGATGTTTTCTGCTCCCTCTCGCCCTTGAAGAGAGAAGTTTATGTGGCTCCCACGCGATTCGCGTGGCTCCCCTTTTGCAAGTAAAGTTCATTCCCTGCAGCCAGCGTGTGACTTTTTTTTTTTTTTGGATGCAGAAAAGCAAATGAACAGCTGAGGAGTATATTCCATTGCAACAGGGAGAGAAGAATGCTATGACTCAGTGAAGGAAAAGTGTGGTGAGTCCAGGCGGCGAGGCTAAGTGGTTGAGCGTCGACCTATGAATCAGGAGGTCACGGTTCGATCCCCAGTCAGGGCACAGGCCCGGGTTGTGGGCTCGATCCCGTGTGGGGCGTGCAGGAGGCAGCCGATGGATGATTCTCTCTCACCATTGATGTTTCTATCTCCTTCTTCCTTCCTCTCTGAAATCAATATATATATATATATTTTTTTTTATTTTTAAAATATATTTTGTTGATTTTTTACAGAGAGGAGGGGAGAGGGATAGAGAGTTAGAAACATTGATGAGAGAGAAACATTGATCAGCTGCCTCCTACACACTCCCTACAGGGGATGTGCCTGCAACCAAGGTACATGCCCCTGACCAGAATCAAACCTGGGACCCTTCAGTCTGCAGGCCGACGCTCTATCCACTGAGCCAGACCAGTCAGGGCTATTTTTTTTTTTTTTTTAAGTGTGGCAAGAATGCATCTCAATGCCCCCAGAGAGACTGGAGACAGAAGCAAGCATTGAAGCCAACACTGCCAGACTCACAGGAGGGACAGACACCGCAGTTGTTCCCGGAGAGTGGCCTTATCTTAATGGAACAAGAGGACTTGGCACTTGGTTGTCTCTCAGGTTCAGGACTGAAACATTTTGAAAACTTCTCAAAAGACACTGTCATTTTCTAATTTAGCATTTCATGCCCACGCACTCACTGCTTTAGTCAAGATTCCAGGTAAATATTAAGTAAAGCCCGGCCAGTGTGCTCAGTGGTTGAGCATTGATCGATGAACCATGAGGTCACAGTTCGATTCCCAGTCAGGGCTCCGTCCCCAGCAGGCGGCCTGCAGGGGGAAGCTGTTCAATGATTCTCTCTCATCACTGATGTTTCTGTCTCTCCCTCTCCCTTCCTCTCTCTGAAATCAGTAAAAACATTTTAAAAGAGAGCAAGAAAGAGGAATGGGGAGAGAAGGAGAGAGAGAGAAACATCGATGTGAGAGAGAAGCATTCATCGGTTGCTTCCTCCACAAACCCTGACGGGATCAAACCCGAAACCTGGGTCTGTGCCCTGATTGGGAATCAAACCCGCTACCGTTTGGTGCACGGGATGACGCTCCAACCCACTGAGCCACACCGGCCAGGCACTGTGCTTCTTTTCAAAGACCCGAGCTGTCCAGGAAGCACTTTTTCAGGTTTGGAGCCCGCTCAGACCTTGAGCACATTTCAGAGGGTGCTACTCGCTGAATGTCTAGAGCAGTGGTTCTCAACCTTCCTAACGCCGCGACCCTTTAATACAGTTCCTCATGTTGTGGTGACCCCCAATTTCATTGTCACAAATTGAACATAATGAAAGCATAGTGACTAATCACAAAAACAATATGTAATTATATAAGTGTTTTCCGCTGGTCTTAGGCGACCCCTGTGAAAGGGTCGTTCGACCCCCAAAGGGGTCGCGACCCACAGGTTGAGAACCGCTGAGTGTCTAAAACAGATAGATCATTTCAGAGATTCTTAGGAGGAGCACACGGTCGGACAGGAAGCATCGTGTCCAGGTGTGGCCTGCAGTGAAAATCAAGTTTCCAAAGTCGAAGGCCTTTTTAAAAGAGATCAATAAAAACGGAGAAACCCTCCCTCTGTTGTGAAAGACTTATTTCCGCAGGCGGCTGTGATTTTGAAAGGCTTTTCTGCCAATAAAACCAGTCATAGGAGAAGAATGTGCCTCGGGTGGCTGTGTGTGGAGAGAGCCGTGTTTGGCCGGGCTCAGTGGAGGTGCGCCCATGGCCTTGCTCAGTCACAGCCCACGTGCCCCGCCTCCCGGGTGTCCTCACGCGATGCGACCGGGTCCCCGGGGACTCCGGTGCCGAACAAATCTCCGGAAAGCGGTCATGTCCTCGGGCCCCAGGGATGGACATGGGCTCTGGAAGCCAGAGCGAGAGAACTGGTTTGGGGGTGACTGCTTGACAGTATTCTCTGTGGGGCCCCATCACTTAGCGCTGGCACCTCTGTTTCCTTCTAGAAACGTAGATGCCCATGTCTGCCTGACTTGGGCCAAAGCGCAGGAGGGCGCAGGCCCACCAGCTCTCCCCGTCCCGGGAGCTGGCTCAGCCGCAGCTCAGCCCAGCTTCCTCCTGTCCGAGATCTTTCTCTGTGTCTCCCCTCCCCCCCTTCTCCCCCCCCCCCCCCCCCCGCCCGCCTCCTCCGGGTTATGTGCCCAGAATTTGGAATTTGTTTTGAAGGCCTCGAAGGCAGTGACTGGCCTGCTCCTTCAGATTCTTCCCAAATAAGCAGATGACGGAGTTTCTTATCAGAGCTCCCTAAGCTGGTAGCCGCCGCAATAGCTTACTAGCGGCGGTTCTCAACCCGTGGGTCGCGACCCCTTGGGCGGTTGAACGACCCTTTCACGGGGGTCGCCTAAGACCATCCTGCATCTCAGATATTTACATGACGATTCGTCACAGTAGCAACAGGACAGTGATGAAGTAGCCACGAAAATCATGTTATGGTTGGGTCACAACATGAGGAACTGCATTGAAAGGGCCAGAAGGTTGAGAACCACTGGCTTAGAGCCTGTTTACAAAAGCTTTTCATCCCGTTGTATGGAATCCACGTGAAATGTAACACATCTTGAGGTTATGAAGTGTGGTAATAGCATGACCGCCCATGAGCTACCGTTGGTTTAAGTGCTGGGACACAAGCCATGCTTCTGTGTAGCTCCTGCCAGGCCCCCTCTCCTAGACTTTGCGTTTCTTTTCCCCGTTGCTCTGTCTACCTAATGTGTATATTATTTTGATTAGCTTTTGTGCATCTTTTTTTTTTTTAAGTGTAGTTTTTATTGATTTCTGAAAGGAAGGGAGAGGGAGAGAGAAACATCAACGATGAGAGAGCATCATTGAGTGGCTGCCTTCCGCACCCCACCCCACCCACACTGGGGATGGAGCCGGAATAGGGGCATGTGCCCTGACTGGGAATTGAACCGTGACCTCCTGGTTGATAGGTCAAAGCTGAACCGCTGAGCCACACCGGCCGGGCTGGGCTTCTTTCGCTTGGTTTTACGTTGTGACTTTGGGCAATGCTACTGCAGTTAGTTTTTATTGCTGAAGGATATTCTATGGTGGGAACATGGCGCAGTTTCTAGGAGCATTCTCTTATCACTGGGCGTTGGGTTCGTTTCCAATCTTTTATTTTTCTATGACACGGGGTGGGGAAAAAGTAGGGTACGCTTTTTACCACAATTCAGAAAATTTTTTAAAAATGTGAAGTGCTCTAGCAGCAATAGCTATCGTTCATGGAGCACTTACTCTGTGCCAGGCACCACGGTACCGACCTCATAGGCAGTACCTCGTCTACTCTTCACAGCAACCCTAAGAGATAAATCCCTACTTTGCCTCCTTTTCCTGAGAAAGAGACAGGCTCGGTGAGGGTAAGTAACTGCTAAAGCAAGTGCCGAGCCCCGGCCGGAGCCCAGGCCCCGCTGGTTCTGAAAGTTGGACTCTCTCAGCCGCTCTTCGGCTGTGGTCCTTCCCACGCCGTTTCTACAGGCACCGCCACACCGTCACCCCTAAGTGCCTCCTTTGGGGGAAACTGGCCCAGCCTGTGCCCATGTCCCATCACAAACCGTCATCTGCGATACAAATCGGACTCCTTTTGGTTCCAATCCCTGCTCCTGTCATTGACAGTTCGTGCTCATTCCTCAGATTGCAAGTTGCTATTTTCGAGAAGTTATTTCGCGTGGCCTCGCCCCCGGGGCCCTTGGCCGGCGTAATCTGGGCATCCCAGTTGGCAGAACACAGTGCAGCCCTCTGGGCTCAAGTAGATGGGTGTCATCTGCAACGTTGGCTGTTCCAGGGGCTCCCTGCCTCCCTCCATCCGCACTCCACCCCTGGCTCAAAACCAAGTGCGAGGAGCCTGCTGGGAAGGGAGGTCGCAGAAAGAAGAGCCCACGGGACCAGGTTGGCTGGGGGCCAGCCTCTCCCAGTGTGGGTTTCACCGAGAGAGAAGCTAATCCCCATTCATTCACGGGCCAGTGCTGGGCACGGGGCCGGGGCCCGAGGTGGGGGGCGGAGTGGTCGTTCCTCCTTGCCCTCCGGGGGTTGACATTCTCCAGGGGCTGGGGCCTGACGGCAACAAGACCTGTGATGGGAATTAAAGGGCATGTGAGGGGAACCGCCGGGGGCGCCGTCTTTAAACCGTGTGTTGACGGAAGGCCTGTCTGTGTTACGGTGCAGCAAGTACCAAGGCCCTGGGGCAGGAAAGGGCAAGGTCTGTGTCTTGGCTTGTTCTGTCGAAGGAAAGCAGGCCTGGGTGACAGGAGCTTGAAGGGCAAGGTGAAGTGGGGGAAGGAGGCAGGGGGCGGGGTGGGGGGCAGACCACCACAGCAAGAGCCCAGGAAGGGCCATGCAGACTGAGCGCCTGTGGCAGGAGCGGCTTCCCAAGCCAAGGCACATGTATGTACGTGTGTGTGTGTGTGTGTGTGTGCATGCACGCATCGGCCTCCAAAGGGGGTGACGTTTAAGCAAAATCCTACAGCAGTGGTTCTCAAAGTGTGGCCCCTACACGGACAGCATCGCAGCACCTGTCAATTTCTTAGCAACGCAAATCCGAGGCCCCCAAACCCACGGCGCCCCCTGAGCACGGAGCGCCGAGCTGCCCCACGGAGGGCTTCGTCCCTGGGTGGGTGAACTGCAAGCTGTGTAGCCCCGAATGAATGCAGGCGTGTAGGGGGGCACGGCACAGCCTGCGGGTCGCACTCCCCGGCCTGGACTGGAGAGAGACGGCCCCGCTCACTCACGTGAGTTTGGCTGATTTCAAGGTGCAGAGGTAGAGACACAAGTGCACCCCTCTAGCTCCATGTGCCCTGGGGCAGTGCTTACATCCTGACAAGGCGCAAAAGGGACTAACTATGGACGCTGCAGGTTGGAAGCCTTTAATCTAGTTTGAAGACACAAAATTCAGACAGAGAGAGAGAGAGAGAGGAGGGAAATTGTGTTATCTTCAACCTCAGTTAAGCCAAGACCTGCGCAGGGGATGTTACCAGATTATGTGCCAAGAAAACCCACCGTGGGGCTGAGCAGAAGCCTGAGACCTCAACCTCCCGCCACCCCCTTTCCTTTGGACAAGAAAGTTCTCCTCCCATGAAGAGCTGAACAGCTGCTCACTTCAAAATTAAGCCGACTCCTCCACAGCACCCAGCCTCAGCGTGGAGCTGCTCCGACAGACACAAGTTAACGGGCTTTTCATAAAAATAGAACCCAAATAGGCCTTGGGCCCCCTATTTTTGCAACCAGCAGCGCTGTCACCTTCAGTTCCCGGTGTCAGGGCCGGTCCCTTGATGCCGTGGGCCCTGCTGACAGTTACGTAAGGGCAGTGGGCTGGGGGAGCAGGGCTTTGAAAGTCAACACAGCCCCAACCGGCGTGGCCCAGTGGTTGAGCGTCAACCTATGAACCAGGCTCGATTCCCGTCAGGGCACATGCCCGGGTTGTGGGCTCGATCCCCAGCGGGGGGCGTGCAGGAGGCAGCCGATCCATGATTCTTTTTCATCATTGATGTTTCTATCCTTCCCTCCCTCTCCCTTCCCCTCTCTGAAATAGATTTTTAAAAAAACCAAAAACATATGTTTAAAAAGCACAAATAAAGGTTGGCGCTCATCCAGCTTAGCTAACCCGTAGGGTGGTTAAGAATATGGGCTCCCTGTCGGTCTTGGCCGTATTATGTATTGGGCAGGCCCTCCGCCCGTTTCCTTGCGGGTAAAATCCAGACAACAATAGATGGGTCCTCAGGTTGTTGTGAGGTTTAAAGAGTTCAAATGCATAAAATGTTCAGAACGGGGCCTGGCACATGGTACGTGCTACTTAAATGTCAGCCCTTCTCATTCCCAGTGTTTTGCTTTCGTAACGTTTCTAACTATATCTTTGCACACATCTGCAATTACCGCCCAGGGATAAATTCCTAGAAGTGGAATAGCTGGTGGAGTCATTAGCATACTAGTATGTATAAGGTTGTGGGTACATAATGCAAAACCCCTCTACAAAATTCAGATTCCATAATTATTCCAGGACTACGTTTAAGTGGTCAGCACATGGACATTAAATCCCTGCCCTTGCGGGGTTTATGTCAGAAAGGAAGCGGACAGTAATCAAAATAAAGCCGTGATCTATTTGAAAGCGACAGTGCTATGGAGAAAAATAAGTCTGGGATGGGGGTTGGGAGTCTTGGGATGGGGTGCAGTTCTAAAGAGGGTGGTCCGGGCCCAGCCAGCGTTGCTCAGTGGTTGAGCATCAGCCAATGAACCAAGAGGTCATGACTCGATTCCTGGTCAGGACACATACCTGGGTTGTGGGCTCAGTCCCCAGTGGTGGTTGTGCAGGAGGCAGCCGATCAATGATTCTCTCTCACCGTTGATATTTCTATCTCCCTCTCCCTTCCTCTCTGAAATCAATAAAAAATATATATTAGAAATAATAGTAATAATAAAGAGGGTGGTCCAGGAAGCCCCCCGAGAGGGTGATGTTGGAGCAGAGACCTGATGGAGGGAGGACATCTGGGGGAGGAGTGTCCCAGGCAGCGGGAACAGCATGTGCAAAGGGCCTGGGGCAGAGTGCACATGGAGGAGGTAAGGGGACGGGGACATGTCACCTAAAACTACGCCTTGGGAGCAGTTTGAATTTTGTCCAACTTCAGGTCCAGGAGGGATGCCGTTCAAGGAGACAGAACACACGGAAACTGTGCTTTTCTTCTTTCGGGAGCGCTGAAGGGAAGGGACAGCTCTCACGGTGTCCCAGCGAGAGCACCAGAGGTCCCTTGTGCTCTGAGTAAAGCATGTGACCGTTTCAGATGCTCAAGTCCAGTCTTTTTTCCCTAGAACAGCAAGCACCGGGAGGAAAACGAGACGACACAAGCTTGTTTTGTTTGTTCCTGGGCCGTGTTCCCGGACAGCCTGTTAGCCAGGTTTGCAATTTTGAGACAGTATTTATCAGGGGAATTTAGTCCACGAGGTTGAGATGACAGGGCCCAGGGCCCCACGGCCCCCGCAGCCACAAAGCGTCAGCCCCAGAGACAGAAAGGCAAGCGCAGAGGTAGCAAATTCAGGGCAAAGAAGGAACCACCCCAAGTTCATCTTGGGGATCACCATGGCAGAAATACGCCACCTGGGACTTCCTCCCACCTCCTCAGACTGCAGAACCTCTCAAATAAATCAGCAGGTTCCAGGGGCTCGGGAAGACCAGGCTCTGAGCCAGAATGGTTATAAGTGAGGGAGATGCATCTGGGTGTAGAAACGAGGCTGGTGGCTGTGCCTGTCACCACCCGGGGTCAGAGGGAACCCTGGCCTGACGCTTCTCTCATTTACCCATCGTCCCCCTCTTCTGATTGTGACTGGGCTTGCGGACAGTAGGTCCCTGGCCACCTGCCCTGAGCAGGCTGGGGCTTGGGTGCCAGGATTTGTGTCTGCAGCGGCTGCCCCGAGGGGCTTGGCTAAGTGCCCCCCAGGCTCTGGCTCCTCTAAGTCCACATGAATCAGCTTGATCTTCCTTTTTCTCCCCTTTTCCTTCCCTCCGTTCTTCCCCCCTCCCCCCAATCTCTCCTTCCTTCCTCCCTCTATTTTTCCTTTCCTTCTTTCTGTTTTGTGGATGGTGTGGTTTCATCATGAGGAATTGGGATTAGACATAATAGAAAACTTGGCCCGATAACTGTCCCTTAGTTCATTTTTTGAGCAGAAATAAGAAATACTTGTTGAAAAAATAATGCAAGCTGAGACCACGCAAGGCAAAGGGCCCATCCCGTCACTCCCACGGCGGCGCGTCCTCTCCCAGGACCCTCGCCCAGCGTTTCCTCTTAAGAGGACACCTGTTGTTCATGCACACACGTGTTTCTGTAGACGGACTGTACGTGGGAAGGGACTCTAACCCCTCCTGTTTCCTTCACTGCTGTGTTCCCAGCTCCTGGTACATGGCAGACACTGAAAATATCTGTGGATCGAATGAATGGTGCATTTGTGAAATTTGTTTCTCTCGTTCAAAAATTATGCCATGGAGCCCTAGCCGGGTTGGCTCAGTGGACAGAGCATCAGCCCTCGGACTGAAGGGTCCCGGGTTCGATTCCACTCAAGGGCACGCGCCTCGGCTGCAGGCTCCCCGGCCCTGGTCAGGGCGTGTGCAGGAGGCAACCAATCTATGCGTCTCTCTCACATCGGTGTTTCTCTCTCTCTCTCCCTCTTCCTTCCACTCTCTCTAGAAATCAATGGAAAAATATCCTCGGCTGAGGATTAACAAAATAAAAAATCATTATGCCAGGGACATCCTTTCATGTCCTCTGTCTTATGCTTTTTTAATATATATATATTTTTTAAATATTTCTCTGTTGATTTCAGAGAGTTGGGGAGAGAGAGAGAGAGAGAGAGAAACATCAATGTTGAGAGAAAATCATTGATCGGCTGCCTCCTACATGCCCCCATGCTGGGGATCAAGCCTGCAACCTGGGCATGTGCCCTGACCGGGAATCAAACCGTAACCTCCTGGTTTATAGGTTGACGCTCAACCACTGAGCCACACCGGCTGAGCTCAATTTTTTAAGATAAGCCCTAGCCCACTGGCTACTATGACCATCAGTGTACAACTGTCTCTTCAAGACCCTGCCTTCAATTCTCTTGGGAATCTATCCAGAAGAGGACTTGCTGGATCATATGGTAATTCTATTTCAAATTTCTGGAGGAACCTTCATACTGTTTTCAAGAATGGCTGTCCCATTTTACATTCCCATCAACAGTGCACAAGGCTTCCCATTTCTCCACATCCTCGCCAACACTTTTTGTTCTCTGGTTTTTTGATAGTAGCCATGCGAATGGGTGCGAGGTGGTATCTCATTGTCGTTTTCATTAGAATCTTCCCGATGGTTAGTGACACTGAACATCTCTTTGTGCTCTTTGGAAAACTGTCTATTCAATTCTTTCACCTGTTTTAAAATGAGATTTTGTTGTTGAGTTTTAGAAGTTCTAGATGTACTCTGAATATTAAACCAGATTTGACCAGCATGTTTGGGGATCTCACAGTCAGCTAGAAATGAACGGAACACCTCAATCTCCTGTCACATCGCTTCTGTCCTGCTCTTGTGTCCTTGGTTTGTTTTTGACCTTGGGGCTGGACTGCCCTTCTAACAACATCAAGCTACTGACTGGGCCATTGTTGCCATTTCAGCTCCACGTGCTTTTGGAGAAGTTGGTGGTGGTGTCATCCCCATTTTACAGATGAGAAAACCAAGGATCAGGCAGGTCACGTGGCAGGTTGAGGGTCTCCCACGCCTGGTCCGTGCGCAGCTGGGATTTGGAACCGTAGCCTGGATGCCGCCCCGCTTCCCGCCTCCGCGGTGCTATGTGACTTGGAACAGGATGGCCTCGCTCAGACTTGGGAATCAAAGGCTCCAGGGGCTGGAGTGGCTAAAAATAGCCTCCACCCCCCCCCACCCCCAAGTGGGGTGTGCCGTGTGGAGGTCATCTCTCTCTCTGCGGGCCCAGGAAGAGCGTCAGCATTGCCCACGGACAGTCTGCGAGGGCAGCCCCTGGGGAAAGCCCCGAGCTGGCTGCAAGTCCTGCCTGGGAAGGCGAGCCGGCCTCCCGAGCTCCTGGCCTTGTTCCCTCTCCATCTGGTCTGAGAACACAGGGCCACCCCCACCCCCACCCCAGGACTTCATGGGCCCCTCGGGCCGCAGTGGTCAGGAGGAGGTGAGTACGTGCAGTGTGATTCCTCGGGGGAAAACACACACACGTACATATATGGCTGAAGGACACAGCCCCCCAGTGTTACCATGTTAACACTGGTTGTTTTTATGTTACGGAATTAGGAGAGGTTTTTGTTTTCCCCTCTGCATCTTATGATTTTTCTGCATTGAGCATATATGACTACTGGTATTTTTTAAAAATATTGTCAGATCCACCAGTTGCCTTGACTCGGTGTAAACTGGGGCTCTGTGTGTGCTCCCAGGACAAGCGAAGGGGTTTTTTCATTTTTTTAAATATGGTTTTTATGGATTTTAGAGAGAGGAAGGGAGAGAGGGAGAGGGAGAGGGAGAAGGGGAGAGGGGGAGAGAGAGAGAGAGAGAGAGAGAGAGAGAGAGAGAGAGAGAGAGAGAGAGAGAGAGAGACATCAACATTGATTGGCTGGCCGGGCACATGTCCTGACCAGGAATCAAACTGGTGACCTCTCGGTGCCTGGGTGGATGCTCAACCACTGAGCCACACCAGCCAGGCAGGCCAGGCGTAAGGGAGCTTTTCCAACGGGAACTGGAAGTGCTTCTGCTGTCCTCTGAGATGGGGGAGGAGAAGGTGAAGGGTCTGGAGTTACTGGAGCACAAAGAGCCGGCCCTGCAGGAGGGCGATCCTACAGGTTATGGGAGAAAGGGGGTGGGGACATAACCTGCAAATGGCCCAGGTGGCCCATGCCCGCCTGGCCTGCCCGGGCAGATGACCTGGTGGCTGGTGAGTTTCCAGAGCCAGGCTGAGGCCAGGCACTCCGCCCTGCTCACTCCCTCATTCCAGCTTCCTCACCATCTGCTCCACCTCCTTCCGGGAGCCCCTGGCAGGGCTGCAACAACTCAGCTCTGCGCCTCCCTGAGCTCAGCATAGGGTCTGGCTGACCCAATGCATGATGGATGGATGGATGATGGATGGATGGATGGATGGACGGACGGACGGATGGACAGACGGACGGATGGACGGATGGTACTCTCCCCCAGTCATCCCTTTCCCATCTCCATCTACTGACTTTATTGACCTTCCACCCCTCTCTGCGAGCTCTTCCTCCAGGAGGCCCTTGCTGACACACACCCACCTCCCCCTCCCCCCCAGAACCTCAATCACACGTGTGAGCAGAGCCTGCCCCGCACCTGCATTATGGGACTCTAAGCTGGTTTCCTTCATCCAGGCCTAAACCCAAGGTCATGCCCTGGTCAGCTGCGGTTCCCCAGTGCACCCCACAGCACAGCAGGCTGGACACCCCAGAGGCACTCAGCCGCTCGGATAAAAGATGAGGAAGGATCCACTCTTCTCTCCCTGGGGCCCTGTGACTCATGATTGGTGAGTGGGGAGTGTTACTGGGGAGGGGGACGGTGCCTGCCCTCCCCTCCCCTCCTCCCCTCCCCTGCTACGAGAGGAAGCTTCCAGGGCTCCAGGCTCATCTGCACCTCGACCCCACCTGCGAGCCCCTTTTTATTTGCTCTCAGTCGTGGTCACGAGGGGACTGGAGAGGGAGGGTGACTCAGCCAATTCATCAGCCCGATGGAAAAACCCAGTCACCTGTCCTCCCGGGGCTGGGACCGGAGCCCTCTGCATCTGGATGGGCAGCCTGCCATACTGTTTTCAAGGTCCTTTTGTCTTTCACCTGCTGAAAAAAAAAACAAAACAAAACAGGCTGAAGTATGAAGCAGCACGGCCGGCTGACGCTGGATTCGTGGTGCGGCAGGAACCGCGGCGACCAGTGGTCATGTGTCCCCTCCGCGCCAGGCCCTGCGTGAAATCTCATAGCAGTTTCACAAGTCCATTGCTTTCTGGGGTGGGTGCTGGTCACTCTCTTGGCCACCAGCATCTGATAGGCCCTTCCCGGGGTGGAGCCCGCCTCCCGCCAGAGGAGCTGAGAACACCTTTGCCCTGCCTCCCTTGCAGCTTTGGCAGAGTACCTGATCTCTAATCAGACACACCCATTCTTTTTCTTTTTTAATTAAATTTATTGGGGTAACATTGGTTAATAACATAAATTTCAGGTGTATGACTTTCCAGGACAACATCTGTATACTCAACCGTGTGCTCCCCACCCAAAGCCTAGCCTCCTGTCACCATATGTGTGACCCCTTTACCTTTCCCTCCCTCCCCCCCCCACCCTCCCCTCCGGTATCCACCACTCTGTGGTCTGTGTCCATGAGTTTGTTTTTTGTTTGCTCCTGTGTTGTTTTTGTGTTAGCGCCCGCAGAGGAGTGAAATCACAGGGGTCTTGCCCTTTCCCGTCTGATTGAGTTCACTGAGCATAATACTCTCAAGATCCACCCAAGTTGTCTCCAGTGCAGACACGCCCATTTTTTACTGTGAATTGGAAGCTGGTGACACAAGGCCACGTGGAATCCACTGTGGCGAGGTGGCAGCCGTGGCAGCCACACCCGAGGCAGCTGTGGGCCCGATGGGGTGCCCCTGTGTCCTTGCCCAGGGGCGGTGGCAGTTTTGACACCAGACCAAGGCTGCAGTGTTGGGTGTGACTCCTGAGGTCCCGAGAGCTGCACCCTCTTTTAACGAAGCCCCTTTTCTGCTTAAACTAGCCAGCGTAGGTCCACTGTTTCCTGCAACCGTCCCGCCTGGCGGTAAGTTAGCCCGAGTTCCCCCATGGGGAAAGGAGGCTCCGAGAGATCTTCAGAAAGGCAGTCTCCTCTCCAGCTGCCATGCAGGCCAACCTGCCCGCTTCACAGATGGGAAAAGGCAAGTACAGAGGAGGCAGTGAGCTGGGCAGCATCTTTCAGGTCATCAGGAGCGAGGCTGGAGGGCACCTCTGAGGGGCCCCCCACCCCAGCCAACAGCTTGACCCGGGGTCGCGCTCTGCTTCCCTCTGTTAAAAACCCTGCCCTCCAGCCTGTCCCCAAACACCATGCCCCCCTGGCAGGGGTGAGGAGCCTGTAGCAGGAGGGGCTGAGAGCATGCCCTTCCATCATTCCTAGGGGACCCCGCATTGCCAGGCCTGACGGATCCTCCACAAGGGGCCCTCTACCTGCCTCTCCCCTGAGCACCTTCCTTTGCAGCAGCAGCAGCCCCCGGAAGTGGGGTGTCCTTACAACCACATTTCCCCATCATCTACTGTCTCCACTTTTAGGGTGCAAATCTACACCCTAACCCTCCTGAACGCTCCCTTGGATTCGTGGATTATCTGAGCCAAGCGGACTCTCCGCATTAGGTCAAGGCCATGGCAGACGCCATCCCGCACGTGGACAGATGAGTCATGGTTTCAAAGCTCTTGTTAGGCAGCTCCATGCACCCTCCTGGGGCCTGGATTCCCCTGAGGCGTTCAGAACAGGCTGCGCCTCGTGGATTCTGTCGCTAGAACATCAGTAATTTGTTTGTTCAATGACGAGGCCTGAAGTTACTGAAAAGGGTAGAACTGAGGAAAGCCTGACCGAATCTCTAATTCGATGATAACAGCTTCATGTTCAATAATGAAGGCAATCCCACTACACCAAGGTCGCGGGTCCGGTCTCCGGTCAGGGCAACCAATGAATGCAGAAGCAAGTGACAACAAATCTCTCTCTCCAATCAATCAATACAAACATTTTTTTAAAAAAACAATAAAGATGACTGTTTACTGAACATTTCAACCGTGTGCCTGGCACTATACTGAGCATTTTATGTTCCATCATTTCATCCTTAGGGGAGCCCTCTGAGGTCGGCATCATCCCCGGTTTCACCCAGTGTGCATGGAGGCTCAGAGAGGCTCAGTCACCCGGCACCACTCAGCCAGGAAACTGAAACTGTAGAACCAGCCTGTGTCCTCAAGGGCTGGCTCCACACTTGTACACACACACACACACACACACACACACACACACACAGTCTCCTGGATGTTTTGGACATCGGAGTTCACTCTGTCCCCACGGACTCCCTCCCACCCCCTTTGACAAAAGAGGAAATGGGGAGGCAAGGCCATCTATCCCCAAGGTGAGCCTGCAGAGCTGTAAGGAGAACCCCAGCTTGCTGCCTCCTATAGTTTATGTTCTGCACCTCCAGCAGGGACGTGCACCCCATCTGAGGCCACCAAACCTAGCAGCTTCCTCAGCCAGCCCTGGTGATCCGATCACTCAGAGCAGCTGTCGCGGCTTCACCACAAACCAGCCCAGGTGTGTGTGTGTGTGGGGGGGGGCACTGCAGAATGCTCTTGACCTCCCACCCCACTGCCATCGGGACCCCCCCAGACGACCCGGTCTAATCCATTCAATCTACACCAAAGGGCTGAATCTGGGAGGGGCAGAGCCTGGCCCAAGGTCACAGGCAGGGCCTGACTAGAACCGGGCCCAGGAGCCCTCCCGTGGAGTTGTCTTGCCCAAGGAGATGTTTCCAGGTCATGATTTCCATTCTGCCTGCAGGAGGCGTGACACAGGGACTTGGTGGGAACCACACCCTGGGCCAGACCACAGTGAGCTGCGGAAGGCAGGGGTCTCCCAGAAGGTGGAGGTGAACTGAGGGGAGCAATGACCTTGCCACCCGGTGGGGGAGGGTGGTCCCTCCCGCAGGAGTCCCCCAGGGAACCTCGGGCTCTGAGACGGGTGACAGGACCCAAGGCCCCAGAGCACCCGGTTCTTCCTGACCCCCCCAGGGCCTTGCCCAGCGGTGCCCTGGCAGCCGAACGGGTGGGGAGGGTGGGGGAGGGGTGCTGCCTCCTCCGAGCTGGGGTTCCCCTGGGCATCTAAACAAAGACTGAGGGGGAGGTCGCCCCCCTCCCCCGGGAACCCCACGCGGCGCTGCTGCAAGAAGATCGGAGGGACGGGCGGGGCCTCCCTCCGCACCAGGCGGAGTCCGAGAGGCTGGGACCCTTCCCCCCCCCCCCCCGGCTCCTGTGGGGGGTGAGGAGCGAGAGGGGAGGAGCGGGCATCCACCGAGGGGCTCCGCTAGGATTCCACGTCGCGGGGTCTCGGCCGCCCGCCAGCCATCCACCCGGGGACACTCCCACCGCGGCGGGAGGCAGTGCTGAGCGCCCGGGACGGCCTCCCGGGGCCAACCCACGCCCGCGGGCGGAGCGCCCACGCCCACCACACCCACGTGGCACGCCCCCTGCGCCGCCTCGCCGGCCTCCGCCCCCCGCCCGGCCTCCGCCACCAGCTGCGGCGCGCGGGGAGGGACCCCGGGCGCGGACACCTGCACCCGCGCGGCGGCGGCGGCGGCCAGGTCCTGTCCCCGCCTGCGCGTCTGTCTCGCTCGCATCGCCCTCGGTGAGTTGGCGCCGCCCTCGGCCCTTTCCCCTGCTCCCCGGGTCCCCCTGTCCTTGCGGCTGCGGCCGAGCCTCCGCGCGCGACCCATCCCTGCGAGCCGGGCACCCCGTCGCCGGCGCGAGGGCCGCACCCTCTCCTCCGCCCCGGGCTCTCCCTCCTCTTCCCAGCCAGACGCGGGGACCCGCGGGGCCACGATCCGGCCGCCGCCCGCGCCTCCCCCACCTCCACACCCGGTGGCGGGGCCTCTTTGTTCCCGGCGGGCGCACGGGCCCCTCCTGTCGCCGCACCCACCCCGCGCGCTCCCCCGCCTCCCGGGCTTCACCCTGACCAGGTGGCGGCGGGGCCGCGGAGGGGTGCGCGGCCGTCCCATTGGTGGATTTGTACAAGCGTTTCAGGGGGGAGCGCGCGGAGGGGGCGGCGAGAGCGCTCCTGGCTCGGCGGCTGCTCCCGCGCCGCTCGCGCTCCCGGGCTCCTGGGCTCCGCGCCGCCCGCCGTCCTCTCCCCGGAGCCGGCCGCGCTGGGCGCCGCGATGAAGCTGCTGGGACACAGGATCGAACTGCTGACAGGTACCCGGCCCCGCGCCCGCCGCCGTCCGGTTGGAGAGGGGCGCGGCGCCCGGGTCTGGCGGCTCTGGTGGGAGCGGGAGGCGGGGGAGCGGAGCCAGCGGAGTCCCGGCGCCCGGCGGGTGGAGCGCACGGCCGGAGCGCGGGGCGGGGGCGGGGGCGGCCTCCTCGCGTCTCCGAGGGGCCGAGCTCGAGTCGGGTCCCTCCAGACAGTGTCGCTCGGTCCCCAGAGACAGGGGCTCCCGACCGCGGCCGCTGCTCCCTGCTCCCGGCGACAGCCTTCGCTCCTCTCGGAGAAGTTTTCTGCCGGGAGGAGAGCCCAGCGCCTGGGAAGTGGGGAGCCAGGTGGACCCCGTGGCTGGGGACCCTCAGCCGGGAGCCCCTCTGGGGGCTGGAAGCCACATGCAGGGCGCTGTGGCCGGAGGTCCCCAGAGGACACTGGGTGTGCCCGGAGCGGGAGGCAGGAAGGGGGGGCCGGGGGGCCGGGGCTGAAGGTGGGACACACTCTCCCAGGCACAGGCGGCCCCTGGTGGGGGGCTGTGGAGAGACGGGGCCGGGGCCGGGGAGCGGGGAGGAAAGGGAGCCGGTGCGGACCCCACCGCCTGGCGGGGGAGGCGCTCCATCGCTGCCTCCGGACCGACAGAGGCTTCCAGTAAATTCCTCGGCCCCGGGAGGTCTGGTCGCGTCCTCGCGGGCGCAGGAGAGCGGAGCGAAGGGCCCTGCGGGGAGAGGGCAGGGGCCGCGGCGCGGGGTGCGCCGGAAGCAGGCTGGAGCCCGCGTGGGGGCGAGAGAAGTGGAGAGATTGGAGCACGTGGCAGTGTTTGAACTGGACCCTGAAAGGCAGGCTTTTTCTGTTCCTGGAGCGGGAGGTGGCGTTGCAGGCTGCAGGCTGGAGGGAGCCGCGGATGCAGAGGCCCGGGGTGTGAGAGCGGCTTGGACTGGGAAGGGGGTAGGGGGGAGTGGAGTGGAGGCTGGAGGCCGGGGAGCGAGGGGCGGGGCGCTGGGGGCGGGTTCGGGCCGTGAGCCCCGCCCTAGCCGGTGTGGCTCAGTGGAGAGAGCTTCGGCCTGCGCACCGAGGGGTCCGCGAATGCCCGTTAAGCAGCAGGGACTGGTGCTCCTGTCCTGGGCCGGCTCACAGGCAGGGGGCGCTGGGGGGCTGTTTTGGAAACTCTGCCAGGTCCTCAGAGGTGCCCCATCTGAGCCCAGTTAGCCACGGGGCCGGCCCTTCCAGTCCCTTGCCCGCTTTTCCGTGTTGAGCTCCCCTGAGGCAGGCCTGCCCACCTGGTTTCACAGGGAGCGGCCAGGCCCGGCCAGCATGGCTCAGTGGTTGAGCATCGACCTATGAACCAAACCAGCTGGTCTGGGTTAGATTCCCCGGAGGGGGCGTGCAGGAGGCAGTCGATCAATGATTCTCTGTCATCATTGATGTTTCTATCTCCCTCACCCTCTCCCTTCCTCTCTGAAATCAATAAAAATATTTTTAAAAGCGGTTGGGGGGCCGGTAGGGGGGTGGGGGTGTGCAGCCCTGGCTGCCCAGCTTGCTAATCCCCGAGGGGAAGTGTTTCCAGCCGCATGGGTTTTGGGAGCCTTGCATGCGGGACTGAACTCCTGGGTCCCCCTCCTGCTCTCCCAGCCGCAGAGGGCTGGGGGGGGGTGCTCTCAGGAGGCTGTGCAGGGCTCCAGTGGGGTGCCAGGCTTTGGGGTCCCCTTCAGTGTGGGGACCCTCATCTTCTGGGTACAGGGCTCAGGGCCCTTCCTCCCCCATCAGACAGGTTCCAGCAGACTCTCTACGCCAGTGGTTCTCAACCTGTGGGTCGCGACCCTTTTGGGGGTCGAACGACCCTTTCACAGGGGTCGCCTAAGACCATCGGAAAACACTTATATAATTACATGTTGTTTTTGTGATTAATCCCTATGCCTTAATGATGTTCAATTTGTAACAATAAAAATACATCCTGCATATCAGATATTTACATTACGACTCATCACAGTAGCAAAATGACAGTTACGAAGTAGCAACGAAAATAATTTTATGGTTGGGGGTCACCACAACATGAGGAACTGTATGAAAGGGCCGCGGCGTTAGGAAGGTTGAGAACCGCTGCTCTACGCCCTCATAACAACCTGCGAGGTGTGTACATTATTTCCTCCTTTTTACAGATGAGGAAAAGGAGGCACAGAGAGGATAAGCCACCCCTGTCATTGACCGCAGTTGCCCTGGGAGTCAGGGCATCTCCTCAGTCCCGTCTGTGGTTTTTGTAGCTTCCCCTCCCCCCCACACACCCCCCTTCAGCTCCCTCCTGTCCCCGTCCCCCTCCCACAGATCTGGGTTCAAGCCCCAGCCCACCGCTGGCCACCCGTGTGGTGTCAGACAGGTGGCTTCACCTCTCTGACTTCAGTTTTCTCGTCTTCTCCGTGGAACTGTTGAGCCCTCCCTGGGAGAGGTGGAGTGGCTCGCTGAGATAGCACAGGTGACACACCCGGCTGGGGCTGAGCCCCGGGGTGGGGGGGCACCTCTCGGGCTTCGTCTCCCCTCTTTACAAATGTGTGGTCTGTGTCTCAGCAGTTAGATATTTAGGAACAAATAAAGTGGTTGAGGGTCGAGCTATGAACCAGGAGGTCACGGTTAGATTCCCGGTCAGGGCACATGCCCGGGTTGTGGACTCCATTCCCAGTAGGGGGTGAGCAAGAGGCAACTGATCAATGATTCTCTCTCATCATTGATATTTCTATCTCTCTCCCTTTCCCTTCCTCTCTGAAATCAATAAAAAATATATAAATTAAGGTGTTTATATATTTTTAGAGGCATATATATATATATATATAGAGAGAGAGAGAGAGAGAGAGAGAGAGAGAGAGAGAGAGGTGTTTGTTCAAGAATGGCTATCCTGTAGTTAATAGAAGAAAAAGAAAAACTGGAAATAATAACCTCCGAGAGGAGGTTAAATATAGGGTGTCCCCCCAAAATGTATACGCACACGCTGAACAATTATAAAGGCAGTGTTTATTAAAGTACATTTCCTTTTCAAGATTGAGCTAGCAGCTGTTACAGTGTGTATACGTTTTTTGGGCCACCCTGTAGAGTCCCATGCATTCACATCAGGGAACCCCAGGCAGCTGCGAATTTTGCTGCCAAAGTTATTTATTCACCTGAACAGATGTCCCCTTATGTAATAATAATGTCGTAATGATGGTGGTGACAGCTCGCGCTTGCATGGCATCTGCCATGTGCCAGGCACAGTCCGGAGTGCTTCCTATATAGTCACTCACCATCATAACCACCTGTGAGGTGTGTGCTATCATCTCCTCCTTTTTCAGATAAGGAAAGTGAGGCACAGAGAGGTTCAGCAACTGGCTAAAAGTCACACAGATGGCAAGCAGTGGCTGGGATGTGAACCAGGGTCTAAACGATGTTTCCAAACAGTGTCTTGTTGCCATAACCGGTTTGGTTCAGTGGATAGAGTTTTGGTCCACAAACTGAAGGGTCCCGAGTTCAATTCCCATCAAGGGCATGTGCCTTGGTTGCAGGCTTGATCCCCAGTAGGGGGTGTGCAGAAGGCAGCTGATCGATGTTCTAACTCTCTATCCCTCTCCCTTCCTTTCTGTAAAAAACAATAGAATATATATATATTTTTAAAACGTGTTTTGTTTTTCATCTTTTTCAGTGTATAGATTAGCACTGGAAAAGGAGTCAAAGAAGATAATAAAAAAAACGTTAACAGTGGTTTTCTCTGGTTCAAAGGATTCTGTGTGCTTTTCACTTCTTTTTGCTTTTCTGTTTTTCTGATTTTTCCAGTGAGCGTGTATTACATGAAATTCAAGTTTTATTTTTTTATTTAAATATATTTTATTGATATTTTTACAGAGGGGAAGGGAGAGGGATAGAGAGTTAGAAACATCAATGAGAGAGAAACATCGATAAGCTGCCTCCTACACATCCCCTACTAGGGATGTGCCCGCAACCAAGGTACATACCCTTGACCAGAATCGAACCTGGGGCCCTTCAGTCCGCAGGCTAATGCTCTATCCACTGAGCCAAACCACTTAGGACCAAGTTTTATTTTTTAAAAACAGAAAAGTAGCAGATGTGTAGGGGGAAGTGGCCAGTGCTGGGGTTCTGAAGAAGCCACACCGTGGGAATCCTGAAGAAGCGCACAGTAGGGGCGCACTCTCAGGAAATGCTTCACAGCCAAAGGTCTTGGTGTCAGAGGAGCTGGGATTGCGTGGAAAAACACAGGCGGCAGCGACCTCCAGACAGAGGAATTCAGACCCCCCCGCCCCCCTGCCGTGTGAGGAGGCTTTAGGATACCTTAAACCACTTACTTCACTTATATTTTCCTTTTAAAGAATTCACAAGAGTGGTAAATGCTTTTAAAAACCTGGGTCTTGCCGAAACCGGTTTGGCTCAGTGAATAGAGTGTCGACCTGCAGACTGGAGGGTCCCAGGTTCGATTCCGGTCAAGGGCATGTACCTGGGTTGCGGGCACATCCCCAGTAGGAGATGTGCAAGAGGCAGCTGATCGATGTTTCTCTCTCATCGATGTTTCTGACTCTCTGTCTCTCTCCCTTCTTCTCTGTAAAAAAGTCAATAAAATATATTAAAAAAAACACACAAAAAAAACCTGGGTCTTGAGTCTGAAAGGGTCAAGTACAAAAAAAAAAGCAGAGTCCCAAAAAGTTCTGAATCGGTCATTCTGCGAGTAACAGTTCTGAAATGACTGTGTGTCTACACGGGATGAACAAATCAGCAAAAGTATCACGGAGACAGAGCCACGCTTCTCATCCTGGGAGAAAAAATCACAAATAAGGAAAGAGGGAAGTTCGACTACACGGTGTGGTGTGGAATGGATTGAAAGGTATCAGGACGGCTCGTTTCTTTCCAACCCGGGCCCGGCAGAGGCTCCCAAAAGCGGCCTGGCGAGAGGAAGACGGGCTGTTGTGCCGTCCGCGAGGCGGCGAGCACAGGACACGCCATCTCCACGCACACGCGCATCCGGGAGTGGGGGTCAGGAAGTGTGCCCAGCGGGACCCGGAGAACCCGGATTTGCCCTCAAGGAGATGGGAACCCCAGGCGGGCGCACTGACACCGGACTCAACAAAGCTGCCCTGGCCAAAGGAATAAGAAAGGTCCGGTTCGGCATCCAGGTGCCCCAGGTGCCGTTGTCCAGAAAATGAGATGGGGATGAAGATTCCCCGAACCAGCTCTGTGTGTTGGTCACCGATGTACCTGCCACCACTTCCAAAAATCTACACAGTTCACGTGGCTGAGAACTAACTGCTGATTGTCAAAGTTATCAAGCTGCAAAAAAAAAAAAAAAAAAAAAAAAAAAAAAAGGATCTGCATAAATTCCAGATTTTATGATACATACAAATGGATAGATAGAGAAGTGTGTATATTAGTATACTCATATATTTTTTCTTTTTAAACATATTCTTACTGATTTCAGAGAGGAAGGGAGAGGGAGAGATTGAAACAGCAATGATGAGAGGTAATCATGGATCAACTGCCTCCTATACACCCCATGGGGGATCAAGCCCGAAACCTCGGGCATGTGTCCTGACCCCAGGAATCAAACCGTGACCTCCTGGTTCATAGGTCGATGCTCAACCACTGAGCCATGTGGGGGCGGCAGGCAATCGTGACTCTTTTTAAATCATAACTTTCTTAGGGAGAAACTTCTCTGCCCCTCCCCCCGTGGGAACATCCGCCCTGGCCTCTGTTCCCGTGAGCCCCAGGTACCACGAACCCCACATCCCCAGCAGGGCCCCGGCTGCCTGTTTTCCATGGGCGGAGCCACTCCCAGTTCTCTGGATTCTGAGGTTTCTCTCCAGCCCTCTTCCCCTCCGCCCTCCATCACTGGCCGTCTGTCCCTGCACGGCCCTCTCAGCCCTAAACATAGCACCGTCCTTGGGGGCATGGCCTCCTGGGTGGTTTCAGACACCCCTGGGTGAGAACGGGGACACCCCAGTGCTGCCGGCAGATAATGGAACTGGGTGCTAGGGGAGGCTGGCGGCTAAAAAGTCCTAATGGGGGCAGTGTTTTCCAGGCCGGGACCCTTCTGCTAGCCCCCCCCCCCAGATGGCTGGCTGAGGGAGCAGCCCTCAGAAAGGCTGGAAGAGAAAGGGGTGGGGGCGAGGGGAGGGAGGATGCCTTGGTAAAAATACCGCCCATCTGGGTTGTGTTAACTCGTTTCCCAGGAAACCGCTGGGAACCAAACGCTGGGGCATGGCATGGGGATGCAGGGACCCGGGGCCCTGGGTGGGCACGGGCCTCCCTGCCTGGCCTCTGGGGGTGAGGCTCTCCCAGGGGCTCCCCCGCTCTCCTCCTTCCAGGAGGCTGGTGACCAGCAGCTCCCAGCCCAGCGTCCGCATATCCCAACCCCAAACCGGACTCGCGGGGTTGAGGCATTGAGGCGTCATCTTTGTGCCACTCCAGAGAGCTGAGGCCCTTCTGGCTGGAGGCGACAGCCCAGCCTCAGAAATGGGTCCCCTCCCCGGGCCCCAGGCAACCACTGGGCCTACTGCCCAGGCCCTGGGCCTGCCACAGGGAGAAGCCAATGCAGCGGGGTGGGCAGGGGTGGGGTATGGCGGGGGGAGCGGGGTGTGTGTTTGGACCAACCAGGCCTGCCACAGAAATATGTGCTCTTGACTGGAATCGAACCCGTTACCCTTCATTCTGCGAGCCAACGCTCTAACCATTGGGAAAACTGACCAGGTCTTGCTTTTTTTTTTTTTTTTTTTTTTATGTTGTTTGTCCCTGATTTCAGATCCCAGGCCGCCGTTTTCAGTCTTCCACCGGAGATAATGCCTGTTAACATGAGGATATACATCCTCCTGGGCTTTTCTGTGGGGCTGTTTGTAAAGGGCGTCCCAAAAATCTTGCGTGAGCATTAACAACAACAACAAAAAATAAAAGCCTAATTTTACTTGGTTTATTGAATCAGATTCTAATATCTGTTGCCCTTTGATTGCAATCCCTTCAATTTGATAAGCATTACCAAGTACCAGTTATGGCCCAGGAGCAGAGACATTGAAGACCAATGAAGATCACGGCTTTGCATATGTGCCAGCAAAGCTGTGGAGGCCATTTACCCGATGTGCTATTCCATCCATAACCCTATACTGTATACTTTATGAATCAATAACAAATTTACAATTTTTAATTATAAACCTGTGTTTTCTATCAAAATTACTTCTTGCGTGAATTTTGGGACACCCTTTATTTCTCGTCATTGGGATAATATTGTATGTTTTATCATTGCCTTTTCTGTTTATTGTGACACAGCATTTTCCCGTTAGTAAAAATCTTTTATAAGTCGCTGACCCGTCGTTTGTCCTAATTCCCTATTCCTGGACACCTCGAGTCTTCCCGTTTTCCTCTCATTTCATAAATGGTGCTGTGGTGAGTGTTCCTACAGATCAAATCATTAGGTCCCTCTCTGGGCTTCTTAAGAAATTTCTCCCAGGGAGAGGATTGCTGAGTCCGAGAGTATGAAGCTTTTAAATAATTTTAATTCATCCTGCAAAGCTGCCCTCCGGCAAGATGTATCCTTTTATACACCCACGAGCAATATGAGCAAAGTGCCGGCTTCAGGACGCCTCAGCCAGCACTGCAGCCTGCCAGGGCCACCGGCCAAAATACGGGGTCTGGTTCTCATCTGCTTTTCTTTAACTTCTAGTGAGCTTTCATGTTTTCTTATGTATTTATTGGCCAATGTTAATTTGTTCAAATATATTTTTATTGATTTCATAGAGGAAAATAAAAACAGCAATGATGAGAGAGAATCCTTGATCGGCTGCCTCCAGCACGCCCCCGCCCCCTTCCAGCACGCACTACCCCCCCCCCCCCCTTTCAGGCCTGCACACCCTGCATGTGCCCTGACCAGGCCAGGAATTGATCCATGACCCCCTGGTTCAAAGATGGACGCTCAAACCACTGAGCCATGCCTGGGGGCAATGTTTTTTATGAATTTCCAGTTCATGTCCAGGGCCCGGGCCAGGCAACCGAGGTACATGCCCTTGACGGGAATTGAACCCGGACCTTTCAGTCCGCAGGCGGATGCTCTATCCACCGAGCCAAACCGGCTAGGGTGAAACATGTTTTAACTTTTAAGAGAACAAATACTACCGTGACATCCAGAGCCAAGCAGGGAGCCCTGCGGACGGAGCCTTGCTGCCCTGCGAGGTGCAGCGACGGGCCCAGGCTTGGGGACCGGGCATGGAGCCGGCGGTGGTGCCCTGGCTCCTGCCGCAGCCCGGCCTCGTGCTGGGAGCGTCAGGGCAGGGACCGGGCGCCCCGCCGCAGCAACCCCAACCTCGTCCTCCCCCCTCCCAGGGCTCCTGCTCCACGACGTGACCATGGCCGGGCTGCAGGAGCTGAGGTTCCCCGAGGAGAAGCCGCTGCTCCGGGGCCTGGACGCCACCGAGCTGGTGAGTCGCCCCCTCGCGGTCCTGGGGCGGAGAGCGCCCCCTCGTGGCCAAGAAGGGAACCGCGTGTCTTCCCTCCGGTCTTGCCCCGCTGACCCGCAGGCCAGGAACACTCAGGCCACCTGCGAGCCTCGTCCCCTCCTGGGGAGAGTCCCGTGCGTCTGACACCCAGCCAGCCTCGCTGCGGCTCTGGCTGTCTTTGTGGCTGGGAGGCTCTTTTTTTAAAATTTTAATATGTTTTTATTGATTTTGAGAGGGAGAGAGAGAAAAAGGGAGAGGAAGAGAGAGAGCAACATTGATGTGAAAGCGAAACATCGATGGCTGCCTGGGAGGCTCTTGGGAAGTGTTATCCCCATTTCACTAATGAGACCACTGAGGCACAGAAGGGTTCATTCACTGGGCCAAGGGCACACAGCCATCAGGGCGTGAGGCTGAGCTTCACCCCTGGTTCTGGGAGGCCCAGGAGGGTACCCGCGGGGCAGTGCTGTGTCCAGCAGGGCACCGCGCTTCCTCCCTGCTGGGCCTTTCCTGGTCCCCAGCTTCTCTGTCTTTTCTGCGTGAGCTCTGAGGTTTGACGGCCCGGCCCGTATCGCCAACAGGGTGCCTCCAGGGGCAGGGGGACCGAAGCAGCTGAGGTGGTTATTTTGTCCCATGAGGCCTAGGGCTAGATTCCAGAGTTATTTCTACCCTTTACTTCCATTGAAAGTGGGAGAGAAAGAGGGAAAGACAGGGAGAAACATCGATGTGAGAGAAACACATCCATTGGTTGCCTCCTGCACGAGCCCTGACCAGGGCCCGGGCCGGGGAGGAGCCTGCAACCAAGGTCCGTGCCCTTGACCGGAATCGAACCCGGGATCTTTTGGTCCGCAGGCCGACACTCTGTCCACTGAGCCAAACCGGCTAGGGCTACCCCCTGCTCTCTTGTTGTGGTGACGCCTGGCACCCTTCCCCTCCCTGCCAGGAAAAGCTGTGGGTCCACACTCATAGATTCCACACCGTGTGGCCTGTGGCCCGGCCTCTCTGAGCCCCCCCTGCCCTCCTGTCGTGGGAGCCCTTCACATTTTCCATGAACAGGGACATGGATGTGAGCAGCTGCTCATAGGCTCCTCCGCCAGGCACTTCCAGCCCCGCGCCCGGCCCTTGGGAAGCCCTGGGTCACTTTCGGTAACATAAAGGTGAGTGGGGTCCTGGCCGAGGTGGCTCAGTTGGTTGGAGTGTCGTCCCATGCACCAGAAGGTCTCGGGTTCGATTCCCTGTCAGGGCATATGCCTAAGTTTCGGATTCAGTTCTGCTCTGGTGCGTGCAGGAGGCCACAGATCCATGTGTCTCTCTCTCCCACATCGATGTTTCTTTCTCTCTCTCTCTCTCTCTCTCTCTCTCTCTTTCTCTGTCTCTCGCTTAAAAAAAAAAAAAAGAATGGGGGCCCTACCTGGTTTGGCTCAGTGGATAGAGCGTCGGCCTGGGGACTGAAAGGTCCCAGGTTCGATTCTGGTCAAGGGCATATACCTTGGTTGCAGGCACATCCCCAGTAGGGGGTGTGCAGGAGGCAGCTGATCGATGTTTCTCTCTCATCGATGTTTCGAACTCTCTATCCCTCTCCCTTCCTCTCTGTAAAAAATAAAAAAAAAAATATATATATATATATATATATAAAGAAATATTTATTTAAAAAAAGAAAAAGAATGGGGAACAGGGTGCTAGTCTGTTCAAGGCCAAGCCGTGGGGGCCCCTGGCCAGCCAGGGCCTAACGCCCACCCCCTCTGTTTGCTCCCTCAGGAGAACTCTGACACCTTCCTCTTGGCCGAGGACACAGACTGGAAGGTAGGACTCAGCCACCTGAGGTGGAGGACTGACAGCTGGCTGGCCCCTGGACCACCCAGCCTGGTCCCTGAGGAGGGTCACACCCTTCCATGTGCCTCAAGTGACAGGGGCTCAGCACTGAAGCCTCCAGGGCCACCCTCACTGTCTACAGTGGCTCTACCTGCCCCCTGCCCCCTGTCTCCTGCCCCCTGCCCCCTGTCTCCTGCCCCCTGCCCCCTGTCCCCTGTCCCCTGCCCCCTGTCCTGAACAGAAGGGGGAAGGGAGGCCTGGGGGAGTGAGGATGGAGACAGGAGGGAGGGATGCTGTCATCTGAATCAGCATTTTCCTCCAATGAAAGCTAGGCTGATGCTCCAAAATAGCTCCCTGTTTCTATGGCAGCTGTTGCCGGGACAACCATGTCCTCTTTAGCGGGATGCCAGCTTCCCTGTGAAAACCGAAATCGCCCTTTGTTTTTATTCCTTCTCACCGTGATTTCACTCACTCAGCCAGTCATTCCTCCGCTCTGAGTTGCGTAGTGGCCCTTTACTCCCGGGTCTGGGGAACCGTCTGGCAGCAGACACAGTGGGAGCCTCTCCAGCTCCGGGGCCCCGCTGGCCACCAGCACACGCTGAACCAGCTCAGACCCTTCTGGGCCCTTCGTCCTGGCTCCCTGGAACTGGCCCCCCAGGCCTGGGCCTGACTGCAATGTGGGTCAGTGTTCAAGCCCCAGGACAGCCCCAGCCTCGTGGTCTGCAAGGGTGACGTGGCGGTGGGGCGACGTGCTGGCTCCTCCCCGGGCAGCAGCTCTGCAGCCAGGCTCCGCGTCTGTGAGCCTGGCCTGGGTCACGAGCCCCTTCAAGGACGCGAGAGCGAGCTCGCGCTCCAGTCCCCCAGGAGTTCCAGCTCCAAATACAAAGGCTCTGGAGCTGGGCAGGAGGGAACAAACAGGAGACCTGGGAGGGAGAGAGGGGAGGGATGCGGCCATGAGATAGCGAGGCCCAGCCAGAGGTCTGGGCAGGCATGTCCTCTTTGTCCTCCTGCCCCGGAGAGGGGGGGGGAATGTGTGGACCCCTCCCCAGGAGGGGCTGGTGACATCAAACCCCAGAGCAGCCAGTCCCTGCCTCATCTTCCTCAAGGAACGTGTGAAGCATTTGAGTAGTAGATCCTGGCATTTCAATACGAATTTGCTACTCTTTTTTAAAAATTATTTTTTTGTATTGATTTCAGAGGAGAAGGGAGAGGGAGAGAGAGATAGAAACATCAATGATGAGGGAGAAGCATTGATTGGCTGCCTCCTGCACGCCCCACACTGGGGATCAAACCGGCAACCCGGGCATGTGCCCTGACCGGGAATCAAACCCTGACCTTGTGGTTCATTGGTCAACACTCAACCACGGAGCCACGCCAGCCGGGCGCATTTGCTACTCTTACTGATGCCCAAGGTGCCAGGGTGTTTGTAAGCCTCAGCTTCCTGATCCTTTCTCATATGTGTGTGAGCTTCATGTGCTATCCACGCAGCTACCTGTGCACGGGCACTGCCGCTTTCCCACTTACAGAGGTGGAGGCTCAGAGAGGTTGACTGGCCTGCCCAAGGTCACACAGCAGAGATGTGGCAGAGCTATGTAGCAGGACCGGGTTCAGCTAGCAGGTCCAGAGCCTGCCTTGTTCAGCCACAACTGCACAGGCTCCAGGGAAGGGGCCAGCAGTTTGGGACGGCACAGGGACTGTCCCATGTTTCCAGACACGGGCGGGGCCCCGGCAGGAGTGGGGTCAGGCCCAGAGCGATTGATGCAACTTTTTCTCATTCTCAGAGCAGCTCTGTGTGGAAGGCACAATTCCCGTTGTACAGTTGCGAGGCCTGGGGCACAGGGAAGTTAAATCTTGCCCAAGGTCTCCCAGCGAGTGGGCGGGGAGCTGGGACTTCACCTCAGGGCTGTGGATGTGAAGCAAGTGGCTGAGCAGAAATGGGGCCACAGCTTGGAGTGGGCAGTGTCTGAGGTCAGCTTCTCGCCTGAGCCCAAGGGTGGGAAGGCCATGCAGCGGTCAGAGGCTGGAGGGAGCATAAGATTGGATGGGGACCACGGAGGAGCAGGGCTTGGTGGCAGAGAGGGTGGGAGGCCCCCTGTCCCCCACTCCGAGTAGCAGCTGGGGGGGATCTTGTGGGCTGTGCCTTTGCAGCCGCCTCAGTGGCTGGAGCCACTTCCTGTGTCCAAGTGGCTGCAGGGAACAGGGAGAAAGGCCAGGACGTGAGGGGCCCGGGACACCCCGTTCCACACCCTGGCTGCCCTGGGCAAACGCAGGGCCCAGCGCTCTGGGCCAGGCCTCCGAGCGAGAGGTCAGAGAGGGGCCAGGGAAAGTTCTCGGTGCCCACCCCCCCAGTCACAGGCCCGGGCCAGGAATAGCATGCCTGGCAGGTGTTGACCAGGTCACTAGGCACCCGAGAGGGGAGGGAACTGCCGCCCCCAGCGCAGCCAGCCAGTGTGCAGCCTGGTGCGAGTGGCGCGGTCCTTCAGCAAAGAGACAGAATGGGGGCACAGCGCCCCGCACCCCTCCCTCCTCCACCCCTCCTTCTTGTCCTTGGGCTCCCTCCTCTGCCCCCTCCCTGGCCTATTTCCTCTCGTCCTTTGCTCTCCTTTGCTCCCCGTCTCCTCTGTCTCTACCTGCCCGTCCCTGGCCAGCTCCCACCCACAGCCTTGTTTCTGGGGTGGGGTCAGGGCATGGGACCTGAGGGGGCTCATGTGTCCTGCTCCCCTGAGATCTGGGAGCCAGGCCGCATGCCGGGTGGGTCTGCGGGGAGGTGGGCAGGACATCCGTCCTGGCTGCAGGATGGGGTGGGGGAGGGCAGAGCTGGTGCATGCCCCACCAGACTCCTGGGCCTGCAACCTACCCAGGCCCCTGTGCCTGGAACCCCCTCTCTGCAGTGTGGACGGGCGCTGGGTGTGCATGTGGGCAGCGTGGGGGCTGCCCTAGGGGAGACCCTGGCAGGTGGAGAAGACGGGAGTGACTCCCCACATCCCCTCGAGGCTGTGATCCAGGCCCTCCTGCTGTGGAGGCTGGGCTTGGGGCCCCCCAGGTCCCTCCGTGCTCCCCAGGCTATAGGTCAAGGGCACACCTGTGTGGTCCCTGAGAGGCTCGCGGGTGCCTGACACAGGGCCCCCCCTTCCCAGGACCCCGTGTGCAGCGGGCTGCAGCCCTCCCCGCGTGTCCCGTGTTGCTAGGGGCTTGGGGATGCGGAGGAGGCTGGGGACCATCCCAGGGATGATGCGTTGCTGGGGGTGGGGGTGAGACAGGCGCCGGGCTGGGTGAGCGAGGACCTCAGCAGCCAATGGGAGCCAGGTTTGTCTCCCGACAGCCAATCTGGAAGCGGGGGCTGCGGGCCGGCGAGTGGCTGCTCGGAAACCCCGCGGCGGGGAGGGACCGGCCTGGGGCGGGCGGCTCCGCGTATAAACGGTGGCGGCGGGGCGCCCGGCCCCAGAGCTGCTGGTTTCCCGCTGGAGCCGCCCCTGCCTCCGACTCCGGTGACTCAGGCCTTTGTCTGCTCTCCCTGGCGAGGCTGTCACCTCCCTCCCTCGGCGAGATGCCCGAGAGCTGGGATGGGGTGAGTGCGGGCGGCGGGCGCGCAGGGCGTCCGGGAGGAAGGCGCACCCTCGGCCTCGGGTCGGCTCTGCCTCCAGCCGCCGCGCCTCGGGGAGAACTGGGCAAGGCCGGCGGGTGCTGGTCTCGCGGCGACCCGGGCCCGCGGAGCCACGGGGAGGGAAGGGGTAGCGGCCAGGCGGGTGCGGGGGGCGGGCTGGCATCTGCAGAACACGCACTGGGCGGGGACTCGGCTGCACGTCCGTGCGGACGCGGGCCAGCGTGTGTGCATCTCCCTGGCATGTGCCCTTCGCCTGGCCCCTGCCCGGCTGGTGGCGGCCTGGCTCCTGTGACCACCTCAGCCCCGGGCAAGCCGAGTCCCTGCGTGGGTGCGGGGGTCGGTGCGCGCAGGTGTCTGGGTTTGATTCCCGGTCAAGGTGTCTGCACGCACGGGCCCTGCGCGCTGTCCTGTTTGCGTGGCTGCACCTGCAAACCGCAGCCTCTTCCTTTCCTCGGAGGCGCACGCAGCCCCTCCTTGGCCCCCGGGGCGCTGCGGGGAGGTCTGGGGCGAGTGCTAGCCGGGCCTTTAGGCCGGGTTCCTGCAGGGGCGGGGGAGGGGGCACGCGGAGGGTCAGAGGGGTGGTCATGCTTTATTTGGGGGGTGGGGGAAGGCAACGGGCGCCCCCTCCCACCTGGCAGCAGTGCCCAGGGTGCTGTTCCTCCTCAATGATGGGGAGACGGGGGCGCACCGGCTCCTCCACCCCGGGCCGGGCTTGCCTTGCCTGGCCCTTGGACCATCGCCCGCACCCAGACAACACGCAGCGCGGCCGGGTCTGCGGAGCGATCGGTGCTGGAGACGGGGAATCGCGGTAGCGCTCCCACCACCCCGCACCCCGCGCACTGAAATGCAGCTCCCAGGGCCGCAGCCCTCAAGGTCAAGGACGAGGGGAGCGCGCAGGCCGAGGGGTACCGGCTGCCCCGAGGGGTACCGGCTGCCGCAGCGCCTCTCGCGGCGCCCACCTGGGGGCGGGGGCGGTGACGTCACCAGGAGCCAATGGGAGAGCTCAGTCCTGGGTGGGGGGCTCTGAGGGTGCCCGGCTGCCGCCCTTGGGGCGCCCGCTGTGTGCAGCCCCCCTCCCTCCCCGCCAGACTGGGAGCTCGGCTGGGTCTGAGCTCCTGGGTGGGCGGGAGGGTGCAGCCAAGGGTACCGGGCTGCGCGGGAGCTCCCCTCCCGCCCCCCACCCCCCACGAGCTGGGCCTCAGTGGGGCAGGCTCTGCAGCCGCCCGGGGCTAGTGATGGGGAGGCCACATCGGGGCTGGGAGGGGACAGGCGCCCCCTCACTTGCACCCACTGACTGGGTGTGAAAACTGCCGTCCCGCGCCCCTACTTGTGCCTGGAAGGGCGACAGTGACCCGTGCGCTCAGGAACTGCCCTTCCTGCTGCAAGCGCATTGCAGCTCTTGTTCAATGGGCACCCCTCCTGCCCCCAACCCCGCTCTGCATGGGGGGCACCCTTCCTGCCCTCCACCCCTCCAGCCCCCCAGCCCGCCTTCCATGGCACTGTGCACCCCTCCTGCCCCCCACCCCACCCTCTAGAGCTGAGGGTGGGGAATTGGGGGTACAGTATGGCGGAGTCTCTCCGTCACACTTGATCTCAGAAAAGGCAGCCGCTGGCTTACCCCCCGAGGTCTGCACCTGGCAAGGCCTGCCCTCCCTCTCAGGCCTTGACCTTGGGCACAGCATTTCTCCTTTGCAGCCTTCGTGTGCTCCTCTGTGGCTGAGGTCCCTGTGAGCGTGCAAAGTGTCCAGTCAGTGGTCAGTGAGCAGGAAGTGTGGCTTGTTGGTGGCCCTGAGGGAGGACAGGCCTGGGGTGGGGGAGGCAGTGGTGAGCCTGGGCCCACCCAGAGGGTGACAGGGTGTCTCTGACAGGACCTCGCAGCAGAAGGGTGGCTCCCAGGGTGTGGCCTTTGGCCGCCAAGCTGGTACCACCTTGTCACTCCCCGCTGAGCTCAGACCCGAAAGGCCAGTCCCCAGGAAGCTGTCTCCTACCTCCCGAGTCTGTCCCTTTCCTGTCGGGGGAAGGAGCTTGGGTCCTCTTTGAACCTAAGTGCCCACCATGTGCAAACCCCTGGCACACAGTAGGTGCTCAGTCACGTGCTGTTTCCTTCCTGTCCCGGCCCTAACCCCACCTCCAGCTCAGTGGCCAGCTCCAGGGCTCCCGTGGCCAGGCAGGGCCGTGTGTCCAGCTCCGGCTGCCCCTGGGGACTCTTCCCATGGAAGGGCCGAGACTGACCGGCTTGCAGAGGGACCAGCCAGCAGGGCCCCTCCCAGGCTCCGGACAGCCCAGCCCAGCAGCCCCCTTTCTGGGCGCTCTCCAAGTGCTAGCCACCCCGCAGACCGCAGCTTCTTTAGTTCTCGGAGTCCCTCCCAGAGGGCTGGGCCGGGCACAGAGAAGGGGTGAGCCTGGCCCAGAGTCACACAGTAAGGGGCAGAGCAGGTCTCCAGCACAGCGCCCAGCTCCTGCTCCTGAAAGACAAATGAGCAAAGCCAAGGGCGTGAACACGGGAGCAGCCCAGAGCAGCCACAGCTGAAGGCAGGGGTGGGGGGGAGAGGGGCGGGGGGGCGGAGAGGAGGGGTGTCTAACTGGGCCCTTCCTGAAGGAAGGCCTTGGGTTCGCAGGGAGGGGCTTCACGGTGGAAGGAGGTGGAAGGACAGGCCGGAGCAAGAGCCTGCAGGTGTGGGTGTTGGAGGCGGGGCCTGGTCCCTTGGGGTAGTTACTGAGGACTGAGGGGAACTGAGCAGCAGCCCTTCAGCGTTCCTAGTGGGGGAGGAACAGGTGAGGGTGGGCCCGGGGCGGGGCTGGAGGGGCAGAGCTGTCCCCGGAGGCTGCGTGCAGCAGGGCCTGGGCCGCTGCAGCTCCCCCACTGGCTAGTTTGCGAAGGGGAACCAGGACCTTCCCATCCATTGTCCCTGTGCCGGACTCCCCTGCCCTGGGAAGGGCGCTCCGCCCGCTGCATCCTCTCTGCCTCTGTGGTGAGAATGGGATGTCCCGCCCCGTGGGGCCCGGAGGCCGCCCCGCAGGCCCAGCAGCTCCCGGCGGCCCCCCAGCCCTTCCCCCAGAG
Source organism: Myotis daubentonii (assembly GCF_963259705.1). NCBI lineage: Eukaryota > Metazoa > Chordata > Mammalia > Chiroptera > Vespertilionidae > Myotis > Myotis daubentonii. Next base: position 52,087,736 of record NC_081854.1, on the reverse strand, counting down.
GAGCCAGGAGCGGGGACTGCCCAGAGCATCTTTCCGTCTCTCCCTCCAGGAGCATGACATTGAGACGCCCTACGGCCTTCTGCACGTGGTGATCCGGGGCTCCCCCAAGGGGAACCGCCCGGCCATCCTCACCTACCACGATGTGGGCCTCAATCGTAAGTGTCCACGGCCGCACCCGGCCGTTCCCCACCTCACATCTGCCCTCCTCCCCCCGAGGTCCCCACACACTCCGCTCTGTGTCCTTAGCCACTGGGGGCCTTGGTTTCCCCACTGGAGCGTGAGGCTGATCACCCTCCCCCTGGGAGCCGGGGCCTCCCCCCTCCGCTCAGCCACAGATGTGTCTCCGCAGACAAGCTGTGTTTCAACACCTTCTTCAACTTCGAGGACATGCAGGAGATCACCAAGCACTTCGTGGTGTGCCACGTGGATGCGCCCGGCCAGCAGGTGGGGGCGTCCCAGTTTCCTCAGGGGTAGGTACCTGAGTCCCCCTCCCCCGCCTCTCCCCAGCTCTGTGCCCCAGGACACGCCTGGGCCTGACCTCCTGCCCCTCCCGCAGGTACCAGTTCCCGTCCATGGAGCAGCTGGCCGCCATGCTCCCCAGCGTGGTGCAGCACTTCGGGTGAGTCCCCCGCAACCGTCCCTGTGCCCACCGCCAGCACACGGCCACCAGGCTCTGGCCGGGGTCCGAGGGGTGCCCACCACCCCCACACGGCCACCAGGCTCTGGCCGGGGTCTGAGGGGTGCCCACCACCCCCACACGGCCACCAGGCTCTGGCCGGGGTCCGAGGGGTGCCCACTGCCACCACACGGCCACCAGGCTCTGGCCGGGGTCCGAGGGCTGTGGGTGGGGCCTGCTCGGATGACATTTAGGGGAAATGGCACCGCTGGCTCTAGAGCAAGCATGTCAAACTCAAAGGCTAACACGGGCCAAATAAATGAGGCATGCGGCCCGCGGGCTGCAAGTTTGACGTGTTTGCCCTAGAGCAGCGGTTCTCAACCTGTGGGTCACGACCCCTTTGGCGGTCGAATGACCCTTTCCAGGGGTCACCTAAGGCCATCCTGCCTATCAGATATTTACATTACGATTCATAACAGTAGCAACATGGCAGTTATGAAGTAGCAACGAAAATAATGTTATGGTTGGGTCACAACACGAGGAACTGTATTTAAAGGGCCAGAAGGTTGAGAACCAATGCCCTAGAGTGACCAGCCTCGCTCTCCTGCAGGTTCAAGTACGTGATTGGCATCGGCGTGGGAGCCGGAGCCTATGTGCTGGCCAAGTTTGCAGTGAGTTTCCCCTCACCCTCCACCCCCACCCCCAGGGCTGGCCTTCCTGGCGCGGCCCTTCAGCCACAGTGACTTTCCTGCTCTTCCTTCTTCTCCTCCTCCTCCTCCTCCCCACTTCCTCTGCACTTGGAAAAGCCTTCTTTCCCCTTAGTCCCTAAGGACACTGTTTTTTAAGGTTACTTTTTCCCCCTGGCTGGTTTCTCAGTGGTTAGAGCATCAGCCCCCGGACCGAAGGCTCTTGGGTTTGTTTCCCTGTCAAGGGCACATACCTCCATTGCAGGCTCAATCCCTGGCCCTGGTCGGGGCTCGTGCAGGGAGGCAACCAGTCTCTCTCTCTCTTTCTCTCTCTCTCCCTTTCTCCCTCTCTCTCTCTCTACCTCTGCCCCTCTCTTCTACTCTCTCTAGAAATCAATGAAAAAAATACCCTGGGGTGAGGATTTTTTAAAAAAGGTTACTTTTTCCATACATTTCCTCGAGTATAAACTATAACTTGCTTAACTATTATCTAAAACCAAAATTTCTGTTATCAGCAAACTACAGAACTAATTGCTCTAGCCACAAAATAAGGATTTGCCTAACCACTCACCCACCAATTAGGGTAATATTTAAACGTTTAAACCAGCCCCGTTTTAACCAAAAATGACACATCTGTTCAGTTGGCGAGGTTTTAATGAAAGTCACATTTCAAAAACATCGTGTCTGGCAGGAGCCACCAGCTTTTCGTCCTTAAAAACAAAAACTTCATTTTTCAGGATCCAAAGGATTTCTTTCTTCCAAAGAAATGACCAAGAATTTTCAACTCTCCTTTCAGTCCCAACACGTACACATTTTGTTAACTGTAGACCAGGCCCCGCCACCCCACACTGGACAGCACGTGAGCCCTGTATGCGGATGGCCCCCTGAACACGGGCAGACGGTGCGACCGACAGTGTGGGTCCCACGCCTAAGGAAACAGGCCTTGGTTCCCTGTGACCAACATCACCAGGGCTTCCTCGTCTGTAGCCGCAAAGAAACAAGATGTTCTATTGAAGATGTTTAATGCTCAGTTTTGCAACAGCAGCCATTCCAGCGATATATTAAAAGGGGTGAAAAACAGTGATACAGCCCAGCCGGCGCGGCTCAGGGGTTGAAAGCCCTCGACCTATGAACCAGGAGGTCACAGTTTGATTCCCAGTCAGGGCACATGCCTCTGTGATGGACTTGATCCCCAGTAGGGGGCGTGCGGAGGGGGTTGATCTGTGATTCTCTCTCATCATTGGTTTCTCTCTCTCTCTCCCTCTCCCTTCCACTCTGAAATCAATAAAAATAGACTTTTAAAAAAAAAACAAAAACAAAACACAGTGATATAGGCATAGATTCAAAATAAATCCATGAATTTGGAAAGCTCCCAGCGGGGCAGGCTGAGCCGGGCAGCTGGCAGTGGAGCCAAGCAGGTCCCCAGCTGTCCGGGTTGGGTCATCGGTGGCATCTTGAAGCTGTCACTGACCGTGTCCTCCTCCTCAGACCCTCCCCACCCCCTGTGAGAGAGACAGGCAGGGCCAGAATTCCACAGCCTGATGAGTGGGTGGGGAGTTCGGGGTTCCCTGCCCCCGTCCTGCTCCCCCAAGCCCTGTCTTCCTTTCCCGGCAGCTTATCTTCCCAGACCTGGTGGAGGGGCTGGTGCTGATGAACATTGACCCCAACGGCAAAGGCTGGATCGATTGGGCGGCCACCAAGGTGAGCGTGGTCCCCCTGGTGGGGTGGGCGGGGCGGGGGCAGGGATTGGGGGGACGGGCTCACACTGACCCCACCTTGGCCTGCAGCTCTCGGGCCTCACCAGCACTTTACCCGACACGGTGCTATCCCACCTCTTCAGCCAGGTAAGGGCGTGGGACCACCTCACAGGAGTGGGGCTGGCGGGTTGGGGTGTCACGGGGGCGCCTCACAGCTGCTGAAGGGCCCAGTTCTGCCCCTCTCAGCCGGGCAGGAGGATGGCAGGGGGTTATACGGTGTCTGACCTGCCTCTCTCTGTCCTCTGCTGTTGGCCATGAGGCTGGGCCCCTGAAAGACAGGTGTGGGGAGACCTCCTCCCACAGCTCCGTGGAGCCTCCCCTCCCTTCCTCTCCCCTCCGCTCCCCGGGTCCCGCCTTCCACCTTGGGGGGGTCTCCACCTGCCCCCACCCTGCCAGGAGCCGCCCCCTCGGAGCCCGCCTCCCCATCCTCGCTCTGTCTGTCCCCTCCGCTCGGGCCCAGGAGGAGCTGATGAACAACGCGGAGCTGGTGCAGAGCTACCGGCAGCAGATCGGGAACGTGGTGAACCAGGCCAACCTGCAGCTCTTCTGGAACATGTACAACAGGTGTGGGCGCGGGACGCGGGGCGCAGGCCCAGGACCCCTCAGTACAGCCCCCCCCGCCCAGGGGCGCAGGCAGACGGGCCACACCGTCCCCAGGGTGCAGATGAGCAGAGTCAGCCTCCGAGAGGAGTCGCTGCCTGCCCAGGGTCACCCCCGAGAAGGGCACAGGGAGCTGACTTCATTGTTCCTCCTCCCCGGGCATGGCCGGCGGGAGCCATGAGGATGCGGGGAAGCCCGACCCCCACACCCTGAGCCTGGCGTGTACAAGGGGGGAGGTTGGATGGTTTTCATGCTGTGCTCCTTGGAGCCCCTTTGGGGGGTAGCCCTGCAGGGAAGTGGCCAGGCCCCCTACTCGCCACCTTCCCTTCTCGTCACCCTACACGGACTTACGAAGCCAGCTGAAGCCAGCTGCGTGCAGGACGGGGAGGATCGGGGAGAATGGGAGGCCCGCATCCCACCGCACAGGGGGCGCTCATCCAAGCAGCACTTAGTGGGGTGGGTGGGGCCCAAGGTGAGGGCCCACCCGGCATGCGTTTGGGTGTCCGGGAAGAAGTTTGGGGGTCACACATGAAGGGAGCCCTAAGGCCCCGATTTATGCAGCGCAGCCCAGGCCTCCAGGGATGTGGGGCCCTAATTAGGGGGTGGGGTGGGATGGGGGAGGCTTGGGAACACCCCCATCCGGTCCTGGAGTGACCATTCTGCCTCTCCCTCTCCCGCAGCCGCAGAGACCTGGACATTAACCGGCCTGGGACGGCACCAAATGCCAGGACCCTCCGGTGAGCACCCCTCGCCCCCAGCCTGCCCCTGCTGCCCCCGCCTCCCTCCACGTCCCCCTAGCCTTGCCCAGGCCAGACAACCCTTCCCCCGTGTCCGCAGCTGCCCTGTGATGCTGGTGGTCGGGGACAACGCGCCGGCTGAGGACGGGGTGGTGAGTGAGGGACTGTGCTCGGACCCGGGGTCGGGACAGGAGTGAGGGGGCCACTGGGCTCCGGTCAGCAGCCAGTCCTTGACCAGCCCAGGGACCCCTCAGGGACGGGGTGGTGGCTCTCATCTTCCTTCCCCACACCCCCTCCTTCAGCTGAGGGAGGCCTGGAGGCCCAGGGGAGCTGGGCCAGGGCAGGCCACCTCCCCACCCCCAGCAGTGCGACCCCACCTCCGTCTCCACCCACCTCAGGCCGGAGGCTCAGACCTCTCTTTGCTCTAACAAGTGGCCCCTTCTCTCTGGGACAAGTCATTCCTGACCACGACTGCACCAGTGCGGGTGGGGACCGTGTGGCCTCTCCTGTCGGAACCCGGGGAGCAGGCGGCCTGGGGGTGCCAAGCTCCGGGGAGAGCACTTGCATTAGCGCTTGGGGCAGGTGGCTCCCAGGCCCCCCAGGGGCTGGGTCCCCTCCCTCCGCTGCATCTGGCTCCTCCCCCTCAGGTTGAGTGCAACTCCAAGCTGGACCCCACCACCACGACCTTCCTGAAGGTGAGACCCTCCTGCCCACCCTGGGCCCGGCCTCAGGGAGAGGCCTGCCTCGCGTCCCGGCCGGGCCGGCAGATCTGCTCAGCCGAGCCTGTCCGGGTGTGTGGGAGCCAGGCTAGGTTTGGGTGGGCCCTGCTCCGCTCACTCTCCTCTCTCCCTGCAGATGGCGGATTCCGGGGGACTCCCGCAGGTCACACAGGTGAGACTCAGACCTCTTTCTTGCCTCGGCTGGGGCGGGGGACCTCCTCCCTCCCCCAATGCTAGACGGTCAAGCATGTGCCTGTCCCCCCCGCAGCCCGGGAAGCTGACTGAAGCCTTCAAGTACTTCCTGCAAGGCATGGGCTACAGTAAGTACCCGGCACCCCGCCCCCAGCACCCACAGGCGGCAAGGGGGCCGGCACCGCCAGGTGCGCTGAGCAGCCTGGGGGCCGGGCGCCCTGGATGGGGGCCTGGGTGCGGGGTCGCTCTCTCCACACGCCCCCTGCTGCCAGGGCGTCTGCACCTCCGTGCCCAGCTCTCCTGGGCCCTGGGGAGGCTTTGGGCACCGTGGCATGGCCAGGTCCCGCCTGAAGGTGTCAGACACCCCCCACCCAGGGCTTTGTCACAGCTGGGAGATGGGCACAGAAGAGCGGGCTCGCGGTCTGGGCCGCGGAAGGCACATGGGCCATGTGGGTGTCAGGAGAGTTCCCAGCAGCACCCAGCCTGGGCCTGGGCCCCGGGGCTGGGAGAAGTGCTCCTCTCCCTGTAGGCAGCTGGGCCCGGGTGGCATTCTGCACATCCTGGGGCGAAGGGGCCGCGGGCAGCACTGGCCCCCGACACGCCCCTCCCCCCTATGTCTCCAAACTTCCCCTGTGCTCAGATCCAGACTGGGCTTGTGAGCCCCCAACACGCGCACACACGCACACGCACACACACATGCACACTCACCTCCTCCACCCCTCTGCTGCACACACCTGGCTCCTGGTGGAAGCAAACTTCCTCTCCGCGACGACTTTTTGTCCCTCTCCCTGAAGTTTTGTGCCTCTGGACCTGGGGGGGTTGGGGGGAGGACAGGCCTGTGCTGGGAGGGGAGGCGGGAGCCCCGTCCAGGAACAGCTCTCCCTATAGCCAGGGCTTCGCCTCTGTGAGAAGTAGGCAAGGAGGCCTGTGGTGAGACAGCAGGACTCGGAGCCTGAGCGGAGCCGGCCTGGAGCACGGAGGCGCCCAGTCAGCATCTGTGGGATGGGGGGATGGGCAGTGCCTGTCAGGGCCCGGGAGAAATGCCACCGGGAAGCCAAGAGCTGGGGGGACCTGGGAGGTCGTGCAGGCCTCCCCCATTCTGTCCCTGGGGGGACTGAGGCCCAGCAGAACGGTGAGGGGGTGAGGGCGCTGGGACAGATATGGGCCCAAAGGCCTTGCTGACATGAGCCCTGCAGTGCCCCAGAGGCTGGGGGCCGGGGGGGGGGGCAAGAAGCGCCCCCTCCCTGCTGTCGGGGCTCCAGGGCCAGGCTGAGGTCAGCCTGTGCTGTGTGGTTCCTTCTGTGGCTGCTGCGTGGTAGGTGGGCAGGAGTGGGCTCCCCGAGGCCCTGGCCCTGCCTCCAGCCCTCAGCCTGTCCTTCGGTCTCCTCTTCGGTCCATCTCACCCCTTGCCTCTCGGACCTCGCTCCTCACCGTGTTCTGTCTCCCCTCCCGGCTCTGTCTTCTCTCTCAGTTGCGTACTTGAAGGACCGGAGGCTGAGTGGAGGAGCAGGTAGCCCTGGAGCCCCTCCCCTGATGCATGGCCCTCCCGTGCTCCCCTGCTCCTTCCTCTGGCTGCACTGAGCCAGCGCATCTCGCTGTGGTTTGGAACCTTCTCGTGTCCTGCTTGTGCGCAGATCCTGGGTGGCACAGGCTTTGCCCCTTTTTAGGGCTCTGGATTGGCTGGGTTCGAGAGCAGCCTTGCTCCGAGGGAGGCTTCCGGAGCTGTGGCAGCTGGAACCAGACCCTCTCGAGGGCGGGCCCAGGCCCGGCCCTGCCCCAGCTGAACAGGTGGCCCGAACAGGTGGCCGGATAAGTGAGGAGGGTTGAGTCTCGCTTGTGAAACGCAATGAGGCAGAAATGGGATTTAGGGCAGTTTGGCCTCCTTTGCAGAATCACCCCCCTCTCCCAGCCCCCCCATCCTCTCAAGGCAGGCCACGCTGAAACAATACCCCTTCCTTCCCCCAGCTCCGGGGGAGCTGGTCAACTCCCGCCATCCTGGCCTTGTCTCTGGCCAGCTGTGGCGAGAGGGTCCTGCTGGCGTCTGTGGACCCCGGCCCGGCCCTGGCTCGCTCACTGTCACTGGCTGCATGCCTCGGGCTGGCAGAGCCGACGCCAGAGCCCTGGCTTGGGACGGGCCTCTGTGCCATCGGAAGAATGGGTCTCGCTGGCCGCTTTGCTTGCGTGAGTCCTTCTCCCGCCTGTGGTGCCCAGCCCTGCCCGCTGGCCCTCATGCCCGGCCCCGCCTCTGTCCACAGTGCCCTCGGCCAGCATGACCCGGCTCGCCCGCTCTCGGACCGCGTCCCTCACCAGTGCCAGCTCGGTGGAGGGCAGCCGCCCGCAGGCCTGCACCCACTCGGAGAGCAGCGATGGGCTGGGCCAGGTCAACCACACCATGGAGGTGTCCTGTTGAAGCCCTGGTCCCCTGAAGACGCCCACGTGCCCCCACCTGCGTCGAGGTCCCACTGCCACCCTCGCGCCCGCCGGCTCCTTTTCTGTTTTGTTTCTTTCTGTGAGGGCGAAGGGAGGAAAGGGGGTTACGGGTCTCAGATGCTATAGCAGAACAGTCTCCAGGGGGTCCCCAGGCCCCACCTCACTAACCTTGTTGACCTGGCTAACTTGGGCCCGTTCTGCCGAGTCCCCAGCACCTGGGTGGGAGGGGGACCAGCTAAGGAAAAGGCTGAGTCCCTCTCTGGCCAGGATCCGGGATGATATCCTGGGTTAAAGAAAGAGCAAGGGATGACCCCTGGGGCAGGCAGGTTTGACGGTGGGATGGAGTGGTGAGGTGATGGGCGCAGCTCAGGCGCTGGCATGAGAACCAGGAGAGGCAGCAGGGAGCCCTGGAACCCCCCACCCCCACCCTCACCCCCACCCCAGCTCCCACCAAGCACATCTGATTCTGTCTCATAGCACATATGACAATCATCTGAACAGTAGCCACAAGGGGGCGCTCCCACAGGCCTCTTGCGGGTACTGCAGGGGCCAGGCAGGCAGGGGCTGAAGGGGATTTCTCTGTTCAAGGAAAACAAAAGAAAGGACCATGAGGGCAGGAACCCCACAGACTGTCTCTTCCGGCTCACACACCCCGCCACCGCCTGGCCCTGGCCCATGTCTGTGCCAAGGCCCGGAAGCAGGTGGTCTCCTGGTCTTCCACCTCCATAGGGACCTGGCTTGGGGCTGAGGTTAAAGGCTGGGATAGCCAGTGAGGATGGGGTGTACCTCTGCCTGCCTTTGGGAGCCAGCATGTGGCCCCAGGGGGCAGTGGCTGAAAGTCCCAATAGATCCCTCTTTTGCCCCCCAGTTTCCAGTGTGGCCAAGGCCGCCAGAAACATGGTATTTCTAGGAAGAGCCCTGGTAGAGTTATGCTGGCGTTTCACCCAGGCATCCCTAAGCAAGGCGAGAGAGTTCCTGTAGAATTGGTCCAGGGTGTCGAGACTCCCCAGGCCCCATCCCATCTCAGCCTGTGGAGTGGCTTGGGCTGGGGCTTTGCTAGATCCGGGGGTGGGAGGGGAAGGTTCCTGCAGTGAACAAGGACCAGGCAGAGGAGAGAGGCTCCCCTCCTCCCCCCCGCCCCCTCCTGCCCCCTAAAGCCCAGGACTGGGCCGTATATTTCCCATCCACCACCTTATCAGGTAGAATCTCTGGGCCCAGAAACCAGAAGCCATTTGCCTCAGAGCCTGAGTCAGTTGCCACAAACCCCCAAATGAGTAAAAAGAAAGGGGAGAGAGCTATGAAAATCGGAGGGCCGGGTGTGTATGTTGGGGAAGAGGGGTGTGCTCTGAGGCTGGGAGGATACCCATATCCATGTTTCCTCTGCACAATTCCCCCCCCCCCCCCTAATCTTAAGCCATCGCTAGAATTCTCTAGAGCCTGGTGGAGTGTTAGTCTGTGCCCAGTTCTATTCGCTCACGTGCTTCCTTTGAATATCGAATGTGACCATTTGAAAAGCTGGTAGAATTAATCCCTCTTACTGTAGATAGTGCTGCAAGTTGGATTTCTCTTGTTTTGCTGTGTTCTTTCAGATGAGATATCTATAAATATCTATACATTATATATATATGTATGTATATCGGGTCCTCCTGTGTGTGGTTTTCCATCGGAGGTTGTCTCTTCTTTGCTCAAAGTGAACTTTCAATGGAGTTTATTATTTTCCTCTCTGTACAGGGTGGAGAGCCTAACTTTGTGTATTCTAGTGGCTAATGTCATGAGACTCGGAAATGACAAAATGTAAAACAAGTAAAAACCCTTGTCAACATAGAAAGAGTTAACTGTGCCGAAAACCAATAAAGAAACTAAAAGGAATTTGGGTATGGTGATGCCATGCCCACCGTGGGAAACTTTGGAAGAGACAAAGTTTAGGCTGGCAAAGCTGATGCCTGTGGGGGTGAGGGTGGGGGAGTGTGCAGGGTGAGGGTGGGCACTTCCATCTCCATGTTCCCACTTCTTGTCCCTTGTCCCATACATTATGCTGCCAACCCTTACATGAACTCTACAGGATAGATATCCATTATCTTAGTGTCACAGCGGAGGAAACAGACTCCGAATAAGGGATTTGCTGTAATAAAGCCAAGTGGGGAGCTGGCATTGGCATCGTTGGACTTCCAAACACAAGCGTTGTAACCTCTGTGTTCATTCGTTGCCTTGTTAAATTTAACAGCAGGCTCCTTCCCCAGGTTTAGCCACTTATGATTAACTCAGCCGTCTACCCAATAGGCACTGAGTTCCTGCTGTGTGTCAGCTAACAAAGCAAGTAAATAAAAATTAAACCCACTGTGTGCTATGCAGAAAATGAAAACAGGAATATACTAGCGCGTGTGACAGGAGCTTATCCTAATTCTGTGAGCCCTGCCCACGCCGGCATGGAAACTGCTCTAATTGAGCAAATAAAACCGGCGATGACCACAGCTAACGAGTGGCGGAGATGCAGGCAGGCCAGCGCCCGCCCGGTGCGCCGACAGCCGCAGCCGCAAGGCCCTCAGCTTCGCATCCAGAAAACAGATTTTGTCCCTCACCCGGACGTGCACCCGAGGTCTCAGCAGTCGGAGATCCCAGGGGAGGGTTGTGCCCGGCTCAGAACCAGGCTCGAGGTGGCACGGGGACACGTCTTCCTGCACCCGACCGCACGTTTTCTAAGCCCAAATGGGGACACCCTCACAGAAGGCCGCTTTCAGGACTGACTACCAGGTGCCAATCCCTAATCGCTCTGACACTAGCCCCACGTGGTCCGCGCGGCGGGTCGGGCACGTGGCCCCGCCCTCAAAGCCCCGCCGGGAGGCGTGGCCAGGGACGCCGGGGGCGTGGCCAGGGACGCCGGAAGCGCGGCGCGGCTCCACGGAACTGGCGAGGTCGCACGCTCGCGGACCATGGCGGCTCGGGTGAAGCGCCGGCGGGTAAGTCGCGGGCGGCCGGCGTGGGGCCCACCTCTCCCCACTGCGCCTCGCGCTGCTCCACCCGCATCCGTCCCGCGCGGGGGTGTCCTCCACTCCCTCGCTCCCGCGGTCGCTTCCGGTCCCCTCCTCCACTCAGCGCCCCCTCCGTGCGGCGCCGCCGTCTCCGCCCCCCGCGAGCTCTCGGGGGCGGGGCCTCGCCAGTGCGCTCTGTTGTCTTAGGTGACCGGGCCTGAAGGCTGTGGCCACGGCCTCGACCGGGACCCGGACCCAGTGGCCGGCTTCCTGCGCTGGTGCGGGCGCGTGGGGCTGGAGCTGAGCCCCAAGGTGAGTGGGGTGGGCGGAGACGCGGGCAGGCTGGGCGCGGGCGTGCTCTGAGCCGCTGCTTCCCTTTAGGTGGCGGTGAGCCGGCAGGGCACGGTGGCCGGCTACGGCATGGTGGCCCGGGAGAGCGTGCAGGCCGGGGAGCTGCTGTTCGCGGTGCCGCGGGCCGCGCTCCTGTCGCAGCACACCTGCTCCATCGGCGACCTCCTGGAGCGAGGTGCGCGCGCCGGCGGGTGGGGCGGGAGGAGGGGCCGCGGGCCGCGCGCGGGCCCTCACCTCTGTCTCCCGCAGAGCGGGGCGCGCTGCAGAGCCAGTCGGGCTGGGTGCCGCTGCTGCTGGCGCTCCTCCACGAGCTGCAGGCTCCGGCCTCACCCTGGAGCCCCTACTTTGCGCTCTGGCCCGAGCTGGGCCGCTTGGAGCATCCGATGTTCTGGTGAGAGCCGTGGAGGGGTGGGGGGCAGGCTGTCTCCGGAGCCCTGGTCTCGGTGGGGCGTGTGAAGGGAACGAGGGTTTCCCTGCAGGCCGGAGGGGGAGCGCCGGCGGTTGCTGCAGGGGACAGGGGTCCCCGAGGCCGTGGAGAAGGATTTGGCCAACATCCGCAGCGAGTACCATTCCGTCGTGCTGCCCTTCATGGAAGCCCACCCCGACCTTTTCAGCCCCAGGGTTCGCTCCCTGGAACTCTACCAGCAGCTCGTGGCTCTCGTGATGGCCTATAGGTCAGTGAGCAGCCTGGGAGGCCCCTTTTCTTTAGAACGCTATTGAGGGACAGGAGGGGAGAGAACAGTGAACCCTACCCCAGCCCCTCTCCCTGCCCTGGGCTTCAGCCAAGTTCTCTCTGGTAGCTTTCAGGAACCCCTGGAGGAAGAGGATGATGAAAAGGAACCAAACCCCCCCTTGATGGTGCCTGCCGCAGACATACTAAACCACGTAGCCGATCACAATGCCAATCTAGAGTACTCTCCAGTGAGTGGACCCCTCCCAGTGCGTTCGTAGGAGTGTTGATGACTGGGCATCATTCAGACCAGTGCCTGTCATTTGTGGCTGTTTGGCCACTAGGCTGAATGGGCTCCACTTTCCTGGCCCTGAAAGAGTAAGTGAAGTTAGCGCCTCCTATACGTGCGTCCCCCAGTGAAATGGTTTGAGCACAGAACTTCTCAGGTTTGTGGTTAATCTTCTGATGAACTTGACTGCCATCATTTGTTTGGTGCTGGAGGTGGGCTGCTCTGCACAATGCCAGGGTGTGTGCAGCAGGTCAGCGGTGTAAGATGCCGGAGCTCATTAAATTGTTTACTGTGTGGAAGTTTCTGTTGGTGGGCATAGCATCAATCTCATCGCTGAACAGGCCTGCTGGAGGGTCTTCCTAAGGGGGGAGTAATCATGGGGCGGGGAAGGGAAGGGAGGGCCTGTTCCCAGCTGCTCCCTTCCACTCCAGAACTGTCTTCGGATGGTGGCTACTCAGCCTATTCCCAAAGGCCATGAGATTTTCAACACTTACGGGCAAATGGCCAATTGGCAGCTGATTCACATGTATGGCTTTGCTGAGCCATACCCTGACAACACAGATGACACAGCTGACATTCAGATGGTGACAGTGCGAGAGGCAGCATTACAGGGTGAGTGCCAGATTGACTCAATCCTGGACACGTGGATGTGCCTCCTTCCCCTATCCGCCCCAGGTGCTTTGCTAATAGTTGCTTTTTGCAGACTAGGGGCAGACTAAGAAACGACCTTTGATAGACTGAGGCTTCACACTACTTTTCTATCTACAGGAGCAAGAGATGAAGCTGAAAGGCTCCAGCTGTGGGAACGCTGGGATTACTTATGCGAACTAGAGATGGTAGGGGAGGAGGGAGCCTTTGTGATTGGGCGGGAAGAGGTGCTGACTGAAGAGGAACTGACCACCACACTCAAGGTAAAGGGCCCCAAACTGCGATTTAATGCTCAAAGCAGCCTTCGTATTTAGAGCTATAGAGCCAGGTGAGGGAGGGAGGGATGAAGGGAAGAGGATATTTGAATGCTACCAAGATAGGTTGTCGTCTCTACATCAATTTCAGAAACACACAAGTGGCAAATCCTAATTAAAGGGCCCATGGTTGCTTCTAGGTCCTGTGCATGTCTGCTGAGGAGTTCAGAGAGTTGAAAGAACAGGATGGATGGGGAGATAAAAGGGAAGAGGACAGCCTGACGATCACAAATATCCCCAGGCTCAAAGAATCATGGAGACAGCTTCTTCGGGACAGTGTTCTGTTGACCCTGCAAGCCTATGCCACAGACTTAAAAGCTGAGCAAGATTTACTCGGTAATAAGGATGTCTACAGCAAACTCAGCTGGAGGGAGCAGCAGGCCTTACAGGTTCGTTATGGGCAGAAGATGATCTTACACCAGCTGTTGGAACTGACGGGTTAAAGCTAAGCGGATTCCCTGCTACCTGAAGGAACATCCCATGAGAAGGACTTTTCTAAGCTGATATTCATGGATGCTTGAAAAGGAGGAAAATTTGATCTTTCCTTTTGGTGGTTAATAAGAAAAGCCAAAGGAGCAAAGGTGTGCTGGGATGAACTCTGAGGTAAGGGAACATGTTTAAGGGTTGGGAACAGCAGACTTGGGAATCTCTGCTAATTGTCACCAAGACCAATTACCCTCTCCCCCCCTTTTTTTAACTTCTTAAAACCAAAACACTTTATAGCTGTTTTGTTCTCTGTTTGGACCAAAGTTAGCAGAAATTTGATTGTGGTAATAAAAGGTCTTGTAGTCTAGTGTAGTGTTTAATAACACGACCTTTGAAAGTAGACCTGGTTAAAATTGAGTCTATTTGGAACAGAAAAGACATCCTCAAGTGGATTCCCACCCCCCAAAGTTTAGGCCTGGTAACACTGTGTGTCGCTTTGACAATTAACTGCTGCCTTAACTTTTTTATGATTTAATAAGCTATGTCACTGGCACTCAGAGCATGTTTTAACTCCTCAGCAGTCTGAAGTTTGCTCTAGATGGGACAACTCACCCTCAGGGAAGAAATCCTGAGACACCAATGACATTCAAGCCCGCATCATGTAAGATTTTCTAGTTAATTTTGGACCTTTTTGTCCTCTCTGGCCATAAACTTTTCTTTTAAAATTAAAGGGCATTTTGTAATTGTTTAATCATAGAAACCTGCTCTAACAATTTCTATTGAAAAGGAACAGGAAGAAACACTAAAAAAAAAAAAGAAAAAGACTTTTTTTGCTTGTTTGAACAGGCCAAACAGGCTCAAAACTAGTGGGAAAGATCTACCGTTTAGCAAAAAGCTGGTTCCCAAAGTCCCCAGGCTTTGCAAGGGGGGACCGTCAGCACTGGCTGCTGCTCCTGAGGAAAGGCACAGCGGACTGCATGTGTGTCATGACTTTAATGCTGCACTGACTAGTCTGCACACACAAGAAGTAGGGGAGCTAACGGCCAAGAACTGGAAAGGCTACAGAGTATAACACTGGACCAATATGTATCCTTACAAAAGAGGTTGTGTTGGTCCTTTTGACTTTTTTTTGTTATTCATCTTAGCCTGGGATAAAGGGGGAGGGCAGTTGATACTATTTGGTTCCCTTTCCTCAGTTTACAAGCATCAGGAGAGATTTGGGGTGGCGGGTGTGGTGGTGGTGGCGGTGCACGCTTTAGCCCTGGTGTGTTTCCCTTTGTAAAAAGAGCATGTTCTCTAGCAGTCAACTTTAGATCTGGGGCAGGGACAAAGCAAATTGTATGCTAAATTCTATCATACTCACCAACTTTTGTGATTTTCAAGGTCCATATTAAAAAAATGTTATATAATATTTAAATTGGCTTTTTTGCTTCTTCTTTGGGACACCAGGAATGTCAAGACGTGGAGCTATGCCCCCAGGCAAGTACATGGCAGCAGCAGCCTCTTCACATGCGATGGGCAGTTACCAGTTTATGTACGTGCCTTTGACACTTTTTGCACAAACCCAAGAAGTTCCAGACAAAGGTTTTTCTCTTTCATGTATTTACACAAGTTCAAAATGATATTCACAGCATTTTCTAAATTTTGGCCAAGAGTCAAAAAAATGCATTTAAACTTTGGAACGTGCCCACATAGACAGGAAGCTGGCCCAAACTAATTGGGGCAGGTTCCTGAGAACCAAAGGGCTGGGGAAGTCAGGAAGAGCTGAAAGGATTCCTCAGCCAGTTTATGGACTTGGTGCTGTGGGACATCCAGGCTGAAACATTTACAACAGAAATGCAGTTCCGTCTAACTGGCACCTGTCCCTTCCATTACTTGCTGAGCCTGCTTCTGTCCCATGCAGCACTGTGCGACAGACTGGAATAACCTGAAGGGAAAGAGGTAATTACGTTTGTTGAGAAAAGTTCAGGCCTGGCCAGTGTTCTCAGTGGGTAGAGATCAGCCTGCACACCACACCAAAGGATCTCAGGTTCATGTCCCACCCCCATCTGTATGTGTGTGGGAGGCAACCAGTCAATATATCTCTCACATGCATCTCTCTCTGGAAAGCAATGGGAAAAAGACATCCTCAAGTGAGGATTGACCTTCCCCACCCGCCAAAGATCAGGCCTGGCAACACTGTGTAGCTTTAACAACTGCCTTAACGATCCACCCAGGCTGAAGCCATCAAATGATTCTCATTCTCAGACAATTAAAAAATCTTTTAACTTACTTTTCAATTTCTGGGGCACAGTGTACAAATTCATGGTTCCAGAACTTAAATGCTGGATTTTTAATCAGCTCAATGAAGGTAATAAGTAGACCCCAAGGATGTGGCCTATTTACAATCAACCGTTCCAAGAGAACCCTGGAGAAGGGAAGAATGAGTGAGTTAATGCACTGAATTCAGGATCCCTAACTCTTCTCCCTGATTAGTAAAGCTAACAACTTTCAGTTTACTAAAGACAAGTGGATTAATCTCTGTACTCAATATAGCATGGTTAATAACCCAGGTGGATTCTTGAGAATAGGCTGGATTCAAACCCAGATTTCCTGATTCATTACTGAGCCTAGAAGACTAAGTTAAGGTGAAGTTAGGATAATATCAGACTACATGGTGCAAAAAAGTAATCACTTAAAGTATGCACTAAATGAAAGGAAATAGGAAGCAAATTCTAATACTGAACGGCAGCATTGACTGAAATACTCATTTTTTTTACCTAGCCAACTGTACTTCTAAATTTACCAAGAAAATAATAAAGCACAAGAACACAGATTTAAGTACAAGGAAGTTGACTGCAGCTTTATAAATAATTACAAGATAGGACATTATCACTAGTTAGTTTTTGGTATATAAATCTAAGAAATACTGCCTGTATAACACAGGACTGGTTAAAAATTGCACCGCCACCACATGATCTTAAACCAAAATGCTGGTGTCTTCTATTGAATACTTTTTATTTCAGCAATGATTATGACCTGTGATTCAGACTAATTATTAGACAGGAACCATGTCCATTTTGTTCAGAACTACATCCCACATTGAACACATGTAAAAGATGCTCAATGCACAGGAAAAACATTCAAGAGAATTCACAATAAAGGGGTAGAAGCACCTGGAAAACAAACTTCTCTCTTACCTTGTGATCTGTTCTTGGATAGCTTCAGTGTTGGCCTCTGCAAAAAGGTATAGCATGGTGCAGCTGAAGTAGTGAGTGTGGCTATTTGGGTACCGCAGCTGGTTTGCAATTGCATTTAAGAAGAGATACCGACCTAAAAAAAAAATCAAGAAAACTCAGTTTAGTGAGGACTTGCTCTGTAAGACCAAAATAAGAAGGCAAGTCATTCTGATTGGCTGGGATTTGGATTTCTTCTGCTATAAGCTTTCAAATTATCCTTTAGTCCTTTTTCGTTGCTGTGGATCTTATTTCAATATTTCCACATTAAAAAGTTTTAAAGTATTTCCCTAAAAAAACTTAGTGAAGTATGTCACTGTTTTACATTACATAATCTCTTTAATGTCACTTAACAGAAGATGGCTGAATTCTCATTTTTGCCTGTCCCATCTGTTCCAGTGTTACATTTCATGTAACCTCTGGAAAACTCCACTGTACCCTCATTACAAAATGAGTACAAAAAAAGCCAAGATATTATGAAAATAGTTTTGACCTCACAGCCCTTCTAAAAGGGTCTTGAACTCTATCAGAGGTTCACAGACCACACTTTATCTATTAACTAGGTTTGGTTGTCTGCTTCTGTTTGATATTACTCATGTTTGTAAGGCTATCACAGTTTTAAGGTGTCCCTAAAGGCTACCTTCTTCTTGCTGGGCTCTGAACATAATGGTAACCAATTTTATTAAGTCTTGATTTTAATCTGCCTCAAATCCCTTCTACAAATAGGCCAGCAGTATATGCATACTCAAGATTAGCCCCTCAAGAATCCATAGCAAAGTTAACAGGCAGGCATCCCTTGGTTAGCACCTACTAGAATATAGAAAAAAAAAAGAAATGCAGTTCAACCAGGCAAAATGCAACCTGTAGTAGGAATTATATTGTGAGCTTTTTGCAGAGCAAGTAGGGGAAGTCCTATTCATTAAAGTTTATAATGCCTAATATTAAAATGCTGCCTACCAAATAGGCACCACAGGTGATGAGGAAAAGGCAGGTTAAAAAAAACAATGTATCAAGCCTATTTTTAAAGAGAGGCTAATAAAAGGAACATGTTTATTTTTCACATTAAAGAAATACTGCAGCCAAAACTGGTTTGGCTCAGTGGATAGAGTGTTGGCCTGCGGACTGAAGGGTCCCAGGTTCGGTTCCGGTCGAGGCACATCCTTGGTTGCGGGCACATCCCCAGTGGGAGATGTGCAGGAGGCAGCTGATCGATGTTTCTCTCTCATTGATGTTTCTATCTCTTTCCCTTCCTCTCTGTAAAAAATCAATAAAATATATTTAAAAAATTTCTTAAAAAAAATACTGCAGTCATATACTGAAATATTAACTGATATGGGAAGAATTCTGGATGATTCTTTCCTTTATAGTTTTCTGCATTGAGCAGATACTATCCAATTAAAAATAAAATAGCCAGAAAGAGCCATAAACACTGACAGAACATTATTTCTCTAATGTATTTTTATGACTGGACTGTAGCTTAAGGTGCAGAAAACTTGACTCTGAGAACTTGCTGGCTTCACTCACCTTCAGTGTCCAAGTCTACAGCCAGGTTCTGGAATATGTCCATGTGAGCCGAGTGGGTGATGGTGCTCATTGAGGGTGTGCTGCCCTTGTTGTGGATGTGTGCAATGGCCTGAGTCCCGACATAGAGCACCAGTGCATTGATGAGCTGTAGGTTATAGCGATTGCCAGGCTCATTTGATACCTAAATGAATAAAACAAAGCACCTGACTTATTCTCAGAGGGCTGATTCGTGCCTTTTTATGCCTTCAAAGAAAAGCTGAACTGCTTTCAATATTCTTTGTCATTTACATTTCAGATAAATTTCCTTGAGCTTGTTGAGGGTATTTAACAAATACACAGCTGCCAAACATTTCCCTTAGGAAACCGAAGCTCTTTAACAGGTACCAGCATAAAAGTGAAGTTTATAAAGTGAAAATATGCACTACACTTCAATTACAGAAAAGATTTGGAGAGGGAAAAGGCTTCCTCCTTGGTGTGGAAAATTAATACAACTTCAAGTCATTTTCTATAGAGCAAATTAGACCATTTCTTTAGAAAAATCTTGGGAGTACTGGCCGGGAATAGTTACTAGCAGTCTATTCTTACAGAAAATCAGTCCATTCCCTGGTCGCTTCTTCCAAGGTTAGTTTTTTGTCGCTAAGATGAATTAGTAAAATGTATAATCTAGTTACTCTCACCCAACCATCAGAAATGACTTGGGGTGATGAACACATAATACAACATACAAATCATGTATTATAGAATTGTGCATTTGAAGTCTATATCATTTTATTAACCAATGTCACCCTAAGTTCAATAAATATTAAAAGAAAAAAAAAGACTATGTATTTAATCAAGTTGAAAAGACTGACTCCTAATCAGGCCACACATAAGGACTGCATAGAAAGTGCTTTTTATGAAAGACATACAGCTAAGAATTAAGCCAAACCAATTAACCTGTAGGTTGCTGCGCAGATCAGATAGAAAAGTGACTGGTGACCGAGTTTTAAGATAGGAGTCCAAATCCTTTTTGAACTGAGGTGGCATCACTCCAGTAAAATTGGTGAGAATCCGGGGCGCGATGTTAATTTCACTCAACATATCTACCTGCCAAATACAATCAAAACCAGAGCATTTGTAAGAGTTAATTGTAGTATCTATGCTACAAAGTGGTAGAAATGTTTTTCTAAAACTATACACATTATAAATATCTCAAAGAGTAGAGCTGCTTTTTATCAATGCTTAGAAGAACTGAAATGCAAAATTACAGAAATTATCTCTCTAAAATTAAAGCAGGTTAGGTACCTTTTGTGGAGAGGTCTTGTATCACTAACTGTTTTTCCCCCCTGGACTTGGACTTTAAAACCAGAGTACAAAATTAGATTAATCACTCACCAAAAGCTCTGGTCTTGGAAAAGACACCCCAGCAGAACAGACATCATACTTGCTACTTTTAAAAACATTTATGTGAAGGGAGGGTAGAAAATACATAGAAATGACAGTACCCACACCACAGTGGTATGATTTTACACGGTCCCTTTTCTCCCTTACATCAACCATCTAAACAAAACACCTGTGAAATGTGGGCATGCAAAAGGGTCTGTCTGTTCTGCAATTCTGTGCTGTGGGGCCACCCAGCAAATGACTAGCCTGACACCTACTTACCAGAGAACTATTAATATTAAGACATAATTTTCTTTTCCTTGAACTGTTTGAAACTTTACCTTCAGATTAGGAGTGAATGGGTCTGGGAGCCTCATGTTTCTTGGGAAGGCACTCAGGATCAGGTTTCTTAGCTGAATACAATTGGGTGGGATCACATCACAGAATCCATAATGGTAATCACAAAGGAACTCCGGGAAATCATGCAGAAGAACCAGCAGCACTCTTAAAGTGCCCTATTAAAAAAGAAAAAAAGAAAAAAGCATTTGCCGACTCCACATTAAATAAAATGGGAGTAATAGTTTTACTATCGTGATTTTTAACTCAAAAGAGGCAGATGTATACTTCAGTGACAAAGTTACAAGCTTTAACAATAACATCACAAGTTATTTAACAAAATATTTACATCTGCAAATTATGAAAAGCTAGGTGTCAAGAATTTATAACCTTAAATACATATGCTAGAAGAGGCTGGACAAAAACAAAAAATAGAACAATGATGTAAGTAAGCTATCTTCAGAAGTTGGAAAAAGAACAGCTAATTAAAAACAAAAAAAGAGAAAAAAAGCAAAAAATTTTTTTAAAAAAAGCACTGAAACAGGGATAGGGGGTGGAAGTGGCAACTGAAGTTAGAAGTTGGTTCTTTGAAAAGATTAATAAAAGGTAAACCCTACCAAGACTGATAGAAAAAACACAATACTAATCTCAGGAATGAAAAAGAACCATCAGTACAGACATGAAAAACAGTTTAAGAGAATCTTAATTACATGCTAATAAATTGGACAATTCAGGTAAAATACACAAAATATTCAATTTTTTAAACCTACATTTAACTATTCAATTTAAATATTCTATTTTTTAAACCTAAACCAAAAATGAAAATCTGAATAGTCCTTTATAATAAAGAAGTTTAAAATGTTGTTAAAACCTTTCCCATAAATGTAACTCATGGCCTAGGTGGCTTTACTGGCAAATCCTTACAAATATTTAGGAAAAAATTAACACTATTTTCACAATCTTATGAAAATAGAGAACATTTTTCCACTCTCAATTGCAGTAGCATTTCGCCGATAACAAAACCTGATATGAAAATTATTCAAAAATCCTATATGTTAGAAATAGAAATCAGTGATATATCATGACCAAATGTTTCAGAAATGCAATGGTGATTTAAACGCATTTGAAAATTAATGAATTAAAACATTAACAGAAAAAAATTTTACAGGGTCTTGTATGCTCAAACAAAAAAAAAAATCAATACCCATTTAATGATTTAACTCACAGCAAATTATAAATAGAAGGGTATTTCCTTAATCAGATAATGGTATCTCTAAAACAAAACTATAGATTCACAAAACCATTATACTTAATGGGGAAATACTGAGAGCTTTCCCCAAGATTACTAATGAAACAATTACGCAATTATTGCTATCTCCTACTTAACAATGTTCTGCAGTTACTGGTCAGTGCAAGAAAAAGGAAATGAAAAACCCACTGTTACAGGTAGATGAAATGATCTGTACTTAGAATATATCCCTTAGAAAAAGTAAATTCAGCAAGGTGGCTAGATACAAGGCAGATATACAAAATCAATTTTATTTCTCTAGACCACTAACAACGAAATGAAAATTTTAAAAAGATCTCCCTTACAATTTGACAAAAAACATCAAATATATAGGAGTAAGTTTAAGGAAAGATATTTAAAACATCTATGCTGAAAACTACAAAGCACTGCAGAGTAAAATTAAAAGCCTAACTAAATGGTGATATACACTTTCATGGGTTGAAAAGCTCAACACAACTTACACCATACACAAAAATAAACTCAAAATGGATAAAGGACTTAAACGTAGACGGGAAACGATAAAAATCTTAGAGGAATCCACAGGCAGCAAAATCTCAGACATATGCCAAAGCACTATCTTCACTGATACTGCTCCTAAAGCAATGGAAACTAAAGAGAAAATAAATAGGACTACATCAAAATAAAAAGCTTCTGAACAGCAAAAGAAACCAACAAAACAAGAAAGCCCACTGCCTGGGAGAACATATTTGCCAATGTTTTCTCCAATAAGGGTTTAATCTCTTACATTTACAGTGAACTCATATAACTTAACAAATGGAAGATAAACACAATAAAAAAAAATGGGCAACAGACCTAAATAAATACTTTCCGGAAGACAGAAGGAAGGCCAAGAGACATATGAAAGAAAACATGCTCAAAGTCACTAATCATCCAAGAGATGCAATTAAAACGACAATGAGGTACCATCTCACACCTGTCAGAATGGCTATCATCAACAAATCAACAAATGACAAGTACTGGTGAGGGTGCAGAGAAAAAGGAACCCTCATGTACTGCTGAGTGGGAATGCAGATTGGCGCAGCCACTGTGGAGAACAGTATGGAGTTTCCTCAAAAAACTGAAAATGAACTTCCATTTGACCCAGTGATCCCACTTCTAGGAATACATTCCAAGAAACTAGAAACACCAATCAGAAAGGACATATGCACCCCTATGTTCATAGCAGCACAATTAACAACCATAGCTAAGATTAGCCTAAGTGCCCATCAGCAGATGAGTGGATTAAAAAACTGTGGTACATCTACACAATGGAATACTATGCTACGGTAAAAAGGAAGGAACTCCTACCATTTACAACAGCATGGATGGACCTGGAGAGCATTATGCTAAGCAAAATAAGCCAGTTGGAGAAAGATAAATATCACATAATCTCACTCATTTGTGGAATATGATGAACAACAAACTGATGAACAAAAACAGATCCAGAGACAGAGAAGCATCAATCAGACCAGCAAGCCTCAGAGGGAAGGCAGGAGAGGGTGGGGGAAAAGGGGAGAGATCAACCAAAGGACTTGTATGCATGCATAAGCATATCCAATGGAAACAGACACCAGGGGAGTGAGGGCGTGAGTGGGCGTGGGGGGAAAGGGGCGATAAGGACACACATGTAATACCTTAATCCAAAAAAAAAAAAGATGGGGGCGGGGGGGAGGCTCAACATTATTAAGATGTCTATTCTCTCCAAATTGATCTATAGACTTAAGTGCAATCTCCTTTTAAACTCCAGCAAATTTTTAGAAGTGAAACTGATTGCAAAGTTTTTAAGGAACTGCAAAATGGTACAGACCAACCAAAAAAATAAAAGAAAATAAAGTCACCCCTGGCCAGGTGGCTCAGTCAGTTGCAACTTTGTCCTGTACACCAAAAAGTTGCAGTGCTATTCCTGATCAGGGCGCATATGGGAAGCAACCGATTGATGTCTCTCTCTCACATCAATGTTTCTCTCTCTAAAGTCAATACAAAAACATTATTAAAAATGTAGTCAATTCTTTTGACATAAGTGCCAAATCAATAGAAAGTGAAGGACTTAAAATAAATTTGGGATACAGCACAGACTTAAACTTGGGCAGGCACACATATAACAGAATGCAATTTGGGATTGGCAAATATTTCTTAGGCAAGACACACACAAAAACAACTTTTAAAGGAAGTCAAAATAATTGCTAATTTCTACTACACTAAATTTAAAACATCTGTTCCTTAAGACACCTTACTTTAAGGGAGTGACATGAAAAGACAAGCTACAAGAAAAGTGAGTGTGATATCTATTAACCAAGGGCTTACATCCAGAATGAATTAAGAATTCCCAAAAGACATAAGAAAAATGCAGATAATCCAATAGAAATATGAGCACAAGACTGGAAAAGGAACATCACAAAAGGAGACTATCCAAATGGCCAATGTATACATAAAAACCTCATTAAGAATTCAAGGAAATGCAAATCAAATCCACAATGAGTTATGCAATCCTAATGCATAACTGCCAAAAATGGCTAGAATGAAAACCAGACAATATAACCAGAATGAAAAGAATGTGAACAGTAACTCTAATGTTGCTGAAGAGTTAACTGGTGCACACATTTTATAAAACTGGTAGGATCTACCAAAGTTGAACATATGAATATCATGATCCAGTGCTGGTTATGCAAATATGTTTGAGTTTCGCACTTTTCTGAATATATGTCATGCTTCAACGGTTCTCAACATGTGGGTCGCGACCCCTTTGGGGGTCCAACAACCCTTTCACAGGGGTCACCTAAATACATCCTGCATATCAGATATTTACATTACGATTCACAACAGTAGCAAAATTACAGTTATGAAGTAGCAATGAAAATAATTTTATGGTTGGGGGTCACCACAACATGAGGAACTGTATTAAAGGGTCGCGGCATAAGGAAGGTTGAGAACCACTGCTTTAAAAGCTTAATAATAAAACAAGTATTAGGCCTCATATTTCCAGTTGTGTGGTGTTTTCTTTATTGTTACATTTTGATTATTTTTAATCTATAACTCCAAATTAATTACCTTGTAGAGGATTTGCATAGGTTTGGTGAGTTCCACATTTCTAAGGAAAGGTGCTAAATATTTGAATAAATCAATCAGTAGCTGTGCATACATAGGCCATCCCTGAAAGAAAGAAATGTACATGAGTCTTAGCTGCTATTCTGCAACCAAAAAATTGCTGAATCAGCTATACTGTGATTTCTTCTTCATACTGATTTAACTATAGAATACTGCCATAAGTACCTCCCTTACAGACTGATTGGCATTAAAAGGAATAAACATAATTATGTTGATAGTGACAAACAAGCTGACTCCAGAAATTCCAGGACATGTAGGTCCTGGTGCCTGTAGCAAAATTTAAAGAACAGGAGAGAGCCGAGCTGGTGTTACTCAGTGGTTGAGCTTCGACCCATAACCAAGAGGCCACGGTTCCATTCCCAGTCAGGGCACATGCCTAGGTTGCCGGCTTGATCCCCAGTGTGGGGCGTGCAGGAGGCAGCCAATTAATGATTCTCTCTCATCATTGATGTTTCTATCCCTCTCTCCCTTCCTCTTTCTAAAATAAATAAAAAAAATTTTTTTTTAAAAAAGAGGAACATGCCCTGACTGGTTTGGCTCAGTGGATAGAGCGTCGGCCTGTGGACTCAAGGGTCCCGGGTTCGATTCCGGTCAAGGGCGTGTGCCTTGGTTGCGGGCACATCCCCAGTTGGGGGGTATGCAGGAGGCAGCTGATCGATGTTTCTAACTCTCTATCCCTCTCCCTTCCTGTTTGAAAAAAGTCAATAAAATATATTAGAAATAAATAAATAAATAAAAATAAAATAAAAAAGAGGAACATGAGTAAATTTCAGACAAACACAAAACGCTTAGCCAACTGAGAAACTGACAGCTACATCTCTTTCTTAATTCCTCCTTTAATTAAGTAGTGGATCTGGACCATTTCTTTGCCCACAGCCAACTCCTCAACTCTTGGCAAATAACTTTATCCAAATTACATGAATCCCCTCTATTAGCCAAACTTGGCTTGCTCATCACCCCCCAATTATACCAATTATGTTCATTCTTGGGATGATTTTATTCAATATATTATGTTCCTCCTCCTGGAAAGCACTTCTCCATCAAATAAAACTAACTCCATTTACGAATTATTTCACTCTCTTTTTTGCCAAACATATACATAAGTAGTCACATTTTCCTCTGATCTGAAAGGCCAATCAAGAGAAGTCAGATAAAGCCCTAGCTCATTTGGCTCAAAGGCTAGAGCAACGGCCTGCGGACTGAAGAGAAGTCAGATATGCCCTAAAAGGTTTGGCTCAGTGGATAGAGCATGGGCCTGCGGACTGAAGGGTCCAGGGTTAGACTCGTCAAGGGCACATGCCCAGGTTTGTGGGCTTGATCCCCAGTAGGGGGAGTGCAGGAGGCAGCCAATCACTGATTCTCTCTCATCACTGATGTTTCTCTCTCTCTCTCTCCCTTCCTCCCTGAAATCATTAAAATATATTAAAAAAATAAAAATTAATAAAAACAAATTTAAAGTAGTCATTTATCATACTGCAAGATGGAAGAAACTTTTCATGTTAACTGGGTTTATTCACAATTACATTGAAACCTCTTTACTAAAACTTGATCCTAATTTCTTCAGATACAGTGACCAGTGGTCTTCAACCCTGAGTGTGAGGGCCTTTCCATTTATAGTGTGAAGCTGTAAAATAGGCAAATTCCATAGCTCCTTTACCCAGAATTTTATACTGATGTCTACAGAGGTGGTCCAAATTTTTAACTTTTTAAAAAAAAGCCCGTAAGAAATTGACATAGGTAGTTCACAACAGACTGGGAGCCACAATCCCATGTTGTCACCGAGGAATGTGATTCAGGCAGGGGCAGTCAAGTAATCCCCATGACCTGACTCCACATTAAATAGAGAATTCCCAACTAAACCTGGAAGAAGTGTAACTGGCTACTAATAAATGACTAATAGTGCTAATAAGCCCCAGGTAGTTACAGTCTTCATCTGTAGGAGATAAACTGCAGCCACACCTTCTGCTGTGGCGTATGTGCCAGCATTCTTGCAATAAATATCCGATGGGAGATCAATTCAAGCCACGCATACACAAAGCCGGGAGCTTTGGTAGGCCTCAAGATGTGGAATGTATTGCTGAAAAAAGAAAATCTTTGTCAGAAGCAGTCAAACTTACAATGAACACACAAACAGAAGTAGACAAATTGTACTATGAATAAAGCATGCCTAAAACCCATAAGCTTATTCTACTTCTCAAATTTTAGTATACTAAAGCAGCAATCTTTACTAGGAAATCTCTATTGAACACTACTCACCAGAAAGCTGTAAGTGTCTGGAAATTAATGGTTTCCAATACATGTTCAGGTGCATTGAGTTCCAAGAGCAGCATGATAAAAATGCGATGGTAGGGAAGCTGCTGAAATTCACTTTGCCGGACATCATGATCCTGTAGGAGAACTCCCACTACTATACCAAGGACCTGTAGAGCACAAAGATCAGAGCTTTAAATAATGAAGATAATCCACTTACCACTCTCTATGATCATATACCATCTATCCTATCTAAGAAAAGTGAAACATGGTAATTAGCGTACGACCGCTACCCTCTCCATTGGCTAATCAGGGTGATATGCAAATTAACTGCCAGCCAAGATGGCGGCCGGCAGCCAGGCAGCTTAAAGCGAACATAAGGCTTGCTTGCTTCAGTGACGGAGGACTCCAACGTTCCCTGCCTGCCGCTGCCAGCCTCTGAGCTGCAACTCTAAGCAACTATGTTACGAATATAGAAGCTAAACAAAACCCCAGAAATCTGCTTTAGTCGCTGGGCTTCAGCCAGCAGGATCGCAACATTGTTTCAAATACAGAAGGTAAACAAAGGCCAGAAACCTGCTTTCAGCAGCAGAGGCCTAAGAGCTGGAGCCTCAGAGCTAAAGCTGGCCCAGAATAAAAAAAAAGAAAAAGAAAAAAAAGGAGCGGTTGGGGGCTTTAGTCACCTGCCAGCCTGAAAACAGCCCTCAGCCCCTCACCCAGACTGGCCAGGCACCCCAGTGGGGACCCCCACCCTGAAGGGTGTGTGACCAGCTACAAACAGCCATCATCCCCTCACCCAGGCTGGCCAGGCACCCCAGTGGGGACCCCCACCCTGATCCAGGACACCCTTCAGGGCAAACCAGCCGGCCCCCACCCGTGCACCAGGCCTCTATCCTATATAGTAAAAGGGTAATATGCCTCTCAGCACCGGGATCAGCGTGACAAGGGGCGGGGCCACAACCTCCCTATCCGCCCTGCTCTGTTTATGACCGGGAAGGCGCCCAAACCCCCTGATCAGCCCTGCTCTGTGCCTGATAGCGGGGAGCTCCCCAACCCCGATTGCCCTGCAGCTCTGTGTGTAACAGGGTGTGGCGCCCCAACCCCCGCCCCCCCCCGGGGCCCTGCTGTGTGTGTGTGGGGTAGAGCCATAACCTCCCCATCGGCCCTGCCCTGAGTGTGACAGGGGGCGGCGCCCCAACCCCCTGACTGGCCCTGCTCTGTGCGTGACAGGGGGTGGTGCCGCAACCTCCTGATCCACCCTGCTCTGTGCATGACAGGGGGCGGCGCCCCAACTCCCCAATCAGCCCTGCTCTGAGCCCGACCAGGGGCTGCACCTAGGGATTGGGCCTGCCCTCTGCCACCCGGGAGCAGGCCTAAGCCAGCAGGTCGTTATCTCCCAAGGGGTCCCAGACTGCGAGAGGGCACAGGCCGGGCTGAGGGACCACCCCCCCCCCCCCCCCCGGCCAGTGCACAAATTTTTGTGCACCGGGCCTCTAGTCTATATATAAAAAGGCTAATACGCAAAGTGTCCCCTGGGGAGTTCAATGGCTCACTATGACATGTGCTGACCACCATGGGGCGTCGCGGAACAAAGGAAGGATCCAATCAGCCTTGATCGCTGGCCAGGCCTAGGGACCCTACCTGTGCATGAATTTCTTGCACTGGACCCCTAGTTTGAAAATAAAATTATATACTGACAACCAAAGGGGCCATACACTGATTCGATTTGGCCTACAGTTTTGTGTGTTTTCTTTGAATTTCAATACTCTTCTACCAGACATGTACACTCTCCACAGATGCCCAATGATTTTTCAAAAGTTCTAGAAATTAGCATGGTACATCGTATTTTATCACATTATTACAATCTAACAACCTAAGTTTTCTAGTCTGACATGAAGTTTACAAGAGGCAAATGGTTTCTAGTTCTCTTGTCACTTAGTAGATGGGCACCAGGGAAGCAGTTAGGCTGCAGAAATGTCCTGCATTTCCTATACAAAGAACTGCCCTGGGCTCCACTTGATTTTCTCACTTAACAGTGACGATAATGATAACCTATTTGATAATGACAACCCAAGACCATACTCTCTTTTTGTACTCTTATATTATGCAAATTCCTAAGAATTGCACTGTGTAAATCAAAAGAAAACAGTACTTTGTTCCTTTTCAGAAAAATCAAGACAATGATTACAATGTCACTTGTGGCATCTGAGTTGCCAATCTGTGTTATCAGTGAACATGTATAGACCATCTTGTTCAGCAATTCTGCATATAAAATAAAATCTCATACTAATAAATACCTTTTAGTTAGCATTTGAAATACATTATGATTTTTTTTCAGGGTCTTTCAGTTAAAGGATCATACTCTTAAAATTTGGTGATTGTTACATATTATCTATAAATTCAATTTCAATACAAAAAAGGGGATATTACAAAAAGTTTTGGAAAAGAGTTGGGCCCCTAGGTTTTAGAAGCACCGATATAGGCTTCCAGAGTACCAAGAATAAGGCAAGGAAAGATTTCAGACCTTGTTCAGCAGGTTAATCTTTGTGACAGTGTTGGTGGCCTCCCCTGAGTGCTTCACTAACAGGGCAATGAGTCGGACAAAGGCATCCAGGTTGTGATAGCACTTGGCTCGGATCATGGTGGGATTAGCAGCAGGGTTGTGCTGCTGCTCTGCCTGGGCACGGTAACTGATTTCAACACACATTTCAGTGCAGAGACGGAAGAACCTTGTTATGAGGTCATCAGTCTTCAGGATTCCTTGCTGATGCATCTACCAAGGGTACAAAAATATAAAGACACAATGAGATGATACACACAAACTTTTCATTTTCATTAAAAAAAATATTCTCTCATTTATTCCTATTGTCACATTTCTAATTTTTACTTTGTAAAAAAGCTGCCATGAAAACGACTTAGCCTTTAAGGTCCCATGACAGAATCGTTCCAGTTTTAAGTTTAATAAAAAACAGAGAAGGTGGAAACCAAGAAAGATAATAATATGGCAATTTTGAACAGTAGTCCATAGCCAAATAATTTGGAAAATTAACTATGCAAATTAAACCAACTTTCAATAGCTCACAAAAGTCATAATAAGACATTTTGTCCAAGATATGTTTCCCCCACAAGGAGATGAAATTATATATACTTTATTTTCTCAAAGATAATTTCTTCCAATTGACTTAACCAAAGTTTTTGAAATTCCAACTAGCTTCACCAGGAAAATCAAGGAATAATCTGTATAAGTAGGAACCCAATGAAAATACTTGAACATACCCAGTTATTTTAATGTACATTAAGCCATTTTAATATAAATTAAAATAAAGTGAAAAGGGCAAGTTTATTTTTTCAAAAAGGATAAAGTACAAACTTTATGACATATGATCTGGAAGTGAAGCAGCAGAAGTTATTTGGCTAGTAGGAAAGAAGACAGTGTAACAGCATTAAGGCAGCAGAGGGAAGAGGTCAGTGCTTACTAAACAAAGAAACCAAGCCCAGAAGAGACACTTGACTGTTATCTTGGAAACGTTAACTGTCTCTTGATAAGCAATGAAACAGCTGAATTGACAATCATGTACCCTAGCCAAGACAGAAGGCCAGCAAAGGGACTTGTGTACATTGAAATCTGAAAAATTAACAGGGGAGAGAAAATAAGGACAGACTGCTATAATCAAGATGGAGCATAAGAAAGAATACTCAAAAAGATGCCAAAGAGAATAGAAAAGTAGAATACATTATCTTTTACAAATGGAGAGAAGAAATGAGAGCTAATAAATAAGCCAGCAGGAAGAGCTGAGACAGGTGCCACATCCATACCCATGAAATACCGATAATCTCAAAAGCCAATTGATTCAAAATTCTTCCATCCAAATCAGAAATCAAACTATAAACATGCAGTAACAGCTTTTCAATAGGTATGTTTTTTTTCTCATTCCCTGAATTCTTGAAAGGGAGGAAGTTACTTAGTATGACTAAGTAACACTCATCTTGAAAAGTAAATCCAATTTCTATCTCCTAAAATTCAAATCAGCTCTTCCACATTCAATTGTCATTTATTTGATAACAGATCTAATCTGTAATCTTTCTTTGCTGCACAACGAAGCTTTGGTCTCAGTCTGAAGAAGTATAATGGCAAGTCCGCAGATATATCTCCCTGAACAAACACAACAAGAGTTCTACTAAAGGAATTCTAAGGCCAGTTCAGGAAAAAGGTTCCACTCTTGCCGGCCAAGTAATGTGATTAGGACACACTGACTACTGGGTCTGAATCCCTCCATAGTGGCTGAAAGCAGCCAGTGAGATAAAAAACAGAACGCTAAATGATACTATGGCTCTCTTCCTACATTTTTTCCTGTTCATCCCATTCACAACTATTCCTGCCAAACCTGGTTTTTAACTACAGACTTCTTCCCTAACACTTCAACTCAAAGTTCAGTTTAGATCAAATTGAGTGAATATAAATACTGAAAATTATTTCCCCAAAAGAACATGTTAATCAGTTTTAGTTAGATAAGCTACTTACTTTAGAAAATACAATAAAAAGTGCTACCATTTAAAGATTTAAGTTCTGTTTTGTTGTATTTTCTTATTTTATTTTATTTTTAAAACATGGGTTGTTTTGAGGACTTTACTTATTAGCTCATAATCTCATCACTGATGATTCGAAAGCTAGTAAAATTACTATATACACACCTGGCAATTTCATGATTCATTATTTGACCCATTGTACTTTGTAGCTATGACAATTGAAATTAGATAAATAGAATTAAAGGGGACAAGTAGGAATGTTGACTTTAGTGCTTAGTGATCGATGATGAAACAAATGAGCTGTATCAATTTAACAGGGTAAATGATGATGATATTTTCGGTTTACATGAGTATGGAGGTAACTGTCTGATCACAGGTACATAATACTGAGTTTTAATATTGGAGGTATCACATCCTACTTATGTTGAATAAAAAGCACCTTTCTTTCCAAAAGCTCTACCTGTCCAACAAACGCAGAGAAAGCTTTGGTACTGTCACGGCCAGCTGCTGCTGAATGGTAGAGATTCACCCATTCCCTCAGAAGATACTCTGCCTTCTCCCTCAGGCCTGGAGGATCATCGTACTCTGAGGCTTGAGAGATCCCAGAATGCATCATAAAGTTAGGGCCTCCATGAGCACGATCAATCATTGCTTCATAGTTGGATCGCACTACTTCCATCAGCTGGGGCAATCTAGTACAATAAATCCAGAGTGAAAATCAGTCTACTCATGGTTGTGATTTCACAGACATACAGTTGGACAATTTGCTCATTTAGAAACCACAAGAGTGATGATCACTTTACTATTTCCATATTTAAACAAAACTATCCTTGGCCTCTTCCTTCCTATTTACTCAGGAAGACACAATACGTAAATGACGGACCTTTTTACAAAAAAAAACAAAACAAAAACGGTGCCCACTGAAATGGAGCTGATGTTCATTGTCAACAAGTATTCACTGCATACCTAGTATATGATATTCAGTACAGTGTACCTACTATATGACATGATTTATGTTACTATCTATCTTAATGCTCAACAGCTCTTTGAGATATTATTTCCATCTTATACAAGAAACAGGTTTAGGGAGGGTAACTCAACTTGCCTAAAACCAGATAGATTTTAAGTGGCAGAGCCAGGACTTAAACACAGGACTCTGACACCAAGTCTAATAATA
Source organism: Myotis daubentonii (assembly GCF_963259705.1). Lineage (NCBI taxonomy): Eukaryota > Metazoa > Chordata > Mammalia > Chiroptera > Vespertilionidae > Myotis > Myotis daubentonii. Next base: position 52,055,548 of record NC_081854.1, on the reverse strand, counting down.
ATAGTGCACGTATTGCTCTACAGTAAGAAGGCTTGGCAGTTAGTTAAGCTTTCATACTTCAAGGGACAATATTAGGCCTCTCTAAAGTTACCCATATGTTGTAGATAAAGCAGTTATAATAGGTAATGTTAGTAAGTCTGCACATTCATTTCCAAAGCTTTCTTAGAATGCTGAATCCACAAATCCCAAGCATTTCATCCTCACCCTTCTGGAGCATTGCCTCTGGAGTGAGCATTAATTCTCATGAGGGTTTCAATGGTGTGGAACAGATCAGCCTCAGTAATATGGGCAACACTCCTTTCATCCACCAGCAGGATTTTTACCAATTGCATAGCAAATGCAACAGCCATGTAGTTTAAACCATTCTCCATGGACTGGAAACACAGAAAGCACAATGTAAGAAAAACAACCGTTACAGCAAACACACTTCCCAACTACCAGAGCCCCTTCTCCTGTTTAGGAAAACTCCTTCCGTACCTGAGCTAGGTGAAGATCATACTGCTGCATATTAACCAAATGATTGCGAATTAGCAGCTCCACTGCCTCCACATTATATTTATATTCATCCCGACATTCAATTAGGCACCTAGAAAAAGTCAGTATTTATTTATATAGGCTTAACTAAACTGTATCAGATAAAACAGCCCATTTTATTCGATGATAACTTATTCCAAATTAAGAATGTGTTGAGATTCAACTGCAAATCAGTATCCAAGATTCAAAATAGCCAGTAATGAAGTAGAAGAGACAGGTAAATGATGATATTTTCGGTTTACATGAGTTATGGAGGTAACTATCTGACCACAGGGACAGTGTTAAAACACAAGCTTTGCTTTCAAAACCTAGAAAACAAAGTTCAGCCCTGGCCAGTGTGATTCAGTTGGTTGGGTCCTCCCGTGCACCAAAAGGTCGAATGTTTGATTCCTAGTACGGGCAGTGCCTGGATTTCAGGCTCTATCCCTAGTAAGGGACATGTAGGAGGCAGCTGATAGATGTTCCTCTCCTTCCTTCCTCCCTCCCTCCCTTAAAAAAAAAAAAAATCAATAAAAACATTTAAAAAAGAAGAAAAAAGCATTCCACTTAAGACATTAATATATTTATGTATCAACACCACTGTTATAAAATCAATGAAGCCTTTTAAAACCAACGATCTACAACTTATTCCCCAAAGCAAGGTACTGGTTTTCTGTATCCGTCATGGGCAGCAGATGGAAAAGGACAACCATTCAATAATTCTCACTACCCAGAATTAGAAATTCCAAATGTCCCATTTAGCCTCCAGGTTAAAAATAAACTTCTAGACCTAAACAGGGTCATGTATATCAGAAGGCAGTCCAATAAACATTACTCTTCTGAGATGGCTACTGACCTTGTGATTTGTTTGTTACACCACGGCGACCCATACGCCCGGCCATCTTGAAGAGCCTTCAAGACCAAGAGGTGGCATTCCCTGTAGCGCAGCAGCAAGTCAGCATCAGCACCACTTGTGGCATCTAGTAAGCCCTCTACAGCCTATGGAAGAAAAAAAGGGTTCAGGACCATGAAAATATAGTGTGCAGCCCAACTATCGAAGCCAAAACAAACCTGAATACAAACTACAAGATACCAGAGTTAACAATCTCTCCCCTCACCAAAGTCCTTTTCACTTACCTAACACGCATACTAACTAAATTCTAACTAGTTTATGCTCACTTTATGTTCTTCACTATCATCTAAGACTCCACTGTCCCTTCATAGTCAAAATCCAATGCTCTTCACCTACTCCGTACCCCATTACCCAAATACTTGGATCAATGTGTCCCTCAAAATCTAAAGGGCTATCTTAAAGTTTCTTGAATAATCGTATTTCCAAAAAAAAATCGTGCCAAAAGAGATGTTCCACTTCACTGTTTTTAGCTATCATGACTATATTTTATTCTGGAGAAAATCACACGCTTAGTGCAGAAGAGACCTTACTTTTTATTAACTTTTAAAATCTTAAACGTAACTTAAGTAGATAATAGTGCAGGTCTCTGGATAGTTACAAGCCTAGTTTCTTCTGAAAGTCATAGTTTAAGAACTAACCTTCTGGAGCAATCCAAGAGCAGCTATGGCATCCCGAGAGTTTCGAGATAATACTACAACCTCCAAAAGACTTCTAAGAGCTTGAGCTTGAGGGTTCATGGCCAAAGCTGGTGGGATGGCATGTAGGTGCTGCTCTAGTTCTGTAATGCACTTGTCATAAATTTGAGCTACATCATCCGTTGCCCAAGCTTGCTGTTTTAGAGAAGAAAATAACCAAAAGAGAAATAAACATGTAGCAAGTTAAGTCTCCCCACCCCCATAGGCACATGTAGCTTCCCCCCACACACACACACATCCCAAACCATGGAGGGTGTGGCTCAGTGGGCAGAGTGCTGTCCTGTGTACTGAAAGGTGGTAGGATTGATTTCCATTCAGGACACATACCTAGCTTGTGGGTTTGATCCCTAGTCAGGTTGCATATGGGAGGCAACTGATCAATGTTTCTCTTTCTCTCTCACATCGATGTTTCTCTACCTTTCCCTCGCTAAAATCAATGGAAACATATTTTAAAAAACACATTATCAAGACACTTTTGTAAAACCTGAATGAAGTCAAAGGATTACATGGTAACGTATCAGCGTTACCTTTCTGGTTTCAATGGCTGTACTAAGGTCACACTCTTTCTGTGAAAGAGTGATTGGGACATCAAGGTCAGCAACATGTTTAAGTGGTCCAGGAGGAAAATGTTTCCCCCTAAATTTTTACTTTTCTGTAATAATGGTTTAAATTTTCCAAAAAACTAACAGGGGAGCTATGTAAATTCCTCCTAAACATGAAAGAAAAATCAACCTCATGGATATTAGAGGGAGGGTGGGGGGAAATCTCCTGTATGCCATGTTGATCTGATACAGAGAATATTTATACTCAACAAAAATTGGGTATTTTTTCCCCTTTAACTTAAGTTCCTAGGAAGCAAGTACAGATTAGATAAAAACACTCAAATTAAACTATAAAACTCAATGTAATCCAAGGCAACTATTTACCTTCATGGGTTGAGCTAAAAATCCTGTGGGCTGACTTAAATCATTCGTAGGCAAGAAACCAGGCACATTGCGTGCAAATTCTTCATAAACAGCCAACTGCTTTGGGTCCACACCACCAACCTTGGAGAAGAAAACCTAGTTTGATAGGATCCTCACCATAATTAAAGGAAATTTTTTTGCAAGTGGCAAGTTTGCATGGAAGTAAGCACAGGAGCACAGTACGTAATAGCATGACTGAGTATGCATGCGCGCGGACACACACACAGTTTCCCATTTCCCAGAATCCTGTCAGTCACCCTCATTTATAAACTTATTAAGTTTTTCCACTGGAACATGCCTCAAATAGGACCACACCACTGCCAATTTTCCAATGGAGCTGGTTTTAAAAGATTTTTCATCATCTTCTTGTCACCAATAAGCAACTAGCAATAAAAACCAAGTACCCAAAAGGGAGACCAAGTTGGGACATATGAAAACTAACAGGCAATATGAATGCTTTACAGTAGCACTTCAACAAGTGGGGGCACACATCTAAGCTATGCCTATACCTTCTCCACAGGTTCATTCCCTTTAAGTAAAATTCTACTGAGGTGAGATACTTTCTCTAAAACTCTAACCCTAATCGGTGAAGAGTTTAAGCAACAAGAACAGAAAGAAAACAAAGGGAGAGACAGAGTCCCCGGTTCTCACTTTCAGTCTTATTTGCTCTGGCATCCGCTCGGCTTGGTATGTTAACACAACAGGATCACAGTACCTGCGCCCTTCTTGCCTAGCATGTTTTCTCAGCTCAAATTCCTGCAAATAAAACAAAGTCACTGAGGTTCTTGTTATGAGGAACTTTCTTAAACATAAAAAAAATAAACCCTTAAGAGGCAAATGCTAAACACTTACAGTTGCTAATCTCTTGTCCATCTCAGGGCCTGCTTTTTCCACTGCAGTCTTCTGAATAAAACAGCAAGCTAATTCACAATTGTCCTGAGCTAACTGAGCAGCTGCCTGATCCATCATTTCCCTTTGTTGTGGGGATGCAGTCTATTGGGAGAAGAAATGAAAGAAAAAGATTTCAAGTTTTCTGTGGACAAGACAGAGAGGGTAATAGGAAATTCAGTGCTTAGACATATGAATTTTAAAAGTTCTCACTTTACTTATGACCCATTAGCTATGAGCATGAAAGAGTCTAACACTCCTCTTCAGCTATAAGATGAAAATGCCACTCTCACCCAAAACATCTTACCAGGTTGCTGTGACGATGGTAAAAAATATGAAAACAGAAAAGCAGTAAACAAAAGCAGTACAACCATAACATCTAAGACCCAAAGTTAATAACTAAGTTATTTGTGCTGTATGTAGGTACATACAACATTACTTTAAATATTTTGTGCTGTTCTACTCTAAGTGCTTTAATTTAAATTCTTCACGGTAAACTGACTCAAGTTAACTTATGCATTTAAAAAGACCTTTTAATTATTTAAAGAATATTTGGGTATCTACTATCTGCCAAACATTGTACTTAAGATACAGTAGTGAACAAAAAGACACAATGCTTCACCTGACAGAACTTAATCTATGAGAAAGGAAGACATAAAATAAATATGGTGACTATTAGAATAAGTAGAAATGCAAAGAAAAGAAACTCAGACAAGCAACAATCAGTTCTGTACTACAGTACAGAAATAATCAACTTACCCGAAGGGCTGAGGCAAAACTGTTTTTCAGGTTGGTGGATATGCTCATGAGCAAAGGTTCCCTGCAGGTAATCATAGCCATTCCAGCTGTCAAGTTACGCATCATGTGATGAGCTGCTATTCGCATTCGAGATTCCTCAGAATCCAGGGCAAAATCCTTCCTGACTATTTGTTCACAAGTAGTCATGGCAATCTTAATTGATCGATCCACCACAGGATGGACCAACTCCTGAACAGCCCGTTCAATTGCTTGGCGCACACACTGCTTCAACTGTGGATGGGCCTGAAACAAGGGAATCTAGGAAGGGAAAAACAAGTCCAGTCAACAGCTTGTTTGAATAAGAACCCAATTTCTATCAGTAAGCACACCCATGATTTTAGAATTACTTCAAAGTTAACCATTAACTACCAATTTCTACTTTAAAGTAATCAATAAAAAGCCCAGGAATCAAAAGTTGGGCTACAAAGAGGAAATAGCATTCAGCATACTTTGTGTGATGCAAGGTAATATATGTGTCTTTGATTTTTAAAAAGTTCTATTGTTCATTACAAGATACATTACCTACTTAAAGACACACTACTTGCTTAGTTCAAATATGTGACTCAAGTACTCTCTTAAAAAGTAACTTCTTTAATTGGGAAAATGGAAAAAGAATCAAGTTTACAGAGAAAATGCTTACTACAAAATTTTTTATTGCTACAAATAATTCCTCAGAATAGCAAGAAATTTTGCATTATCATACACTGAAGCCTCTGCTTAAAAGATTTTCCAATCTTTTCTCTGCTAGAAACTATGCCCTAATACTCACTTGGTCTCTTTCTTTTTTAAGAAATCTTAAAAAACATTCATGAACACAAAAGTATTCGGATTACTGGGAGTAATACAAAGAGGAATCACAATTTCTAGATCTAGATTTTTCAGGTTAAAATGGTCTCTTTAAAATGTTTCCAAGTCCTTTAAATCCAAATGGTCAATGGATTAATAATGTATTTGTGAATATTTTCTAAAAAGCAAAGACCATAAAACCTCCAAGTACCTTATTCTAAACTAAACAAATGTTAAGCATAATGAAAAGCAGAAGATAATTATCACTCTGAATATAGACAGTAAAATGCAACCTTTAAATAAAAGACCGAAGGGAAGTTATTTATAAAGTTAGCCCAGACTGCCTTCCAGAACCAGGGCACAGAAAAAAGAATGAAGTTACTTCTAGGCTTTAACCTAGAGATTTGTACACACAAATGAATCAGCTCAGTTTCAGCTCCTGACTAAAAATGGCTTAATGCAAGGGTAAGGTGATATGCTAATGAAAATAGAGAGCAAAAAGCTATAGTATACACTGAGACTCTTCTGACCTGAGCCAAGGAACTCGTACAGATAGTGATTATACAGGGTGGGGCAAAAATACGTTTATATGCAAAAATACAATTATTAATAATTGTTTTTGTGTACTCACAACTAGAAACTAGAAACCTATTTTTGCCCCACCCTGTATTGCCAGCTTTTTTTTTTTTTAATATATTTTATTGATTTTTTACAGAGAGGAAGGGAGAGAGATAGAGAGTTAGAAACATCGATGAGAGAGAAACATCGATCAGCTGCCTTCTGCACATCTCCCACTGGGGATATGCCCGCAACCCAGGTACATGCCCCTGACCGGAACCGAACCTGGGACCCTTCAGTCCGCAGGCCGACGCTCTATCCACTGAGCCAAACCGGTTTCGGCTTTTTTTTTTTTTTTTAAACATATTTTTTATTGATTTCAGAGAGGAAGGGAGACATCAATGATGAGAGAGAATCATTGATCGGCTGCCTCCTGCACACCTGCTACCAGGGATCAAGTCTGCAACTCAGGCATGTGTCCTAATGAGAATCGAACTGTGACCTCCTAGTTCACATGCTGACACTCAACCACTGAGCAACATCAGCTGGGCACAGCTGTCTTGCGTTTTTGTTTTGTTTTAATAGCATCTAAGCGCATTTAATTTCATAGGTACTTAGCAAACAAGCTGTAGTCACTGCAAACATTCACAACTTCCTCCCATTTGAGACAGACTAGATGTTAAGTGGAAGAAAAATACCAAAGGCCAGATCTTCATTAGTACTCACTTTTCCATCAGTCTCTTTGTCAAAATAAAAACTCATACATTGGGTTGAGGGTCATGGATGGCTACAAATTTATACCATCCTAATAGGGCAGGGGGTGCCTCTCTGGTTTGTATAGGGAGCCAGCTGTACTGATTTTAATCATGGATCTGGATATGCTGAACCAATTTAATCGATACCTAGTCCCAATGACTATTTTTAGAGTAGAAAACATCCCAGCTGTACTACACAGCAGTGCCCAATCTCTGCTCTCTGCACAAAAATCTACAACCTAAGAATACAGGAAGAAAGGGAAAGGGGAAGGTAACCAGTGACACAAAGTAGAAGTTTGGGGATGGGATGGTGTTTACTTACTGTTGGGTTTAGAGTAATATGTGGTGCCAGGCCCGCAAGGGAATAGACATTGATGTCATGATAGCTGTACTGTGGCTGTGGTGGAACAGTGGCTGTGCAGGTGGTACTAGTAGCTGGTGTTGTAGAAGTTGCTAAAAGTAAAGAGACAAAATAAGAGCTAATAAAAAAAGCATGTTACTTGACTTTACTATAAAATTAGCAGGGCATCAAGCAGCTTTTATTTCATTAAACTAATTGGATTAGAGGATGGTGGTATAGGGGAATGACAAAGGCCGCATCTTCCCCACCCTGAATTACCATAAGAAAAATTTTGTAATTTTAACAGAGATTTGAACAAAGTATGTAAAACTATGTGTGGTAGTACCCATAGCACAGAAAGCAATTAAGAGGTTATGCAGCATTAGCAGGCCTAAACCTTGGATTATTCCTTATTATAGATGTCTATTTTCAATCTAGGCTGTTCCCTGGTTTCACCTGGGAATTTTTAGCTACTGAGGGCTGAGAGAGAAAAGCTGGTTTATTCTAACCATACCTTCCAATCATCTTTATTGCCCCAGCACTTATAATCACCTTGACCTTCATAAAATAATCCAATCCCCTAGAAGGTCTACCTGGTCTGGTCATCCCCAGATCTGAGGAATAACACAGGCTGTCATGATACAGACTTCTTTCTGAGACCTCACACAATATAAATAACTGGTTTAATTAATACCACCACATGAATTACTCAGATATACTCTAATATGGTACGACAATGTCTAAACATTGCTAACATTTCCTTAATAATTAGAATGCACACCAAAAAGTACACAAAAGTTCCAGCAACACATAATGTTGAACAATTATAACTTGCTATATGCATGAAAATGTACCATTTAAGAGAACATTCTGGCAAGTAAAGGGCAGCTAACCATTATACTTACTTGTGGTTGTGATGGGAGGAAGTTCTTCTGGCTGCTTGACATCTTTCTTTGGAGCAGAGAGCTGCTCATCTAAGTTCTTTAGACGATCTTTATCCTTTAGGAGGTTTCCAGGTTTTAGCTCGTTGATGTCTAATGCAAGGTTCTTGCAGAGGACCTCAATCTCAAACTTCAAGTTTAACTGCATAATTCCAATAATCGATTAGAATTTTTAAAATAACATTTTAGCTTTATTCATAACATAAATGATTCACCGGATTGTTACAATGCCTCCCCCCAATACTCTACCTCTCCTATAAATTTTAATAACGTGAAAACAGAGAATGTTCCAAAGGATAATGAAGCAACAAATTTACCTTTAAGTCGTGTTCCTGATGTAGCTCAGCTAATACATTCATAATTGCCATTGTCCAGGGGTTGGGTGGCCTAAAAACCTAAAGAAAATCTATTATGTTAAACTGGACCTCACATCACTTCAATTTGTATTTTTAAAATAGTTAAGCATGTATACTTATGTGGCTATAAGTATAAGTGCTCCCACAAAATCCCTAGCCTTGTACATAAAATTTCAGAAAAACACCAAAACTCAAAGCCACCTATTAGATATCAGTCCTTTAATTTACTTAGCCTCTCTCATTAGAAATACAACTTTATCTGAGGAATTCTGATTGAACTAGCGCTATTCATAAGAACTAAGGACACAATTTCTTGACCTTGTGCTGAAATTAACTCTTACAATTTAGCCATTAATAAAATATTAAAATCTACTCACCACGCTACGAATGCTAGACTCTAAAACTTTGGCAACGAAGGGCACCACATAGAGCAATTCTTGCTGTCCTTTAACATAAGCTTCTAGCAGCAAAGACTTGACATCCAAGTCCTAGGGGGAGAGAAATAGTATTTTTTAAAAGCTAAGAATATACTTCAAAACTCTTCACAAAGACACTGTGCCAAACTTATCCTCAAAAGAGAAATCAAAGTAATATTTGACTTTTGCCTTACAAAAAAAAGAAAGGAGTGACAATCTTAACTTACTGGCTTCTGTGCATCCTGATAAATGATGTGGGGCCATGAGCATGCAATTAGGGATTCAAAACATGGACCAAACTCTTACAAGTACCCATTCATTAAAATAGCCCCAAATAAAGACTTTTAGACATAATAGCTATATGAACATTCTCAAATTTTACATGAACTTTTAGCTGGAACTCACAGTATGTAAGATGGGTTTATTTTTAGCTAGTGTGATCATTCCTAGCCAGTGTCCCAAGTTCTTCAGCAAAGAGCGATCTGAAAAATTGGCTGCAGCTTTATCAGAGGTCAAGAGCACCTGGGGGGAAAAAAAGAGGCAGAATTAAGAAAGATATGAAAATGGGCTTATGGGGAAAAAAAACCTCAAATAAATGTTTGAGAATTCCATTATTCTATGTTAAAAACAAGCCATCAATTATGGACATGGACAACAGTATGGTGGTGGTGGTGGTGGGGGGGTTGAAGAGGGCATAGAGGAGATAAATGGTGATGGGGGAAAAATAATAATAAAAAACCCCAAGTCATCAATTATGAGACCATGCCCCCAAAGTAGATCTACTTCATACTATCATAGCACTATTTTGTTGTGTTCAGTGTCCTTTTTACCTTTTCATGCCTTTCTTTACATTTTATTTTTAATCAACACTAATAAAAGAGAAAAATGGTAATTGGCGTACAACAATACCCTTTTCATTGGCTAATCAGGGCTATATGCAAATTAACTGCCAAGATTGGCAGTTAACTGCCAACTAAGATTGACAGTTAACTGTCAACAAGATGGCGGTTAATTTGCATATGTAGGCACAATGCAGGGCGGCGAAAGGGAAAGCAGGAAGAAGCCCCCTGCCACTGACAGTGATCGGAAACCCAGGGGGGAGCTAAGAGCTGGGGGGCAGGGCAAAGGCGCAGCCATGATCGGAGAATCAGGTGCCTTTTCCGCCCTGGCCAGTGATAGCAGGAAATAGGGGTGGAGCCAGCGATGGGAGCTGGGCATGGTCGAAGCTGGCAGTCCCAGGAGCTAGGGGTCCCTTGCCTGGGCCTAAAGCGAAGCCCACGATCGCGGGGCCACTGCAGCTGTGGGTCCCCGCTGCCTGGGCCGGACCCCTCAGCCAGAGGCATCCTGCAGGGGCAGGGGCGGAGCCCGCGCAATCGCGGCGCCCCCCGCTGCCACTGCAGGTCCCCGCTGCCCGGGCCGGATGCCTAGGCCAGAGGCGTCAGGCCTGGGCAAGGGGCCGATCCTGCGATTGGAGGGTGATGGGGGTCAACGCCTGAGGGCTCCCAGTATGTGAGAGGGGGCAGGCTGGGCTGAGGGACACTCCCCCCCCCCCCAGTGCACGAATTTCGTGCACCTGGCCCCTAGTAGGTAATAAAACTGTATCACACAAAATACAAGTATACACAAGGTTAAAAGTGTGATTGATGTATGCTCCCACAGAAAAGTATTTTAAAACTCTGAAAATGTTAGGTAGCCTGAAGCAGAGATCCAACTGCAATTCAAATGAACACTCTAAAAGACCACAGTCCATGCTTTTAAGTCCTTCAAGATGACAGACATATGGAGAAATGTAACCAAGATCACAATCTCTATTGCAAATTGTAGCATTTTCCAGATTGCTGTACATCTCTGGAAACAAGATAACTTTCTAAAATACAGTATAATATGGCATATACATTTCTTGGCAAATTTCTAGAAAACTCAAATCCATTCTATTGATTTTCTAGCTCTTTCTCTCATAAGGGGGACAGAACCATCACATAAATTAAAATTTATAATTTAAAATTCCGTTTGAAAGTATCCTGAGATTTTGCTTTCAAGCGTGTGGAAGTTTTCATATATCCCAACCATTCTTACTATCAGATAATAAAGGCTAAATACAGTTATGTTCCTTAACTCCATCCAGCAACAGCAGAATGGCATAATGTCAGCTGTGCAACAGAAAAGAGCCAGGAATTCTTTTGCACTACAGCGTAACCTAGAATGGGGAGAATTCCCATACACAGGTTTAAATATAGTGCCGGCTCCTCAGCTAATGTCCCAAGTTATTCAACAAAGAATGATCATAGATGTATGCTGGTTCATGCTGTGTATTCGAAAAGTTATTCCCCCTAAGAAATAAAATACTTGAATTTTATGGAATAAGCATTCACTTCAGAAGAGCTTGATCTTAAAATAAACTGCTGAGAATCATAAATAGCAGATAGTACACAAACAGGTGTAGAGTTGAGAGATTATCTGGCACTTAAGACATAAAGAAGCTGAAACCGGTTTGGCTCAGTGGATAGAGCGTCGGCCTGCGGACTGAAGGGTCCCAGGTTCGATTCCGGTCAAGGGCATGTACCTTGGTTGCGGGCACATCCCCAGTGGGGAGTGTGCAGGAGGCAGCTGGTCGATGTTTCTCTCTCATTAATGTTTCTGGCTCTCTATCTCTCTCCTTTCCTCTCTGTAAAAACTCAATAAAATATATTTAAAAAAAAATTAAAAAAAAAAAGACATAAAGAAAAACATTTACTGCAACACTGTTTCTGTGATAGTGAAAGTTAACAACCTAAATAACCATATACCCATACAATTAATTTCTATTAAGACTATTAAAAAACAAAACAAAGGGACCACAGCTAAGAGCATATTGCAAATATGGGGGTTTGGGGGAACAAGTTAAAAACATTCAGAGGATAAAAAAAAACATGAATAACGAAAACAAACTCAGAATAGTAGTTACTTTCAAAGTACACACAGTGTGTCTGTAACACTAAATTCTTCATGATATTTAGTTCTACATTTGAAGCAAATGCTAGAGCAAATTTCATAGACATGTACAAAAACAGCAACACCCCCCCTCCAAATTCTGCCTGTACAATCAATTATTTCCAAAATCAAAACAGAAAAAGAACAGAAAAGAAGTACAAGAACTAACTTACTTTGATGTTTCTGTAGGTCTCAGTTAGAACCATCTTATTAAATTCAGGATTCTTCAGTGTGTCAAGGAAGTTTGAATACAGGCTGTGAAAGTTTGGCTCAATACTGACTCTCTTCATAACCAGGTATTGTGAAACCCAAGGCATGAATTCTTCCTTCACTGTTTCCTTTAGTTCTTCAACCTAGCCAACCAGTGACACAGAAAATATATAATTAAAAGATGATAAAATACGGTTATGTGTTTTGTTTCTGAGAATAGTACTATAGCATATGGCTCCTTGCAAAATTATGTGCTAAATCAAATCACTATGCTACATCTCTCCCCCACATCAGACAGATGCTATGATGTAGTGTGTTCAATTCCATAAACTGTGGGTGATTAGGACAAACATCTATGGTAGTTTTCAACTTCAAATTATAAAACATGTAGTCCCTCATCTACATCTTACCCAACTCTCCATTTGACCAAAAGAGGATAAATTACTAATCTACAATCTGCCATTAAAAGACCTAACACCAGAACTATGTTTTCCTCTATTTCCATCTCCAGGTATCATCTGTGAAATTTGATACTTCTTTTCCAAAAAGGATAGTAGAAACTTTAGTTCCTGCCCCTCCCCCCCAACCAACTATGGTGGGATTTTAAAAGATAGTACTTGCATATATCGCAAACCCACTTGTTTAGTCTAATCCTACTGGCTAAAAGAGGCATTTCTAAGTATTGTCTTAGCATATAATCCTGTAAGGGAAGCATCATTCCTTATGCTTTTCACAAGGGCTACCTGTTATTAGACTCCTAATAAATGCTCTGAATGGTCTCTGGGAGGGACATGAGTTGTGACTAGAAGTACAAAAAAACCTTCCATCATCATGAGATCATGAAGTTTATTTTTAAATGCCTGTAACTCACTGCAAAACAATACATTTAAAACTAGTTCTATTTAATGTCTACAAAACCACAAACACTAGTTATGTACCCACCTTCCCTTTGTTTTGATTCTATTACCTCTACCTTTAAAGTTAAGTGAATATTAAAAAAAAGGATGCAGAGTGTGACATATAAATCGCTAACCCATTAGGGATACCAATAGAGAGCATCTGCAGTGATATGTAAACTATTACATCATGCTCACCTTTTGTGTCATATTCGACTGTGAGAGATTGTTGAAGATAAAAGCAATTTTCTCTTGGACATTTTCGGGGGGCTCTACAATTCTTTCAGTTTGATCTGTGGCCACAAGCAATGTATCTATATTTGTAGTATTAATAGAAGGCTAAAGAAATAAAGTACATAAACAGATTAAAATGCTTAGTTGACAAATCCCAGGAAAAAAATGTACGCAAATTCCTTTAGTATAAAAAGTACACATGGTGTATGATTGTGCACTGAAGTTGGCAAGAATATATATTAAATTATTGATAGGAGATACAAAGGGAGAAATGCTGGTCTTCACCTTTTTTAGTAGGCATGTGTTTATAATATTAAAATACATGCTCACTAATGTGTATATTACAACATAAATCTTGGAAGAGAAAAAAGATAGACCTACTTACTGGCACATCTTTCTTAAAGCTGACTCCAGTAGGCCTGGTGACTGTAACCGTTTTTGCAACAGTAGTGGTTGTTGAGGTGGTTACCATAGTGCTAACCTGCCCAGCAAGAGGTGCTTTTGTGGGAACCTGGGCCTGAGCCTGGGCCTGAGCCAGTGCAATACTTCCAGGGGTTGTGATAGAGCCCTGCATTTTCACAGGAGGATCTCTCGATTGCTGTCCATACTCGATATACTATAGGGGTAGAGAGAGGAAAACATGAAAAGAGTTCTCAAAAAAAAAAAATTTTTTTTTTTAATTACACTCCCCTTATTTCTGAGAGACTAGAAGTCATTAGAGTACTCTTTGGTTCATCTATCCCCCTTACTCCTTGAACCATACTCCCAAATATATAATACTTAGGTGTATATACCAGACTCTGTGGGTAAAATATTAATATTTATAAAATAATTAGCCCAGCAAAATAAAGAAGGCAGCCACAGCACCTGCATATCAATTTCTTTAAATCCCTTTAACATTTACTTATATTTATATAACAGACTGATCTGTTTATTGGATGCTGGTGAGAAACCTAAGGCCTAAAATACACACTGCAATGTGAGTTACCATTCTGTAAGCTATAACTACAAAACAAAAACACACTACATACTGCCAAGCCAACTAGAGAGTAAGCAATGATACTGGATGGATGTCCCAGGACTGGTTTGGTGGTTCCCTGCTCCCCTTCATTTAGAGGACTGACATAGGGTTCTTGATACTATTTCCAACGGTCTATTTCTGACAAAACAAAAACTACTACCTACATATTTGAAAAGTACAGAAATACAAACAATGACCTCTCCCCCTCCTCTGGCTCTCTTGTTATGGTGGGTACCAGAAACCACTGTTCTGTGTGATCACTTCCTTGCCACCTCTCTTGAGCGCCAGTCTTCCAACATCCATATTCCTGCCTCTTAATTCCAAACACATTTGATTGTGGTAATCCTCTGACCTCACATCCTTGCTTTTCAAAACTCTGCTGTCCTCTACATTTTTCAGTACTACAGTTTTGGCATTCATCCCAATCTCCTGTGAATGAATACACTCCTGCCTCCCTCTCTCCATGGATCTCCTAGGTTAAGCCATCACAATAATCTTGCCCTCCTACAAACAAACCCATTGGGATGAGTTTAGCAGATGGAACTTGACTACTAGATTAAATTATAATCCTATATAATAAAAGCCTAATATGCAAATGAACTGAACCACAGAACAACCAGTTGCTATGATGCACACTGACCACTAAGGGGCAGATGCTCAACACAAGAGCTGCCCCCAGCCCGCAGGCCCCAGGCCAGCCAAGGTGGGTGCCAGCGGGGGCCTCCCAATCGCCCCGCTGGTCGCCCCACAGATCGGCCCTGATCGCTGCCCAGACCTAGGGACCCTACCCATGCACGAATTTTGTGCATTGGGCCTCTAGTATAGAAATAATAGTAGGTTCAAATTCTGATCCGATTCCTTAAAATATAATCTTATAAAGCCATTTACCTGCTTTGTGTAAAATAACAACTTTCTTGTGCTCTATAAGTTGAATTTGACGAAAGGCAAGACATCTAAAAATCAATCACTAAAACAGTGGTTTAGAAATTTCAAGAAGAGTCACATAAGATGGCTTAAAATGTATATTCTCTATCAGTGGTTCTCAACCTTCCTAACGCCGCGACCCTTTCATACAGTTCCTCATGTTGTGGTGACCCCCAACCATAAAATTATTTTCGTTGCTACTTCATAACTGTAATTTTGCTACTGTTATGAATCATAATGTAAATATCTGATGTGCTATATGTGTTTCCCGATGGTCGTGACCCACAGGTTGAGAACCGCTGCTAGGTCCTTTTCCTCAGGGACTGCCTCCTTTTTAAGTACCTCAAAGGAATCAAAGCAGGTGGTAAGAAGGCTGTATTTTGAAGAAACACTGGTTTAAGTCCTATATGAAACAGCTTTGAATCATACTTAAATCAGATAAACAACTTTTCATATTTTTATCCAAGATTACAATTCCAAATCCTTTTTAAAACCCAACAAAGTTTCTCTTAGTAATATAGTAGCCAAAACTGGTTTGGATCAGTGGATAGAGCGTCAGCCTGCAGACTGAAGGGTCCCAGGTTCGATTCCGGTCAAGGGCATGTGCCTCGGTTGCAGGCACATCCCCAGTGGGAGGTGTGCAGGAGGCAGCTGATCGATGTTTCTCTCTCATCGATGTTTCTGGCTCTCTATCTCTCTCCCTTCCTCTCTGTAAAAAAAACAATAAAATATATTGGGGGGAAAGATATAGTAAAAGTTGTCTATTCTTCGATAGAATTATCAGGCTAACAGACTGGTAAAAGCCTTTTATTAAATCAAGCAAAACCACTGCTTAGAAAAGATTAAGAATGCAATTTTTTCACAATCTACCATTAAGCTGCAAAATAAGCAACAAATAATATGTATACCTATAGTATGCAACTCCTTAAGAAATCTTAATGCCATTTCCAACATCCAAAATCAAACTAAAATATGCAAACCCTCCAACTACTAGAAAGGTTTCAGGTATGGAAGATGCTTACCTCCTGTAAATGATGTGGAAATTGCATAAAGTGACTGATAGAAGCCAAGTGCTGACAATACTGGGGATAGTCCTTCAATCTGACAACAAAAACATTTATTCACTATTTCATGTAAGAACAGAGGCAACACAATTAACAAAAACTTTCTTCCCAATGCTAATCTAGGCCATTTCTCCCATTCTGCCTGTGAACTACCTTACTTGAAGAGAATGCCAAAGGGAAGAATACAGAAGGAGGAAAATATTTATAAACTTCACCTCCTTTTACATCAGAAAACTATGTGTTTTAAAAGGTCATACTTTACTTAAAACTGATTACAATAAGCCACTAAAACTGCTATGTGGAAAAAACCTCAAATGTTCATCAACAGGTGAACAGAAAACAATTTGTAGTTGATCCATACAACAGGATAGTAGTTAGCAACAAATGAACCCTACTGAACCATGCAATAACATGGATGAATTTCAAAAGTACCATGCTAAATGCAAGAAGTCAGGCTCATACACATTGTGCTTGGTTCAATTCAAATAACAATCTGAAAAAACTAGACCAAATCAAATCAGTGGACTTCAATGGGAAAATAAGAGAACTTCTTGGGGATGATGGATACATTCAGTATCTTGATTGTGATAGTTACACAATTGTAGAAATTTGTCAAAATTCAAAGAACTGTGCGCCTAAAATGGTGACTTTCACTGTGCAAAAAGTATACCTCAATAAACAATCTCCCTCTGCGATTTCATTTTATACTGTTCTTACCACTTATTTGATAGGTGTAATTAATTGTTTTCACTTCTTCCTCATCTGCATCACAGTCATTAAGATTAGTTAACATATGTATAATAACGGGACTTGGCAAGAATTAGTTGATCAATAATAGTTATTATTTCTCCTTATATTTAAAAGTTCCATAGGAAACCTATCCACTTACCTATTTTTAAATCTATCTAGTGCAGCAATTCCAAAATAATACATTTTGGATCCAAAAGGCTTGCGTAAGGCTTCAAGAACATATCGCAGGGCCAGGCCTAGTGCCATATAAGTGACCAGTCCTTTTTCAATTATCCCACCAAACAGGCAGGCTGTTATATGTAACTCTTTATCAGGGTACTGGGGGAAAAAACGATATTCTTCAAACAAGTTCCTTAGCATACAATTAAATACTTCTCGTTCCCTCTTTATGGTAGAGTCTTTAAACCTCTGTAGCATTTCTAATACCTGGAAAAGGCAAGACAAAACAATACACACATAAAGGAAACTATTATTAAGAGCCTCCCTAAAATACACTTAATAGATTAAGCAGAATTATTTCACAATAAACTGAGCTTAAGATAAATGCTAAGATTTTAAATGATGCACAGACATATCAACACACTTTGGGCTGGATTTCTAAAAGCTTTGCAAGGGGCATTTAAGATTTACCTAGACCATAAAGATTTTCATCATCCTAGACACTCACCTCATCAACAGACATGGTTGGATGTGGTGGGTGATTATATATTCTCTGGAAATAGCTGTTTGCTTCATCATCTATCTCTTTACTAAAGTGCTGATTTGCCTCTGGCCACACCTGAGACAAGTCCGCTGTTAGAAACAGAAAAGCAACTAGTGGGCATTTAGGCTCTCAGTTCACTCCCCCATCACACACATATAGAGCCAGAGAGACCAATATAGTTTTAATTTTAAGGGGAAAAATAAACTGAAGAAAGTTTTAAGTGGTCAAGTTTTAATACTCAGCTGTTCTAGGTACACATAAAGGATTTTAACAAAACTGCCTTACAACTACGGTTCTAAATATTTTCTTGATCAGGACTTTAATTACACCATGAAGGACCACTAAGTTCAAATTCACAATGAATTTATCCTTAATACAACCTCACTTAAGGTTAACAAGTCTTAACTACTTCATAATAAAAATCGTATTTAACATATTAAGAATCACCAATGCATGTGCATGACATACTGATATAAACACAAAGCATGCTACAAAACATTAACATTCAAACAATCCTTTCACACTAAAATACTGTCAAATTTTGCCTAGTGAATACTTAGTCCCAACCACAAAAAGGATATTAAGAAGTAAATAATACCTATGTATTTACAAAGAGGACTTCTCTGACTTTGGGATAACTAAGGAGGCGAAACTTTTTTATATCATGTATATTATATGGCAATATTTATTTTATTAAATATAATAAGGTTATATAATGTCATAGTGATAACCTTAAAATAAATTAAAATAATTATTTTATAAACTGCCAAGCTAAAATAGAAATAATAAAACCTCCTGGCTGCTCTTGATTAGTTAAAAAAAACACCACCATCTTGCCCGGCCAGTGTGACTCAGTGGTTGACCATCAACCCATGAACCAGGAGGTCATGGTTTGATTTCCGGTCAGGGCACATGCCTGCGTGCAGGCTCAATCCCCAGTAGGGTTGTGCAGGAGGCAGCCAATCAACCTCTTTCATCCTTGATGTTTCTATGTCTCTCTCCCTCTCCCTTCCCCTCTGTGAAATCAATAAAACAAACAACCAAAAAAAACACACCAAAAAAACTTAGGATAAGTATATTAGTCAAATCTAAGTATAAGATTTTACTTTTCTCTTTATTATTCATCATACTTTAAGGATAATACCCCTAAGGAGGCTAACCCTCACTTTGTCTGACAATCCAGATCTAAGGTAGAATGATACATCAAATTTTCATTTTAGTAACTCAAATTCGTGAATTTGCTCCTCCTGATCTCAGAATGACATCAACGTATTGCTCTAAATACCTGAAGTCAATGTTCTTGTCCATGTAACTACAGACAACAGATTGGACAGAAGATAAAAGTTTGTTCTTCAGTCACACTTCACAATCACAGACAACACTACCACTTACAAGGTTTCATCTTACTCTGCTGGAATGTAGGCTGGTTCAGTCCAGAGGTGCCCAGTTTCCTCTGTACAAAAGGATCGTTATTCACTGCAGGGAGTCCAAGCGCCCCAGTTCCTATACCAGTCAGGCTGCCTGTGCCAAGACCACCTACTAGAAAGAACGAAGCAGCCAGAAGTCTTATCATTATTCATGTTCTTAACTTTACTTACATCAAAGATATAAGTTCTTATTTAAAAAACAAGGTCTTTGTTAATTATCTTACAATGTCTATTTAATTTTGTAGAGAATCCAAACTAGTTAAAGTAGACAAAAACAGACTGCCAAAATTTAGTTAGCATTTAGAATTATTTGTTTCTTTATATTCTTGGTAACATATTAAAATGCAAAAATTTAACTATATGCTCTCATATGTGATATGAGATATAAGGTAGCCAAAATAAGAAGAACTGACTGACTTTCCTCAATGATTACAACTGAAGAATTTCATGCTAAGTTAGCATACGTTGGGACTTCTTTATTTCCCACAACTCTAGCAAACAAAATTATTCTAATAACTAGGACTTTGCTAAGGCCTTACTAAATAGAGTAAATTTGCTTTAAATGAAACAACAATCAGGGCTAGAACCATATAGCAGCAGTGTTAACTAGGTTACAATCATTACATTTCAGTCCTTAGGTTTTAATACTCTAAACTTATAGTCTGAAAGATAAAAGGTGAAGACAGCTGAAAAGAAACAAGTGGGTCCAAGAAGGGGGGGAAATGTAACATTTACTTCAATATAAAGTTAAAAGATTAAGAATTTTAAAAGCTTGAAAAAGTTGTAGAATCTATAATAATAAAAGCATAACATGCTAATTAGACCAGAAGTCCTTCCACACAATCTCCCGGAGGAAGTTGGTCCCAGGTGCCAGAAGGAAGCCAGTGCTGGCACCCGGGAGAAGGCAGGCCAACTCTTGCACGAATTTCATGCATCGGGCCTCTAGTTTACTATAATTTCCAAGGTAGGTTAAGTAAAAGAAAGCAGAACATACACCTGAATCTGATGTGTGAAATATTTTCTACCTTGATTAAGCCAACCTTGTGTAATTCATAAACCTGTGAGTTCTTGATCTAAGCCTAAGTCCTTTAAAATGTGTCCTATAAACATTTGTCACTATTTATACTATCATTTGGTAATACAGAATCCTCACTGAATTCAACTAACTTTACAACTAAAATATATTAACTGCAATTCAAATGAATATTATAATAGTATAATGTTTTTCTCTTCCCAACTATGGATGTTGAAGCCAACTTTTATAATTCAAGCGGTTTTCCTTATCACAAGTCACTCCAAACCCTTACCACAAACTAACACATAGTGAATATTATAGATAACTTGCGTCCTCACCTACCCCTTACCTGGAAGCTGTGATGAAAGTCCTCCGATACCACTGAATGCAGTTGTTTGATTTGGAGTAGAAAGGGGTGGAAATGCTTTTGCTGGTGACTGGGGGGTACTGAATGCAGAACCCAAATTTGGAGGAAAACCCTGCATACTCTGGGTGTGAGGGGCAGCTGAACCACCTATACTAAGAGATGCCATTCCAGCAAGAGGGTCAATCTAAAGAAAAACATTATAAAAATGTATTAAACATATCTCAAGCAATGATAAATATATGACACAAGTAAAGCAATCTTTACCAACAGCTCTTTGTATGCTTAATAAGTAAACCACAAAACTCCACACAATTGTGATGATACTTGAATCCCAAAAAAGTCAAGTATGCCTGTCTTTTTTCTTACTATTAGAGATGGAATACAGTAAAAGAGTAAGCCCCGCCACAGTACCAAAGCCATAATATGAGGGCTACAAAAGTTCAAAACCTTTAAGATGAACTGGCCTGTGGTTGTAATGCTAAGTAAGCATTTAGTAGTGACACAGGACAGTTATTACATTAGGTCCTTACAATTTCCAATAAGCCCCTTTAAAACAAAAAGAATTTCTCTGGCATATTTAACTTGCAACACAATAAAAGCATTAGAAAGCAGAAATCATCCAGTCAAAACAAGCAAATCTAGTCAAAATTTGAAAATCTTGGGGGATGGAGAAGATTAGCTTTAGTTTAATTTTAAAACACAAACAAAACAACAAAAACAAGGTATGCTATTCACCAATCTTTTAAACAATATTTTATAGCTGCACTTCCAAGCTTCTTAGTTTGTGGCATTATTTCAGATCTTCATGACTACAGAAAATGATACACCAAAAGCCTTTCAGAAAATGGCCACTGAAGAATTACTAAATGTTCTTCCTTTTCTTAAACCCCAATCTGCCATTCAATGCAGCTGAAAACAGAAGCGGAATGTGTTGCTCCCAGAGAGAAGGGGGTGTGGTTGGTGTCAGGGAGTAACTTAAATGTACCTTGTTTTTAAAAGAGCAGTTCAGTTGAGAGCTGAAGAGCCCCAGTTATAACAAGTCCTTATGCTCTAGCACTGTTGCTTGGCCCGAGAAGCTACAAACAAGACACATCAGGTTCAAAGGCAGTGCTTATTTCTCAAGTCTAAGTTATTCTTATTTTAAAAAGAAGCCCTTATTATTTACCTACGTAAGTTATTTTCTATCTTTCCTCTCAGAGTCATGTTCTATTTCATGATCAAAATATATTCCCAAATACAATGCCTATTTATGGACCTCCTTTAAAATGTAGTGTACGTTAGACATGCAGTTATCTAAAATGTGATAAATTCACATTTTCCTTTGTTAATGATGATGTAGAAGTTTATTCTATTCCAAGTCTACAAACAAATGCGGATATACCAATTGTAGAATTCATTTACCTGAACAGGAGAAATGGCATCTAAGCTGCTAGCACTGGGAGGGCGTCCTTTTGGCATAACTCCAGGTGGCGGTTGTCTGGCCTTATTCATGACATTGCTGCAATTGGCTACCATGGTGAGGATGGTTTCTGATAATTCCTGAGAAACACTCCTAAAGAGAAAAGAAAAGTGAGAAAGATCACTTGTTATCCCCCAGAACACCTTAATGAAAAAAATTTGCTAGAACACGTGGTTGAATTTCCACTACATCTTATGTCTTTCCACCTGTCATTAATGACTAGGATTTCCTAACAATTGGCTTTCTCTTGCAAGTCTAATTTACATCTCTGAAACTAAACTTTGTACACAGTACAACCAATATATGTTAAATATTCCAAGAAACAATCCATATTCTCAACCCCTTTGTCAAAAATTATGTGCAAACCTGAAAATATCAAAGCAAATAATTTTTATACAAGTTTCCCATAGTCAAAAGATCAGACATTTATTTAAATACAGCTAAAAAATACCATAAACGTAATCGGTAACTACATTTGGCAAGTACATATAAAAGTGACTGACTCCTAAAATATCAAGTTCTAGGAAAAATGTTTAACAGAAAAACCCACCTTCCTGTCTTAGGGTTGCCTCATAAAACTGTGGAACACTTCGCAATCATAAACTCTATACAAACTTGATACTGTCTTAGATCTTTCCTCCTAAATTCAGAATCTTACTTCTGGCATTAGGAAGTAAAAGTAGCCCTAGCCCAGCGGTCGCCAACCCTTCAGACCTCATGGAACACTACTTGGTGACCACTGCCCTAGCCCAGTGGTTGGCAAACCACGGCTCGCGAGCCACATGCAGCTCTTTGGCCCCTTGAGTGTGGCTCTTCCACAAAATACCACGTGCGGGCACACAATTACAGTGCGATTGAAACTTGGTGGCCCATGCGCAGAAATCGGTTTTCAGAAAGGAGATAGACGAAACAAATATACAAGACGAGTGTGGATGGGAGAGTTGGAAGGGGTCGACCTCAGCGAACGTACCTCAATCAGATTGAGGACGTTTTTAGCAAAGGCCAGCTTAGGAGGACCCTAATTAAGTTAATAACAATGTACCTACCTAGATAGTTTAAGTTTAAAAAATTTGGCTCTCAAAAGAAATTTCAATCATTGTACTGTTGATATTTGGCTCTGTTGACTAATGAGTTTGCCAACCACTGCCCTAGCTGGTTTGGCTCAATGAGTAGAGCCTGCAGACAGAAGGGTCCCAGGTCAAAGGCACATGCCTGGGTTTCGGGCTTGATCCCCAGTAGGGGGCGTGCAGGAGGCAGCTGGTCAATGATTCATCATTGATGTTTCTCTCTCTCTCTCTCTCCCCTCTCCCTTCCTCTCTGAATCAATAAAAATATATATATTTTAAAAAATTAGCATGTTAAAAAAAATCCCTAAGAACCTAACTTTCCATTTTAACAATTTTTAAAGTTCAAACTAACCCAAAACAGTTTAACAACCAAAGTTGGTTTTTTCTAAGTCAACAAAATTGACCAAGAGAGACACAAATTATTAAAATTAAGAGGACTTTACTATGAATGAACCTTATGGAAATGAAACTATAAGGATATAATATAAAACAATTTTATGCCGACACATCAGATGACCTAGATGAAATGGACAATTCGTAGAAAGACACAAACTACCAAAACTGACAAAAAGAAATAGAAAGTTTATATAGACCTATACCAAGTAAATATATTGAATTGGTAATAAAAAAAAATGAACACCAAGAAAAAGCACAGGACCAGATGGCTTCACCGCTGAATTCTATGTAACACTGAAAGAACTAACATCAATCTTTCCCACAAATTTTAGAACACTTACGAAGTAATTGTATAAGGCCAGTATTACCCTGATATCAAAATCAGACAAAGAAGACAAAAGAAAACTATAGAACAATATCCCTTAGGAATTCTATATAATAAAAGGCTAATATGCAAATTGACTAAATGGTGGAACGACTGGTCACTATGACATGCACTGACCACAGGGGGCAGATGCTCAATGCAGAAGCTGCCCCCCAGTGGCCAGTGTGCTCCCACAGGGGCAGTGCCGCTCAGCCAGAAGCCGGGCTCACAGCTGCCCTGCAAGTGCAGGTGTGGTGGCAGGAGCCTCTCCCGCCTCCATGACAGTGCTAAGGATGTCTGAATGTGGGCCTAAGTCATCAGTCGGACATCCCCTGAGGACTCCCAGACTGTGAGAGGGTATAGGCCAGGCTAAGGGACGTCCTGAGTGCATAAATTTCATGCACCGGGCCTCTAGTCTAGAATAAAAATGCTCACCAAATACTAGAGCAAATTGAATTCAGCAACATATAAAAAGCATATATAAAGATAAATCTTTCATCTTTTACTAAAGATTTCCATGGAAAGACAAAGTGATATTTAGCCCAGGAATACAAGGTTTTTGTTACATCCCAAAATTAATTAACATTACACATCAATAGAATGAAAAACAAAAACCACACGATCATCTTAATTGATGCAGGTAGAAGGATAAGATAAAAATGCTTTTGTGATAAACTACCCGAAGAACTAGAACTAGACAGTAAGGAAAACTCAACCTGAAGGACATCCATGATAACAACATACTTAATGGTGAAATAATGGATACTTTCCTCCTAAAATCAAAAGACAAGGATATCTACTTTCTACTTCTAATCAACAATAGACTGAAGGTTCGTGCTAGAGAAATTAGGCAAGAAAAAGAAAAGGTATCCAGATGAGAAAAGAAATAAAACTGTCTCCATTCACAGATGACATGACATATAAAAAACTTAACTAGTGCAAGACTTATGTAATAAAAGTAACAAAACATCACTGAAAGAAATTAGAGACTTAAGTAAATGGATAAATATCCCAGATTCATGAATTAGAAGTCTTGAGACTTCTAATATTAAGATTACATATTTAAATATTAAGATTACATATTTAACATAATCAAAAGATTCGTTTGACACAATCATTATCAAAATACCAATGGGCTTCTTTCCAGTTTCTTTGCAAAAGTTGACAAGCTGATCCTAAAATTCATATGAAAGAACAAGGGACTCAAAATAGACAAAACAATCTTGAAAAAGAACAAAGTTGGGAGAGTCATACATCCCAAGTTCAAAAATTACTAAAAAGTTATAGTAATCAAAACTGTGATACTGGCATAAGGACAGACAGATAGATCAATGGAACAGAAATAAGAGTCCAGAAATAAACATATACATTACAGGCCAACTGATTTTTTTTTTCTTATTAAGACAATTCAAAAGGGAGAGACCAGCCCTAGCCTGTTTGGCTCAGTGGATAGAGTGCTGACATGCAGGCTGAAGGGTTCCAGGCTTGATACCCAGTAAAGGGCACGCAGGAGGCAGCCAACCAATGATTCTCTCTCATCACTGATGGTTCTCTCCCCCTCACCCTTCCTCTCGGAAATCAATCAATATATATATATATATATATATTTTAAAGGGAAAGACCAGCTTTTTCAACAAATGGTATTGGGACAAATATTCACATGTAAAACAATGTTAAAAGGAACCCTATTACACACCATATATGAAAAAAAAATGGAGTATGTATTTTATGTAGTACAATACTTTAAAATTTTAAACGTATTGGATTATCTGAAATGCCATTGCTTTTAATCATTCAACCTTTCTTCCCCAAATCAACAATTACCCATATAATCCAATCCCAACATTGAATGGTCATTTTCAAGCATGCTCTTCTTACCCTGCACAAGCTTGTAAACAGGCCAACATTGTTGCCAGAGTTTCCGGAGGAAGTTGAGCACTTTTGGGCTGATCTTTCTCTGGGGCAAGTCCACCCAAAATAGAAGGACACCGCCTCTTTAAAAAAGTCATGCATGCCTGGATAAAAGGCTCCTGAGAAAGAGAAAAGTCAGTGTATTTGAAAGTGTTGTTGTTTTTGGATTAAAAATAAATTGATTTCAAATTAAAGACTAACCACTATAACTAAAATCCAGAATAACATCTTAATTGCCATTTACATAATTATTTTTCTTCAGCTATTTTAGCCATCAATATTTAAAATTAGTAATAAATGGACAAATCCTTACTCCATGCTCTCGAATTTTATCTGTGAGCCACTTGTCAAGTTTGAGGTATTCACGACGTGAAGCAAGTGCAGCAAGGTCAATAACAAAGGCAAATGGAGTACCATTTAGCAGCATTGACAAGGCCTAAAGAAAAAGAATATTAGAAACTGTAAGTCAAACAATTAATTAATTTTCTATCTGTCTGTCCTATTTTCTGTTGCCTGCTTTTATTTTCACAAATAAGTCTAAATAAAACATACTGCTAACATTTTCTTGGCCATAATGTTTTAAATACGTTAATCCCACAATAGAAACATTAGTCCCTACTTAAAATAAGGTGAACATTTCAACCAGACTTTACCTTCAAAATAAGCTTTATCCTATGCTTTTTCAAATAACTAAATCTAAAGCAGAACAAGACAAAAAGAATGAAAAATAACCCAAACCCAGTTTAAAAAAATCTTAACTCGGGCTTATTTGAACCGTAGCAGAACTATTAACAACTAATACTATGTCTAGTTATCAAAAGACATCAAGAGTCAGACTATTTCTCAAAAGGTCCTGTCAATGCTAATGAAATTTGCAAAAGGGTTGAAACCCAAGCAGCTTTCCCAAAAATTATATCTCCCAGATTACATATGAAAAGGTCAATTATGACTTCCTTTAAAATAAAATCGATTTGCAAATATCATTGAAAGACTAAACAAAATTCAACCCAATATAAATTAATTTTGCCACTTAAATTAGATATTTTCACATTAAAACCACTCTGCTGCCCAGCTGGCATGGTACAGCAATTGAGCATCAGATTATGAACCAGGATTGTCATGGTGAATTCCCAGTCAGGGCACATGCCCTGGTTGTGGGCTCAATCCCCAGTGCAGGGGGCAGCCGATGAATGATTCTCTCTCATCATTGATGTTTCTATCTCCCTCCCTCCCTCTCCCTTCCTCTCTGAAATCAATTAAAATATATTTAAAAAACAAAAACAACCACTCTGCTTCCAATCCCTTTCTACTTACAAGACAAAATTTGTATCTCAACTCAACTGATTCTAGCTAAAAGCTAGTTACATATGAATTCTTCATAAGGCATATGTTATATTAAAAAATGTTAATTTTTATAATTAATAAATAAAAGTGTTATTCTGTCCCTCCAAACTCACCTTCAAGTCCTGGGCCACATCAAGTATTCGAGACAATTTGGCCTGGTCATAATGCTCTCCTCGCATGTACCATTCTGCCATTGCATGCATGATAAGTTGGCGGATAGAGGGAGACTGTCCCTAAGAAAAGAAAAGGAGAGTTAAATAGCAATCCTGAAGAACACTGACAGGCACTATTCCAAATGCCCAGCTAAGATTGACAATTTTTCACACTGCACATCATCCAATGAAGAAATGGTCATGTCTTACCTGCCCATGCCATGCATAGTGCAAAATAATAGCTGAGTTAGGATGGTTTCCAAGGAAAATTGGCATCAGAGTAGAGATGAGTTCATGGCGCAAGCTGTGCCAGGAGCTGTTGATTTGTAGTAAGGCCATTACCAGCATGTCTGGACAGTGTTTGATAGGGAAGCTAAAGAGCTGTTTGACTTGCTCATATTGTCCCACCTCTGCGAGCCTCAGTAGAGATTCAACCAAATCCAAGCTCTTCCTAACAAGAATGGAAGTAAAATACTCCATCAATGAAAACCTAGATAAACAAAATTCACTTTACAAATAAGTGATACCAGCTATCAGGATAAAACCAAGTTGCTGTCATCGTTTAATATTTGAAAAATATTTAAATTGGTGCTGTTCACCTGAAAAATATATGCTGCTATGCTATCAGACTAATTTCAAAGGCAATCCAAATTAACAATGAAACATTATGAAGAAGATGCCTTTGGGGACCAATCCAGCCCATACACACTCCCTTCAGTGGCTCTCAACAGTAATGAAGGTACTTTCACCATCCTTACCTGACATCCCCGAAGAGAAGTGATTTGAATTCCAGGAGAAACCTACTAGGCCAGAGGCATATTCTCCCTCAGAAACTTAAAATTGGAACTCAGAGAAAATAGATACTTTGCTGAAAATACTAGATTTGATGGGCTGGCCTTCTTGAGATACTCTTAGTAGAAAGCAAATCTACAGACAAGACAGGGATCTAAAACACTAAGGGAGACTTACGCACCTCCTTCCAATATTTAATAGTTTCAGAAACTAATGGCAGCCCTTACAAGAGATGTAACTATCTCCTGATATGAAACTAAAAGTATATTTATCACCCTCTATAAAAATTTAAGATAACTAGGCTCATTAAAAATACTGTTACACTGAAACCTTTTAACTATGTAGTTGCTCACTACTAATTTCATTTTTCAAAAAAGTAGAAGTAACCCTTTCAAGAAAAGTGAGATGATTACTTACCAAGTGGCAATTTCTCGATTGTCATCCTCTGGTGGTGCTTTCAGAATATCAATGACAACAGTATGACAGGGATAGTCAGCAAAACAGAAGATCTCTGGATTTATAAGGGAATGCTGAATAAAGGAGAGCTGGAACAAGAGAAAAAAGTCCTTACCACCATAAATAATAGTGAATGCTATAAAAATCTGAAACATTTATTAGGCTACCCTTACTTATAAGGTTATTAGAATGACAATTTCCCTTTAAAATCGAAATTATTTGCTCTTTCAAAATCACAGACAATTCAGACAGATGAAAGCTATAGGATTACATGGCCTTGGAGATAAACATCATTAACAGTTTTGATTGCTAAATTTCAACTCAGTATAATACTAAACTATGATAGTGTTCCTTCAAATTTATGAGTCTGCTTTTCTGAGCCATGCAAAACTCTACTTTAAAAAAATATTTTAGCCCTAACCGGTTTGGCTCAGTGGATAGAGCGTGGGCCTGCAGACTCAAGGGTCCCAGGTTTGATTCCGGTCAAGGGCATGTACCTTGGTTGCGGGCACATCCCCAGTGGGGGGTGTGCAGGAGGCAGCTGATCGATGTTTCTCTCTCATCGGTGTTTCTAACTCTCTGTCCCTCTCCCCTCCTCTCTGTAAAAAATCAATACCAATGGATAGATGGCACTATATAAGAAATGTCATTTCCCAGTACACCAAGGTATAGGGTTCAATCCCAGGTCATCTAGAGAGTATCATGTTAAGTGAGATAAGTCAGTCAGAGAACGGTATCACATGATCTCACTCATATGTGGAATCTAAGTAACAAAATAAACTGAAAAATGGAGTGTTTCCAGAGACATGGAAGCATGGAATAGAGTGTGGAATCTCGGGAGGGTGGGTGGGAGGTAATCAACCAAGGACCTAGTATGCATATATGCATGGCCCGTGGACACAGACAACGGGGCAGTGAGGGCCTGGGTTGGGCTAGAGGGGGTCAATGGGGGAAATAGGTGGAAATACATAATACTTTCAACAATAAAGATTTTTTTTAAAAAAAATCCCCGGTCAAGAAACATACAAGAATCAACCAATGGCCCAGCCAGTGTGGCTCAGTGATTGAGTGTCAACCTAAATCAGAAGGTCATGGTTGGATTCCTGGTCAGAGCACATGTTGGGGGTACAGGCTCAATCCCCAGTAGCGGGGCATGCAGGAGGCAGCCGATCAATGATTCTCTCTCATTACTGATGTTTCTATCTCTCTCTCTTTCTCCTTTCCTCTCTGAAATAAAATAAATATATAAAATGTAAATATAGAAGAATCAACCAATTAATGCATAAATAAGTGGAACAAATCAATGTCTCTATCTCCTCTCACCCCCTTCCTCTCACTCTAAAAATCAATAAATTAAAAGAAATAGTCATTAGTTTGTTCCCCTTCTATAGCTAATCACCATTCATTTACCTGGCCTTCTGCGTTTTTCCAAGGTCTATATATGAGGTCTACTGGGAAAACATCCATACCCAAACCCCTTTGAATGCCATAAACCACATTATGAAGTCCTTTACTGTCACGAATTTGAAATCCAGGATGATCCAGTTCATAAGTTACTTCCTTGAAATTCAAACCCGGGTTCTAAATAGAAAAAAATTTCAAATTTGAATGAACAAAAGTGTACATATTTCATATTAGATGCTTTATCCAAAAAGCCAAATTGAATCTGAAATTCAATCAAGATGTTCCAATTATAAACTCAAAATCATCTAAATCTATCTGACATTTCCAATGAGAATTAGAAAGGTAAATTCTTAATATTTAAACTAAACTGTCTCTACTAGCAGGGTACTCTAACCATGCAGTTCATGACATACTTCTGACCATATGAGTACACAAATGGAACTCTCTTCCCCTACTTAAGTCCAATGAACACGCCCATCCCAGTATGGCAAATAAGTAACTCTTCACTCAATGTCTTTTCTTTATATCAAGATTCTACTACCTTGGAACAAAGATGCAAAAATAAATACATTGTGCCATAACCGGTTTGGCTCAGTGGATAGAGCATCAGCCTGCGGACTCAATGGTCTCAGGTTCGATTCCGGTCAAGGGCATATGCCTTGGTTGCAGGCACATCCCCAGTGGGGAGTGTGCAGGAGGCAGCTGATCAATGTTTCTAGCTCTTTATCCCTCTCCCTTACTCTCTGTAAAAAATCAATAAAATAAAAAAATAAAAAAAATTTACTTTCTGTGGGCTACATCATACTAACAGCATGAATATAAAATCATGATTACATGTATTTACCAGCTCTTTGAGAACATCAATCAAGACTTCTACATTCCATGTGTGTGCCTGTGCGCCATCACTTTTATCTTTTCCATCACTCCAGATCCCACTGCCAGGAGCAGAGATACTCTGTGGAAGTAAAGTTTGAATTAAATAAACCCAACTACTTAATGTGCTCAGCTCTGATTGGCAGAATAACCAATCATAATGTAATTTAATAAATAGGGAAGGGAAGGGGTGCACTTCATTCATGTTGTTTTAAAATAGCTGATTTCTACACTTACCTGCAATGGAATTCCATCTGTTAATCCTGAATGAGTTCGAGCCATCATTCCCAAAACCCTTGCTACCTGGCCAGCTGTAACCTCCCGAACACCAAACTGCATGATTATATTGCGACATTCTTCAATACTGAAACAGAAATTAAACTTCAGAAAAACACTACCACCATCAATATCAAGGCTAAGAAATGCTAACATAAAATGAGCCCTTGAGTGAAATCCCTAGCTTTACCGATATAGGCAGAGTATAACGCTTCATTCTTATTACTTTTATATGGGGGGGGGGGGGGGAGAGGTAGGAGGGGAAGAGAGGGGGATAGGGAGACTGAGGGGGGAGAAAAGGGGGGGGGGGCAGGCATCTATGTGAGAGCAAAACATCGATTGGTTGCCTTTCGTATGTACATGGACCGGGGATCAAACCCACAACCCAGGTATGTGGCATCACCAGTAATTGAACAGGTAACCCTTCAGTGCACAAATAACTGAGCCACTCCAGCTGGGCTGAGTAAGTTCCTCTTTAAAATACTGATAATCACCCTAGCCGGTTTGGCTCAGTGGATAGAGCATTGGCCTGTGGACCAAGGACACATACCTTGGTTGTAGGCTCCTACCTGGTTGGGGCTTGTTCAGGAGACAACCAATCGATGTCTCTCACATCGATGTTTCTCTCTGTCTTTCCCTCTCTCTTCTACTCTACCTAAAAATCAATGGAAAAATATCCTCGGGCGAGGATTAGCAAAAAAAAAAAAAAAGAAGAAGAAGAAGAAGAGGAGGAGGAAGAAAAAGGAAGGAGGAAGAAGGAAGGAGAAGAAGAAAATACTCATATTCGAGATAAGTTTGTTACGGTATGTACAAAGCCTTAAAATACATCCTAACTTTTCACTTTGCATCTTGAAGTTTAATTAAACAGAAGTTTTATGCCAGGTACATACACACACAACAAATATACATACTTTCAACCTTAAGTGGAAATGTGGTTTATATGAGTTTTAAAAACATTATAAAAATTACACATAAAGCGAAATCAAAGTACATTAATGCCCTAAATAACTTACTTTCACAAAAATATTAGCAATCTATGATATTACAGTTGTAAGTCCTACTCACTTCCTTTGGTGCCCCTGGCAGGTGAGAAAAATGTGCAAGAGCAGGGTATAAAAAAGGCAGAAAAGGAAGGAGGTAGAAGGTGGAAGATGAAGGTACAGGGAGGAAATTCCAAGTGGGGGCAGGGAGGAGAAACAATTGCCTCAAGGAGACACACCTCTCTTGGCAACTAGGTTAGGCACCTGTGGTGTCTACATTTGAGGAGGATAGGAAGAGGCGAGAAGAGAGAAATTTGGC
This sequence comes from Myotis daubentonii, assembly GCF_963259705.1. Lineage (NCBI taxonomy): Eukaryota > Metazoa > Chordata > Mammalia > Chiroptera > Vespertilionidae > Myotis > Myotis daubentonii. The sequence goes on along the minus strand of NC_081854.1, from coordinate 52,023,250 downwards.
CCCTGGGATATTTATTGCTGCCACCAAAACTAGTATGTGGAAGATTAAATTTTAAGCAAATTCTTTTTTTTTTAATGTATTTTATTGATTTTTTACAGAGAGGAAGAGAGAGGGATAGAGAGTTAGAAACGTCAATGAGAGAGAAACATCGATCAGCTGCCTCCTGCACACTCCCCACTGGGGATGCCCCCGCAACCAAAGCACATGCCCCTGACCGGAATCGAACCCGGGACCCTTGAGTCCACAGGTCGACGCTCCATCTGCTGAGCCAAACCGGTCAGGGCTTTAAGCAAATTCTTGAGAGGAAAGTTGGTAATACATTAAGTAATCTTAAGAGCTTGTTTTAAAGAATTACACTGTTATTGACACAAGAGTAATCAATTTAGTGTTTTGCTACCAACCTTGCACAAAAGCCATAGCCTACTTCTTGCATGAAATCAGCCAGAGAGCTCTCCATCATGGTTTTAGCTACCCCTCCAGAATCAGGCAGGATCCTGTCCATTAGAATGTCCCGTTTTTCAGGGTATAAAAGTGGTGCAAGCACCACGGGACAGCGTTCCTGGGGAAAATCTAAGGAAGGAAAAAGAAAAAGGTTACAAGTGTTATGCTAGTTAAAAAACCAACTATTCTCTTTCACTCTCTTAGTCCTTCAAACCTGACTCTTCCACAAACTTATATTCAAATCAAAAATCTGTTCAGTTTTTCCATACCAGCTAGCCCAAGCTATGACTTCAGCTTCAATTCCAAAATTTGAGTGTTTTTATAGCATAGCAATTAATCAGTGTATTTTCCATTTTGTATATTATGGACCCAGTATCTACTGACCAATTCACACTCTAAGTATTACTTTAAACTTTCATGATATAGCTATCAATTCCAATACAAGGAAGGCATCAGAAATAAATAATTCAAATATCAGAATCTATTTAAATTAAGTGGAAAACTTGAATATTAAACTATATAAACAAATTAACAGGAAAAATGTATACAGGCTGGTCCACTATCAAAGATTTGCCTTAAAAAAGACTACTTTTCTCTCTAAAAGAAGAATCAGAAGAAGAAAGGATGGTGATAGAAGGAGCTATCTTAGCCTAGCAATGCCGGTAGCCAAGGAATTAAAGTATGTCAAAAGTGACTAATTTTTCAAACTAAAAAGAATGACAGATATAGTCTCTGTCTCCCCAAGAGACAAAAAAGCCTATATGGAAATATACCACTTCTTAAAACTGAGGCTGTATTTATATAACAAGATTATTGATGAAGTTAGGTTCATTTTATACCTTTCCTACGAGGCTTTTATCACTGTCATATTTTAAGTTATACAATACTCACTTCCTTAAAAGATTACCAACTTAAGAACAGAAAGGTAAATCAGCCTTCACTTATATCCTAAACTCGTCATCCAAAGAAATAAACCTTTACAGGCTACAGGCACTCCTTTACCTCTGCGCAGTGTCTTAAGAAAAGCGTCTATCTGCTCCTGTCCAACTCCGAAGGCTCCCTTCTGCCCAAAGAGGAGATGGGAGAGGAGGAGGTGTAGCACCTCTATTGCTATATCTTGGAAGCCACCTTCTTGATTTCCACTGACGTCTGCGTCAATGTAAGAACGCAGAAGGTCTGGGAGCTTCTGTTTGATAAACTGGGCAGCTAGAAGTCAGGTAAACAAAAACCCACAAGTTATTTTTGCATCGTAACAGGAAAAAGATCACATACCATCAAAATATAGATGACATCATTATCATTCACCAACTCATCCTTCACCCTCTAATGTTTTCATAGATCTAATAGAGTAGGTATTAAAATAAGAGACCAACTGCCAGGGACGGGGGGAGGGGAAAATGAAGAGTTGTCTCATTGAATATAATGTTTCAGTTTTGCAAAATGAAGAAATTCCCAACATCTGTTACACCACAGCGTAACCATAGTTAACACTACTAAACTACACACTTAAAAGTGGTTATGAAAGGTAAATTTTATGCGTTTTTGCCATACATGCATACCTATATACACAAGACCAAAAAAATTCTTACATTATCCTTACTCTCTAAATCTACAACTATGCAACCTTAAGATTCAAAAAACTCTAGGCTCCTTAGGGAAAAGAGGACTTACCAAAACCTCTGAGATCTGAGCTGGAAGAATTCAAGAGGGCAAGGCCAAAAATTACCTGAAACAGTAAGGATTAGATTAATCAGTCAAATAGCTGTTTTAAATTTAATTTTGCCTACATCTCTTTTCTTAAATCACTTACCTCTTGTACTTTGCTTAACTTGAGAACTTTACTTAGCTGGGCAAATAAGTGGGGTGCAGGCTTTAAACTCTGAAACAAACCAAACTTAATTTTAAAACAAGAACTTACAATTTTCAAAAAGTTTATGAAAGCACCTATTCACCCAATTATAGAACTACATGGAGTCACATAATTCTGTAGTGCTGCTAAAAACAATACACCATGTCCCAGAACTGTGGAATGACGAGCGTAAGCCTTCGTATGATCTGGTTTTAGTAAGATTTTCTATTTACTATCAAACTATCTTGACTTTGTTAGAAAGCTACAAAAACCCCAACTTAACTACTTAAAATTTTTAAATTAAAGTATGACATTATGAGAACATGGTTTATGGCATTTTTAGAAGCCTACTAAGAGATCACATTCTTAGGACTACTAAAGACAAAAACAATACCAACCTTCTGATAGTGCAATGGATTATCAATGGCATAGGACAACGTAGAGATAAAATTTGGCTTTGTAATCAGCGAAGCACACTCCTGAATCAGAAACTGAGTCTTTAAAAATAAAAAAATACATTTTCATTAGCATTAACAGTTATATTGCAAATAGAAGCAGAGGTACTCAAAACATGAAAGTATAATCCAGTATTATGCACTATTTCTACATTATCAAAAGCTGCTCTTTAGAAATCCCTTTAAACTACTTAAAGTATATTAGCAACAAGTGTTAAACCAAACCAAAATCTCTACAGAATAGAGTACACTGACAGGATAATTATAAGGACAGTTCTGACAAACTGTTACCAGATTGAAAATAAAGCCCAAGAAATTCAATCTAAAACAAGGGATCTGCGCTCTGCCTCATTTACTTGTCAAGCAAGACTTCCCCACATTCCTGCTGTTCTTCAGGCAGATCTGATCTCCAGCTTGCTAAGCCTCAACTAGGTGCTGTCAGGGTCTGCAACCAGGCAGGAGAAGGGAGGCCAAAAAGGGGGGAAGTCCCAATAACTTTTAGCCATTCAGCTAAGATTACTTCTGGATGCTCTTTGATGAGTTTCTACATACACTATGCTCAAAATGCAAGTCATTCAATCTAAGTCAACAAACTTGGTAAGTCCCAAATACCTGATGAAAATCTTTGCCACTGCTTTTACCATCGCCACTGAAATCCACATGAGAAAATAGGCAGCGTAATAAATGCCTGTCTGCCTCAGGACCGTGCCGATTCACAATCTAAAATGACCAAAAGAGTTTGTACTCAACATTGAGAGATTTAAAAACAAAAACAAAACAAGCTTTAGGAAAAAATCCCAAGTTACTTTATGCAGCGGTTCTCAACCTGTGGGTCGCGACCCCTTTGGGAGTCGCCTAAATACATCCTGCATATCAGATATTTACATTACGATTCATAACAGTAGCAAAATTAGTTATGAAGTAGCAATGAAAATAATTTTATGGTTGGGGATTACCACAACATGAAGAACTGTATAAAGGGTCGCGGCATTAGGAAGGTTGAGAACCACTGCATTAATGGTTCATTTTGGAGTAAGAGTTATAGGAATTACTGAGATGGTGTTACCAATATTTTAAAATTAAACATTTCTAAAATGTTTCTTACAGTCACTGGCAGGAAGTACAGAAGAAAAACTACCAATAAATAGCCCATATAATTGCTTTGGTCAACATCTACTCTGAAAAAATCAAGTAATATAAATGACATGTAGTAAAGATACTTTTGAAGTTGTAAGGCAAAATTTTTTAACAAACTGGACTCACAAGAGCATCACTTTTTCTATGCACTACTTTTACCTTAAAAATGTAACCTGAAATCTAACACAACTGTGCCTCTTTACAATAGCCTAGAAGGCAAGGGCCTAAGGAACTGGTCTGATTTTACTACTTTAGATGCTGCTCCTGTGCTCCATTAGTTTCTTGCTGTTCCTCAAATTTACCAACGTTTGTACTTGCTCTTCCCTCTAACTGCAAAGCTCCAAATAGGATTTGTTCAGGATTTGTTCTCTAACTTCCTTTGGTTTCTGCTCTCCTCTTCAGTGAGGCTTTTCGTAATTACCCTCTCTAAAATATCAAGGTACAACCCCTTAACCTGCTTCACCCTTCTCCATAGTACTTACCACCACCTGATTTTTTCTATGACCCTCACTTTAGACTTTTAAATTGCATAAAAACAGGGAGTTTGTGCAGTTGTCTGCTTATTTACATCTAGGCTAGAAAAGAGCTTAGCACACTGTATGTGCAGAGTAACCATTTATTAAATGCTACAATATAACTAACTATTTAAATACCTATTTTGCGCTAAATTGGAACTGAGCCCTAATCTTCAACAACCCTGCCAAAAATGACTTCTTTTTAATATATACATACATACATACATATTTTTTTATTATTTTTTATTGATTTCAGAGAGGAAGAAAGACGGAGAAACATCAATGACGAGAGAGAATCATTGATCGACTACCTCCTGCACCCCCTACTGGGATCGAGCCCACAACCCAGGCATGTATCCTTGACCAGAATCCAACCTGGGACCCTTCAGTCCGCAGGCCGACACTCTATCCACTGAGCCAAACCGACTAGGCAACAACTCCCATTTTATAGATGAAGAAGTGGACACCTATACCAGACTCCATGAGCCTAAAATTCAATTGTCTGTGAATTGGGGAATCTGAATTCACAGTCCAATTCCAAAGCCTATGCTTTTTCCACTGTATCATGGTAATTATGTGACAGCTGGCAAAGTTAACTTATTTTAGTTTCAATTTTCCCAATCCAGAAAAATGTAGGAGTTGTGTAAAACCAATTTCTACATTTCCCCACAGACACCTTAGTTAAATCCACATAATCAGATAATAAGAACCCCTGACCCTAACCAATTTGGCTCAGTGAATAGAGCGTCAGCCTGCGGACCGAAGGGTCCCAGGTTCAATTCTGGTCAAGGGCATGTACCTTGGTTACGGGCACATCCCCAGTAGGGGGTGTTCAGGAGGCAGCTGATCAATGTTTCTCTCTCATCGATGTTTCTAACTATCCCTCTCCCTTCCTCTCTGTAAAAAATCAATCAAATATATATTTTTACAAAATAAATAAATAAGAACCTCTGCAATTCTAAAGATTATTGTGAACCTATTTCCAATGTTGGTTTTGTGGGTTCTTAACCATTACTTAAATTCTATAAAGGCAGAAAATTTTCCTATCTCCTGGAATGCTGAAGACATTATCTTAAAGAGCCAATTCAAATTTTAAAAATGTACCTATGCTCCAACCAAACAGACCTTACCCTCAAAAGAGCAAAAATATCTGGTTTAACAAATATTTGAGTACGAGCCAGACACCACCCAAGATACAAGCAAATACAGCAGTAGAGGAGATCAATTGGTTCCATAGCTCTCATAAAGTACATTTTCGAGGGGAAAGAAAAGCACAGGCAAAGAATTTCTGATATTAACTGTCATACGGAGAAAATAAAACGGGGCTATGTGATCTTGATAGGAGAGGGGCAGTACCTCAGAAGAAACCTTCCCTAAAGACGTAACTTGTAAGCTGAGATTTATAATACTGAGGTGATAACCACAGAAGAGCTAAAGGAACAGCATTTGAGAAGAACGCCAAAGGGAATCAGGGGACCAATCATGGTTAACGAGCATACTGACTTCTCTGGCACTGTTATACCAATCAAAACAATGGAAGAAACATTCCATTAGTCTGCCAATAATAAAAAAGTCATCATTGACGTTTTCGTTTTAACTAGGATCAGCAAAATTTCACAAATATCCCCTTTTATCCTTACATTTATTTTGATAATATTTTATAATTTCACAATAGCTTTTACAGCCCCTCAATCGTCACCACAACCCTAACATATATGACAATACCAGGTTATTATACACTAAGTGGGTGTTTTGTTTTGTTGTTTTTTAAGTCAAGGTTGCAATGACTAAAGAGAAATACCACACATATCCTGCTGGCTAATGGTAGGGATCACAGGGTGTGCTTTATGGCTACTAGGGAAATGCAATATTCCTTCTGTGATATCATGCAGTCTGTCCTTCACTATGAGCAACTGTTTTTTCTTCTACAACCAAAGTGGTATTATAAAAACAAGATCTTGGATTGCAAATATGCTGAAATAAGATTTTATTGATCCCATATGATTAAGCCCTAGACATTTTTGCTTAAAATTACACCATTCCGCCGAAACCGGTTTGGCTCAGTGGATAGAGCGTCGGCCTGAGGACTGAAAGGTCCCAGGTTCGATTCCGGTCAAGGGCATGTACCTGGGTTGTGGGCACATCCCCAGTAGGAGATGTGCAGGAGGCAGCTGATCGATGCTTCTCTCTCATCGATGTTTCTAACTCTCTATCTCTCTCCCTTCCTCTCTGTAAAAAATCAATAAAATATAAAAAAAATGTGGTTTTAAAAAATAAAAATTAAAAACAAAACAAAATTACAACATTCTACCCATTGGGCAGGGGAAAGCAATGAAACAATTCCAAGTTTTAGGTAAGTAACTACCTTACAGTCTATTAGTAAATCTTTAGGCTATATTAAAAATAAAGTAACTATATCAAAAGCATTCTACAGTACTTCTGTAGTGATCTGATCTGTGGTAAGAGTAACACATTCTCACCTAGGAATCACATATTATAAGAGGGACAATAACAAATGGTGCATCGAGTCAGAAAATCATATGGAATGGTTGGGAAACTGGGGCACTATTTGGCCTAGAGAACACACATGAGGGAAGATTAAAGACAATTATGTGAAGGGTACTTGTATGAAATATTATAATTTTTAACCCACATATTTTAGCTCATTATAAAGAAATTTCCCACTATGGAAGACAGTATGGAGTTTCCTCAAAAAACTGAAAATGGAACTCCCATTTGACCCTGTGATCCCACTTCTAGGAATATATCCCAAGAAACCAGAAACACCAATCAGAAAGGATATATGCACCCCTATGTTCATAGCAGCACAATTCACCATAGCTAAGATCTGGAAACAGCCTAAGTGCCCATCAGTAGATGAATGGATTAGAAAACTGTGGTACATCTACACGATGGAATACTATGCTGCTCTAAAAAGGAAGGAACTCTTACCATTTGCAACGGCATGGATGGAACTGGAGAGCATTATGCTAAGTGAAATAAGCCAGTCAATGAAGGAAAAATACCACATGATCTCACTCATTCATGGATAATAGAGACCATTATAAACTTTTGAACAATAATAGATATAGAGGCAGAGCTGCCTCAAACAGATTGTCAAACTGCAGCAGGAAGGCCGGGGAGGGTTGGGGGGCAGGAGGTAGGGGGGTAAGAGATCAACCAAAGGACTTGTATGCATGCATATAAGCATAACTAATGGACATAAGACACTGGGGGATAGGGGAGGCTAGGGGACTGTCTAGGGCGGGGGGGGGTGGGGGGGGGAGGGAAATGGACACATATGTAATACCCTTTGTATTACTTTAAGCAATAAAAAAAAAAAAAAAGAAATTTCTACTAATCCCTAGCTCTCTTAATATTTTTCTAAATCCTTATCTGGGTGGTATATTGATAAAGCCAAGATTATCTGAGAAATCATGCCTTTAACCTCAGCTCCTAAAGACAGATTTTTAAAAAAAAACAAAAAAACAGGAACACATATATGGGCATTTTCACATAAGCTCAAGAAAAATACAAAATCTAGCCTAACAAATGATGTCAAAGGTGCCAAAAATGTCCAAGAATCTATATAATTATACAGTACTAGATTGCTAAAGTTTAAATTGAAGACATTAACTTCCTACATACAATGATTACAGTTATAGAAACATTTTCATAGTTGTTAAGCTTGTTAAATATATTAGAACTCTTTAAAATATTCATTCCAGGTTTTCACTGTATTACATGGATGAATACTTTGGGCTATTTTACAAAAAAACAGTGCATCTATTCAAAACAGTATAATATATTGAAAAGAACATGAAAACAAATTTTGGTAGCAAATATAAAGGGTTACTTCTAACACATAAAACATCAATTTAAGGACAAAAATGTCCAACTTGTAAATAAAAGATGGTAGAACTAAGAGTACTTCTCTCTATTCTAATCTCTCAAATTTTTTAAAAATTCCATTTTCAACAAAACATTCTATTTTAAGAAGTGGTCCCGATGAGGTATGACAGATAGCTCATTTTTACCACCTCAAATGACAGACCAAATGCAGACTTCCACTTGGGGCTAATAAATCCAGAAATAAAAATGTTTAGAGACATAATTATGCTTTGTTCAAGAGATGAATCTGGAGCACAAATGAACCTTAAAAAACAGATTGTCCATTTAGAGACACAGATCAATATACAGAAGTTGCAGAATGGCACAGGAGGCAGAGCTGAGGGAACAACCAGGTTTAAGCTGCCCCTTTTAATGTCTGTCAGCAAACCAGTTAGCCAAAGGAGAATGCTGAAGAAAAAGAATAAGAGGCACCTATTACCAAATATGAAAACAGAAATTCAGACTAACCCAACACACTTCCCCACATTTAAGTATCCTCAAGACTGTATGTTGTGTGTGTGTGTGCATATATATATATACATATATACATGTAAACTAGAGGCCCTCGCAGCCCCAGCTTTGTCCAGAAGGACGTCCAGAAGGTCATTCGGCTGACTGGTCTAATTGGCATATTATGCTTTTATTATTATAGATAACTGAGCTGGTTTAAAGATCAGCAAAAACAAACACTCAACATGCAACCTATTTGAAGAAACTAAGAACAACATTTCAAATAAACAAAGAGTTCAGACATATAGTATTCCATACTCTCAAAGTAATTATAGAACTGTTTTGTTTTTTAAGAGGAAAGTCCTCAAAAAAGTATAACACTGGTTCAAAGATAAGATGACAAGAAAATGAACGCAAACTTGCAGTATTTAGTAAACATAAGGCAAAAATCTTACAGAAAAGATAATCCCCGAACAATTGATATTCAATCCACAAGAGAAGAAATGAAAAATACTAAAAAACTAATGGATCAATAAAACATGGAATACCCACAAAATGGACTAAAAGGAACAGGGTACTGACTGAGTCAGGCTCCAAGATGATGACCCTTGAAAGGAAGCAAAGTGAAAGAAGAGACACAGAAGTCCACATTTGGAATGATTCCATTTATATAAAATGTCCAAATCCACAGAAGTAGAAAGTAGGTAAGTGGCTGCCAGGGGCTGGAGTGAAGGGGAAAAGAAGAGCCAACTACTAATGGATTGAGGTGTTTCTTTTTAGGATGATGAAAATAGTCTGGAGTTAGATGGTGATGGCTGAGCAATAACTATGTGAACCTACTAGAAAATACTAAATTTTATATTTTAAAAAGGTTGAGTTTTATAGTTTATGAGGTATATCTCGTTTTTAAATGTAAAAGAAAAGGAATAGATCAACACAAATTAGATATGTAATAATTTTTAACAAAAATAAATCTGTGAATTCTATAAAAAAATGGGATAAGATTATGTATTAAGCCAAAGCCGGTTTGGCTCAGCGGATAGAGCGTCGGCCTGCGGACTGAAAGGTCCCAGGTTCGATTCCGGTCAAGGGCATGTACCTGGGTTGCAGGCACTTCCCCAGTGGGGGATGTGCAGGAGGCAGCTGATCGATATTTCTCTCTCATCGATGTTTCTAACTCTCTATCTCTCTCCCTTCCTCTCTGTAAAAAATCAATAAAATATTTTTTAAAAAAAAAGATTATGTATTAAGCTGAAGTCACCTGAAATAAGGGGCAAAAGTTAGATACTTCTCATGCAACATACCCACATAAATTCCCCATTTTCTTTCTACTGTGTAATCAATCATCCCTTTAATGGTACTTGTGTTTACTTACATGCTGTATTTCCTGCTGGCTGGCTCGGTAGTTTTTCTTGGTTAAATTGTCCACCAGGTAGCTGATTTGAGACAAGGCCAGCGAGAGCGAGTCAAGATTCATTGCTGGTTGGGGCGGAAGCAGGCGGCCGAGCCCGGCGCAAAATCACCATTATTCCCCTTTAGTCACCTCAGAGGCAGGTTAATGCTTTCCTTGTAATTAGCCTATATCTGGTGTCGTACAGTGTCGTCAGTTCTTCTTTACCAGGGGTCTTACTCTGTTCTGAAACATGGCACCTGTTTAAAAAAAAAATTCAATTTTTAAATTATATTTAATTATATTTTTATTAGGGGAAAAAATGGTTAAAAACCTTCACCTCTCCATCTTAGTACCTGTAATACTAAGAAAGAAAAAAGTGAATTAAGATGCCTCAACCACTACTGATTTTAAAATCCAAGTTTTAAAATCAGGTGGGGCCAGTATAAAAAGAAAATACACCTTGACCCTCGCCCCCCTCCCCCAAAAAAACTGCTACAAGAAAACATAGGGAAGAAGCTCTTGGACATAATTTTTTGGATATAACACCAAAAGCACAACAAAAGAAAAAAACATCAACAAGTGAGACTAGATCAAATGTAGAGGGTTCTACACAATGAAAGAAACAATGAAAATGGAAAGTCAGCCTATGGAATTGGAGAGACTATTTGCAAACCATGTTTCAGATAAGGGGTTAATCCAAAATTTATAAAGAACTCACACAATGCAATTAAAAAAGCAAACTCAGATTAAATACAGGTGAAGAAACTAAACAGACATTTTTCCAAAAAAGACATCCAATGGCAAACAGGTACATGATAGGTACTAAACATCACTAAACATCAGCGAAGTGCAAATCAAAACCAGGATGAGATATCAACTCACACCTGTAAGAATGGCTATCAACAAGAGATGTCTTTGGTCTGATTCCTGGTCAAGGGCACATACCTGGGTTGCAGGTTCAATCCCCACCCTAGTCATTGTCTGAGCTCTCGCGTGCGTGGTGCATGCGTGCATCCGTCTCCCACCTTCCTTTATCACCCGCCCTCTTCCAACCTCTCTTAAAAAAAAATATCCTCCACTGAGGATTAACAATAAAAGAATCAACCAATGAATGCATCAATAGGTGGTTAGGTGATAAAGAAGTTGGGGTGTGTGTGTGTGTGTGTGTGTGTGTGTGTGTGTGTGTGTGTGTGAATGTATCCCTGGCCAGTTTTTTGGCTCAGTGGTTACAGCATTGTCCCTTTGAACTAAGGGACTTGGGTTTGATTCCGGGTCAAGGGCATGTACCTCAGTTGCAGGTTCAATCCCTAGCCTGGTTGGTGCCCAAGCAGGAGGCAACTAATTGATGATGTGCCTGTCTCTCTCATTCTCTCTCTGCCCCCTCTGTTTCCTCCGTACCCCCTCCCCTCCCCGCTTCCACTCTAAAAATCAACAGAAAAAATATCCTCACTCCTCAGGTGAGCATTTATAAAAAAAAAGAAAGTATTTAGCCCTTCAAAGCATAAAATCAACATAAACCTAATTACAGAATGTAGCTCAAGTTCATTAAACTTTGAAAAAAAATATTTTCTTTTAATCTCCACCCGAGGATATTTTCCCATTGATTTTCAGAGAGAGGGAAAGACAGAGAAAAATATCCATGTGAGAGAAATACATCAATTGATTGTCTCCTGCATGTGCCCCGACTAGTGTTGGGGAGAAGCCTGTAACCAAGGTACGTGCCCTTGACCAGAACTGAACTCGGGACCCTTCAATCCGAAGGCCAATGCTCTATCCACTGAGCAAAACTGGCTAGGGCTGAAAATATTTTAATTGGAAAATTTTACCATTATCATCCTTCATTTTATCAGGATTATGTAAAATGCCCCAAATCATCCTCTACCAGTTTACTCCAGTGTACCATATAAACATCATCTGCTAAAGGTAGCCCTCTTATCAGTTCCAACATACCAACCTAACTATATACATTAAATGCTATAAAACACACACACACAAAAGGAAACACTCACCTCAAGTGCCTAATAGAATACAGAATTTATTATAATGCTATGCAACTAAGACAACTGTATATAAGAATGGGGAAAGAGGCCAGACGATGTGGCTCAGTGGTTGAACCAGATTCGATTCTGGTCAAGGGCACATGCCAGGTTGTGGGCTCGATCCCCAGTAGGGGGCATGCAAGAGGCAGCCGATCAATGATTCATCATTGATGTTTCCCTTTCTCTCCTTTCCTCTCTGAAATCAATAAAAATATTGTTTTTAATAAATAAAAATTTAAAAATATAAAAAATAAAAATAAATAAAAGGATAATTTTAAAAAAAAGACTCAGACGACATGCTTCTGGGTCAGGGTTTCATAGATAGCAGAGCAGGCTGCCTCGCTGCAATCTATTAAAAAGCAGCCCTGACACAAGGGTTTGTAAAAAAATTTTTTAAAAAAGAATGGGGAGGAGAGAAGACCTATTTAAAATGCTGATTCCCCACCCTATTCGGTTTGGCTCAGTGGATAGAAAAATGTCAGCTTTCGGGCTAAGGGTCCCAGGTTCGATTCCAGTCAAAAGTACGTACCTCCAATGCAGGTTCTTCCCTGACCGGGCATGTGCAGGAGGCAACCAATGGATGAGTTTCTCTCACATCGATATTTCTGTCCCTCTCTCTTCCACTCTGTCTAAAAATCAATGGGCCCAGCTGCCATGGCTCAGTGGTTGAGCATTGACCTAGGAACCTGGAGGTCACAGTTTGATTCCCAGTCAGAGCACATGCCCGTGTTGTGGGCTCCATCCCCAGTGGGAGGAGTGCAGGGGGCAGCCGATCAATGATTCTCTCATCATTGATATTTCTATCTCTCTCTCCCTCTCCCTTCCTCTCTGAAATAAATAAATAAATAAACCGGAGTGGGCCACATGTGAGGACTACCTCCCATTTTTCTTAAAACCAAATAAATAAATATAAAAATCAATGGAAAAATATCCTTGGGTGAGGATTAAAAATAATATTAATTTTTAAAATGCTGATTTCTAAGCACCACCCTACATCAAAAGAATCAAAATCCTGGTGGGAAGTACAGGACATGGTATTTTGAATACACTCTGCAGGTGATTCTTAGTGCATTTTACATATTTTTTCAAAAAACATTTTTATTGATTTCAGAGAAGAATGGAGAGGGAGTTAGAAACATTAATGATGAGAATCATCAATGGGCTGCCTCCTGCATGCCCCCCACCACCACCACCACCACCACCACCACCACCACCACCACCACACACACACACACACACACACACACACACACACACACACACACACACACACACACACACACGGGCATGTGCCCTGACCAGGAATCAAACCACGAACGACCTCCTGGTTCTTATGTCAACCCTCAACCAATGAGCCACACCAGATGGACTTAGTGCATTTTAATGTTTAAGAACCACTGACCTGCCCTAGCCGGGTTTGGCTCAGTAGATAGAGCTTGGCCTGCGGAATGAAGGGTCCCAGGTTTGACTCTGATCAAGGGCACATGCCCAGGGTGCAGGCTCAGTCCCCAGCAGGGGCGTGCAGGAGGCAGCCAATTATTGTTCTCTCTCTCTCTCCCTCTCCTTTCCTCTCTGAAATCAATAAAAATATTGTAATAAATAAAGTAAAATAAACCCAATGATCTCTGCCTAATACTTACACCCTTATATAATAACAATCCCCTTCCCGTAAGTGTGGGCAGGACCCTTAATACATATGGCTTTGAAAGAAGATAACAGAAAGCCATTCCAAGATTAAGTTACAAAAGACTGACACTGGCATCTGAGAATTAGAGAAACAATAATAAACATCTCACGCCCTGACCAGTTTGGCTCAGTGGATACAGCATCAGCCTGCAGACTCAAGGGTCCCAGATTCAATTCCAGTCAAGGGCATGTACCTTGGTTGCAGGCACATCCCCAGTGGAGGGGTGTGAAGGAGGCAGCTGATCAATGTTTCTCTCTCATTGATGTTTCTAACTCTCTATCCCTCTCCCTTCCTCTCTGTAAAAAATCAATAAAATATATTTTAAAAAATAATAATAATAAACATCTTACAAGAAAGGACAGCAGCACCAACAAAAAACTACCCTGCCCTAACATCAACAGTACCCTTTTTTGAGAAAAATGGCTTTTGCATCTACTTTCTGTAGGGTGGATTCCAAATTTGGTTTTCCACAAACAACACAAAGCCAAGCAAAACTTAAATCTACCAAACGTGCCAAAACCGGTATGGCTCAGTGGATAGAGCGTCGGCCTGCGGACTGAAAGGTCCCAGGTTCGATTCCGGTCAAGGGCATGTACCTGGGTTGCGGGCACATCCCCAGTAGGAGATGTGCAGGAGGCGGCTGATCGATGTTTCTCTCCCATCGATGTTTCTAACTCTCTGTCTCTCTCCCTTCCTCTCTGTAAAAAATCAATAAAATATATTTAAAAAAAAAAAATCTACCAAACGTAAGAGTATATGGCTTGCCCTAACCGGTTTGGCTCAGTGGATAGAGCGTCAGCCTGCGGACTCAAGGGTCCCAGGTTCGATTCCGGTTAAGGGCATGTACCTTGGTTGCGGGCACATCCCCAATAGGGAGTGTGCAGGAGGCAGCTGATCGATGTTTCTAACTTTCTATCCCTCTCCCTTCCTCTCTGTAAAAAATTAATAAAATATATTTTTTAAAAAAAGAGTATATGGCTTATGTGAAGTGGCTACCACTTCTCAGAGCAAGTTTTAAGCATTAATATTAATTCAATCAAATATTTGTTGAGTGCTGGCTATGTGTCAAATATGTGAGGTACATACATCCCTGCATTCCCACTGTAAGGGAAAAATAGTAATCATAAGAAATTATGAAGCATTTTAGGAGATGCTAATATGAAAAAAGAAAAACTATAAGGTAAAGGTGAACCAAATGTGTGTGGGGGTGGGAAGAGGGGGGTGCTGCAATTTAAGTAGGGTGGTCAGAGTGAGCCTTATTGGAAAGTATAGTATTTGAGCAGATTTGAAGGAACTGACTGTATAGCCATACACACATCTGAGAAAAGAACGTTCCAGGCCGTAGCTGGTTTGGTTCAGTGGATAGAGCGTCGACCTGCACACTGAAAGGTCCCAGGTTCGATTCCAGTCAAGGGCACATGCTGGGGTTGCAGGCTTGATCCCCAGTAGGGGGCATGCCGGAGGCAGCTGATCAATGATTCTCTCTCATCACTGATGTTTCTGTCTCCCTCTCCCTTCCTCTCTGAAATCAATAAAAATATATAAAAGAAAATAAGAATGTTCCAGGCAGAGGGATTGGTGGTCAGTCACTACTAAGGCTTCCTCATGGCATGTACAAGGAAAAGCAAGCAGACCAAATTGTAGCCAAAGTAAACTTAGTGGGGGAGAGATTCAGTTGAGGGAAATGAAGAATGCCTGAGGAGGTACAGGGCAGGACTATATCCTGTAGGTGATGAAAGGACTCTGTTTGGCTTTTACTAAAGACAAATGGAGAATCAATGGATGATCTTGAACAGGATGACATGATATTGCTTTTCAAATCACTCTAGACGGTGAACTGTGAATAAACTGTAGGGGAGAGCAAGGGTAGAAATAGGGTAGGCAATAACACATTAAGAATTAGTCACTGCCAAAACCGGTTTGGCTCAGTGGATGGAGCGTTGGCCTGCCAACTGGAGGCTCCTGGGTTCGATTCAGCTCAAGGGCATGTGCCTGGGTTGCGGGCACATCCCCAGTGGGAGATGTGCAGGAGGCAGCTGATTGATGTTTCTCTCTCATCGATGTTTCTGGCTCTTTGTCTCTCTCCCTTCCTCTCTGTGGAAAGTCAATAAAATATATTTTTTTTTAAAAAAGAATTAGTCACTTAGGGGGGTAGGAGGGGCAGGGGGGGGTCAATCAGGGATAAAAGGAGATGTATGTAATACTTTAAATTAAAAAAAAAAAAAAAGAATTAGTCACTTAAACCCAAACATAGACTAAAGAACTCTATACGCTATCTCTATATATAAAAGCCAAGTGGCCAGAACGACAGACCAACCAGAATGACTGAAACAACCGGAATGACTGAAACAACCGAAACAACGGGTTGCTATGATGCACACTGCAGCAGCTAATCGGCCCCCAACCTCCCGCGGTCCCTCCCCCCCCCCCCAGCCCTGCCCAGATTGGTCCCCATTGGGATGGGCAGCCAGACCCCACCCATGCATGAATTCATGCACTGGGCCGCTAGTATATATTATTCCAAAACTAGGTTAGTATATTGAAGTTATCACATCAATGTTTTGTGCTTGCCAAAGTACTTGGAAACTTACTGATTGGGAATGACTAAAAATTTAAACTGAAATACAAGTAATTTTTACAGTTTACCTTCAGACAAACAACCTCAACTTCTGTAATCTTTGGTATATTTGTCGTTTATGTAAAGGGAAGAGAAAAATCCTTTAAAAATCTATGCCACTGTCCTGGCCTGTGTAGCTCAATTAGTTGAACACCATCCTGTGCACTGAAGGTTTGCTAATTAGATGCCTGGTCAGGGCACATACCCATGTTTTGAGCTTGATCTCTGATGGGGGGCGTGCAACAGGCAGTTGATTGATGTTTTGATGTTTCACTCTCATACTGATCTCTCTCTCTCTCTCTCTCTCAAAATCAATAAAACTTTTTTAAAAAAAATATCTATGGCATAAGAGTCGATATATACACAGTACACTTGCCTCTCCATTATCCAACTAAAGAATAAAAGCATTAAGTATGAATAATCCAAATCATGGGCATCCCAAGCTTATGTATTCCTGGACTTAGAAAAGCCTAGTGTAAAAACGTGTGGTTGTGGGGGGTTTTTTAACCCAGCTGGCAAGGGATAAGAAAATACTCAAGGGTAAAATGGCCAACAGGTAGTCAATCAGTTTGAAATGAAAGCTTTGCCAATAATAAAAAATGGATCAAGAGTTGATCCATTATGTCACTACTAGAGGCCCGATGCATGAAATTCATGCAAGAGTAGGCCTGCCTTCCCCCAGCCTCAGGCACCCGGGGTTCCCTCACAGAGGGAGGCCCTGCCAGTCGTGGCCTGAGCCTCCCCCTCTTTCAAGCAATCGTGGATCCCCAACTGATCACCCCAGTGGCCAGTACCCTGAGCCTCCCTCTGCAGGGCGATCATGGGGCTATGGCCGGGCCCCCAACCAATCGCATTGCACCCGCCCTGGCTGGCCTGGTGCCAGTGGGTGTCACAGCGTGGTCCCGGATGGTCATTCCACTGTTCAGCTGTTCAGTCGATTTGCATATTATGCTTTTATTATATAGGATATAGGATGTCACTTTAAAGAAGCAATTTTACTTAATGCAATGAAACTTTATACTAACTTTTTAAAAATGTTTAATGTTTTTATTGATATTAGAGAAAGGGAGAGGGATAGAGAGGTAGAAACACCAATGCCAGAGAAACATTGATCAACTGCCTCCTGCCCCTCCCCTACTGGGGATTCAGCCCGCAACCAGGGCATGCACCCTGACCAGAATCGAATTCTTGATTCATGGGTCCACACTCAATGACTGAGCCACACTGGATGGGCAATACTAACTTTTAAAGAACATTTAATAGCCTGTGTGAATATCTTCTGAATTTTATAAGAATTAATCCAACCCATACATCAGCATAGTACAAAATATTGTTCATGTTAGCAAATAAATCCCTTATTTTTAAAAAGGGAAAAAGTGAAGAGAGCCAGAAAGCATGCTTACCAAGTTCCTGGTCTGAAATCTGAATATTCAGAAAAAGGGTCCCAGTAGTATTTGCAAAATTATAAAGCTGTGCAGTATATAATATACTTAAGACTAAAAGATAATAATGGGGAGTATACTTAAGCTACTTTAAAGATAACTACACCAGCCCTAACTGTTTGGTTCAATGGATAGAACACTGGCCTTGGGAACTGAGGGGTCCCGGGTTCGATTTCAGTCAAGGGCAGACTCGATCCACAGTGGGGGGAGTGCAGGAGGCAGCCAATCAATTATTCTCTCTCATCACTGATGTTTCTCTCTCTTCCTCTCACTTCTTCTCTGAAATTAATAAAAATGTATTTTTAAAAAATACCAATGCCAAAAGAAAACTTAAATTATGTCAAAATTCAATTTATAGTGCTGAAGAACATTTTAAAACTTAAGTCCCTCCATCCAGTGCACATCTCTCAACAGAAGTGCTACAAGTTTTATTACACTGAAGATAAGTAATGACCATTCACAATAATTATAACAGAAAAGACCATCTTGTTGTTTTTTTTCTGGGGGGGGGGGGTGTGAGGGTGGAGGTAAAAGAATGAACAGAGGGGATAAATGGTAATAGAAAAAAATAATTTTTATTTTTAAAGACCATCTTTTTGTCAGGGTAGAGTTTTATATTGTCACAATGTAGAAATGAAAAATGCAAATCTTGTATCTTGTCCTCCAAAAAACTGCTAGGAAAAAAACCTGCATTTTCTTTGGTCACAACTAAGAAAATTTTGTCCAACAAAAACACTGGGAGTATTTTGCAAGGTGTTTGTCAAGTCATTATGCTGTACATCTAAAACTTATATAGTGCTGTATGTTAATTATATTTTAACTGGAGGCCTGGTGCACGAAATTCAAGCACAGGTGCAGTCCCTAGACCAGGCCAGCAATCGAAGCGCAAGCGTCTGCCATGGAAGGGCAAGTCCCTGTTGATCTCCGGGCCCTGGGCAGCACCTGGGCCTCCACACACCCCCCTCCACCTGAGTCATGGAGCCCAAGTCCCCACGCAGTGATGCAGGGCACAGCATGGGCCTCTGGCCGCCCAGCAGCGCCATACAAAGCCGGGCAGGCAGCGCGCTCTCTCCGGGCCGGCTTCACAGACCTGCTCCTGCACAAACCCACAGGGAGCTCGACCTGCCCCTGCTGTCCCAGCAGCTGCAGCTGCAGCCTGGCTCAACCGGAAGAGGCTGTGCAGGGGAAGATGCCATGGGCTCCTCACAGGTGCCCGGCACCTGAGCGCAGGGGACTTCCCCAGCATGTGAGCCCTGGCGTCCCTGAAGATGGTAGCAGAGGGAGTGAAAGCGAGCTCAGTAGACACCCTGCATTCTCACCACACCTCCAAACCCATCACCCCTGCCCCCAGGTAGCCAGCGAGAGGTCGCAGCACGTTGCTACGCCCACCATGTTCCATGCCACCCCCTGGTGGTCAGTGCACATCATAGCAAGTGGTCATTAATTCAAGAAATGTGTAAACATTAATTCTGTAGAACTATTCATGGAGAGAGTCATGATGTTCTTTTTTTAAAATATATTTTTATTGATTTCAGAGAGGAAGGGAGAGGTAGAGAGAGAGAGAGAACCGGGCATGTGCCCTGACTAGGAATCGAATTGTGACCTCCCCTCCTGATTCATAGGTCGACACAACCACTGAGCCATGCTGGTGGGCAGTCATGATGTTCTTAATAATTAAATCCACCAAAGTAAAGTGAATCCTGAACTACAATATTGACCTCAAGAGATTTTTATTGCATGATGAACTTTGTCTTTAAAAAAAAAAGTGGTTGACCACATTGCTTATTCTCACTTTTTTGGTGAATGATCCAATTTATAGATCTTTCTTTTCCTCATATTGAATTCAAGCAGTGTGGGAGACAGAATTAACATTAGAGCTAGAGTAGAAAAATCTGATCTAACCTTAAACGAAGGAAGTCCACCTCACTTTCCTGGACTTCAGTTTCCTGAAGGATGATACCCTAATTCTGTATGACTAGCTTTCAAAGTGTAACCATTTAAAGACGTCAACACAATTATAAATATGTAGCTACAAGAAAAAAAGTCTGTGCTCTCAAAGAACAAAATTCAGGGTGTACTCTTTTCCAAGAATGCCATTGAGTGTACAAATGAAGCATCATTCAGTTACCATTCACGGCAATGGGATATTTGTTTGGGGGAAAGGACAACTCCTTACCCCCCATAAAATGAGACAGAGAACTTAAAAGGCAATATATGGTGCAGCTAAGTAAAACTGGCCAAGAAGAATATAAGAAATCAATTTTGCTTAACATCAGAGAAAATATTTAAGCACACTTGAGTTTGAGCTCCTATGATGGATAATGTTTTGGTATGTACAAACACTGACATTCCAGTTAAAAGAGGCAAAGATGTACTTGGAAACCACTGTAACAGTCTTGATACAGCATAAAATAGCAACAGGTAGGAAGGAATCAACACTTATACAGCTCCTGGCCAAGGTACTTGAAGGACTTTTGAGCAGAGGCTGGCTATTTTCAAACCAATGATTTAGGTGGCAATTTGGCAGTAAAGAACTGCATTCCTGGAATCATTTACAATTAAGATGCATTCACATATTACTTACATAATAAAAAAAACCAATACACAAATGATGGGGAAAAGATACTAGAGATTAGTTAGGAAGCTACTGCAACAAAGACAAAGGGTATGAAACAAAGGAGTAACTACTCTTATGATGGGTCTACATCAAATTTAAAAGTAACTGCATTTCTAAACTAGGAACTATAAATAAGTGACAAACTTGCAAATTATCTAAAAGGGAAACTGTTGAGCTCTTAACATGAAGCTTAATAACAGTAACATGGTGTGTTTCAAAATATGCTTTTATTCCACTTAGTTCATAAAATTAGTCCAACATCTCAAAAAAGCCCTCTCATTCAACATTTCAGGAATTTCCTTCTAATCTAAATGCTAGAACAAAATTAATCAAGACATGTTATCCTGGAGGTTTATGCTAACCTTTCCAGTCTTAAAGACAGAAATGCATTTCTTAAATCTATACCCTACACTCCCAAAGGCTACATTTCCTTCAATCTCAAGACAGGGTTTCAGATAAAGTCTGCACCTCTAATTACTGACTTCTCAAACAATGCTTTTTAATGAACAATGTCTTTTATTTGCTTCAGCTACATTCGTACAAATGTATGAGTAAAAAGTACATTGAAATAAACTATTGTGTATCTATAGGGCACAAAAGGTTTTGAGCCCATGTTAGCTTTGAAACACGGTTCTTAAAAATTGTGCAAACAGAAAAGGAACTGCAGGACTTTTCTATATACAGTATAAGGTCTTAAAAAAGACTCAGGGGGATGCCATTTTGAAACTGCACAGCAGGAAGTTCAGTTTGATCAAAGGGCCATTTAAGAAATGCTTTGGCTAGTATTTTTTTATAATGACTAGAAAGTTAGCTTTGGGGTGTTTTGTTTTTTATTAAAGAATATACTACATTCATAAAAGATAGCATTTCAAAATGGCAGGCTACAATTTTTGTTAATTCAAGAATCATAAACTTCTTACAAAAATTAATGACTTGAAATATTTGAGCATTTAATTAGAATTATTGCGGACAAATTCCCTTCAATGGCATTGAGTGACAAAGGTTTGTTACCTTGTGGAATAAAGGGAAATAAAGACTCAAATTCATAAATTTAAGCTGGTTAAAAAGAAAGCTTTTCGTAACTAGACCAGCATCTCACCAAAAACATACTCTGAAAGAGCAACAGGAATAATTGGTCTTTAAGCATGTTTTGAAGAGCTAACCAAGCACTTCCTCTTCTGTTCTCACAGGCTTTTTGTTTTGCTTTGCTTTTTAATGACTTAACCCAAAGTTATGAGGATGTCACAGTACTCAGCCTGACAAGATACACGTTTAAAACCCCAGTAGAAATTTAGAGACTAGAAGTGAAGAAACTAAGCCAGGAATCTATTGAATGAGTTAGAACCAAGAGCACTTCAGTTCTGTTCCACCTGTGGCCAAACCCTGCCCCCTAAAACTTCCAAGTTACAATCTTAGGCAAGAAAGGGATATCTGTGCAGTTATTAATGGTCAAGTTTTGTGTCTTGGTTCTAAACTTAAGTTTCCACTCAAGGACTTGGGAACCACACTTGTTGAAAAGTGACAAACTCTCCAAACGATTTTTACCAACAAATTCCAATTTAGTCAGAGCACAACTAGATGCCTGAAACTGTATGTACCGGCAGCCCATTTCCTCCTTACACAAGGTAACAATCTGCAGCGTCCTAAGACATTATTACTTAACCTGTTACCATCTACCTTATTAGCAGCTAAAATACCAGGCCGCCAATCTTTGAAGGGAATGTCAACTTGGGCCACACATCACTAACATATTAAAACCCAAACATCGCTAAGGAAAACAAGTTTCTTCTTAATCTGTGTGACCTACCTCCTAATTTTTTACTTGTCCTCCCATTTTTTTTCACCCTTATTCCCATCAAATGGATTGTCATAAAGGCAATGTTCAGAATTCCCTCCCCCCCCCGCAAAAAAAAAAAAAAATACACACACACACACACACACAAAACAACACTCACATTAAATTCACTTCATTTTTGACTGTTAAAACAAATCCCGCCAAGACGATCCATTTACAGAGACATGAGGGAGGGAGATTAAGTACTGTTACTCAACTTTCGGGGAGAAAACAGACTTTTTTTAGCAGCGTCCTGAGAAACGTGACGATGAATGGGAGTGACTTCGAGGGCAAAAGTTTACTTCTCAGAGTTTGTCTTAGGCACCGTCTCCAACCCCCAGGATCAAGCATGTCCCTTTTCTAACCTGCACAGCTCACTGCTAGAGGGGGCATAACTATGAGGGTGAACTCTTCAGAGGGGGGCTGTCCTAGGAGGGGAGTGAAAAAAAAAAAAAGGACTATTTCCGTTTGCAATTTCCCAATGTTGTGTTTGGCCTGCGGGAACCCCCTCCTAGACCTGCCGTTGATCCCTCGCCGGCACCGAGGCCTCCGAGGGCTCGGCTCACTCGGGGGACCCTTCCCACGGCCGAGCACACCCGCCACGACCGCACAGACACTGGGCTCGGGGGGTGGCGGCCGACCGCGGGGCCGAGTGCGAGCGCCCGGGCCCGCGAGCAGGAACAAAACCCGCGGCGAGAAGTAACAAGGAAGTGCTCGCTGCCGCCCGCCCGCCCGCCCCTCCCACCGGCGGGCCCCCGAAAACACCCGGGTTTGACAACGTGCCGGGGGCGCGGGACGGGGGAAGAACCGAGGACCCGCAACTCCCCGCAACCACGTCCCCTTCGCCCCAGGAGCTAGGCCTCGGGGGCCACTCGCCCGCCGCTCGCTCCGGGAGCCCGGGGAGAAAAAGGCAGTTGGGAGCAGCTCGTGGAGTCACAGGAGGGGGCAGCCCGCGCGAAGCCAGGCCCAGCCGCCGGGATGAGCACCCCCGCCGCCCTCGGGGGGGTCTCCAGGCCCCGGGCCAGGGGGCCACCCGGGCTCACCCCGCGCTCTGTCCTCCGCGTCGTGGGGCCCCGACCCCGGCCTCTGCGAGCCGACGGGGGGCCCGGAAGCTCCGCGAGCCGTGGGTGGGGGGAGAGAGTCCACCCGCGGCCGCCTCGCCACTTCCCCGTCCCGACTGCCCCTCACTCGGCGGGGCTCCGGCAAACGCTCCCCCTGGCCCCGTCGGGACCACCCCCGGCGCCTCAGCCGCCGGCACCCGCGCTCCGCGGCTGACACCGCCCGCCGGCCCCGGCCCCCGGCCCCGCTCACCTCAAGCGGCTCCGGCGACGCTGGACACAGGAAACTCCTGGGTCCCCGACTCCGGCTCTCCTCGACCCCCCTCTTCGGTTAACTCCGCTTGTTTCTCGACAAAATGGCGCCGGAGGTCGCGCGCTCACGTCGCGGCCTTTCCCCTCCCCGTTCTCATTTCATCATTCGCTGCCCGCTCGCGGAGGGACGGTCCCGGCAGCGGCCAATGAATGCAGCCCGGCCGGAGCCTCCATCCAATCACCGCCGGGTGCCCGCGGGTTTCAACCAATCCCACACTATCCCTGGCCGAAGTTAAGGAAGAAACCAGGCTCCTGCTAGCAACGACCAATCCAGGCGCCGACTCCGCGGGCTCGGGCCAATGGCCGCTCGCCAGTCCCCAGGGACCGAATCGGAGCCTTCGCGCCTGCGCCCCGACCGAGGGCCAATGGGAAGACGCGCAGAACTTCGATTTGGGGCTTCTCCGACTTCCCACCTGCCCCGAGAAACAATAAATAAGGGGCGGGGGGGAGCCCCCGTAAAACCCTCGCCACTCTGCGCGGGAACTAGTTTGAGTTCGAGGGGAACCTCCTTCCGTCACTCTCCTACCTCTTTCGAAGTGTCAAGTCCAGCAGACTGCGGGGCTTCCCACGCTTAAACATTCCCCTCCCCTCGGGTCCCCCTGGCGTGGAACACCAGCCATCAAAAAGCAAGCCAACCTGTAACTAAAAGGGGTGACGCTCGGCATCCCGGGATACATTAGTGATGCCCCCCTGGCCCCCCGCCCGCCGGACTCCTGTCGCAAAAGGTATGTCTCTTCTTCCGTCACTTACGGCGCCCTAGGGGGAGCAGTTGCATGCTGGGAAATGTAGTCTCCTAGGCGCCACTTTACATCAAGACAACTTTTTCTTCTAGTTTTGCCTGTTAAAGAAGGGATGCATTACAGAGAGGTTGGAAGCTAACCTCTCTTTTTGGCTTACGACTTGTAAGTGATATCAGAAAAGATACCTACGCTCTTTACTCTCAGGGGAAAAGCACAGGAACGTATCTTTGGCTATAATGTATTATATATAGTAGATGGTAGGGTTTTATGGTCATAACTTTTGAAAAAACCTATCCTCCTCATCATCCCCCCACCAACACCACCTCCCATTCTAAGGCTAGGCTCAGAAGCACTACCTTTTGTGCCTAAAAATACCTTTTTTCTTTAATTGTGGTAAAAGCACAACATAAGATTTACCATCTTAACCATTTTCAAGTATACCATACATTAATTAGTGTTACCTACATGCATATTGGTGTGCAACTGAACTTGTTCGTGTTGTAAAACTAAAACTCTAGGCCTGGCTGGGTAGTTCAATTAGTTAGATCCTCCTTTGGGTACCCCAAGGTTCCAGGTTCGGTTCCAGTCAGGGCACATACGGGAATTATCCAATGAATTGCATAGATCAGTGGAATAACAAATCAACGTTTCTTTCTCTTCTTTTCTCTCTCTCCAAAAATAAAAAGTAGTGCGAAAAAACAACAAACAAAAAATTTGTTTCCTTCCTCCAGTTCCTGGAACACACTGTTCTACTTTCTATTTCTAATAGAGTTTGAGTACTTCAGATACTTTGGAATCGTGCACTATTTGTCTTTTTTGTGACTGGCTTATTTCACCTAAATATACTTTTTTTTTTAAATATATATATATATATATATATATATATATATATATTGCTTAAAGTATTACAAAGGGTATTACATATGTATCCATTTTATCCCCCCGCCCTAGACAGTCCCCTAGCCTCCCCTATCCCCCAGTAAATATATATATTTTTTATTGATTTTTTTACAGAGAGGAAGGGAGAGAGATAGAGAGTTAGAAACATCGATGAGAGAGAAACATCCATCAGCTGCCTCCTGCACATCTCCCACTGGGGATGTGCCCGCAACCCAGGTACATGCCCTTGACCGGAATCGAACCTGGGACCCCCCAGTCCGCAGGCCAACGCTCTGTCCACTGAGCCAAACCGGTTTCGGCTAAATATACTTTTTTATACCTGTCTTTCCTTGGTTAGAGGCCAACTCTTTCAGCAAATATTTACTGAGTGTCTTGTGTTTTCAGCAACTGAATGAGACTCAGGAACCCCACATATAGGGAGCGCAAAGATTCCTTCAGTCTCATTCCTAGCTGTATTCCCAGCACCTAGCACTGTGCCTGGCACATGGTAGACATATGAGCAAAGAAATGTTGAGAAATCAGGAGAAATGGACTTAACAACATTATAATGTTACTGGTAAAAGGCCCCTTAAACAGACCAAGGATGAGAAATAAGGCCCATCTATTCATTGTTGCGGTGTGAAATTGCTAAAACCTCTATAGATAGCCCTAGTTGGTTTGGCTCAGTGGATAGAGCATCAGCCTGTGAACACCACAACTAACACCAATGGTTATCCCGGGGGAGGGAAGTGGAATGAGGAAGGGTAAAGGGAACTTTTGCTTTTTATTCCATATGTTACTGTCCTCTTTGAACTTTTTACAAAGAGGATCTATTCATGTTTTATTTGTGTAACTTAAAATATTTTGTTTTTAAAAAACGCACAGAATGTGATACCCATAAAGGTCAACTATCCAAGGTCAACTCTGTCATTCTACAACTAGTTCAGGTCTCAAATGCAGATCTCCTAAAACAAGATGTGTTGAGATAAAGCTGAGTTGCCTTTACCCACTTCAGCCTGTCTTGGCCAGCAAAGTGCTTTGCCACTTTATACTGATGTTGCTCCGAGAGACCCTGGAGCCCACTGCCAGCCCCTCCCCTAGAGCTGCACCAACAACATTCCAGGATTTCACCTGCCTTGGGGCCTTAACCAAACACTTGCAGGATTCCACAGTCGGCTGAAGATCAAAGTCCTTCAACTGTGTGTTTAGGATTCATGGTGGCATGCCCTGGCCAGGTGGCTCAGTTGGTTGGAGCTCCTCCAGTACATCAAAAGGCTGCAGGTTTGATTCCTGGTCAGGGCACATACCTAGGTTGTGTGTTTGATCCCCCTGGAGGCAATGATGGATATTTCTGTCACATCAATGTTTCTCTCTCTCTCTCTCCCTCTCCCCCTTCCTCTCTCTAAAATCAATTTAAAAAAAACATATCCGTGGGTGAGGATAAAAAGATAGATAGATAGATAGATAGATAGATAGATAGATAGATAAAAGAAAGAAAGAATTAGAAAGAAAGAAAGAATGAATGAATTCATGGCGGTGTGTATCCTTGCTGGAAAGCAAAGAGACTGCTTACAAACTGGAAAGGGTATGGAAATCGCCTGGTGCACTTTCTGTCATTTTGCTGAATGACGTAGTTCGAAATCACAGCCAGACCAACTATTTTACTAGAGACCTTCACGAAGGATTCACAGAATCACCTTTTAACTCAGCAGTTATGTGCCCTGAGGTTCAAACATATTTAGAAACAGCTGTTAATTACTCACCTGCTTCCAGTCCTCAGTTAATTGTGCATCCAAGATTCTGGAAGAGCTTGATAAACGCTTTTCAGTGTTTCCTAAAATAGCCTGGAGAGGGAAATGTAGGTGCCGGGAAACAACAGCTTTAGGGAGTTGGGTTGGGGTGGAGGTAAAAATACCTAGAAGAAAAAGGACTTAGAGACGTTGAGATCTGTGCAAGTTATGTTCCAAAATGCTTGGAGATGCCGGGGAGAAGGGTGAGCAGAAATACAGGACCTTACTATTCCGTGTTCCTGTTTTCCAGTCCCATGTATCAGATGAGGCAGTGACTACAATTTACAGTAGTTTTGACGACCATCTGATCTCTGTCCTAGCCAAAGCCACTCACGGACAGCCTAACTCTAAATTCTGATCTCTTCCCAGCGCCGTACCGCTGCCAAGCCTTCTGACTCCCTGGGCACGTGGGCTTCGGTGTGACTTTGATGGCTCTGTGTTGAGGAGAGGACATCTAGGCATGCATATTACAAAAAGCCTGCGGAGAAATCCCAAAACCCAAGACCTAAACTGGGCTGTGGCCCTAATTCTCTGAGTAACCTTAGAAAAGTCACTTCCCCTCCCTGAACTCTTTTATTATTAAATATATATTTTTTTATTTCAGAGAGGAAGGAAGAAGAGAGAGATGGAAACATCAATGATGACAATCATTGATCGGCTGCCTCCTGCACCCTCCCTACTAGGAATCGAGCCTGCAACTCGGGCATGTGCCCTTGACCAGACTCGAACCTGGGATTCTTCGGTGCGTAGGCCGAGCCGACGCTCTATCCACTGAGCCAAACCGGCTAGGACCTGAATCTCTTATTCCCTCTTCACTGTTTTGATGATGCTGGACAGGCATTACGTGGCTCCCAGATTGTGGACTGTGAACTTCTAGGAAGCCATGGACTTATTGTGGGGCCCTGGAATTCTTCTATGCATGAGTTGTTGTTTTTTAAGTCAAACAATCTAGTCTAAAAGTACAACTCTGCATGCTTTATCTCATCCACAACTCAGGACCCTGGGACCTAGAGACTGAGTTATATGCCCCATTTTACAGATCATAACAGTGAGGCTTAGAGAGGTGAGTCACTTACTTGCCCTAGGCCACATCCCCAGTCCTGGCAGAGCAAGCTGACTCCCAGCTCACATTCTCAGCCACCGCCCTAAGCTGTGCTTTGGAAAGCCCCCAGCCTAGGTGACCTCCCAGCTGTTATGTTCAAGGGCCCAGTAGTCAGTAACCAGATGGTTTCCCACCAGGCGATGTGATGCCCCGTGCAGCAGGGTGTTATCAGTCAGTGAGGCTCTCAGGACACTGCTGTGTGTTCGGTGTTTTCCAGCTGAGTTTACATTCGAGGTCTTACATTCTCTCCTGGAAAAGGAAAATGAGAGAAGCAGATTGGGGTTGGGGAATGGGAGACTCCAGCCTCTGGGAAACCCTACCAACAGCTGAGGAAATTCCCAAGAAGGAGCCTGAGCAGGTCAGTGTGGGGCACCATGGGTCCTCAGCCTTATGCACAGGAGAGAGAGGCCAAAGAGGACTAGTTGTCTTGATAGCATCTGTTTCTGTAGAGCAGTGGTTCTCCAAGCGTAGTCCCCTGACCAGCAGCAGCTGCACCATCTGGGAACCTGATGGGGGGGGGGGGTATATTCCAGCCAAGAGCTAAGCCTCTGATCCTCGTATCTTTAGGCATCTTTGAGGAATTGAAAGACCAGGAAGGCTGGAGCCCAGAGGTATCCAGCGACCTGCCCCCGCCTCCCCGCCCCTGCCTTCAGGGTCAACCCTGGATCCTAAGGACTCTGGGAAGCGTTTGAAGGGTTGGGTGCCCAGCGGAAGAAATTGCTGGGGGACTAACCAGGAAGCTACTACAGGAGCCCAGGAGAGGTGGTGGCCTTGAGAATAGAGGCGAGTGGAGCCCAGAGAGGTGGGAGGTAGAAGTGTAGGGCTTTGGCCACGGGTGGAATATGAAAGGTGAAGGAGAAGAAGTGGATTGTCTGCCAATGGGTGCCTCCCCGCCATGAAGCAGGGAAACTGGAGGAGCAGGTTTGGGGGCAGAGATGGTGAGTTCATGAGTTCAGTTTTGGGTTGAAGGTGCCTGTGGTTCACCAGAATGGAGAAATTGAGTGCCCCCCCCCCCCCAGGCCAAAGCTGTGCTGGTGGAGAATGGAGTCAGTGCCCAGCGGGTGGCCCTGGGGGAGCCTTCAGAGCTGTGCTTATGCCCCTGGTTAAGGAAGGAATGGTCTCCAGCTCCTGGGAGCCCTCTAGCCCCTGGGGCCCAGTTCTGCTGGAGGCTGAGTAGGGACCAGAGGCCGGGAGGACTGCATGACTCAGTGTGTTTGTATGCGTGTGTGCGTGTGTGTGTGTGTGTGTGTGTGTGTGTGTGTGTGTGTTAATCCTCACCCAAGGAATTTTTCCATTGATTTTTAGAGAGAATGGGAAGGAGGGAGGGAGGGAGGGGGAGAGAGAGAGAGAAACATCCATGTTGTGAGAGACACATCGACTGGTTGCCTCCCACACTCATCCTCACCAGGGATGGGGATGAGCCTGCAACCAAGGTAAGTGCCCTTGACTGGAAAGGAACCCAGGGCCCTTTTGAGCAGTGGAGCGAGGAGGGGATTGACAAGGCCTTGGGCTGTGTGATAGGGCTGTGAAATCATTTTTGAGGAGGGAGGGGGCAGAAGCCAGATTGGAGTGGGCATCCCAGTTGAGAGAGGGAAGCCGTAGCTGGAGGAGAAGGGAGGGTTTTTTCCTTTCTTCTTTTTTAAGATGGAGAGATTGGATCACATTTAAATGCTAATAAAGTCCTTTTGATGTGATCTGGGTGGAGCTCAGCTCTAGATAGCTGGAGGGACAAAGTCTCCTTCTTCCTTTCCCTAAAGAAATACCTGGGCTTTGATCTTCTCTCCAGCCCCCCTCCTGCGGACCGGGCTGTTCTACTCCCAGGCAGAATCTGTCCAGTGCCAGCCCCCCTGGAGGGCACTGGGACCCACTCTTCCCCAGGGTGCCCATTCCTACCCCCCACCGCCACCCAGGCCTCCTCAGCGTTCTCCCTTCCCCTGGGGCCACCATGTCCTCCCTGGCTGCTTCGGGGGCCTCCACAAACCTCCACCCAGGAATTTGCAAGAAAGGTCAGTGTCCTGCTGTGGACAAGGGCTCAGAGGTCGTTGCGCAGCATTTCCAGGTGGAAAGGGGCCCTGGCACTGAGGACTAACCTGGGACCTGCGGGGAGCAGCCGCTGAGGATGCCCAGGAGGCCGGTCTGTTCTGAGGCACTGGGACCTGGGACGCGGGGGGTCCCTTTTCCACCCTGCCTTCCACCCAGCAAGAAGTCGCCACTTAGACTGGAGCCGACGCATCTACTGCAATTGGAAGCAGAGGCTTGCTCCCCGGGTCGGTCTCGGCTTCCAATTGCAATAGGTGCCTCTCTCCCGTCCATTTCTTTGTTCAGCAGATATTGGAGGCCCTGGTGGGGTAGCTCAGTTGGTTAGAGCATCATCCAGATACACCAAGGTTTTGGGTTTGATCTGCATGCAGTCAGGTCACATGCAAGAATCAACCATAAACGTAACCAATGGAGACAGACAGTAAGGGGGTGGGAGTGGCCGGGGAGAGATCAATGGGGGCAAAAGGAGACATATGTAATACTTTAAACTAAAGAATTTAAATTTAAAAAAAGAAGAAGAATGAATGAATCAATAGCCCTGGCCAGTTTGGCTCCATGGCTAAAGTGTCGGCCCAGGGACGGAACGGTCTCAGGTTCGAGTTCCAGTCAAGAGCACGTACCTTTATTGCAGGTTCTCCAGCCCTGGGTAGGAGCACGTGCAGGAGCCAACCAATTGATGTGTCTCTGTCATATTGATGTTTCTCTCTCTCCCTCTCCTCCCTCCTTTCCATCTCCTTCCCTCCCTCCCTTCCACTCTCTCTAGAAATCAATGGAAAAAATATCCTCGGGTGAGGATTAAAAAAAAAAAAAAAATAGAGTCAACCAGTGAGTGCATAAATAAGTGGAACAACAAATCTCTGTTTCTTTCGAAATCGATCTTGCATTTTAAGGGGGGATTAGCAATAATAAATAAGTAATGTGGGTAGTAAAGGTGCTGTGAAAGGTAATGAAACAGAAGCAGCCCTGCTGGAGGGTTGGGCAGCTGTGTTTGTTTGGGGAGACCTCTCTGGTAGAGGATCTAGGCAGAGACCTAAATGGAGGGAGGGGGGAAGCCAGGCAGAGATCTGGTGGCAGAGGGTTCCAAGCAGGGGACCAGGATATGCAAAGGCCCTGAGGCTGAAGTTTGGGGAGTCTGCAGATGAGCCTGAAGCAGAGCAGTGGTGGAGGAAGAGAGTATAGAATATGAGGTCAGAGGAGCCAGAACTGTGGTGCCCTGTGGGCCGTGGTGAGGGCTGTGGCTTTCATCCTGGTAAAAAGCGCAGCCATAGGGAATTCTGAGCTGAGGATATGAGCTGACCTAGTTTTGAAAGGCGGCTGCAAGGAGAGACTCTAGGAGAGTGAGGGTGGCGGCAGGACTCTCCAAATTAGAAGGATGTTGTAATAGTCCAGGCCAGAGATGATGTGGGTTGGACTAGTTGCAAAGGTGGAGAGAATCCCTAGCTGGTTTGGCTCAGTGGACAGAGCGTCAGCCTGGGGACTGAAGGGTCCTGGGTTCGATTCCTGGTCAGGGCACATGCCTGGGTTGCTGGCTCGATCCCCACTAGGGGGTGTGCAGGAGGAAGCTGATCAATGATTCTTTCTCATCGTTGATGTTTCTTTTTTTTAAAATATATTTTATTGATTTATTACAGAGAGGAAGGGAGAGGGATAGAGAGTTAGAAACATCGATGAGAGAGAAACATCGATCAGCTGCCTTCTGCACACCCCCCGCTGGGGATGTGCCCGCAACCCAGGTACATGCCCTTGACCGGAATAGAACCTGGGACCCTTCAGTCCGCAGGCCGACGCTCTATCCACTGAGCCAAACCGGTTAGGGCTCATCGTTGATGTTTCTATCTCTCTCTCCCTTCCTCTCTGAAATCAATACAAATATTTTTTTAAAAAGGTGTTGAGAAGCATTATCTGTACATAATGATATTAAAGAACAAAAAGGCAATCCAGCAAATTGGAAGATGTAATTGGCTTCATTGAGCAATTCACGAATCATGCAGCATCCCATCCTGCAAGTATAGAGCCCTGGAGAAGCTGTTCAATGAGAACAGGATGGAAGGCTATTATGGGCAGAAACTGGGTGGGACAAGAAAGTTATTAGCAAAAGAAAAGAAAGGATTGCCCTGGTAGGTGTGGCTCAGTTGGTTGAGCTCCTCCCATGCACCAAGAGGTCACCAGTTCAGTTCCCGGTCAGGGCACATCCCCGGGTTGCAGGCTTGATCCCCAGTAGGGGGTGTGCAGGAGGCAGCCCATCAATGTTTCTCTCTCCCTCTCTCTCCTCCCTTCCTCTCTCTAAGATCAATTTCAAACAAAGAAAAGAAAGGATTGTTTCAGGCAAGGTTACCTTCCCTCATACCTCAGCTTCCTGGGGAGGACCCACTGACACGTTACCCCCTCATACTGACCAGAAAACTCCAGGCTGATCAATGAGGAGTACATTCCTGGAGAAGTTAGAAACTGCAGTTTAGTGTCAGGTATTCAGTCTTGGTTTCACGTCACAGGCTTTAGCATAAGTGACTCCATGTTGGGCCTGTGGTTTTCTCTTTCACGATAATTATTTCCAAAACATAGGGCACAGCCTTCACCGTCTCACATCCCAGACAGACTGGGTATGTCAGGGTGGTATGGCCATAGACCTCAATAAGTTTAATTAAAGAAAAAAAAAACTATTAGAGCTAATAAATAAATTTTAAAAATCATACAGTGCTAAAGTTTGCACAACTCACTTTTGTAATGAAATCAAAGCCCTCGACTAACTCTCAGTCTTTTGCATTCAGATATGCACACCCCCCTGAGAGGAAGAGACTGGGGGCTGTGACAGCAAATACTGCAGGAGGAACTGAGGACAGCCCCAGGCGGAGAGAATGTTATCTCGGATGTGGATCCGGGCCTATCTATCTGCCTCCTGTGGCTTTGTAGGTTTCTTCTTGATTAGGGCAGGGTAGGGACAGGGTTGAGGGGCCCTCTGAGATACTGTACCACCAAGGAGACAAAGCCTGCCCTAGGACACAAAACAGTCTGAATTCTAGTCCCCAGGCTGCCTTTCATTGGCTGGAAGGCCCAAGAGTAAGTTTGTTTTCCTGAAAGATGGGGATACGAGTACCTATTCTGAACAATAAAACTAAGTCTGCAGTACACCAATTTGATTTTTTTAAAATGTGTTTTTATTGATTTCAGAGAGGAAGGGAGAGGGAGAGAAAGATAGAAACATCAATGATGAGGGGGAATCATGGATTGACTGCCTCCCGCACGGCCCCTACTGGGCATCGAGCTGGCAACCCCCGGGCACGTGCCCTGACTGGCAATCAACAGTGACCTCTGGTTGATGCTCAACCACTGAGCCACACCAGCCAAGCCACAATAAATTTAGTAAACATCCATCACTGCACATAGTTAATTTTTTGTGTGTGATGAGAACTTTTAAGATCGACTCACTCAGCGACTTTGAAATATACAGCACAGTATTGTTCACTATCGTCACCATGCTGTTCATTACATCCCCAGAATTACTCCTTTTATAACTGGGAGTTTGTACCTTTTGACCACCTTCACCTATTTCCCCCAGAAATAAGATTTTTAAAAAACATATATTTTTTTATTGATTTCAGAGAGGCAGGGAGAGGGAGAGAGAGATAGAAACATCAGTGATGAGAGAGAAGCAATGATCGGCTGCCTCCTGCACGCCCCACAACTGGGGATCTAACCGTGACCTCCTGGTTCATAGGTCGATGCTCAACCACTCACAGACAACACCGTGGACTCCACCAATCTGCCTGCCTCACCGGGTTCCTATAAACTGAATTGGGAGTGTGTGTGTGTGTATGTGTGTGTGTGTGTGTATACAGCACTGTGCCCTGGGGCTCTGAGCTCCCCTACCCTCCCCGTTTTCCTTTCTCTGTGGCCAGCTGAGGAGGAGAGGGGTGCCCTCCTTCCAACCCTCATTGGAAGGGGAGAGGGTGACTCACGGTAGTGAAGCCGCTGTCCCCTGTGTCACCGCAGAAGTTGCAGGCACCCTCAGAGCAGCAGGAGGCGTTGACGGCGGCTCAGAGGCTGTGGGCAGAGAGCAGAGTCAGGCAGAGAGGGTGTGGGCTCCCTGGACTCACCGCCATTGCATGGCAGACACCCCATTTCCTGCTGGATCGGTTACCCCTGATCAAGCTAAACTGGCCTGCCTGGTGGCTTCGCCTGCTTCTGGCCTAAGGAGGGCAGAGAGCCACGTGCCTCCGCAGTAGATGCGCCAAGGACTGGAAGGAGACGGGACTCACTCATTGCCAAGGAGGCCGTGGTCGTAACCAAAGTTGGTCAAAGTATCATCTTCCAGCTGCTCATTCCATTTCTCACTCCAAAGCTCTGAAACAGGACACATATACGGGCTGAGAAGCCCCCTCTTAATCTACCAGGTATATATAATTTTTAAATTGATCACATGTAATTTTAAAAAATTGATTTCTGAGAGGAAGGCAGAGGGAGAGAGAGAGAGAGAAACATCAGTGATAAAAGAGAATCATTGATCAGCTGCCTCCTGCACGCCCCACATTGGAGATCAAGTCCACAACCCGGGTATGTGCTCTGACCGGGAATCGAACCCTGATCTCCTGGTTCATAGATCGATGCTCAACCACCGAGCCGCACCAGCTGGCCTGAGAGCCCCCTCTTGATGGTAACAGTGGTAATGGCTAACCATGATGCAGTGCTCACTGTGCCAGGCCCTGCTCTGAGCCCTTCACACTCATTGTCTCCTGTATCACCCTAACCCTGTGGAACAGGTACCATTGTGTACATTCCCATTTTACAGATGAGGAAACTGAGGCACAGAGAGAGGTGAAAGAGCTTGCTCAAAGCCACACAGCCAGTCAGTGGCAGAGCCAGAATTCAAACCCAGGTTGGTGCTACATCCAAGCCTACCCTCCAAGCCACCTGGCATACTGTCTCCTGCAGGATGAACCCAGAATCTCAGAGAAGTTGACATCTTTCAGATTAGCCTTCCTTACAGACAGGGAAGCAGGGTAGGGGGGGGTAAGGATCAAGGTCAAGCTCTACCCTCCAAATATATTCCAATGTTTTCCATTGATCTCCATTTCCAATGCTTTCATTCTAGTCCACGTGTCACTGTCATCTCTGCCTGGACCAGCACAACAGGCCCTGCTGGTCTCCCTCCTTCTACTCTGCCCTCCCTCCCCCAAATCCCATTCTCCTGCTGAAACCCCTCCAATAGAATCCTTCCCATGGCTTATGACCCCCATGATCCTGCTCATCTCTCCGCCTGCTCTGGGTCACGTCCCACCTGGTTATTCTGCCTCAGGCTCATCTCCTTGTCCTGGAACAGTCTGATCTTGGCAGCTGGCTCAGGAATGATGGTCAGATAGCTCACACCGAGTGCTCCCAAGATCCTAGTGCTTGGTGTGTATTCGCTTCCTTCATCCCTTCCACAACCTTATGGGGTAGGTCCTATGACTGGCATCCTGTGTGACAGATGAGGGAAGGGAGGCACTGGACATGTAAAGGAACTTGGGCAAGGTCATGTAGCTGGGAAATGGGAGAGCTGGGATTTGAACCCGGCAGTCTGACTCTTAGCCACTACTCTGAACAGCTTGCTCAGTATCCAGGAAGGAGGCATTATTATTATCATTATTATTATTTTAAAAAAATATTTTTTTATAGCCTGGCCGCGTGGCTCAGGGGTTGAGTGTCAACCTTTGAACCAGGAGGTCATGATTCCATCCCGGTTGGGGCACATGCCCGAGTTGCGGGCTGGATCCCCAGTGGTAGGTGTGCAAGAAGCAGCCTGTCAATGATGCTCTCTCATTGATGTCTCTATCTCTCTTTCCCTCTCCCTTCCTCTCTGAAATCAATTTTAAAAAATACATATTTTTTAGCCCTAACTGGTTTGGCTCAGTGGATAGAGCGTCGTTCTGCGGACTGGGGGGTCCCAGGTTCGATTCCTGTCAAGGGCATGTGCCTTGGTTGCGGGCACATCCCCGGTGGGGCGTGTGCAAGAGGCAGCTGATCGATGTTTCTCTCTCATCGATGTTTCGAACTCTCCCTCTCCCTTCCTCTCTGTAAAAAATCAATAAAATATATTTTTAAAAATACATATTTTTTAAAAGTGATCTTCTGGTACCATGTCCCAGGGTGGCCAGGCGGGGCCAGCTCCATGGCGCTGTGACCTGGGCAGTCACACAGGGGCGTGTGTTTGGAAGGCTCTCCCTATTGGTTGACTACTCTGCTGCCTTGAATTCTTAATCACTTTTGAACAAGGGCCCCACAAATTATGTAGCAGGTCTTGGGGGCCAGGAAACAGGCCAGCTGCTTGGCCTCCCTTGCCCCTACCCCCAGGAGGCCTGTATTGGCAAGGGAGGTTAGCTTCCCTTTGTG
This sequence comes from Myotis daubentonii, assembly GCF_963259705.1. NCBI lineage: Eukaryota > Metazoa > Chordata > Mammalia > Chiroptera > Vespertilionidae > Myotis > Myotis daubentonii. The sequence goes on along the minus strand of NC_081854.1, from coordinate 51,986,596 downwards.
TTGGAGGGTCTTCAACTGAGGACCGAAGCTGCCTCGTTCTTGTAGCTGGTCCCTGGCCCGCCTTCAGCCCTGTCAGCCTTTTGTAATAGGTTTGGGGTTGGGAAGGGCCCTGAAGGACAGGTGGTGGTGAATTCCACCGGGAACCGTGGGGTTTCCAACTCAGAAGGACCCCGGCAAATCCTCCCATGGAAAGGAAGGGACCCTGAGGCCCAGAGGGGGAAAGAGACCTGTATGAGGCTGCACAGCAAGCAGACTGCCAGAGCGATTCTTTCCTTAGGGCCTGTACCCTGCGAGGGGCCTAGGGGCCGGCAAGCAGAGAAGAGAGGAAGCACGCTCATTTAACGCTGGGCTGGGCCTTGGAAGACTTCTCTCTCATCTTAATTAAACTGTGAAGTTAGGTTTCAGCTCCTGGCAGGCAGGATCCATGCAGGCTGGGAGCAGCCTGCTTGCCTTGGAAGCCAAAACCAACCATAAGCTCCCTTTAAAATGATTTTTTTTAAAAAGGAAGGGGAGAGGGGGGGGGGACAAGAATTTAAAAAGGAAGAAAAACCCTAAAACCAAAACCTGTCTTCCCAGCAGAGCACCTCGGCAGGATACTCTTGGGTAGAGTGACTTGTCCTGGCCACCACCCCCGCTGTGCACACACCCAGGCCCCAGCTGGCCCTCGCCCTCGATGAGAGCTCTCCAGCACTGAGCTTACTTCATCCACCCAGCAAACCTGTCTGATGCTATTTTCGTTACCACTCAGCAGATGTAGAAATTCAGGCTCAGGAGGCAGAGGGCCTGCCCTGGGATTTCTTTTGCAATGCTTTTAGAGCTCACTGAGCAAATGAGACAATGCGTGGGAAGTGTTGAGCACAGGGCTGCGTGCATAGTAAATGCTCAATAAGGATGTAAGATCCCACCAGCTGCAAGTGGTAAAACCGAGATTCAAACTCACACCTATCCATTTCCTGTGCTCTATTCCCATTATCTATCTGTCTAGGGCAGTGGTTCTCAACCTTGGCTGCACATTAGAATCCCCTGGGAATCTTTTTAAAATCCTGATTTCTGGGCCTCATCCTCCGGAAATTCTGTTCCTTTATTATGGGGTGAAGCCACAACATTAGTAACAAAGAAACAGAATTTCCGGAGGATGAGGCCGAGAAATCAGGATTTTAAAAAGATTCCCAGGGGATTCTAATGTGCAGCCAAGGTTGAGAACCACTGCTATAGATGCTTAAAGATGACTTGTGTGGCTCAGTGATTGAGCATCGACCTATGAACCAGGAGACCATGGTTCGACTCCCTGTCAGGGCCCATGCCCGGGTTGCAGGCTCGATCCCCAGTAGGGGACATGCAGGAAGCAACTGACCAGTGACTCTCTCTCATCATTGATGTTTCTATCTCTCCCTCTCCCTTCCGCTCTCTGAAATCAGTAAAAACACATTTAAAACAAAACAAAAAAAAACGACTTGTGGGCGAAAGGCGCTCTCTACCAGATCTCAAATCAGCAAGGAAAGATTCAGTTACATTTATGAGCTATTTTTTGCTCAAGAAGGAAGGATTCCTAACGCATTTTAGACTTTTGAATTTTAAACATCAAAGGATATCTAGGTTCGGGAGTTCACTCTTGTTGATCAGGAATGCGGTTCAGCAGGATGATTGGTCACTGGTTCCTGTCACTTGGGGTCCAGCTGTCACACCACAGCACCCAGAAGCCTCCCTTTTGCTGATATACTTGGTGCCCAGAGGCCTGGCTTAAGAGAAGACAGACTCAGCCATTCTGTTAACCACAGCAGCCAGACAGGCAGGAGGTTGTTGGTGTCAGTGAATGCCTAAAGCTCCTGGTGCAGCTGGGAGGCTCAGCGACCTCCCCTCACTCGCTACACAGCCCTGGTCTGGTGGTTGTTCCTGGCCAGTCCCATCCCCTTTGCCAGCCTGAGCTTCTGGGCAGAAGCTGGCGGGACAGCTGGCACCTGCTCTCTCATGGGCATTTTGGAGCCCCAGGGCGGATGCGAGGTTGCAGGAAAGCATGGGAGTGGGTTGGGATTGGCTGGTTTAGTTGGAGGTTAATTGCAGGGCTCCAAACCCTCTATGTCCCCAGGGCCAAACAGGGACCATCGCGTACATGAGAGAAGCTGTAGTAACTGGAACACGGGGTCCATCAGCCGTAGCCGGTGCTTCCCAAGCAGGACTGAGGACCAGTGGTACTAGAAAGTCCAGTTTCTCAGGGAAACTGGATGTCCAGAGTTTTTTGTGTAACAGCTCTTAATTTTAAAATTCTGCTTCCTCCTTTTTTCCTCCCTTTCTATTCCTTCCTTCCCCCTCCTCGCTCTCTTTCTTTCTTTCGTCTTCCTTTTTTCTTCTCCTCTTCCTTCTTCTATTTAAAATGCAGGGTGGCCGAAACCAGTTTGGCTCAGTGGATAGAGCGGCGGCCTGCAGACTGAAAGGTCCCAGGTTCGATTCCGGTCAAGGGCATGTACCTGGGTTGCGGGCACATCCCCAGTGGGAGATGTGCAGGAGGCAGCTGATCGATGTTTCTCTCTCATTGATGTTTCTAACTTTCTATCTCCCTTCCTCTCTGTGAAAAATCAATAAAATATATTTAAAAATAAATAAATAAATAAATAAATAAATAAATAAAATAAAATGCAGCCGAAACCGGTTTGGCTCAGTGGATAGAGTGTCGGCCTGCAGACTGAAAGGTCCCAGGTTCGATTCCGGTCAAGGGCATGTACCTGGGTTGCGGGCACATCCCCAGTGGGAGATGTGCAGGAGGCAGCTGATCGATGTTTCTCTCTCATTGATGTTTCTAACTTTCTATCTCCCTTCCTCTCTGTGAAAAATCAATAAAATATATTTAAAAATAAATAAATAAATAAATAAATAAATAAATAAAATAAAATGCAGCCGAAACCGGTTTGGCTCAGTGGATAGAGCGTCGGCCTGCAGACTGAAAGGTCCCAGGTTCGATTCCGGTCAAGGGCATGTACCTGGGTTGCGCACATCCCCAGTGGGGGGTGTGCAGGAGGCAGCTGATTGATGTTTCTCTCCCATCGATGTTTCTAACTCTCTCTCTCTCTCTCTCTCTCTCTCCCTTTCTCTCTGTAAGAAATCAATAAAATATATAATAAAATAAAATAAAATGCAGGGTGGGGCCCTGGCCGAGTAGCTCAGTTGGTTGGAGCTTTGTCCGGATGCACCAGGGTGGTGGGTTCGATCCCCTGTGAGGGCACATGCAGGAATCCAGTGAATGCATGGATACTCGAAACAGCAAATCAATCTCTCTCTCTCTAATCAGTAAATTAAAAAAAAAAAAAATTGCCCAGACGGCATGGCTCAGTGGTTGAGCATCGACCTATGTGAACCAGGAGGTCACGGTTCGATTCCGGGTTGCAGGCTCAATTCCCAGTGTGGCGCATGCAGGAGGCAGCCGATCAATGATTCTCTCTCATCGTTCATGTTTCTATCTCTCCCTCTCCCTTCCTCTCTGAAATCAATACAAATATATTTTTAAAAATAAATTAAAAACCCTTTATAAATAAATAAAGGGCGGGGGAAAGTATGTCAATAATTTGCTAGAATGGCTCACAGAACTCAGGGAAACGCGTTTGCCGGTTTGCTACAAAGGATAAAGGATACAGATGAACAGCCAGATAAAGGCGTAGGTACATCAAGGGAGGAACAGAAGGGACCCGGGGGCAGGAGCTTCTGTCCCCGTGCGGCTGGGGTGCATCACCTTCCTAGTACCTGGCTGTGTTCACTAGCTCAGACGCTCCCAGCCAGGCACTCAGGACTTTTATGGCAGCTCCACCACGCAGGCAGGATCAATGATTAGCTCAATCTCCAGCCCCTCTCTCCTCCCCGCTGCCCGGAGGACAGGACGGAGGATGGGTCTGAAAATCCCAAGCTTCTCTTCCTGGCCTGGTCTCCCTCAGGACCAGCCCTGTCCAGGAGTCCAGTCCACCGGGAGTTGCTGCATTAGAACAAAGGCACTCTTTCCACTAGGAAATCGCGAGGGTTTCAGCAGCTCTGTGCCAGGAGCTGCTGGCAGCATATGTCTATCTTCTATTGTTTCACAAGCTCTATGGTTATCAAAGAATGGGGAAAGGCCCAGGCAGTCTCTGCCACAGCAAACATTGTAATCTACGGATCAGGAAATCAAGACCCGAGGAGGACTGCCTAAGGCAGTGATGGCGAACCTTTTGAGCTCGGCGTGTCAGCATTTTGAAAAACCCTAACTAAACTCTGGTGCCGTGTCACATATGGAATTTTTTTGATATTTGCAACCATAGTAAAACAAAGACTTATATTTTTGATATTTATTTTATATATTTAAATGCCATTTAACAAAGAAAAATCAACCAAAAAAATGAGTTCGCATGTCACCTCTGACACGCATGTCATAGGTTCGCCATCACTGGCCTAAGGCCTCATCATACGCAGAAAAGCTAGATTAGAACATGGTCTATAGTAGACATTCAATTCATATTTAATAATAATTATAAGCTTCAAACATCAAACTACTCATATATGTAGGTTTTTAAAAAAGATATTGATTCTTTTTTTTAGAAAAAAAGAAAGAGAGAAACATTGACCTGTTGTTTCATCTATTTACATATTCATCGGTTGATTCTTTTTAAAAATATATTTTTATTGATTTCAGAGAGGAAGGGAGAGGGAGAGAGAGAAACATGAATGATGAGAGAGAATCACTGATGGGCTGCCTCCTGCATGCCCCCCACTGGGGACCGAGCCCACAATCCAGGCATGTGCCCTTGACTGGAATTGGACCTGGGACCCTTCAGTCTGAAGGCCGACATTCTATCCCCTGAGCCAAACCAGCTAGGGCTGATTCTTTTTTTATTATTATTTATTGATTGATATTGAGAGAGAGAGAGAGAGAGAGAGAGAGAGAGAGAGAGAGAGACCTGTTGTTCCACTTATTTATGCATTCATTTGTTGACTCTTGTATGTGCCCTGACCAGGGATTGAACCTGCAACCTTAGCATATCGGGACAATGCTCTAACCAACTGAGCTACCCGGCCAGGCGAGTTTCATTTTTCCCCTGGAGAACTTTCTTCTGTAGCTCTCCATATTCCTGCGACAACTGAGTGGCTACCTTTTGGTCGGCTGCCCAGCAGCCTTTCTGGAACCACCCTCATAGGTCATTCTTGTGAAGCTGACTCTGCTTCCTGGATGCTTTGCCTTCTGCTTTCTTCCTTTACAGCTCTGTTTTGTGGAAGCATGTTCCCCAGTGACTTTCTAAGAAAGGCTGCATTTATATACTCCCATGCTTACCTGGAAATATTTTTATTTTAGCCTCACACTTGATTGAGAGTTTGGTTGTATACTGAAATCTAGGTAGAAAAATTTCACTTAAAATTCTGAAGGCATTGCTATCTTCTAGCTTGCAAGGATGCTAAGAGGAATGCCTCTTCCCCTCCTGGCCCCCACGCCTCCCCTCCGCCTCTCTCCACCCCACTCGCCATTCCCCCTCCTCCCCCCATCCCTTACCATCTCAGAAAATCTTTGATATTCTCTTTATTTCCAGTGTGCAGCTCTTAAAATTCAATGTACTGGCCTCAGTATGGAGACTCATCTCTTTCAGTTTTGGGAACTTTTCATGAGTTATTTCTTTGATAATATTTTCCTTCTTTCCTCCCCGCTCTTAGCCCCCCCTTTTTTCTGTTCCCTATTTCTGGAGTTCTAGTTAGACAGATGTTGGACCTGAGTTGAAACTCTAGTTATCTTATCTCTTTTTTTCCATCTCTTTAGTCTTTTCTGCTTTTTTTTTTCTTCTGGGAAATTTTCTTAACTTTTCAACTCTTCTTTTAATTAATTATTTTATTTTTTTAAAATATATATTTTATTGATTTTTTACAGAGAGGAAGGGAGAGGGACAGAGAGCCAGAAACATTGATGAGAGAGAAACATCAATCAGCTGCCTCCTGCACACCCCCCACTGGGGATGTGCCCACAACCAAGGTACATGCCCTTGACCAGAATCGAACTTGGGACCCTTCAGTCCGCAGGCCAAACCAGTCAGGGCTTAATTTATTTTTTAATTTGGTTGTCACACTTGTAATTTCGTGGTGCTAGATTTTATTTTGTTCATTTTTCAAAGCACTTTTTTCTTGTTTTATTATTGTGATATCTTTTTTTTTTTGTGATATCTTCTTTATCTCATTTTCATTCTCTCTAAAGAACTTCTTCAGACACTTCTTTTTTGTTGCTGTTTTAATATATTTTTATTGATTTCAGGGAGCAAGAGAGAGGGAGAGAGAGATAGAAACATCAATGATCAGAGAGAATCACTGATTGGCTGTCTCCTGCATGCCCCACACTGGGGATCTAACCCACAACACGGAGTGCCCTGATGGGAAATTGAACCATAACCTCCTGGTTCATAGGTCAATGCTCAACCACTGAGCAACATTGGCCAGGCTCTTTAGACACTTCTTTCAAAGCAAATCTACTGGCAACAAATTCCCTCAAATTTTCCCCCTCAATTTTGGTTTGTCCGAGACTGTCTTCATTTCTCCTTCACTTTTGAATCATTTCACGGACCACAGAACTCTAGGTTGGTGTTTTTTCTCTCTCACCTTTGAAAATATTTCACTCAACCCTCTTCTGGTTATATGGTTTCTGAGGAGTCAGATGTAATTCTTTGCTTCTCTATAAGTAAAGTGTATTGTTTGTTTGTGTATGTATGTATGTATGTATGTCCTGGCTTCTTTCAGTTTTTTTCCCTTTATCTTTGCTCTAAAAAAATTTTTTTAATGACTATGTGTCATATTTTTTGGCATTTATCCTGCTAGATTTTCTCTGAGCTTCCTGGATCTGTGGTTTGGTGTCTGACATTAATTTTGGGGAAATTCTCAGCCAGTATTATTTCAAATATATTTTCTGTTCCTTTCTCTCTTCTCCTTCTGGTATTCCCATTATACATATGTTACTCTTTCAGTCCTTGTCTCTACTAAAAGTAGTTACTCTTTCAGTAGTTGTTTCTTTTCTGTTCTTTTTTTGACTTTTTTTTTCTATTTGCTTTTCAGTGTTGAAATATCCTGAGACTCAGATTCTTTCCTAGAATTTCCACCTGTCTGGTTCCATTGCCCATCTACTTTGCCAATTAGAGCCCTTAGCATTTTAATCAGAGTTTTTTTTAATTCCTGGTCTGATAATTTCAACATCCCTGCAAGAAGCCTAGCTCTGATGTTTGCTCTGTCTCTTTAAACTGTGTTTTTGGTTTTTTTTTGTTTTGTTTTTTTGTGGGTTGGTTTTTGTTTTGTTTTGCCTTTTAGTATGTCTTACAATTTTTTCTTTATTTTTCACAATTTAAAGAAATTTTAATAATACACTTTATTTAACCCGATACATCCTCACAATTTTTTCTTGATGGCTGGACTTAATATCCTGGGTAAAGGAACTGCTGGGCCTTTACTGAGGTGGTGGTAGGGTGTGGAGGCCGGGGCAGTGTTCTACAGCCCGATGATCCGATCAGTCTTTCAGCGAGCCTGCATTCTGCAGGTGAACTTCACATGTGCCTCTCAGTTCCCCTTCCAGTCCCACCAGATGGCTAGAGCGGGCTGGAGCTGGGGACTCCCTGTCCCCCAGCTGGAGGGCTAGAGCTGGCTGGAGTTGGGTCTTCCCCTGCCCGTAGGTCAGTTAAGTTCTGATAAAACCCCACTTCTCCTGAGGACAGATCCTATGAAGAAGGGAATGAATGCTAGGGCACTTTTCAAAGTAGTTCCTTTTATCCTTCTGCCAGAAGCACGAAGGGGATTCTTCTGTTTACAGTGAGAGCCTGATGGAGCTCCGGGAGGTAAAGTGTGGCCACCTCCCCACCCGCTATGACTGGGTCCCCAGGAGCTTGTATCTCTGACTTGCCTGAGTGAGCCTGCAGCAGGTCATCGATTATAGTTCCGGCTTCCGCACCCTGGCACTGGTTCCCGTGGAGGGTTCTGCTGGTGAGTCTCTGCTGCATTATTTGTCTGCAGCGCTTGCTCCTTCCCTTCCAGGTACACCTAACCTGACGTATCTTACCGATCTAAGAGTTGATGGCTTTCCAGCTTGGTGTCAGGATGGAGTGAGCATGTCCGTGCTCCTTGCATGTTGGAGTGGAAATACATGGGTTTCATTTTTAATGGAAAAATGACCAAATGGGTGGGTCCTGTGCCTGTCTCCCTTCCCTCCCCTCTTGCTGGGGTCCAACCCCAGCAGGTCCAGGGGTCCCCAAAGGTGTGGACGGAGTTGGCGAAGAAGGAATGGCACGGAGACAGCGTTCAGTTGATCAGCAGCCTAGCCAGGATCTCTAGCCAAGTTCTGGTCAGGATCTCCAGCGAAGTTCTGGCTAGGATCTCCAGCCAGGTTCTGTGTCCATGTTCTCTTGCTAGGTTCTCCAGCTAGGTTCTGTTCAGGTTCTCCAGCCAGGTTCAGTCACCAGGTTCTAGTCAGGTTCTCTTGTCATGTTCTATCCAGGTTCTGTAGCCAGGTTCTGTCTCTAGGTTCTTCAGCCAGGTTCTCTCACTAGGTTCTGTCTCTAGGTTCTGTGGCCAATTTCTGTCCAGGATCTTTTGCCATGTTCTCTCGCTAGGTTCTGTCTCTAGGTTCTGTGGCCAGTTTCTGTCCAGGATCTTTTGCCATGTTCTCTCCAGCGAAGTTCTTCTGTCTCTAGGTTCTGTGTCTAGGTTCTGTGTCCTGTTGTCTTGTTACATCTGTATTTATACCAGTTGATTCCAATCCTATCAATCTCTATTCCAAAGGTTAGGGCGTTTCTTATCTCCATTCCAGGGAGTAAAGATTATGTAGCTTAAGCATGATTGTTCGTAGTTAAAGTGATTAATTACCCGCCTGGCACTTAGTTAAGGGGTTTTATTCCCTCCCTAATTTCAGGGGAAAATCCCTACCTGGGGAAACAACCTTTCTCAGAGAGGTGACCTTGGTTAAAACACATAGTGCCAAGAAGGTGAGCAAACATATTAAGAACAGTATGCCATATATGCCAGGTGCCTTGAAACAGCAAGGATGGACCGGCTCCTGGCACCCTCTCCCCCAGGAAACGCAGTGTTTGAAGGACAGCGTGTCTGCTTGTCTTCCTGGCGACACTCTTTGGCCTTCTGCCACACCGACTGAAAATTTTATTTTGAAGATCTACTGGCTTTACTGAGTGATTTGTGAACCTGCCAGCATACCATCTAGCAACTAGGAGGGCACGCCCCTTTATATATATATATATATATATATATATATATATATATATATATATATATATATATATATATTTTTTTTTTTTTTTTAGAAATTTTTTCATTGTATCTTAGCAGTGAATTGTTACCAAATCTGGATTTGCAATATCTAACCTCCACCTAGCACACTGTTAGTCTACCCACAACTGCTAGTTTCTGTGATGGATTGGTCTGAGTCCCCCTCCAGACCCGAGGCCCTGCCCGGGTGTAGGGATTTCACTTAGAATTTCTAGGCAGCAGTGGGATCACCAGGAGCCCTGCTGACTCAGAGGCCTGGGGTCACTCTGAGGCTTGGGCGCCTCACTTCCAAAAGCAGACGTTACACAATGGTGACCTCCAGTGGCCAAAGGGAGAAACTGCAGTGGCACACTCCTTCCTGGAGAGAGCTGACCAACATAACCCCTGCTTTCTTCCAGGCGCGTCCCAGAATTGGGCCGTTTGTCTTTAAGGTTCAGAATATCGACATCGACAAGGTGGACACCCTCATCCCGACTTTAGAGGTGAGGAAAGCGGGGTTCAGAGAAGTGAACGGGTTCCCTGAGTTCCTACGGTGTCAGGGCAGTGCTGAGACCCCACCAGTCCCTGCTCCTGAAGGTCTGGTCCCGGAGCCAGAGCCCGGGCGGCACTGGGAGCCTCGGCTGCAGACCCCAGGCCCCACCCAGACCCAGCGAATCCGAATCTGTGCCCTAAGCCGTTAAGAGCTCGGTCTGCGGCCCTCGGGCGCCGCGCTCTGCAGCAGGTGAGGGTCGGGCTGGGGCCGAGCCGAGGACCCGGAGCTGCCCCGCCGCCGGTCTGCGCGGCTGCCCCGCGGGCCCGGGGACTCGGTTCGTCCGTCCCTGCGCGGCGCGCTGCTCCGGGGCTGCGTCCCGGCCCTGCCCGCGGGGTGCGGGGCGGTGGGGACAGGAGGACGGGGAGGGCCGGCCCGGGACCGGGACCGGGCGGCTAACCGAGTTCCCCGATCGGCTCATTCGGCGGAGGCCTGGCTCATTCTGCCTCCAGGCCTGCCCGATGGCCGACGTGTTCGTGTACGGGACCCTGAAGCGAGGCCAGCCCAACCACAAGGTCCTGCTGGACGCCACCAACGGCTGCGCCACCTTCCGGGGCCGGGGCCGCACGGTGGAGCCGTTCCCCCTGGTGATCGCCGGGGAGCATAACATTCCGCGGCTGCTGAACCTGCCGGGGCGCGGCCGCCGCGTGTTCGGGGAGATCTACGCTGTGGACGAGCAGATGCTGCGCTTCCTCGATGAGTTCGAAGGCTGCCCGGACCTGTACCAGCGCGTGCGGGTGAGCGTCGCGGTGCTCGAGCCCGAGGGCGCCCCCGAGGAGCCCCCCGCCGCCGAAAGGCGCCTGCAGTGCTTCGTGTACATCACGGCCACCCACCCGCCCGAGTGGGCCCAGCTCCCGCACCTCGACAGTTACGACTCGCAGGGGGCGCACGGGCTCCGCTACAATCCACGGGAAAACAGATAAAAGCCCAAGGAAGGCTCCCCAGCCAGGGGACACAGAGCCCCGAGGATAAGATCCCCTTGGCGTGGTCTGCACGCACTGAATGCAGAAGCCTAATGATGTCCTTGGAAACAAATATTTGTAAAACTCCATCTGCGGGAAAAGAAAAGACTCTTTCTTTTACTGTCAGCCAATTTCCTAGATAATTTTGACATACCAATAACAAGATTGTGCCTCCCATACGGCTTTATTGCTTGCTGCTTAAAGAGCATTAGGTTTTTGAATGTCCTGGGTAAGACAAATTTAGGATTTTAATTCCCCTAAATGGCATTTCAGGAACTCACATGTTATCACACTTTTCTTGCTTCTCTGTCTGCTTTGCTTTAATCTGAAGATGACATTTAAAATGAATGTGAAGACTGTGTTGCAGCTAGATTTTAGCAGCCCTACTCTATTGATTCTGACCTGTATAGCACCAAGAAAAAAAAAATGCTAAGCTGATCTTGGATGTCTCAGTGTAATAAATAATAAAAGAAACTCAAGAAAAGCATGCTGCATTTTAGAGTAGTTTTGGAGGACATACAACATTTTTCTTCACAATTTTCAGATCAAGCTTATTAAAGAGACTATTAAAGATGATCATTTAAAATTAAATGTTTTAGAAAATCAAATATATATATATATATATATATATATATATATATATATATATATATATATAAAAGAACTCAGTATGCGGGTTAAAGATGGAGAAGCACCGCCTTGTCCTCCCAAGGGGAAACTGAGTTTTCATATTTCTTCTCTAAACATGGATTTCTGGCTATAAAACACTCTGTCATTGTCATGAGCCTTATTTTTTTAAAAATATTTTTATTGCTTTTGGAGAGGAGGGGAGGAGACAGAAAAATCAATGAGAGAGAATCATCCATTGGTGGAGAGGAGGGGAGGAGACAGAAAAATCAATGAGAGAGAATCATCCATTGGCTGCCTTCTGCACCCCCCGACTGGGGACCGAGTCCGCAACCCGGGCATGTGCCCTGATGTGATCTCCTGGTTCATAGGCTGACGCTCAACCACTGACCCACCCCGCCGGGGGTCATGTGCTTTCTTACACTGGCTGCCCTTCTCCCCGGGAGGTAATGAAGTCAGTGGTTACCGTTCTACTTTAGAGATCGGGAAAGGAGCCCAGAGAGGTGAAGCGCGACTTGCCTAGAGCTACTTGCCGGCAGGCATCACACCATCGAGGCGGACTGGCTGGGAGAGCGACCGCAGGGCTCCCCGAGATGTGGTGCTGGTGCCCACGTGGGGGTTGTGGGTTCCTGAGCTTGCCTTCTGGGGTCCGCTGAGAGTGCCTATCGCTTGTTCGTCCACGTGTGGGAGAAGGCTGTCTGGCTCGTTTTACTCGCTGTGTGTCCCTGGCCGGCTATTTAACATCTCCCAGCTTCCGCTCCTTCATAGAGCTGTGAAGCCCCACTGAGAATGATGAACCGGGAGGCCATGGTTCGATTCTTAGGGCACATACATGCCCAGGTTGTGGGCTCAATCCCAGTGGGGGGTGGGCAGGAGGCAGCTGATCCATGATTCCCTCCCATCATTGATGTTTCTAGCTCCCCCAAATCAATAAAAACATCTTTAAAAAAAAGACATGACTAGGCCCTGACCAGTTTGGCTCAGTGGATGGAGTGTTGGCCTGCGGACTGAAGGGTCCCAGGTTTGATTCCAGGCAAGGGCATGTACCTTGGTTGCGGGCACATCCCCGGTGGGGTGTGTGCAGGAGGCAGCTGATCGATGTTTCTCTCTCATCGATGTTTCTAGCTCTCTGTCCCTCTCCCTTCCTCTCTGTAAAAAAATCAATAAAATGTATTTTAAAAAAAAACATGACTAGGATTAAAAAAACACCACTTGTAGTTTCCAACTTGGTAAAGAGAACAGGATGGTGCCCATTCCTGAGACAGGGGTTATAGACAATAAAGCTAGAAGGCCCTGCCTCACCCCATCCTCCACCTTCACCCCTCCCCACCCCACCCGTCAGCAGTGGCCTGGACTCTGCCCCCAGCACCAGACACAGGTCACACAGCTCAGTAGCACAAGCTCCTTTTTATTAACCACCTTCCCTGGTCTGAATGTGCCCGAGTAGAAAAGAAACAGTAAAATGCCCCAGCAGGGAGGGTCGGGGCTCCTGAGTTTGGGCTGAGAGGCCGGATTCCAGCCCCTTTCCCCGACGGATGCTGTGCAATGACTCCCTTACCTCCCTCCACCCCTGAAATCCAGCGTCAGGAGGCTGAGCGGCCATGCTGGCTGGGACACCCTCCCCACCTTGTCAGGGATGGGTGCTGGCGGGCCTGGTGAGGTGCAGCGGGCTGGGCTGAGAGGAACCAGCAGAGGGGCTCCGGCCCCAGGGGCCAGGAGGTGAGGAGAGGCGGGTCCCCAGTGTGGGGGCTGGGCAGAAGCCTATGGGGCCTCCCGCCAGCCTGTTTCCTAGATCTCACTGCCCTGACTGGTGGGCTGCTGGCTGGGGTCCCCATACCCGGCCCAGGACAGAGGTTTGGGGCAGGAGGGGCCGGGGAAATGCTGGGTGTTCCAGGCACGGGAAACCTGATGGGCATGTGCAATGGGAGAAGGGCCCCCCTCACCATGCCTGGGGCATAATCCAGGTGTGACCTCAGTGTGACTGTGTGGAGCTGAGGAAGTTGACAAGGGAGGGTTTGGCAGCCTGCCCCCCCCCCCCCAATACTTATGTGAGCAGGAGATTGAGCTACATAGACAAATGGGGTGGGGGGTGAAGAAGGGATGGGGTGGGGGAAAGGCAGACAGGATCCAGGTTGAAAGTGCCAGGCTGGCGGAGCTGCCTTCTCCTGCTGCCCAGTCAATGACAGCTCGGCACCCTGCGTGCCTCTGGGCTACCCCATGGGGAACGGAAGGGGAGGAAGAGAGCAGCAGTCATTGGAGGAGAGGGTGGCAGGCAGGTTCACCTTGACCCTGGCCAGCCCAGCCTGCACAGGTCCGAAAGGTCCCCAGCCTTCTCCATCACCCACTTTTGTGCCTCTGAAAAGAGGGGCCCATCTGGAATCTGAGAGAGAAGCACCCTTCTCTCCCCCCGCCACGGGGAAAGCTAATGGAGGCGGAGTGGGAGGCGGAGTGCTCACAGCACTGAGGCACGGGACGGCCCCTGGTCCCTGGCTGAGCCGGGTGGGCACCGTTTGTAAACATAAGACTTGGTGACGTCTGGGGATGGAGGAGGGGGACGCCCGGACCCTGAGGTTTGGGGAACATAAGACTTGGTGACGTCTGGGGATGGAGGAGGAGGGGGACGCCCGGACCCTGAGGTTTGGGGAGAGACACTCGGTGAGGCCCCGAAGCCTCGGGGAATGTCAGTCAGCCGTGGGAAAGAGGGCTGCGGGCTCACCGTGGGCCCAGGAGGGAGTGGGCGAGGCACGGACTCTACCTGCCTCTGTGCATCCGTGTGAATTCAGCGCTACCTTTGGGACTGGCCGGAGCCCAGAGGAAGCCACTGCTGGCTGGTCCGAGGACAGACGGAGCAGGCGTGAGTCCTGGGGAGGGAGCACAGCCCCTGCTCTATGGAGAGGGCGCCCCCATTTCTCCCGAGGGAAGTCATGCTGCTGCCTTCTCCGGAGACCTGCTGAGCCTCTTCACTGTGGGCTCCAGGCCTGGAGGAGCTGAGAGCTGGAGGCAGCGGGGAGGCTCCTGTGGCCCCCCCCTCCCGCCATCCAGGGCCCCGCCAGGACGGGGGAGCAGGAAGGGAGCTGGTGTGTTCAATTCCCAGTCAGGCCACATGCCCGTGCTGCAGGCTCCAGACTGTGGGTCCGATTTCAGCCCAGATCCGCCCCTGGAATCACCCCACCAGGAGAGGGGAATGATGCCCGAGTCAGCATGGTCCTGCAGCTCTGAGATGGGTTCCTGGGTGCCAAGGAGGCCGTGGTTATGCCAACAGATCCACGAAGACGGCGTTGGCTGTGGTCTGGCCGAAGATGAAGGCTCCCAGGGTGACTAAGAGGACTCCGTAGCTGACCAGCGCCCACCAGCTGTAGGTAGAGGGGGAGGCCAGCCTGTCAATCAACCCACCCGTGACTCTGCAGACTTTGACACACACACACACATTCATCACCATAACCACCTACACCAGCAGTCGCCAACCTTTCGGACCTCACGGACCACCGATTGGCAGCCACTGACCTAAACCACTTCTCCTGTGGGGAGAGCCCTTCCTACTTCGCAAGGACTTTTCATACAAAGGTGTGCGCTGCCAGGGGTAGGACCCCTAATCCACAGGTAAGGAGACCAAGACCTAATGGGATGGACTGGTCAAAGGAGGTCAAGGGCAGGACCAGGGTTAGAATGCGTGTCTCCTGACGGAAAGATGTTTCGGGGAAAAACAGGTCACGGTGTGGGCCATTTCATTAAAACAAAATAAACAAAACAGCTCGGCCGGCGTGGCTCAGTTGCTGGGAGTTGACCTATGAACCATGAGGTTGCAGTTCAATTCCTAGTCATGGCACATGCCCGGGTTGTAGGCTCCACCCCCAGTAGGGGGCCTGCATGAGGCAGTCGATCCATGATGTTCTTCTCTCATCAATGTCTCTTATCTCCCTCTCCCTCTCCCTTCCTCTCTCTAAAAATCAATAAAAATATATTTAAAAAACAAACAAACAAACGAAAAACACATAACGAGACCCCGAACCCCACGTGTCTGTGTACACATATTCACAGCTGTGTGCACACAGGCAGGCACACATGCAGAGTCCGGGGGGGCGCAGACCCTGCTGGGACATGGAGCTGGGGTGGGGGAGGGTGGCATCTGGGCTGTGGGGGAGGAGGGATTCCACTCTTCTCTCTGAGGTCCTTCAGAAGTGCTTGCACTGTCCTAACTAGCACATTACCCATTTTTTAAAAGGAGTTTTAAAACACTCCCGTTTTTCAAAGTGGGCCAGTCTCCTGACCCCTGTGACTTTAAGGCCCCCTCCAAGGCTCCCTCCCGTGTAGCGCCTCCCCTGAGGACCAGGCTGGCACTGCTTTACCTGGCTGGCTTGACCTCCTCCATCTCAGACAGTTTGGCTTGAATGAGGCACAGCCCTGGAAGAGAAGAGGCGGCCCCGAGAGCTTGGCTGGGCCCCTTCCCCGGGCCCAGCTCCCCCCTGACCACGAGGCAGCGGTGGATGGAGAAAGGCCTGTTGGCTTTTCCAGATACTCCACCTCTGCCCCCACGCCCAGCCCGAGGCCTGGCATGGGCTCTCCCAGGAGACGCCAGCACCCACAGGCACACCGTGAGCCGTGTGCAGCACTCGGGGCTAACGGGGCAGCACGCCCGGGCCCTTCCCGGTGATTGCTGAGCGGACGTGGCCCCCTTGCTCTGCACCGAGTGGCAGGGGCTGTCGGGGTGGAATAAACTGGGTGTAAGTGGCACTCATGGCTGGGCAGGTGGGACAGCTTCCCAGGGACCTGGTGGCAGACCCGTCTGACACTCAGGGCTCCCGGCTTCTGGGTCAAGGTGTAGCCACAGACCCCACTGCCCTCTGGGGACTGACCAGCCACAGCCCTGATCGCCAGGGAGCTACAGAGACCTGAACGCGGGACTGAGGGTATAGGTTGAGGACCTAGACAGGCTGGGTGTTGGAAAGGTTGTGACCCGTTAGCTGAGTTCACGTCATGAACCTCCCTTCTCCTCGTCAGGAAGTGGAGAGAACAGCATCTTCCTATCAGATGGTGCTTGGGCCCGGGTCAGCCCAGAGCCTGTGGCTCCTCTCCCCCGCAGGTGAGACAGGGAGGCGCTCTGGCTGGGAGGGAGGCAGTGCTGCGGGGGCGCCAGGGGTCCGCACCTGGGAAGACGAAGATGAAGCAGGCGGCCAGGCCTCCGATGACCGAGATGACCTTGCCGATGTCGGGGATGAAGAGCGCCAGCAGCAGGGTGAGCAGGAACCAGACCACCGTCTGTAGCACTCGCCGCCGCTGCTCCCGCCCTACGTCCTCCTCCACGGGCATCTCCTGGTAGCGCAGCCACAGGCCTTCGACCACCGCCCTGCACACAGGGAGGGGCTCAGAGGCTCCCCTGCTCACAGTCGCCCCGCCAGCTCCCGGAGCCAGACCCCTGACTGGGTGGATGGGGGCGAGCCTGTTCCTCTCTGTAAAGGGGTCCAGCAGCGATCTTGGGGCTGCCTGGGGACTGGATGGGGGTGAACGTGCAGGGCTTAGCGCCCTGCCTGGCCCAGGACGTGGTTACCGGGGGAACCGATTCTATTCTCCTGAAAGGGAAGGGCCTGGGGCACCCAGAAGGCTGGTGTTCAGGAAGGGATCTGGACTAGAGGTTCGTAGAGGACTCACAGAATGTTCTGGGGACCATGGGACAAGGGGGGGGGGTGGGGTGGGAAGATCCGGCTGGGGGTAGGCACTGACTTTTCCCCATGGGCTTCAGTTTCTCCTTCTACAAACAGGGTCCATACAAGGTCAGAGGACCACGGGATGAAGGGTTATCAGGGGCTCCGAGGACGCACCCCCGTGGGCGGGGGCTCACCGGCCACAGAAGTGCAGGATGGAGTAGGAGGTGAGCACGCTCAGGATGATGAAGGCGCGTGCCACGGCCACGGCCACGTCGTTGGAGGGGTAGGACAGGAGCACGTCGGGGTCCACAGAAGCTCCAAAGGTCAGGAAGCCACAGATGCCTGAGGGCAGGGAGCAAAGGGCCGGGAAGGCGCCACCCTGGCAGGGGAAGGCGGAAGGACTGCCCACCGCTGGGTGGGACATCAGACAGGGAGGGCGTTGGAGCAGCTCTGCGGGCTGAGGGTGGTGGGCTGGGGTCAGAGCCTCCTCCCTGGCCTTCTCACGGCTGCCCCCACTGCCACCTCTGATCTCACGCTGCCCGCACGTTCCTCTCACAGCCAGCTCTTCATCCGACCACTCAGGCCTCGGCTCCATCTCCCCTCTCTAGAGACGCCTCCCCACCCGGCCTGCCCACAATCGCCCCACGCCCAGCACTCTCACATCAGCCTATTTCCTTCAGAGCCCACGTTCTCTCTGAATTCTTTCTTTCCTTTTCTTTTTTTTTTTTTTTTTTTTTTTTTTTAAATATATTTTATTGATTTTTCACAGAGAGAAAGGGAGAGAGATAGACAGTTAGAAACATCGATGAGAGAGAAACATCGATCAGCCGCCTCCTGCACATCCCCCACCAGGGATGTGTCCGCAACCCAGGTACATGCCCTTGACCGGAACCGAACCTGGGACCTTTCAGTCCGCAGGCCGACGCTCTATCCACTGAGCCAAACCGGTTCCGGCCCTTTTCTTTTTTAAAATATATTTTATTGATTTTTTACAGAGAGGACGGGAGAGGGATAGAGAGTTAGAAACATTGATGAGAGAGAAACATCAATCAGCTGCCTCCTGCACACGCCCCACCGGGGACGTGCCCGCAACCAAGGTACATGCCCTTGGCTGGAATCGAACCTGGGACCCTTGCATCCGCAGCCCGACGCGCTATCCACTGAGCCAAACCGGTTAGGGCTCCTTTTCTTTTCTTTCTTTCTTTTTTTTTTAATATATTTTATTGATTTTTTACAAAGAGGAAGGGAGAGAGATAGAGAGTCAGAAACATTGATGAGAGAGAAACATCGACCAGCTGCCTCCTGCACATCTCCCACTGGAGATGTGCCCGCAACCCAGGTACATGCCCTTGACCGGAATCGAACCCGGGACCCCTCAGTCCGCAGGCCGACGCTCCATCTACTGAGCCAAACCGGTTTCGGCTCCTTTTCTTTTTTAACTTATGATCTGCTTCTCCAAGCAGAACACGAGCCCCAGGAGGAAAGGGCCTGCCTGGTTCCTGGCTGTGTCTTCAGAGGCAGAGGCCCCAGAACTGCCTGTAGAGGAATCACTGGGCCACCCTCCAGGTCGCCCAGCTCTGCTCCCTAGCCCAGCCGTTCCCTACAGCACCCACAGCCATCTCTCACGGACATACCTGCCTGCGAGACTTTCGCTCTGGCTCCCAGCAATCCTCCAGGTCCAAGGGGACCTGGCCCTGTCACACCCCCACCTTGCTCCACTCCAGCCATACACACCTTTCATCGGTCCCTGCTCAAGGACTAGGCAGTTTCTGGTTCCTCTGCCTGGAATGCTCTTCCTCTGCCCCTTCCGATTCTGACTCCGTCTCATCATGTGGGCCTCCCCAAATGCACCCCCTCAGAGAGAAGCCTTCTGTGAACCATCCCCCAAAGGCGCCCCTCCCAGTCCCACTCACATGTCCCCTGTTCCACTGTGGCCCTCAACTGTCTGAAATCCCGGATTCCTGCTTTTCTCTCGATAGACTCTCTCCTACTAGACTGTCCATTCCACCAGGGCGGGGCCAAGTCTACCTATCTCCACGGCACCCCCATCTGAGAATAGTTCCTGGCACTTACCAGGCAGAGCTGCTGGATGAATGGATGGACCCGTTCCTCTCATTTGGGCAGGGGGAGGCCCAGGGCAGCCCCACTTCAAGCCAATGCCTACAGAAGGGTCTGACACGCTAAGGGTGCAAGGCTGTCCCGGGGAAAGCTGGGCTGGAGCGCTTAGGAACGGAGGGAAGGCGGGGGCGCTCACCTGTGCCCATGTACACGGCGAGGGCTATGACCATGGCGGCCGTCACCACCCCGCCCCAGGTCTTCACCTCGGGCTGCTGCATGCTGTTGAAGATGGGCACGCTGCTCACGTGGCACTGTCAGGGCGAAGGTCACAGTTATGCTGGGGAAGTGACCTCACCCCCCGTTTCCAGAGGGAGGGACAAGGGGCGAGTCCTGGGGTCCCCTCTCCATCCTTCCTCCCAGGATCCCCCATCCTGCCCGTGATGTGGGCTCCATCCCAGGGTGGGGGGTGAGCTCAGGGGGCCACAGGGACCTGGCAACTGGCACCTGAAATCCAAAGCAGATGGTGGGCATGGCATTGAACACGGCCATCCAGGAAGCTGGCCTGTGGATAAACACAAGAATGTGCTGCCTGGGCACCCCACACAGCCACCAACTCCCCCCACCCTCATGCCCTTACTCTTCCTCCAGCCAACCATGGCCTCCACCAGTGAGCCTTCTACACACTCCACCCACAGAAGTCTGGGAACGGGGAGAGGGCACATCTCCATTTCACAGGTCAGTAAACTGAGGCTCTGCAAGGCCCTCCTGGGACCGAAACCCTACACTGGGCCTTTTACTTTTTTTTGGTTTGTTCCTTTCAAAAAAAAGAAACTTTTTTTTTAAAAAAAAAATGACCAAATAGATCCATCCTCATGTAGAAGATACAGAAATTACAGAGACGCACAAGTTTGAAAAATGTGGAGCTCCACCCTGGCAGGCTCCACAGCCTGAGTCCTCGTCTCACGTTGGCTCAGTGGTTGGGCATTAGTGGCGAACTCTCTCCCGTCTCTGGTTCTCACTTCCCTTCAGCGGAGAGAGATGAGGACCGCTTGTTCCTACGATGACCGATGCGCCAAGCCCCACTGGGCCTTAAGATGAGCCCCTGTGTGGCCTTTCGATGTCTGACTCGGCACCTTCCGGGGCCCAAGCAGCCGATCCTACCCACCCCCCCCCGTCTCTTGGGGGCCCGCACCCACCTGGTCAGGATGTCCCCTGGGGTCATCTCCTTGTCCGGCCAGATGTACTTGATGATAACGATGGCGGTGACGTACCAGGTGCCCACGACGCTCAGGAAGCTGCGGGGAGAATGGACGGAACTCCTTCCACCCCAGCCCCAGCCGCCCTTTCTCTGCTCCCACCCCAGGGGCATCTACCCTTAGTTCTAGTGACCACAAGTGTCTACTGAACAACGCGGGAGGCTATTTCCAGCAAAGACTCCAGAAATGCATGAGAAAGAAGTTTTGGAGAAACTGGCCACAGCCAGGAGGGAGCTGGACCCCACAGGGGACCAGTCCGGCATTTCTGACCATCAGGAAGTGCACTGGCTCAGCTCCAGGGCTTGCAGGGCTGGGCTTCAATCAGAGCGGCCCGCACGTGGCGAGGGCTGCAAGGAGGGCCCTTGAGAACTAGGAGATACCGGAGGTAAAGGGGTTGAAGGTACAAACACTGGAATGTCGACATTACAGGGGACCTGGGAGGCAGCTGAGTGCGACCCTGCCGAGTACGGATCGCAGGAAACAGCTTTTCAGACCCTGAGTCAGGCAGTCTCCTCCCTTCATAACAAGCTGTGGGGAAGGTGCTGCCCGGGTGGCAACCCCAACTGATCAAAAGTCCCATCCTCGCCGGGAAAGCTAAGGTGCAGGCCCGGAGGCTGCCTTTGCCCTCTGGTTGCCACCTGTCCCTTTGACAAGGACACTGAATATCCCGTGCAAGCCCTGGCCGGCCAGCCTTGCCCGCTCTTGCCGCCCCAGAAGGCGAGGTGGCATGGAGGACAGGGTTCCCTGGCAGCCCTTAGGTCTCCAGAGTTCTGTCTGGCCCAGTTTGGGGTGGGGCCTCCGAACCTGGCATACTTCTGGAAGCCGATCTCCCTGGGGATGGACAGAGGCAGGATGAAGAGGAAGGCGGTGAGGCTGATGGTAAACTTGCGGTCCGTGTACCAGGGGCTGCCACCGGCCCCCTCAGGCTCCTTTGCCAACACAGCTATAACTGCACAGGGAGGAAGGAGGGAACGTCAGGCCAGGCCACTGCAAGGTGCGGCCCTCTTGCTCCGCTGGGCCTCGGGGCTTCCATCTGTCTAATGGGCCCAGCAGCCGGGAGGATTCCCAGGGGAAGGCGTTCCATGCCCTTTCCCTCCACCCCTAGGATTCCCAGGGCCAAGGGGGAGGGATGAGGTGGCTACAGAGGGAACCTCACTTTTGTCCTGCTGGTCCCCAATGATGATGAGGAAGGCGATGCAGGTGCCGAAGGTGTAGATGGCAATGGACACCTCGCACAGCACGCCCGTCAGCTTGCCACACACAGCCCACACCACCTCCTGATAGGTCCGCTCGTTGCTGGCCTGGGAGCAGTAGGCGAGGATGACGAGGCCGCTGATGATGAAAACCAGCATGCCCTGTGGGCAGGGGCAGAGCAGGAGGGTGTGGAAAAGGCCTGGCAGCAAAGGACAGCCTGGTTTTGCTCAGTATTTACGTGGCCAGTGCTCAAAGCTGGTTTGGCATAGTGACCTCACCTTGCAGGGCAATTTTAAAAAATATATTTTGATTTTTTACAGAGAAGAAGGGAGACGGACAGAGAGTTAGAAACATCGATGAGAGGGAAACATCGATCAGCTGCCTCCTGCACACCCCCTACTGGGGATGTGCCCGCAACCAAGCTACATGCCCTTGACTGGAATCGAACCTGGGACCCTTCACTCCGCAGGCCGACGCTCTATCCACTGAGCCAAACCGGTCAGGGCATTGCAGGGCAATTTTAGTAGATTACTGGAGACTTGAGATTTTCTTTAGAAACAAAAGGAGCTTTGTAGAAAATTTCAAACACACACAAAAGTAGAAAGAATGGTATAATGGACCCCCATGTCCTTATCACTCAGCCTCAAAAATGATCAATTCATGCCCAATCCTGTTTCATCTATTCTTTCACCCACTCTGGATTAATATTTTTTAAAAAACGTTCTCTCTCTTTTGTAAAAATATTTTTTAATTTATTTTAAAGAGAGAGAAAGGGAGGCCCGGGTGGTGGGGACGGAACAAAAATAAATAGAGAGAAAGGGAGAGGAATGGAGAGATAGAACCATCGATAAGAAGCCCCCTACTGGGGTCAAGCCCGCCATCTGGTCACATGCCCTGACCGGGAATCCATTCAGCGACCACTTGATTCATAGGTCGATGCTCAACCACTAAGCCACACGGGCCGGGCTCTGGATTATTTTGAAGAAAACACAAGTTCTCTTATCACTTCATCAGTACTATTTCATGTGGTTCTAAAAGATGAAGGCAGCCTCTTTTTTAAACATACCACAAGACTGTTAAGTATGCAACTGATGTCAAATTTCCCTGATTGCTCGAAAGGCATTTGAAACCTCATCTGGGCTCAGAGGAAAGAATGCTGGGATAGATGGGTAACATCTGCCTTGCGTGAGGGTGGGGAGAATGGTAGCTCTGATCACCCCTCATCCAGAGCCTCCCCTTTGAGGCAAAGAGGCCAGACTCCCCAGCTGAACTGCATTCCTGCCCTCTCGGCCCGCACACTCACCATCTGCAGGGTGATGCCCGCGGCCACGCCCCCGGCCGTGCTGAAGGCTGCTGGGAAGTTGAGCAGTCCTGCCCCCAGGCAGGCGTTGACTACAATGAAGATGGCCCCAAACGAGGACGTGGTGCCTCTGCTCAGGCTTTCAGGGGAGGCCTCCCCCTCACTCTTCGGGTCCGAGTCCACACAGGGACTCTGCAGCAGACGGGCCCGCTCCCCAGCATCCGTGCTGAAGCCCCACTCGCCAAGGTCACTGTTGATGCTGACCTGGGCCATGGCCCTGACAGCCCTCTTCCGGCCGGGTCTGCAGATTCTGCCTCACCACCACATCCCCTGTTCAGAGCTGTTCTCCCAGGAGGCCTGTGGGCTCTGGCTCTTCTCAGCCTAGACAGGAAAGGCAGGTACCACTGTTATGCCAAGGTGGGCACAGAAAGGCAATACGACTTCCCCCCAGATCAGATGGCTGGGACTGGAACCCAGGTGCACCTGTGTGCAGAATACTGCACTGGGGGCAATAGTGTGGGGTGGCAGAGACAGAAATAGGTCCGAGGCAAATCCTGCTTGCTTCAGGCTTACCGACCCAGGGGGTATATAAGACAAACATAAGAGAGAGGGGTAGTAACATGTCGGCATTAGAAAGAGGCCATGTATGGGCAGGAGTGTCATGGACATATCTCATTCCATCCTTACAACAGGGGACATGGGGCTTGGAGAGATCAAATCAGTGATCCAGGGTCACAGGTGAGCAAGTTGCAGAGTAGGGTTTGGATACCGATCTGTCTGCCTTCCCAGCCTGTTTCCACACCGCAGGGTTCCAAGAGCAGGCCTCACTCAGAACCAGCACACTGCCCTCTGGATCAGGGGTGGGCAAACTTTTTGACTGAGGGCCACAATGGGTTCTTAAACTGGCCTGGAGGGCCGGAACAAAAGCATGGATGGAGTGTTTGTGTGAACTAATATAAATTCAAAGTAAACATCATTACATAAAAGGGTACGGTCTTTTTTTTTTTTTTTAGTTTTATTCATTTCAAATGGGCCGGATCCGGCCTGCGGGCCATAGTTTGCCCACGGCTGGTCTGGATTCTCCGTAGCTTCCGAAGTCCTTCAAAAGTCAGGCCAACTCTCACTCGTCTCCCACATGGCTCACCTAACTAGTGCCCACCACAGAGCCATCCCCTCTGATGCCCTCAACATGCCAGGGGTTCGAATGGCAAAGGAGGCCCCCTGGGTAGTCAGATGGTTCCCACTGCTCCGCCTGATCCTGGTCTGACAAAGTCAGGAATGGTACACTCACAAGAAGGAGAAAGGAAGGTGATGATGCTCTTAGACATCGGTCACCACGCATGCAACCAAGACACCGGCCCCAGAGGAAGTATCCCTCTGCTGGCTCCAACTCCAGAAAGATCAGCCAGGGGACACCCATCCAGCCACTCAGCCAGAAAATCAGAGCAGTGAGTAGCAGAGGGAGAGTCTTGGGCTCCCAGGCTCCCAGCAGAGCTCCAGGCAGAGCCCCGCAAAGCTAGTGCTGCCAGAGCTGTGGGACCTCCCTCTCAGCCCTGCTCACGTCTCAGAACAGGGGTGTAAGATCGCTCAGCCGTCCCTCCCCCCAGTTACTCAGCTCCATCCTCCCCGGCTTACCTGCTCTTCCCACCTGATAAGGGCTACGGTGGAGGGGGTGCTGCTCCTTACAGCTCCTTCTCCCCAAACGCCTGGGATCTGACTCTCCTCACTTCTCTCTCTCTCTGGCCCCAATTTCTTCTTTTCTCTTTACTAAAAGGCCGCCGTCAGCAGAGTGATGAGTTTGAGCTGTTTTGTGCTGGTCAGCAAATTGAGGCGAGCTGGGCCGCTCGGACTCTAAGTCGTAGAAGGGAGCACCAACCAGGTCAGTCAGCTAAACAGGCGCACGGAGGGAAGACGCTGGGCTAAAGTCACAGCGGGCGGCCGGCAGAACCAGAACTAGGAGCCTGGCGCCCTCGGGGAGTTGGCATCACTGCAGGAGGCCCCTCGGTTCCCAACCGGAGCGGGACCCCACTCCAGCCCGCGGCTGGATCCCCGAAATAGGAGGGGTGGGCTCACTGGGAGGTGGACCAGGGCGCACCCCGCTCGGAGGGGATGGCCCCAGGCATGCAGTGAGGCGAGTGGGCTGTTGTGGGGTAAACTGGGCGGAGGCACCGAGATTTGATCCGGGCCTAGGACTGGGTGGAGACTGGGCAGGAACCAGCCAACCGAGGGCGGCCGTGGGACCAAGGACGCCGGGCTTCTGATCGCCCTGCGGGGAGTGGGCAGGGCTCTGCTGCGATCGGGGGTTTGGGTACCCCAGGACCTAAAGCTCCCACCCTCCAGCTTTTCTACTTTCAGCCACCTACCCACGGTACCTCATGTCCCAGCCGGCTGGGGAGACACGTGAACAGAGGTCACGTGACAGTCGGGCTACGGAGCGCGGGGCACTCTGGGAGTTGTAGTTTCCGCAGGTAGTCTCCACGGTATGTGTGTACTGTTCTGGTTTGCTTAATTGGTCACTTATTGAAGGATGTTTGAGCTGTTTGCAGATTTTAAAAGTAATAGTTTTTTATTTTTGAGCTTTATGCACTTTATCCTCAAATCGATCCTTTAAAAATGTCCAGTACACCTGGCAGGCATGGCTCAATGGTTGTGCATTGACCTATGAATCAGGAGGTCATGGCTCAATTCTGGTCCGAGGCACTTGCAAGGGTTGTGGGCTGGATTCCCCGTGCCCCGTGTGGGCGTGTGGGTGGCAGCCAATCAATGTTTCTCTCTCATCATTGATGTTTCTCTCCCTCTCCCTCTCCATTCCTCTCTGAAATAAATTAAAAATATATTAGAAAATAAAATTGAAAAAAAAGTCCAATACAGTGGTTTTTAGTATATTTATAGTTTTGCAACCATAACCATTATCTAATTTCAGCATTGTTATCACTCCCCCCACCAACACACCCTGTAACCATTAGTAGTCAAACACCCCTCAGCCCCATTTCCTCTCCCCCAAACCCCTGGCACCACTAACCTACTTGGTGTTTTGGATGAGCTGTTATCAAGTTTCATCCATGTTGGAGCAAGCATATTGGTACTGCATTCCATTTTATTACTAAACTAGAGGCCTGGTGCACGATATTCGTGCACTGGAGGGGGGGTCCCTCAGTCCAGCCTGTGCCCTCTTGCAGTCCGGGACCCCTCAGGGGGTGTCTGCCTGATGGCTTAGGCCTGCTCCCCGCCTAAGCCATCAGGCAGACATCCCCTGAGGGGTCCTTAGCACTGCTGCAGAGGGAGGAGAGGCTCCCGCCACCACCACTGCGCTTGCCAGCCGTAAGCCTGGCTTCTGGCTGAGCAGCGCTCCCCCTATGGGAGCGCACTGACCACCAAGGGGTAGCTCATGTGTTGAGTGCCCCCTGGTGGTCAGTGTGCGTTCAGTTGACTTACATATTGCGGGGAGTGGGCCTAAGCTGTCAGTCGGACATCCCTGAGGGCTTCCGGACTGCGAGAGGGCGCAGGTCGGGTTGAGGGACCCCCTCCCCAGTTCATGAATTTTGTGCACCAGGCCTCTAGTATAGGATAATATTCCATGCTATGGCTATACCACATTTTTTTTTATTTTACGTTATACATTTTTTTAAAAATATATTTTATTGATTCTTTACAGAGAGGAAGGGAGAGAGACAGAGAGTTAGAAACATCGATGAGAGAGAAACATCGATCAGCCGCCTCCTGCACATCTCCTACTGGGGATGTGCCCGCAACCCAGGTACACGCCCCTGACCGGAATCGAACCCGGGACCCTTCAGTTCGCAGGCCGACGCTCTATCCACTGAGCCAAACCTGTCTTGGCACCACATTTTATTTATCCATCAGTTGATTGGACATTAGATATGTTTCCACTTTTGGGCTATTGTGAATAATCCGCTATGAACACTCATGGACAAGTGTTTGTGTGGATGTGTGCTTTCTTTTGTCTTGGGTAAGTGTATAGAGTGGAATTGCCAGGTCAGATGGTAAGCCTATGTTTAACTTTTTGAGAATTGCTGGACTGTTTTCCAAAGCAGCTCCACTATTTTACATTCCTATCAACATTGTGTGAGGGGTCCAATTTCTTTACATCCTTGGTGACCCTTATTATATTCTGTCCTTTTCATTACAGTCATCCTAGTGGATGTGAAGTGATTCCCATTATGGTTTTTATTTGCATTTTCCGGATGACTAGTGATTATAGCATCTTTTCATGTGCTTATTGGCCATTAGTGTGTCTTTGGAGAACTGTCTATTCAGATACTTTTCCCAGTTATTAGTTGGGTTATTTTTCTTTTTATTCTTGAAGTGTGTTCTTTTATATATTCTGGATACAAATTCTCAAGATTTAAAAAATTTCTCTGGCTGGTGTGATGTACACCAAAAGCTGGTGGGTTCAATTCCCCGTCAGGGCACATACCCAGCTTGTGGGTTCCATTCCTGGTTGGGGCACGTGCAGGGAGCAACCAACTGATGTTTTCCCTCACGTTGGTATTTCTTTCTCTCTCTCTTCCTTCCCTCCTTCCTCTGAAATCAATTAAAAAATTATAAGACTACAAACATTGATTTTAGAGAGGGACTTGTCCCACTTATTTATATTTTGTTTGACTCTTGTACATATGTGCCCTGACTGGGGATTGAACCCACAAACTTGGCATATCTGGACAACTTTAACAAAATGAGCTACCCGGCCAGGGCTTCTCAAGAGTTTTATAAGATTATCATTTTAAAAAAAGAAAAAAATTATCTTCTATTTATTAGCTACAAACCAACAATTTCTATGAAAAGAAGTTCCACAGTCCAAAAGGAAAAGGTTAAAAAAATTCTCAGGCTGGTTGAGTGAACTGGACTTTGATCATGTAGATGGAAGCCTGAGGCAGTTCAGTCCAATAGTAACCAATGGCTGGTCAAAGGATCAGGTGTTTCTGAACCTCCTAGAAAATTTTCTCTTTTTATTATTTGAAGAACAAAATGGCTCCCAAACCTTATCTCAGACATATTGGGTCAGAATGTCCAGAGATAAGGCTAGGGAAACAATATATTTTTTTTAAAATCCAGATTTGGAAACTATTCTACTTTGAACTATAATAAACAGAGGCATGCCTGCCCAGTGAGACTCAGTGGTTGAGTGTCAACCTATGAACCAGGAGGTCACGGTTCAATTCCTGATGAGGGCACATGCCAAGGTTGTGGGCTCAATCCCCAGTGGGGGGCATGCCGGAGGCAGCCGATCAATGATTCTCTCTCATCATTGATGTTTCCATCTCTCTCCCTCTCCCTTCCTCTCTGAAATCAATAAAAATATATTTTAAAAAGAAAAACAAACAAACAAAAAAACAGAGGCTATTCTGAGCAGACAAACTACCTCTTCCATTGAGTGAACATGAACATATTCGACCCAGACTAGAAAACTAGGATAGGGTTGAAGACAAACAGTCTGAACTGCTGAGAAAAACACACCCCACGTGACTGTTTGGTGAGGAAAGGGACTTAGTCCAGGGTGAGCTGGCAATACCTGTGGTTAAAAATAATGAGGTCAGCAGGGTGGCCAACTTTCAGCCATGTGGTTCCATCAGGGAGACTTAAAGCTGCTTCTGCTAACCTGGGCAGTCAGTTCCTGAACGGAGCAGCTGAAGAACATGCTGTTTTCCTTTTAAGATACCTTACCAAAGACATCAGGGAAAGCCCATTCCAGATAAGCTCACTTACTTACCCATTTACCACCTGGGTGCATCCGTTCCCAACAGGGACACCGAAGAGCCGGGGTCAGGAGGAAGCCTGCTGTGCCCTGTGCCCCTCAGGGAGTGAGCAACAAGAGGGAAAGAGCAAGCTAAGCCCGCTGCCCACTCCCAACGACTATCCATGCACTGTGGATGGGCCTGGCCCACCTTGCATGGCTCCTAGCACTAAGCAGAAGGGGACAGCGTAACCTTGATGCCAAGCAGGCGCCATTGCTCCATGTCTGCTAAAGAGTAGATGACTTTATGGTAGAGGTTGCAAACTGGTGACCTATTCTTTGCATCTTGCCTGTAAATCATTAAAAAAATTGCATCAGGCCAGCGTAGTTCAGTGGTTGTCGACCTATGAACTAGGAGGCCACGGTTCAATTCCCGGTCGGGGCACATGCCCGGGTTGCAGGCTCGATCTCCAGTATGGGTGAGTGCAGGAGGCAGCCAATCTATCTCATCATTGATGTTTCTATCTCTTTCTCCCTCCCCTTTCCTCTCTGAAATCATTAAAAATATATTTTTAAAAAGTTGAAATCAGTTGCCAACTTCTAAGATGTTCCAGAAAAATAGGATTGTGGTCCAGCTGGTATGGCTCAATGGTTGAGTGTCGACCTATGAACCAGGAGGTCATGGTTCAATTCCCGGTTGGGGTCCATGTTTCAGGTTCAACTCCCTGCACCAAAAGGTCACCGGTTCAGTTCCCAGTCACGGCACGTACCCAGGTTGGGGTTTCGGTCTCCATACGGAAGACAGCTCATCGATGTTTCTTTCACATGGATGTTTCCCTCTCCCTTCCTTTCTCTCTGAATTCAATAAAAACATCAACACTAATAAAAGAGAAAAATGGTAATTGGCGTACGAGCTACCCTTTTCATTGGCTAATCAGGGCTATATGCAAATTAACTGCCAACTAAGATTGGCAGTTAACTGCCAACTATGATTGGCAGTTAACTGCCAACAAGATGGCGGTTAATTTGCATATGTAGGCACAATGCAGGGAGGCGAAAGGGAAAGCAGAAAGAAGCCCCCTGCCACTGACAGTGATCGGAAACCCAGGGAGGGGCTAAGAGCTGGGGGGCAGGGCAAAGGCGGCCCTGGGGCCGCCTTTGCCCTGCCCCCCAGCCATGATCGGAGAATCAGGCGCCTTTTCCGCCCTGGCCAGTGATAGCAGGAAGTAGGGGTGGAGCCAGCGGTGGGAGCTGGGCACGGTCGAAGCTGGCAGTCCCAGGAGCTAGGGGTCCCTTGCCTGGGCCTAAAGCGGAGCCCACGATCACGGGGCCGCTGCAGCTGCGGGTCCCCGCTGCCCGGGCTGGAGGCCTAGGCCAGAGGCGTCAGGCCTGGGCAAGGGGCCGATCCTGCGATTGGAGGGTGATGGGGGTCAACGCCTGAGGGCTCCCAGTATGTGAGAGGGGGCAGGCTGGGCTGAGGGACACCCCCCCCCCACACCCAGTGCACGAATTTCGTGCACCGGGCCCCTAGTATATAAAATAAAAACAGGATTTGTGTTATTTGAAAAATTGAAGGTGTGCCATCCTGGACTTTCATTCTCACAGCACCTCTCACTTCCCTCTTTCTGATTACTGGGGATGAGGGTCTGTCCCCAGTGGTCATCTTACATCCAGGTGGCATCCCTTTTAACTTTACCTTCATTGTTTAGATTACCTACCTCACTCCCAGAGCCATCTGAAGCTGCCACCTCCCCTCAATCTCCTCCGCTCCCTGCTGACACCCACAGATCCTTTGAGGTACTCCACCTGTCCCCCACAGTCCAATGGATCATATCTACATTTCCAACATCTTTGGACTAGACAAGCTGAGTGAGAGCAAGACAAGGATGTGGCTTTAGTTTACATTCAGAACAGCTCACACACCCATTGGCTCATGGTCAGCTGGACATGACTTCAGAGTTCCGGGATATACACCCACTCCTGCCCTTTCCTCCCATTAAAGAGAAAATATAACATAGTCGACAGTGGTTGGGTCGCAGTAACTTTATTGTAACAGAGAAACCAGGCTGTAGTAAGTCTACACGATTAGAGTAGGTGGTGGTGATCTTTCTAAAGGGTGAAAGGAGCCTGAGCCCAGCTGGAAGCGCACGAAGGTTAAAACCAAAACCTGAAAATCCTCCTGCCTGGCTCAACCCCACATCACCCAACCTGGGACGGGAGACGAGTGGCTGCACAACACTGCACTAGGGTACGAGGTCCACCTGGGCAGAGGCGACATCCCGGCGGGAGACAAGCGATCACTGAAGAGGACGCTGCAATAATCTGTAAACCATTCTCTGCTATTCTATGTTGAGAGAGGTGAGGGTGTGGGGTGAGCAGTAAATTATGTTCTTCATTCTTCAGATGAGTAAGTGCTACAGGGTGGGGTTGATGGTCAATCAAGCAGAAGAGGGTGAAAATCTAGGCTGGTTATAGATCTTTGTGTCTATGGAGAAGAGCAGCGCTGATGGAAGAGAAGGGAACAATGAAATGCCCACAAGTAAGTACCAGAAGCACAGCCTTCTTGCTCTTTTTCTTAAGTAAGACCGGAAACAGCATCTTTTCCTGTTCCTGGTCGCAGTGGCAGCCGACGCGCTGGCTTTCACGAAGCTCGGTTTCTGCAATGTGGTCTGTTGGTGAGGCTGCCCATGATGGCTGGAGCCAGGTCTTCTCACAGAGGCTCGAATACGTGGCATCGACACCATCAGGTGCTTCGGTTAAAGCTTCTGGAATATTGCAATGGTGCGACTGACAGGTTTTTGGCTATGACGTTCTTGTACATGTAAACTCTTTCGGAAAAGCTGGAGGTACACAGGTGAGGGAGATTTTGGTTTAGAGCCACAAAGTTCCATGCACCAGCCACAGATGCCTCTGCCTAGTTCCCTACAAGTCTTTGCCGAGAAACCATTCCATCGCTGAGTTTTAAGTACTGTGGTTGAAAGAAGTGATCCGCCCACCACCACCCACCCTCCCTCTTCCTCCGTGTGCAGCCCACAGCAGCGGAGGTCGGCAGGGGGGTTGTCTCTGTTTCCTCTCATCACGGACATTACTTGGTGACCTGGTGAATGGCATGGGCAAGGTAGCCCACATTGCCGGAGGTGACCCCTGCCACGGAGATGCGGCCGTCCTTTGTCATGTAGACCGAGAACTCCTTGGTCAGCCGCTCCACCTGCAGAGAGAAGAATGCTTGGGCATGTCCAGCTCACGCGAGTGTGTGTGTCCCCCCAGCCCTGGCACAAGAGCCACGTGTTAAGATAGAAAAATAACAGAGGCTCTGTGTTTTTTTCACTTAAACCCTAGTCCCAGAATTTGGTGTGTTAGCTTAATAGAGTGAAAGAAGAAAAGCTACTTTAAAGTAGGGTGATGAATTCTGAGGAGGAACGGGTGAAAAAAATATTTTAGAGTCAACATTTGCAGGAAAAACAGATCTGGGATCCAGCTGTGGATCAGCGGTTTCTCTTTCTACAGTACGTCCTCGGGTTACATGGGAGATCGGTTCCTACGGCGCGACGTAACTCGATTATCACCGTAAGTCGGAACCCACCTACAGAAGCACCTACATCACTCACATGGAGCACATACACAGCAGTAATGAAGAGGATCAGTAAAAAATTTAAAAGAAAGATAACAATTCCTGACCTTTACTTGTGGTAAATAAATAATAAAAAACATAAAGCACATATGTACGTACGTCGAAATGACGGAACTTTTTTTTTTTTTTTTAATAAATGGGAGATGGCGACGTAACCACGAAACAAAGTACATCGAGTCTGACGTAACCTGAGGACTGCCTGTAATTTTCAGGTTCCAGCTTATTTGGTATCTCTTAGAGAAGCAGTGGTTATCACAAAAAATGATGAAGACAAGTCCTGCTCTTTGGAAGTTTGCACCTCCCGGAGGATGCAGATAGGTAAATGACTAATAAAAAACAAAGCAGAATGAATGCTACATACATACTTCATTTCCCTAAAAGCCTCCAAAATGACTGTTTTCGGGGTAATCCTGAACAGGAAGGTGCCCTAGGACTGAGTAACTGGTCTGCTCCCGAGAGTCCACTCACCTGCTCGGGCTTCAGTCCTGTGAAACAAAACATGCCAATCTGGTCGGTGATGTGCTGCCAGTTGTGGGAGGAGCCCTCCTTCTTGAGGTTGGAGACCAGCTGGGTCCGCATGCTAATGATGCGGTCGGCCATGCCTTTCACTTCCTGCAACCTGTAAAAAGCCTGGGATGCAGCTCCATTCTGGCCAAGTCCCGTTACATACGCCACAGCTCACAGCATTTTCACCTTCCTTGAGTACTCCCTAGTGGACCCTAGTGCAGTGATGGCGAACCTTTGAGCTCCGCGTGTCAGCATTTTGAAAAACCCTAACTTAACTCTGGTGCCGTGTCACATATAGAAATTTTTTGATATTTGCAACCATAGTAAAACAAAGATTTATATTTTTGATATTCATTTTATATATCTAAATGCCATTTAACAAAGAAAAATCAACCAAAAAAATGAGTTCGCATGTCACCTCTGACACGCGTGTCATAGGTTCACCATCACTGCCCTAGTGTGTCCCTGACTGAGTCATATGCTGGTCCAGGAAGAAAAAACTATTTTATAGCATTCTGTTTTATACCCAGCCGGCATGGCTCAGTGGTTGAGTGTTGACCTATGAACCAGGAGGTCATGGTTAGATTCCTGGTCAGGGCACACACCCGTGTTGTGGGCTTGATCCCCAATGGGGGGCATGTGATGGATGATTCTCTCTCATCATTGATGTTTCTCTCTCTCTTCCTCTCTGAAATCAACAAAAATAATAAAAAACAAACAAATACTGAGTAACACTACCTTAGAGCTCAGGTGCCAAGGTATTCAGATGGTATTAAAATAAAAACAAAACTATGATTTTCTTCAGGAAGTTTTCCTCTGTAAGGTACTTCAATATGAACTTGAATTTACTTAACCTGGAGATGATGGAGTAAAAGGAAATACCATCTTTGCATTATGTTCGTCTCTCTGAGGGAAAGCCCAATGTATTTATTGGAAAGTGCTAACAAAAGGCACTCTTCTCTCCCTGCCCCCTCCCACATGTGCTAGCTGCGTGATGCTGGGCGTCACTAGTGGCTGATTATGAACAAGCTTTGAAGACTTAGTGGGGGGAAAGGGGTGGCTGGGCGGCGACGTGTCTTTACCATTGCTTTCGCAGATCGGGGC
The DNA here is from genome assembly GCF_963259705.1 of Myotis daubentonii. Taxonomy (NCBI): domain Eukaryota; kingdom Metazoa; phylum Chordata; class Mammalia; order Chiroptera; family Vespertilionidae; genus Myotis; species Myotis daubentonii. The sequence goes on along the minus strand of NC_081854.1, from coordinate 51,952,842 downwards.
TGTTCAGAACGGTGGAGGCGATGCGGGCCCCGTTGACAGGAGGGTTGGAATACATGGGGCGAATCAAGATCTTCAACTGTGACTCCACCTTTTTGGCCTCATCGGCATCTTTGCAGACCACAGTGAAGGCTCCCACACGCTCACCTGAATAGACAGAATGGATCTTGTCGTCTAGTTCTATCTAAAGCAAATCACGATTACATGTGCTACACATTAGCTGTTTCCAATAGAAACACCACAAAAATAACTCTTATAAGTAAAAAGTTTTTAGCAACCAGGGTGGTGAATCTGGGTACAACAGAAAGGTGAATACTCAAGAGTGTTTAAAGGTCTCTTTCTCTTGTATTCATCTTTGTGGCTCATGGAACAGTCACTGTTTAGAGAAGCAGTAATCAGTTTTCTTTGCTGGGAAAATTCAAGGACACTAAAGAAGACGTGGTTAAGATCAGTACAATCCATTTTACCTGTCTTTCCTCTCTGGGGAAGGAGGGACAGGGACAACGTACACACACCCACACCCACACACGCAACCCCACACCTGTGTGGCACCCCTCCCAGCATTCCTCAGTGTCATCAGAACACATGCGCACTGGGCCCTTCACTTTACCGTATAAGCCCATGTTCTTGGCATAGGACTGGCAGAGGCAGACATTAATGCCCTGTTCGATGAAGTGGCGCACAGCCCAGGCATCCTTGTTGCCATCGCCGCTGGCAAAGCCTTGGTAGGCCATGTCGAAGAACGCAAAGAGGTTGTTTTTCTGGAAGGAAAAGAGAAGAAGATGAAAACTCCAGGCAGCCCCTCTCAAGATGCCCAGAGGGTCACTGTGCTTACTGGGCCCAGGCCTGCCTCACAGAGACAGAATCAACACAGTCTCCTCCCCAGGCAGCCTAACAACGTTTCCGTTTCCTAAGAGTTCAGATATCAACGTACATTTCTTTACTCCGGTTGGTATGGTCCCTCAAGAAGACACTAAGAAAGGAGAATCTTTTTTTTTTTTTTTTAAATATATATATTTTATTGATTTTTTACAGAGAGGAAGGGAGAGGGATAGAGAGTTAGAAACATCGATAAGAGAGAAACATCGATCAGCTGCCTCCTGCACACCCCCCACTGAGGATGTGCCCGCAACCAAGGTACATGCCCTTGACCGGAATCGAACCCGGGACCCCCGAGTCCGCAGGCCGACGCTCCATCCACTGAGCCAAACCGGTTCGGCAAGAAAGGAGAATCTTAATCTCCATCTCCCCAGGCAGCTGCTTACTCAAATGGGAAGCTCGTTTTAGGTCGAGTGGTTGGGTAATTATTTCAGTTTAGGCAGCACAGGATCAGCACCAGCCTTTCTGGAGCGAACGTCACCCTGGCAGACTCATCTTATACCCGGGGCTCAGGGGCTGGCCACGTCAGAGCCATCTCATCCTGAAAGTGCTCTCCGAATGCTGCTTCTCTCTCTCATTCTGTTTGCAGCTGAGGTCTGACAGAATGTAAAGGAAGGGGAACCAAAAGGAGTGACAATGGGGATGCAGGCGACAGGAGTATCTTCCTCCCTAGGAATTCTGACCCCATGAGTGACAATGGCGATGCCGAGGGAAGTGGCAAGGATAGGAGGGGACATAGAAAAGTGGAAAAGGATGAACAAGTTTAACCACTGACCAGGACAGCTGGAGACCCCACCAGCAGACATGTGGGGCCAGTGGATGCCTACGATGCAGGCCAGGCAATGACAGTTTTATCAGAATTTCCTAGACCCGGCTGAGGAACAGAAATTATCTCCACCTGCTCAGGTAGCATCAAGTACAGAATTGTTACTCTCGCAAGTGTGGAGCCCTTTCCTGGCTGTTAATAAATGTGTGGACCTGGCCGGTGGGGCTCAATGGTTGAGGGTTGACCCCTGAACCAGGAGGTCACGGTTTGATTCGCAGTCAGGGCATATGCCTGGGTTGCGGGCTCCATCCCCAGTAGGATGGTGTAAGAGGCAGCCAATCAATGATTCTCTCTCATTACTGATATTTCTCTCTCCCTCCCTTGTCCTTCCTCTCTGAAATAAATAAACACATTTTTTAAAAAAGTGTGGAAATTTCACGTGGGCCCCAGGCAGTTGTCACTGTTCAGCTGTAGCCAGTGAAGCGCCGAAGGCTAGTTACCGCACAGAACTGTCATCAGGCATCTCGGCCCTCACCTTCACCACGGAGGCTATCTCCTTCCACTGCTCGGGGCGAGGGTCCACGCCCGTGGGGTTGTGGGCACAGGCGTGCAGGAGGAGCACGCTCTGCTGGGGCATTTTCTGAAAAGACAAACAACGGTGAGATCGCTGTGCAGCTGACAAGGAGACAAGTCTCCCGAAATGCCACAGGGTCACTATTACTTGGCAAATAACAAAAAGAACCCAAGGTCTGGAGTTGGCTCATCCTCCGTATTTTACGTCAGGTGCTGAGACCACGCTGGGCGGCCTCAAGTCTCCACAAGGAGGTTTACTCCTGATCCCCCCCCACCCCCCTCCCCGAGAGCCACACTTACGGAAATGTCCTCCATGGCGCCCGTGAAGTCAAAGCCGCATGTCTTGGGGTCATAGTAGCGGTAGCCCTGCAGCTGCATGCCAGCGTCCCTGAAGATGGGCGTGTGATTCCCCCAGGTCGGTTTGGGCAGAAACACATCTCGGCTGAACTTGAAAAATCTTTGCTGAGAGATGGGATGAAAGGGAATGAAAAACCGATGAACGGGAAGGCGAAAAAAGTTGATCTATTTTACGGAAAAGACGTTTTTCTCTTCTGAAACACAGCTCCTCTCCCTGAGTGAGAGCCAGTACTGACTAAGCAGCGAGACTGCCTGGGGGAAACCCAGGCTCTGACAGTTACACGGCCGCGTGGCCAAGCACCTACCAGGGCCTCACTTTCTCCATCTGTAAAATGGTGTTAACTGAACCTCCTTCAGAAAGCTTAAATGAGTTAAAATAGAAAAGCTCCTAGTAACAGGAAGTGCTCAATAAATTATATTCATTATTATTATATTGTCTTACTATAATCATAATGTCTTTGTGATTTCTTCTAAGTACTTTAATTTTTAACCCCCAAGTTCATTTATCAGGGAATGAGAAGTCTTCCAAGGTTGTGGAGACAGGAAGTCTACGTCTGAGTCAGCAAACACACGTGCGGTAGAAACCCCGTCATCCTACAGCTCTTTGCTGACGACATTTCCAGACTCACCAGAAAGCTGGCTCCGATCCTTAGGGCCCCGGTTCCAGAAATGGTCTGCACGGTGACGTACTGCGGGAGAGACACGAGGCCAGTGAGGCACCACGCCCTGAGCTCAGCAGAGAGAGGCCAAGCGCACAGAGGCTGACGATACCCCCAGATGAGCACCAGGAAATGAGAGAACGGCACTGCTTCATCTCCCCATCTGCTCAGCCACAGACTGGCTGGACTCTCCTCATGGGTTCCCCACAGGGCGGTTCTTCAGTTTCCAACAGCCCTGCTGATGCAGAAGCTAATTCCTTACAGCCTGTTAGTAGCACCATCCCGTGTTACGTGAGACTTTCAGGACACAAAATCCCCACCTCCCCAGTGGAAAAAATCAAGGACACTAAGAACAGTCACTACATTTAAACATTACTGTAGAATTATACAAAATGGAGTGATTCTCTGAACATCAAAGGTCCTTGAAAAGTACCTTAGACTAACATTACTACGTATCAAAGGTTGTCCAAGAGGCTCCTTGTATGAGTTTTCAGAATCTGAAATGTTAATCATTTGGACAGATGCCTGAGTAGATCTGTTTCTTCACACCAGTCCATGTAGGAGATGAGTAGGAAACCACAGTGTTTTTTTTTAAGGCACCATAGAAGCAAGGCTCTACAAAACACCAACCTGTTTTCTGGACTGGCGGGCACTGCATTAATGGGAGGAACCCAACCAACAAACTCTTTCCTAACCAAACGTAGTCTCTGCAAACCTTGGCGTGATAAAAATAAACACCTGACTGTAGATCTGATACCAATGGTTCACAAAGGCACAGCAGTTTGTAAAAGGCAAACTGATGTTATTTTAAGATAGGCCAGTCACATACTTAGGTAACAATTGACTAGAGGTACACAGACTAAGCAAAAATTACAGAAAAAAAACAAAAACCCACAAGTTTTCACGAGGGGTTAACAGGTGGTTGACTGTATGGATATTAGTCAAACCATATCCTGTCCATGACTTATGGTCATTGCTCCATGCCCACTGGGTCAAGGTTATACGTTTCACTCTGAGTCAATGAACTAACCTGTGGACTTAGACCAGTCTTGTAAATAAAATGTATTTATTCTGTCCTTGGAGGGGAGAAGTGTTGGCTTAGTTTTGCTACTTTGTGTGTTTTCCCCAGACTTAAACCCCGGGGAGGGGGGGGGATTTAAACATACAAATGTATCCATTAGAAGAACATATATGTTTCAAAAGAAAGTAAACTATAAGGCACATGAGCCGCTGGGTCAGGTGAGCTGTTTGGTGGCCCGCGTGCTTGATGCTAGTCTCTACTACAAGTGTGGGCCTGCATGTACGCCAGGTGCATACGGGAATCTGTGTGCAAAAAGCTCATGTGCAGTGACCTTCAGGGCCACCTCTCTTCCACAAGGGACCCCTCAGGGAGCTGGAAGGAAGTAACTAAGGGACACTTGTGCTCCCCGTCATGGCTGCAGTGACGCTCCCTGGACCTCAGAGAGGAGGGAGGCAGCAGGAAGGGAGCAGGGCTGTGAAGGCCCAGCAGAGTGCCCGGCTGGTCCCAGCTGCCAGAGTCTACCTGTGGCTTGTTTCCTGCTTGCTTCCTCCATCTAAGCTGGAAGCTTAGGGCATGAGGGTGGGGGCTAAGTATAGGCCTAAAACTAGGCACAGTTTGGAGTTTCTAAAGCGTATTTAATGTAAAATGAACATAAGCACATAGAAACTAACAGAAAAGCAGTGTCAAATCTATCAAGTCACTACCATATTTTTTGGAACTGGTGTTATAGGAAATCTTTTATTTAAGTAGGGCCAATTTATTAGCTAAAGCAGAGATATTAGCAAAAGTGTAGCCACCTCAAAACCATCACCAAGCACAAAGTGATGTTTCTTTTCTTATTTGTTTTGAATTGTTTGAATTATCTCAAATGTATCTGAATTATTACATTTAACGACAGACCCTGTATGACACCGGAGTCCGCTCGCTTACCCGGCCGCTTTTCAGCACTTCGCTGTTCTCGCCCAGGGCCAGCTCTGCAGACGCCTTACAGAACTCGGCCAGTCCCCCGATGGGCAGGTATTCCTTGTCCAGGTTTTTTGCAGCAATCTGGGCCTCTGCCTAGACCAGAGAAAAAGCATCTGTTTAGCTCTTTTCACCTGGAATTATCTTGATTAAGACAGGTGGGGCAAAAGTTGGTTTATAGTTTGTTCATATAGAAAATAGTACAATAATTAATAAATAATAATACAAGAATGAACTGTTTCGTGTACTCACAACTGTAAACCTAACTTTTGCCCCAGCCTGTATTAAATGTTTTCTACTTAAATTTTGGAGGTAAAGCTTTATTTTTTTTATTTGGAGATATTGTCCCAGAAGAAGGATAAGTAGACTACTTTATATGTTATATTGCAGAACAGAAATACTTAAAATTAATTTTAAAGTTCAGTTTTATGTGGATGGGTATATAGTGTCTCTTGGTTACCATTTAACCTAAAACGGTATTCTTGGAATGCACCATAACAAGACTTAAGAGCAATACTTAAAACAGATATTCTATGTAATAAAAGGCTAATATGCAAATTGACTGAACGGCGGAATGACCGATCGCTATGACGCACACTGACCACCAGGGGGCAGACGCTCAACACAGGAGCTGCCCCCTGGTCAGTGCAGAAGCCGGGCTCACGGCTGGCGAGCACAGAGGCAGTGGTGGGAGTTTCTCCCGCCTCTGAGGGACCCCCCTCCCAAGTGCACGAATTTCGTGTACCGGGCCTCTAGTAAGATAATAAAAATCAAACAAAATACATAAAAAGGAAGTATTTCAAGATATATGCCAGTCTAAGAACTTACTAGCTGTGTTGACCTGGGCAAATTATTAATCTTTCTGAGCCCGTTTCCTCATCTGTTGAATGAGGGAACAGCTGTTCCTACACCTCATATGGTTGCGGTGAAGAGCCGATGAGCTAATGTACACAAGTGTGTGGTGGGGTTCCAGCTTACAATAGCTAACATTTGCTGGGTATTCTAAACTGATTTGAGACCAAAACCACACCCTGCTTCTTGAGTCCTTTTTGCTACTAAGAGACTTGTAGAGATGATACCTAAGGTGCACTCCTATGTACTCAGAGATTTTTCTTCAGTGGTTCATTCAGCCCCTGCTCTATTACCGCAGTGGCTCATGAGGGCGTAACAGTTCAGGTGATGAGAGAATACTCTTACCCCAGAGTATTCTGAACTGCCACTCATGGTGCCTAGCTCTGCAGTACGGAGGAATGACAGACACATCACCATCCACTTTGGAAGTGGCAAAGCAGCACATTCATATTTCAATGGAGAAGGGACAGATGCAAAGAAGACATACTTTCTTAAAAAAGAATTGTTCTGCCTTAACTGGTTTGGCTCAGTGGATAGAGCATCGACCTGAGGACTGAAGGGTCCCAGGTTCGATTCCAGTCAAGGGCATGTACCTTGGTTGCGGGCACATTCCCAGTAGGGGGTGTGCAGGAGGCAGCTGATTGATGTTTCTCTCTCATCGAAGTTTCTAACTTTCTATCCCTCTCCCTTCCTCTCTGTAAAAAATCAATAAAATATATTTTAAAAAAAGAATTGTTCCTAGAGGATTAGTTAAATTATAACTATAATAACCAATAGTAAGACTACCAATAAATATGCAACAAAAATAAAGAAAATTTTTCTACAGTTCAATAGGAAAAAAGGACAGAGTATGTCTGTGTGAGAAGGTGGGCTTTATTAAGGCAATTAAAATGAGAGAAATGGAAAATAAGAGTAATGCCCATCCACGAAGGCCTAGTTCTATGTGTGAGACAGCACTGAAATTCTTGGTCCTTTTGTGCACTCTCAGAATTACATATGACACTATGGCTCTTTCAGAGACAATCACAGAAATGCAACCTTAGGAAACACCATGCACTTCCAATGGCTCTCTCTTATAGCCAGGGGACTGCAGCTCAGACAACCTGACGGGCACAGTTAGTACCAGAACCTGAGCCTGGGCCTCCTGGCTCCCCGTCCAGCGTTCTTTCTGCCGCTCCCGTCAGTGTACTTATCCCAACCAGGCACGCTCACCTTCCGGATGCTAGGGAGCACGTAAGGCTTTCCATTATCGTCCCGGTAGGCACCGACTCCCAGGTTCATCTTTTTGCTGTTGGTGTCTCTTTTAAAGGCTTCTGTGACTCCCAGGATGGGATCTGGGGGCCCCATCTCCACATGGGCCCACCAGGAGCTGAAATGGGAAAGACAAGACCTCAGTTACAGAAGCAAGATTCCCATGGCCAGAGACATCCTGGATCTGCCACGAATCCACTTCAACGAATGGCTGCATGTTTACTGTGCACACGGTAAAGCAACAGGAACCATAGTTCAATAATGCATAAGACCTCAGAGCACCTCGCTGAAGGGCGGGGAAGACCAATAATTTCAATACAAATCCTGTAAGGAGCGGAAGGGGCCGCCTCCCTGAATCATCCTGGGGAGGACAGGATGCATGCGTAGGCTTTCAATGCAGTCCAGACCTGACCTGAATTCCCAGGCAAAGACTATTTCAAGTAATTCGGCGGTGAGAAGCTGAGAATGGTAAAAGATGAAACTAGAGAAGCCAGCAAGGACCAGTGTAAGAGGATAATGTGTGACAACTTCCCCCCACCCCAAGGGGCCTGGGTTTTTATCCTGTTCCCATATTTGTTAAGAGCTTGTTAAAATGTTTCCTCGGCCCCACCTTGAATGTAGTAAAAATATGGGAATCATTACTTTTTTTTTGGGAGGGGGCAAGGTGATCAGGTAAGGGGAGTGACATGAATATACTTGCATTTTTTTTTCCAAATATATTTTTTATTGATTTCAGAGAGGGGTAGGAGAAGAGATAGAAATATCAATGACAATGAGAGAGAATCAGTGATCAGCTGCCTCCTGTACACCCTCACTGTGGATCGAGGCCACACCCGGGCATGTGCCCTGACTGGAAATCGAACTGTGACCTCCTGGTTCATAGGTCGACACTCAACCACTGAGCCATGCTGGCCGGGCAGGAATATACTTCCATTTTTAGAGCCAGTCTGTAAAATGAGGCACAACTCTGCCTATCTCACAGGGATTTTGTAAGAATGAAAGGAGTTATCCTATATAATAAAAGGCTAATATGCAAATTTTCCCCTTGGGAGTCTGACCGCTCGCTATGACGTGCGCTGACCACCAGGGGGTGGTGAGGAACGAAGGAAGGCCGGGCAGCTGGGGGAAGGAAGGCCCTCATGGGTCCTGATCGCCAGCCAGGCCTAGGGACCCTACTCGTGCACAAATTTCATGCACCGGGCCTCTAGTTAACTATAAAACAGAACAGAGCCTGGTACAGAGTGAGTACTTGATATTAGCTGGTATCGCTGTTACTAAGTTATCCCACTACACTATTTATAACCTCTGTGCCACTTAGCCTGGTGAGGAAAAGTATGCAGAGAATTCAAGGAACACGTGGTCACAAGGCTTTATGATAAAATACAGGTCTTTCCTGCTTTTCAATAACTTAAGCCTTTTCTAGAGTCTCGAGAGATATTATCATTCTTCCTCCTCAACAGTCCCACTGCCAGAACACATTTTGTTCTAGGCTTCCTGGTTGCTCCAGTATCTCAGCAACAGTAAGAAACAGGTATCCCCAAGCAAATTCTAAACAGGGCCTAAAGCAAGCTTTTGTTGCTTCCTACCCACAATTCAGACCCTGGAAACATGTAGCCACCTGCCTGTCTGTATCACTGTCATCAGCTGATGAGTGAAAGGAATACTATGAATGTCAAGGACATACGATAGAGCTTCTAGTAAGCAATTTTCATTTTTAAAAAGATGGCTCTGTCTCCATGGTTGTCAATCAATGATGACAGAGCCATTGCCCCTAACCACGGGACAGACGTACCCTTGTTACATGGTTGGAAGGGCACGGATTTGTCACGTTCTTTAAAACGTTTATTTGGCATAGAAATCCTCTCAGAAACAGGGATAGAATTGAGAGTAGAATCTTTTAAGAAGAGTCTAAAAGCAATTTGAATATATTCAACCTTAAAAATCTAAATACAGGAGCAGGGATACTCAATTTGATCAGTCCTACATCAGTAGTTATGTTCAGGTCCTCCATGTGCTTCATTATTCCACTCCTTAAAAGGGCAAAGACTCTCTGTCACATTGTAGGAACTTTGATTTTTTAAAAAATGTATTTTATTGATTTTTTACAGAGAGGAAGGGAGAGGGATAGAGAGTTAGAAACATCGATGAGAGAGAAACATCCATCAGCTGCCTCCTGCACACTCCCCACTGGGGATGTGCCTGCAACCAAGGCACATGCCCTTGACTGGAATCGAACCTGGGACCCTTTGGTCCGCAGGCCAACGCTCTATCCACTGAGTCAAACCGGTCAGGTCAGAACTTTGATGTTTTTAAAGAGATAGCACTTGATAAAAACGAGTGCCTTAGGGATGAAGTCAAGACAGACAACCAGTGGCCTACAAAGTGATCCCTCTCAATGAACTTTGCACATAAGCTCAAAGCCTGAACTATTAAGCAATACTGACCAGACAACCAAAATATGTTAGGTACAAAGTATTCCGATAAGCATTTGCAATTTAAATGCCTGGCCGTTCCCCTGGGAGTCTACCTAGCAATTTTTAGTTTTTGTGTTTTTTTAAAAAATCCTCACCTGAGGACATGCTTATTAATTTTTAGAGAGGGGGTAGGGAAAGAGAGAAACATCAATGTGAGAGAGAAACATGGATCAGTTGCCTCCCGTAAGCACCTGGACTGGGGACTGAACCCACAACCTTGGCATATTGGGACAACACTCCAAGCGAGCTCCCTGGCCAGGGCACAAACTATTAAAAAAACACACACACAGCCTTGGCCAGTTTGGCTCAGTGGACAGAGCGTCGGCTTGTGGACTCAAGGGTCCCAGGTTCGATTCCAGCCAAGGGCACATACCTTTGTTGTGGGCACATACCCAGTGGGGAGTGTGTAGGAGGTGGCTGATCGATGTTTCTAACTCTCTATTCCTCTCCCTTCCTCTCTGTAAAAAATCAATAAAAAATATATTTAAGCCCTAACCGGTTTGGCTCAGTGGATAGAGTGTCGGCCTGCGGACTGAAAGGTCCCAGGTTCGATCCCGGTCAAGGGCATGTACCTTGGTTGTGGGCACATCCCCAGTAGGGGGTGTGCAGGAGGCAGCTGATCAATGTTTCTCTCTCATCGATGTTTCTAACTCTCTATCCCTCTCCCTTCCTCCCAGTAAAAAAAAAAAAAAATCAATAAAATATATTAAAAATATATATATATTTTAAAAAAACAAACACAAAAACAAAACACACACACAAACATTTTGCATCCGCAGTTCCCCTATATGCTTAGGCTTTGATGTAAGATGCAATATTAAAATGTCATATTTGTTTCTATTGCACTGATTAAAAAAATCAAATTGTTGTCTAAAAAAAAATACTCAAATTGAAAGACATGACATGCAGGCACTAGTCTAAGTGCTGAGATAGAACAGTGAACAAGGCTGGTCCAGTCTCTGCTTTCATGGAATTTACATTCTAATGGGCGAAAGGCGGAAAAGAAAAATGAGTCAGGCTCCCAAACTGAAACATGACTAAAAGGTCACACCCATAGGGATTTTCACTAAATAGTATAAATAGAACCGCAAAACGCCCAACCAAATCCATAAAACAAGAGATAATTCTAACAGTACTACATGGGGTGCCCATAATTTTAGGCACCCCTCCCTCTGCTCCAATGTGCTGCATAAATGATGATAACAGCTCCCTGATTCTGGGCCAGTCGGTAGTTTGACTTAAGGAGCACACCTGACAGCGAGCCAAGAAGGAACCAAATCAAGAAGCTAAGACAGTGTGAAAGCCTGGGAGAAACTACTGCCAGGAGTGCGGGGCTTTGTGAAGGTCAAATTGTTCTGCTGGCTTCACGTCATCATCCAACATCCAACGAAAAGGCCAAGGCATGGGAAAGGGGTCAAGGCTTTGCTCGCTGGAGTGAATATCTGGTTGCAAACCAGAGTAGGTGGTACTTAAGGGCACTGCCCCCAACCGGCTTCTTGAGAGAATTAAGTCGCTTGGCTCACGTCTCCACCAGGAAGCAATTACCAATGCGTCGAAGGCCCTGCACTTTTCCTCTGCAGACACTAGTGTGGGGTAATGCCCAGGACGGGGCAAAAGTAGGTTTACTGTTGTGAGCGCGTGAAACCCAGTTTATTCCTGTATTATTATTTATTCGCGTATTATTTTCCCTAGGAACAACTGTCTACCTACGGCTGCCCCGCCCTGCACGTGTAATCTCCCGAGTGACACTGCTCTCGGGGGCTTCTTCCCCGCAGCGTCTATCAGCAGATTGATATCTGGTCCAGCGCCTGGCTGATCACCAGATTGATACCTGGCCCAGCGCCCGGCCGGCTCTCTCAAACTCCCGGTGACGAAATACCGACTACATGAAAGAGCGCCGTGAGATGGAGAAAGAACGGCCACGCCCCTCCGGCTGGATCTGCTAAGGGCTTCCAAAGAGAGGTGCGCTACACCCCCGCCCTTCTCCATCCAAAGGTCAAACGGCAGCGGGGAAGGGTCGCGGGTGAGGATGCTATGCGTCAAGGTCACGGGATGCGGACAGGATCGCCGGCCGGCTCTCAACGCCAGGGTCCCGGGCACCTCCTCCCCGTGCACCCCCTTCTCCCGCACACACGCGGCAGCCAGCCGCCAGCCCGCACAGCCCGCTCGGCGCGGGGAGGCCACGACGTGTGAGCTCGCAGCCCCCCAGGTAGCCCGTCAAGGGCACACCGTTGGCGCATCCGGTCCCCCGGCCGGCGCCGCAGCCAATGGGCGTGAGGCAGCCCGGACCCCGCAGCCAATGAGCGCGAGGCCCGGCCGCGCCGTGGCCCGTGGGCTCTCCTCGGACCCCCCCATCCCCCCGCCCCTGCGCTGAATCTGCGCCTCGTGACCCCCACCTTGAATGGGAGTCCGGGTGCCGCGGAGGGCCACACTTCCTCACCCGGGGGAACGCGTTGGCACGCTCTCCTGCGGTCTCGGGGGCAGGGGCGGGAGGGGGGATGTAGGACCCCGAGGGTCACTGTGAGGCGCCGCCATCAATCCGAGAAAGTGTGCGCGCGTGTGTGTCTGCGGGGTCCGTGGCTCGGGGGGGCAGGCCCTTCTCCCCGGCTCCGTCTTCCCCGCTTACCTGGCTCGGGCAGAAGCCACGCCCGCGAGGCCTGGGTGGAAGGCGGCGGCGGCCCCGGACAGGACGCGGCAGGAGTGCAGCAGGGCCATGGTGGGCACGCGGGCAGTGGCAGCTGCAGGACGGAGCGAGGGCAGCGCAGACGCGGAGGCGCGGGCTCCTGCGGGAGGTAAGGACAGCGACTTCCCCGCGGGGCTAGAGCGGCCGGGCCGAGCCGCGCCACAGCGGACCCTGGCGGCCGGAGCCGGCGCTGGGCGGGCGCGGGGCCTGGGTCCGCCCGCCCGCCAGTCCCCAGGTCCGCGCCGCCGGGCCACGTGGTCCCGGAGAACCGTGACGACACTGCGGGTCGCGAGGTGCAGCGCTGGGCGCGCGGAACTCCGTTAATCGCGAGGGGCAGCTATTATGCCATTTGGAAAGATGGGAACGTGGCTGATGTAGGTCAAGTCGTTTGCCTGGCATCATAAAGCCAGTGACAAGGTGGCCGACCCCCAGTCTTCAGCCCGATGCTCCCCTAAGTGCAAATCAGCTAACTTTCTTTCTATATATACTTTTATTGATTTCAGAGAGGGAGAGAGAGATTGAAACATTAATGATGAGGGAATTGATTGGCTGCCTCCTGCACGTTCCACGCTGGGATGGAGCCAGCAACCCGGGCATGTGCCGTTGAATAATTCCAACAACGTGTGCCCTGATCAGGAATCGAACCGTGACCTCCTGGTTCATAGGTCGATGCTCAACCACTGAGCCAGGCCAGCCGGGCCACCGCACTTCCACGAAAGTTTCCTCATCGCTGTTGTGCAAGGTCTCCTGTGGGCACCCGGGAGGATTAAGTGAGATTAGCCGATTATGTCCAAAAACAGAGCCAGATTTAGTAATAAGCACAAGTAACCCGTGGTTGTTAACGGCTGGCCTGCATTGGTCAAAGCAGTACAGTGTTGTGTGCAAGGATGAATTACATTTAAAGGAAGAAGCGAACGAGTCTGAGGTTCTAGACGTTGAATAGTTCCAACCACAGCCATTCCACGCTAAAGAAGGACCCTTTCGCCCGGCCGGCTGGCTCTGAAAGTGTCTCCAAACGCTTTTCTGTGTGTGCGAAACGACTCTGGGAAAGTACACCCCCCTGCTTCCACCATAAGGATTTTAATAAATGATTAAAAAATACTTTGTGAGTGGCGTCCATCTGTGGCCCCCGTGTGCAGCCCCTGCGTGTGTCTGGATTCCTTTCTTCTGCTGCTCACTGGGACTTTCCACCCGGAGGACTGCAATCCGTGACAGCAGAGCCACACGTTGGGGACTAGCCCTGGGTTTGTGCTGGCTGCTTGCAGGGAGCGCCTGCGTGTGCCAGCCCGTTCCAGGGGCTGTGGGGCGGGCAGGGGCCAGACACAGCCCCATCAGTGTTCAGAGTGGAGGTTCTGGGAGCCCAGAGCGGAGAGGGCTGGCTTCTGGCTGGGAACCAGGAGAGGGGATAGGGAGCTGGTAGCAGGTGAGTGGGACCTCGAAGGAACAGGAGGTGTTTCAACATCGTCACTTGTACTTCCCAGCTCTCAGTGTCTGGGAGGCCAGGCCTGGGCACAGTTGTCTTCCCCACTCACACGTGTGTAAGCTTCAGGCCCAGCCGTTAAGGTGACTTATTCAGGGTCACACAGAGCACCTCTGATCGGACCCCACCTTTCAAATAGTCGGACTGTTGTTTTTCCCAGTCAGTCCCACCCCTTCCGGTTGCCTATGCTGGATCCACCCTGCCCTGCCCACGGGGGTGAGGACCGGGATCCAGAGCCGGCCAGGCTGAGATGTGAGGGCCTGAACATATTCCGTGCACAGATCCCAAGCATGTCCTCCTCCCACCTCTCTCAAGACCTGACATGCCCATTGTTGAGTCATTTCTGACTTATCTACCCATTTCCTTAAACCAGAAATCCAAGAGTCATCTTTTATTTTTTTAATATATTTTATTGATTTTTTTTTTCCAGAGAGGAAGGAAGAGATAGAGAGTTAGAAACATCAATGAGAGAGAAACATTGATCAGCTGCCTCCTGCACACCCCCCACTGGGTATGTGCCTGCAACCAAGGTACATGCCCTTGACTGGAATCGAACCTGGGACTCTTCAGTCCGCAGGCCGACACTCTATCCACTGAGCCAAACCAGGTAGGGCCCAAGAGTCATCTTGATCAGCTCTCCCTCACCTTCCAGACACCCCAGTTCACCTCCAGAACGTATCTGGAATACTGCTACCAAGACATTTAGTTCCTCATTAATTCTGACAATGATGCTGAAGTCGGTGCCCAGAGTCCATAGCCAGGGAGAGGCGGCGCCAGGATTCAGCCCCAGCGATCTCTCAGTACCACAGGAAGTAGAAACCACCTGCCCCTCTCCATCCACATGGCCGCACCACCGGCCCTATCCTGGGTCAGACCAATAGCCCCTCACTGGACCATTTGAGGCCAGGCTTGCCTCTCCGGGACATTCCTCATAGAGCAGCCAGCAGGATCCTTCTAAAATATAGGGCCCTCACATCTCCTCGCTTAAGCCCCCTCCCCTCAGGCTCCCTAGTGCCCTCAGGATAGAGCCGATCCCCTCCATGTAGCCCTGAGGCAGCCTTGCAGGATCTGCCCGCCGACAGAGGCAGACGCTGACCTCCTCCCATGTCGCAGACGATGCCCGTGCTGCACCGCACATACCTGTTGGGTCTCTACTGCCTTGGTACCTCCCGTTTCCCCTGTGCCTTCCCTCTCCACAGCCATTAAGCACCCAGAGTAGCGTTAGCCTCCTTAGAGGGACATGGCAGAAAAGGGCAAGTACAAAGGAACACGGTAAGCATTTTGAAGGTGGGAACAGTGATTTCGCGTCCACGAGGCGCAGTGGCAAACGTAGATACACGTGCCACCGACGGAGGAGTGCAGAATGGAGGCACCAGCCTGCGATGTCCAGAAAACCACCTGGAGGAGAAGACTTCGCTGGCGTCGGGAAGAATGAGCAGCAAAAGCAAGTCTAGAACAGTGGTTCTCAACCTTGGCTGCACATTAGAATCACCTGGGAATCTTTTTAAAATCCTGATTTCTGGGCCTCATCCTCCGGAAATTCTGTTTCTTTGTTATGGGGTGAGGCCACAACATTAGTCACAAAGAAACAAAATTTCCGGAGGAGGAGGCCCGGAAATCAGGATTTTAAAAAGATTCCCAGGTGATTCTAATGTGCAGCCGAGGTTCAGAACCACTGATCTAAGCCTTTGTGTCTGGCCCCACTTCCAGGCCCAGGTGTAGCTCTTGTTGCTTTTGTGTATTGGAGTTAAATGCCTTCACAGACGTGAGGATTATTGTTGATATTTTTGAATTATCAAAAAAGAAAATATCAGGACCACAGAGTTCAGGCCATTGGTTCAGCGAACACAGACTGTCCCCAAACTGGAGACAGCATTTCCCCAAGGGGAAGGACATGATGCCTGAGCCAGTTTTGCTCAGTGAGTAGAGCATCGGCCGTCAGACTGAAGGTCCCAGGTTTGACTCCAGTCAAAGGCATGTACCTCGGTTGCAGACTCGATCCCTGGCCCTGGTTGGGGTGCGTGCAGGAGGCAACCAATCAATGTGTCTCTCTCACATCCATGTTTCTATCTCTCCCCCTCCCTTCCACTCTCTCTCAAAATCAATGGAAAAATATCCTCAGATAAGGATTAACAACAAAAAGAGTAAGGCTGGCATCAGTGTGGGCATTGACCAGAATAGCCATGTGGTGCAGCCTCCTTGAAAACACCCAGATGGGCTCGGGCTGTTTCCCTCTCCAGCTGTTGCTTCTTGGAGGCTAGAAAGGCTATTGCACTGCCCTCGGGACCAGGTGGCTGGCTGCTGCACAAGGCTGTGCGGACACACCTTGGAGTGGCTAGATCAAAAGCTGCCTTTAGATGCCATCGATTCAGAATGAAACGATGATCTCCCACTTCGTGAGAACCCAGAGACCAGCCAGCTCCACTTCCTCGCTTTCCAGGTGGAGAAATGCGGGATCTGATAAGGAAGGCGACTTGCTTCTAACCAAGGCTGAGTTCCTGGTTTAGGCAGAAGCAGGATCCAAGCCTCCCGGATTCCAGACCATCCCTCTTACTGCGTTTGGCTGCCTAGAAGACAGAAAAAGGCTTCTGGTTTCATTCTGCTGAGATCTTGATTCTGAGCATGTTCTCAAATATTTGGATTAAATATCTCTTTTAAAACTTTTCTGTAGGTTTGGATAGTCCCGGACATGGTGATGAGCCAATTTAGGTGCTATTGTGATTACTGAAAGCTGCATTTTATGCAATACCTGTGAGAATCAGAATTCCACACTTCATTCCATTTAATTACGGCTTGTGTAGAGTAGGAAAACTTCTATTTAGCATTTGGCAAATTTTTTTGTTTACTTCAACTGGATCCTATTTGTAAAAGGAAAAAACCCAAATGACACTAATTTTTTTCTTTTTTGCTGTAAAAAGTTTTATTGTTTCCATTTGGTCCGCAGCATGGGCGAGGGCTCCCGGGAGGTTAAAAGGATGCTTAGTGGTTGCCGGGAGAGGCTCAGGCAGAAGCCAGACACCAGGGGGACGCAGAGGGCCCCTCAAAGGCCTCTGGGCTCCACAGGCTCCTACTTGAGGGTGAGCCTTTCACAGAGCCAGCTGTCGCCCATCTTCTTGATGAGTTTCACCTGCTCACCCAGGACGTGGTTCTCCCGGAAGTCACAGAGATGAGGGTTTGTGCGGGCAGAACCCAGGGCCCGCAGGTCCAGAAGGGCCTGGGTCAGGTTCTTCTCCAGGACCACACCGGCTTCCCTGGCGTCCCGAGTGTCACCCACTCATCGTGGGGCGGCTTCCTCACGTCCTGGAAGAGGGTGCGGTCGCCACGCTGGTTTTGCATCTTCAAGAGCTGCTTGGCACCCTTGAGCTTCTCCTCTGCCAGCGGGAGAAAGAAGTAGCCACGCCCTTCAGAACCACACCATAGCGGTGGAAACAGAAGCCCCGAGAGAGGTAGGTGGAGGAGGCCGCAGATGCAGGGTGACCAGGCGGTGGACCGTAGCCTCCCCCTCGGAGGAATACTTCTGATGAATCTGGGAGCTCGTGGCTGCTTGGCAATGAGGAGTTAAGCTCAAAAAATGGTGTTGGCTGGTCTCAGAGGCCGAGGATGACCGAGATGGTTCTGAAGGTGGCGACTGGGAAAGAGGTTGGAGGTGGTTGGAGGCTGGAAGAAGGGGCATCCCTGGGTCTGTTCCGTCCAAACACCGTTGAAGCAAGAATAGTTCTGGGGGAATCTGCCAACACTACATTCTTTTCAGAGAACTGCATATTCTTGTCCCCCCAGTATTGTAGGAAAAGCTACAACAAAGTAGATAAAAAGTACAATAATGTGGTAGTAGAGAGAAGGGGTCTTGTTACAACGGGGAAGTGCCGCCACCCCACTGAGACCAGTCACCTGAAGTGAAATAGGGATCAGTTTCTTCCCAGCGCCTGGCTCAGGAAGTGCTCAGTCAGCGTCAGTGGTTCATCTGTTTGTGGTTTCCTGACGTTCCTGGCTATGCAGAGTACAGCCCCCACCGATGGCGCCCTGGGTGACATTAAGGGCTAATATATCCTGACACTGAATCTGTTATTTAATGTGTGACTTCTTCAGTGACTTCTGTGTTTCAAAAAGGAAGTAAGGCCTGGCAGCAATGGCTCAGTGGTTGAGCGTCGACCTATGAACCATGACCAGGTTGCGGGCTTGGTCCGTGGTGTGGAGCGTGCAGGAGGCAGCCGATCAATGATTCTCTCTCATCATTGATGTTTCTATCTCTCTCCCTCCCTTCCTCTCTGAAATCGATAAAAACATATTTTAAAAAATAAAAAAGGAAGTAAGGAACAGATGCAGGATTTTTGAGATTTTGAGATTTGGTGGTTCGGGAACTTTTCTGTGTGTGTGTGTGTGTGTGTGTTTTAAGTAGCCACACCTGTAGAGACGGTAACAGGACCTACTGTGTGTGTGTGTGTGTGTTTTAAGTAGCCACACCTGTAGAGACGGTAACAGGACCTACTGTGTGTGTGTGTTTTAAGTAGCCACACCTGTAGAGACGGTAACAGGACCTACTGTGTGTGTGTGTGTGTGTGTTTTAAGTAGCCACACCTGTAGAGACGGTAACAGGACCTACTGTGTGTGTGTGTGTGTGTGTTTTAAGTAGCCACACCTGTAGAGACGGTAACAGGACCTACTGTGTGTGTGTGTTTTAAGTAGCCACACCTGTACAGACGGTTAGCAGGACCTACTAATTAAGCATATGCCAGTGTTGCAGGTGGGCTGGGCTGGCTGCTCATCTGTGGGCCGATGCTGCCCTCTGGTGGTAAACATGTAAGAATGCTCCCTGCAGGATGCGCAGTGGCTGAGCGTTTACCTGGGTCCTCAGTGGTCCCCATTCTGCGTTTGGAAGAGAATGAGGTGATTTTTACCAGAAAGTAATTTTTAAAAATTTATACATTGGAAAAAAATGGATGTATTCTGGAGTAAAATGTATGTCATATCTATTTTAATTTTTAAAAGATTCAGAGCAGTTTTAGGTTCACAGCAACATTGAGCAGAAGGTACAGATGTTTTCCCATATACTGCATGCTCCCTGCCCATACACACGCACAGCCTCCCACATGATCAACTCCCCACCCAGAACGGTATGTTTGCTACACGTGACGAGCCACCACTGCATATCATTGTCACTCACAGCCCATAGTTTGATTAGGTCCACTCTTGGTGGTGTACATTCTACACAGGCTTGGAGAGATTTACCGGCCACTGTGATATCATACAGAGTGTTTTCACTGCCCTGGTGCCCCCTACTCACCCCACCCTCCCTCACATCTTTATTGTTAACTTCAGAGAAACTTTACAAAATGCCAGGCCACGTAAGGCCATGTACCCAAGACCCTGTTAAACCCTTTCCTTCTGCTTTGCATTGTGTTTACTATTATTTTTATAATATAGACATGTCTCAATACTCTACTGTTTACACGTTTTAAATATGAAAATTCTAACATGGGTGTAGTTAATTGGAAAGGACATAAGATAAAGTGAAGAGCCCTGGCCAGTGTGGCTCAGTGGTTGAGCATTGCCCTGTGCACCTAAAGGTTGCCAGTTTGATTCCCGGTCGGGGCACATACCTGGGTTGCAAGTTCAGCCCCCTGTCTGGGTGCATGGGGGAGACAGCTGATCGATGTTTCTGTCTCATATTGATGTGTCTCTCTCTCCTTCTCCCCTTTTCCCCTCTCTAAAAATCGTTAAAAATATGTTTTATAAAAAATGAAAAGAAGAAAAGCTTCCCTCCCCCTACCCTGTCTCTTTCCCCAAAGAAAACCAACATAAATAGTATCTTCTGGATTTAACATTAATAACACAGCATGTATATATGTGGGAAGTATGAATCTCAGTCCACAAAGATGTGAAACAAATAGGCCTTTATTTTAAAAACAAATAGTTTTGTCCTAACCCATTTGGCTCAGTGGATGGAGCGTTGGCCTGCAGACTGAGGGGGTCTCGGGTTCGATTCCGGTCAAGGCATGTACCTTGGTTGCGGGCACATCCCCGGTGGGAGGTGTGCAGGAGGCAGCTGATTGATGTTTCTCTCGCATTGATGTTTCTAGCTCTCTATCTCGCTCCCTTCCTCTCTGTGAAAAAATCAATAAAATATATTTAAAAAACAAACAAAAAACCAAACAAAAAACCAAATATTTTCTATTTTAAGCCCACATCTTGACAGGCTGGTGGTAATGGTACTGCCCCTCCCCCCTCACCCCCCCCCCCCGCCCCAAGAGTCATGTTGCATGTTATACATGTTATATTTTTGGAATTTGCTGAGGGGACATTTGGCCCTTGGTCTTCCATTCTCCCAGGGGATCTTTAAAAGTCCTTATTTCTGATGCTTCAGTGGCCCTCCACTGCTTCCGTGGCGTGCTTAGGGCATGGGGCTCTGCCAACCCTGCCCATATCTTTGTTTTTCTAGAGCAGGGGTGGGGAACCTTTTTTCTGCCAGGGGCCATTTGAATATTTATAACATCATTTTTGGGCCATACAAAATTATCAACTTAAAAATTAGCCTGCTATGTTTGGGTAAGCATTTACTTAACTTATCCATAATGCCAAGGCAGGGCCAGACCAAATGATTTCGTGGGCCCCACCCCTGGTATAAAGGAACCACTGGGCCTGGCCTCTCTCATGTCCTGTGGCCTCTTGGGCATCGCTACCGGAACACAGGACTCTTCCTGACTTCCCGTCCACTTATTCTATCAATTATTGGCAGAGCGCTCTAGCTTGTTTGGCTCAGTGTATAGAGCGTTGGCCTGCGGACTCAAGGGTCCCGGGTTCGATTCCAGTTAAGGGCACATGCCCGGGTTGTGGACTCAGTCTCCAGTGGGGAGCATGCAGGAGGCAACCAATCAATGATTCCCTCTCATCTTTGATGTTTCTATCGTTCTCTTCCTCTCCCTTCCTCTCTGAAATCAATAAAACTATATTAAAAAATTATTGTCAGAGAGGTGCTGAAATCTCTAACTATAATTGTGGCTTTGTCTATTTTCACGGACCACACTTTGAGTAGCAAGTATGTAGGTATCTCCTGCTACTTACTTCCCCGGGAAGCTTTTCTGACCTCCCAGCTCACCCCCAGAATGAGGTGTTTACAGAGCACATTCTAATTTTCCTGCAGGAACCCTTGAGCACTTAGCACAGTGTTGAATTGCCTATTAATTTTTCCATCACCTCCACTAGATCATATGTCCTAGACAACAGCAACTGTGTTTTGTTACATTCACATTTGAAAGATTCGATAAATATTTGATGATGTAAGAAAGATATTTGAGGCTCAGTAGATGAACATCTGGCATAACTAAAATCAGGAACAAGAGCTCAGAGAATTCAGGAAATTGCAGCAAGGAGTGGCAGTCAGAATATAAGGTCCTTGGGAATTAACAAAAATTACTGGGGAGGGCATGGCTTTTCACATGATGAAAAATAGAGCAAAAGCGGCTGAGAACATCTGGCACTGGGTTTCATTAGCATCTACTCAAATTTGGAGGGTCATATATTTGATTTTTTTTTTTTTGGTTTCCCTTTCTACCCCATTTCAAAGGATCCATGTAAAATGTTGACCAGCAGCCCGGCCGGTGTGACTCAGCGGTTGAGCATCGACCCATGAACCAGGAGGTCATGGTTTGATTCCCAGTCAGGGCACATGGCCGGGTTGTGGGCTTGATCCCCAGGGTGGGGCATGCAGGAGGCAGCCAATCAATGATTCTCTCACATCATTGATGTTTCTATCTCTCTCTCCCTCTCCCTTCCTTTTTGAAATCAATTAAAAAAATAAAAGAAAAAGAGAAATAAAAAAGAAATAGGAAAGAATTCATTCAGTAGCTTTCTGTTCAAGTAGTCTACCTTAGCCACTCACAGACTCACTCTGCTGGTTTACTGGTATATGAATTTGTTCAGATTTCTCTCTGCTAGGACAGTGATGGCGAACCTATGACACGCGTGTCAGAGGTGACATGCGAACTCATTTTTTTGGTTGATTTTTCTTTGTTAAATGGCATTTAAATATATAAAATAAATACCAAAAATATAAATCTTTGTTTTACTATGGTTGCAAATATCAAAAAATTTCTATATGTGACACGGCACCAGAGTTAAGTTAGGGTTTTTCAAAATGCTGACACGCCGAGCTCAAAAGGTTCGCCATCACTGTGCTAGGAGCTGGCAACACAGATATAACGTTGATGTAGTCTTTGCCCTTGAGAAGCTCATGGTCTAGTAGAAGAGAACAATAAATGGATTTATAAAGGTACCTGTACAATAATTTATGATTTCTCATGAACCTGTGGGTTGGCTGTGGGTTTGCTGGGGCTCAGTAAGAAGGTTCTTTTGCTTGTCTTGCTTGGGTTGGGGCTCTCCTGCCGATGCGTTCAGCTGGCTCTGGGGCTTGGGTGGAAGACCCAGTGGGGCTTTCCTCAGGTGTCTGGTGCCTCAGCGTTCCTCCATGTGGACTTTCTCTTGCCTTGTGGTGCCTTGGCATTCAGGAGTCCAGTCCAAGTTCCTTTACAGCAAGTAAAGGAAGGAAGTGCCGGGGAGAAAGAGGAAGCTGCCAGGCTTCTCAACGGAAAGGAGCAGAGATGGCATCCTTTCCGCTACATTTTATTGATCAGGAAAATCACAACACCAGCCCTGACTCAAGAGGAGGGGTAACAGAGTGAATGGACGAAGTAGCACACACTCACAGGGAAGGAAGGAATTGATGGCAACCCTTTTTGTAGAGTCCCCTCTGCAGGTAAAAATAAATAAGAGCCACAGTTAAAATTCAATGAGCCCTTATATGTCAGACAGCAGGCTAATACCTGACATATTTCAGAAATGCTCATTTTATTGCTCAACCCATTGAAGAAGGAATGATTTAAAATATTTTAAAAATATTTTTATTGATTTTAGAGAGGAAGGAAGAGAGAGAGAGAAACATCTATGATGAGAGAGAATCATTAATCGGTTACCTCCTACAACACCCCTACTGGGGATTGAGCCCACAACCCGGGCATGTGCCCTGATTGGAAATCAAACTGTGACCTCCTGGTTCATAGGTCAACACTCAACTACTGAACCACACCGGCTGGGCAAATAGGACTCACTTTTATCCCCATTTTACAACCAAGCAAATGGAGGCTGGTAGAGTTTAAATAAATGACCCCTGGTCAAAGATCTAATTAGTAGCTGAATCAAGAGATTGATTTGTTGCTGTGCTACAAGAGGAAGATGACTGAAAGGCTGGAGACTCAGTCTGTGGAGTCATCCCACTGTAATAAACACAGAGGCCAGCAAACACCAGGTATTGACTTTTTTAGGAGTCCTGCAAGGCTCAGAATAGAAGATTCTGTAATGTCGCTATGATGAAGGACTTTCCTTCTGATTAGAATTACACACTGGCAAATGATCGGGAACCATCAGAACTTAAGTAGCTGCTCAACAGAACGAAGGCAGTCATTGCTGAAGTGGGTTGTTAACTTATTACTTGCTCTCTTCTCTTCCATTTGCTTCAGCTCCGGGTATGTGGATTCGGGGGGCCTTGGGAATGGCGGCTGGGATTAGGATATTTCACGTGGAGCGCTTCCCACCACTCGGCCTCATTACCGACACCCACACTCACCATTCAGCCACAGATTGGTGGCCCCTCAAGGAGGAGTGGGAGATCGTACTGTGTCTTTTCACATGCGCTTTGTCAAAGCCCTGATGGTGTGTCTCAGTTGCCTGTACATGGTCCTGTACTGAAGGGAAAGGACCCATATGGGTGCTGGTTCTCAAGAGCCCGTACAATTCATTAAGGACTTTTGAGGAGCATCTATCTGCTGCTCCCTGTGTCCATGCGCTAAAACAATATCACTCCTGCGAATTACACATATTCACAATAGTAAGTGTTCAACCTACCTCGCAATGGGCTGAGCAAGCTACGCTTACTGTTTTGAATCCGCACAGAAATCCCTTTTACAGATATAAAAACAGATTTCTCAGCTCCAAAGCTCTAACTTCTGGTTCAGACACCAAAGTTTGTGCTCTGTCTTCTGTGATGTGAATTGAGAGTGCTGTTTCTGTCTTACGCGGTGGGAACTAGGACAGTTAGGATAGGGTACTTTTAAAAAATATATATATTATTGATTTCAGAGAGAAAGGGAGAGGGAGAGAGGGATAGAAACATCAACGATGAGAGAGAATCATTGATCGGCTGCCTCCTGCACACCCCCTACTAGGGATAGAATCCAGGCATGTGTCCTGACCAGGAATTGAAATGTGAGCTCCTAGTTCATAGGTTGACACTCAACCACTGAGCCACGCTGGCCGGACAGCATAGGGCTTTGAATACAATCTCTCATTATTTCCATGCCCTCTTTTGGTGATTCCAGTGAAAGTGGGCAACCTGTGTGGATATAGTTCCCAGTGTTGTGTTTCTCCCCGGCCATCACGGCGTAGCCAGGTTAGGATGCTCATGGGAGTAATTCAGGTGGGGGCTTCCGGAAACTGGGCCAGGCACAAAACAGACCAAAACACAGAGAATCTGGATTTACTTTGGATCATCCTCCCCTCTGAAGCTAGGCCGGCCTCCGCCAATTGGAGGTGAACATTTTGAAGCCCCGCGCAAATCAATATTTAGCAGGCATAGCTTAAGGTAATAGTCAGTATTGATCAGAAGAATCTATTGCCCGTGTAGGGGAGTACAGCAGGCGAAGCAGGCAGCTTAGTGTGATGCAAAGAACACAGACTCTGTAGTCTACCAGACACTGATTGGAATTTTGTCTCCACAACCAACCGTGTGACTTGGAGCAGTTCTCTCGATCATTCTGAGCCTCAGTTTCCCTGCCTGTGCAATACGCCCGCTGCCTACGCTTGTTCTGAGGAAATAATTACAGCGAGTTGCCACGGCTTCTTACTCCTCAGGCACTACGATCGCTGCTTTATGTATAATCTGTGTGTGTGTGTGTGTGTTGAAGCTTTTATTGACGTTTGGATGCTCACAATGTTTACTTTGGATATTGGGCCATCAGTTTCTGCTCTTATATTTTCCTTCGCTTCCCCCCCCATGTTGGTGGTTACTGAGGTGGTTTTTGTTCACACCAGCCGATCCTTGCTCTGCTCAAGGCACAGAAGACATGTTGGTTGGCCATCGTGGGATTGTAAGAAGCGAGCGGGATACTCCTGGGTGCTATTGTGGAAAAAAAGGAAAGACTCCAAGGAGAAGGGAACACACAGAGCTCCTCACACAGCTGCGATGTTGCCATCCTTCTTGGGAGAACTCATTGGAGCTCTCAGCTCTCAGGGTCCAGCTTCAGAGGTCTTGGCTTACCAAATTTAACAGACTATTATCTCTTACCCTTTGTCTGTATCTTGTCTTTGGACTTTATCAAATGTTACCTCATGCTGTAATTATTCTCTAAAAGTCTTATCGCTGTTTTTGTATTAGGATGTCGTCATCAATTCTACAGTACCCAGTTTAGAGTTGGCACATGGTAGATGCTTAGGTGTCCCTCCCTCATTGTTTCTTTTGCTTGAAGGAGGAAGCCAACAGGAGGGAATTGCCATGTCAGTGAATCCCATAATATCATCTGAGGTTGTTATACAAATATGTTCAGTTAGATAAACACGTGAGTGTCTGTGCAAAGCTGGAATATGGGTATGCAAAGAGAAATAAACATAGTCCCTTGAGATTCCCATAGTTTGATGTGCAAAATAATCACACAATTGGAACATGTCCGAGTAGAGCACTGGCTGCTATGTGCAAAAAGGCGAGGAGTAATATTAGCTGGGGACTCAGGGAAAACTTCTGGACATGGCACCTGTGATGAACCTGAGTGAATGAATGAATGAAAGCCACCCAGGGGGTCTCTGCTGGTAGCTCAGTTGTTTAGAGCATCATCCAGATACACCAAGGTTGTAGGTTCGCTCTCCGGTCAGGGCACATGCAGGAATCAACCCATGAATGCGTAAATAAGTGGAACAACAAATCTCTCTCTCTCCCTCCTTCCCTCATAAAAGGAGGGGCACATTCCTGGTAAAGAAAACAGCTTAAGCAAAGCCAGGAGGTGTGAAACACCAGACATGTGGGAAATTTAGTGTTTCACCAGAGTTTGTGGGAAGCAGGTTGGAGTTATCGCACCATAAAGTACAAAGTGAACTATTTTGGAGATGAGGAAAGGAGGGTCAGTAGGGACCAAATTGGAACCGGCAACGAACTCTGTATCTCACCAAGATGAAGAATTTAATCTGTCAATAATGTGACATGGTTAAAATGTGATCTTGAGCTAGATCCATCTGGCTACTGATTGGAAGATAAATTTCCAATGTGCAGTTCCAGAAGCAGGGGAAATAATTAGAAGGTTATTGAAATAGTCCAAGTAAGAGAAACGAAGGGCCTAGAGTAGGTCAGAGAGGAGGCGGAGGATGAGGACAATGGAGGTACTTGTGCTACTATTACTGCTGATAGGAGCAACATTTAAATAGTCCTTGTTACATTACAGGTGATGTTTATTTTATGTGTATTATTTCATTTAATTGTCACAGTGATCCCTTGCAATTGATATCAATATAATCCCCATTTTCCAGATGAGAAATCTAATAGTCAGAGGTTATGTAGTTCGCCTAAGATTCCATAATGAGAAGAGGCTGAGCAGAGATCTGGCTCTGAATCTGTATCCTAAGAAACACTCCATGTGCTTCTTTTGGTCTAGAAACAACAACAGGGTTTATTCTGTTATTATTATTTTTTAATTTATATTTTTATTTATTTCAGAGAGAAGAAGGGAGAGAGGGAGAGAGATAAAAACATCAATGATGAGAAAGAATCCTTGATTGGCTGCTTCCTGCACACCTCCCACTGGGGATCGAGCCCACAACCTGGGCATATGCCCTTGACTGGATCGAACCTGGGACCCTTCAGTCCACAGGCTGATGCTCTATCCACTGAGCCAAACCAGCTAGGGCTGTTCTGTTATTTTTATCAAAGGAATCTATTCCTTAGATAATTCTCATAATTAAATGCAGAACTTTGTCCTTTGATTAACATTCATTATAGAAGATTTATACAGTACTGATAAGCAAAAAGAGAAAAAATGAATGCCATTCCCAACATCCTTTAGGTAACCACTGTAAACAATTTATAGTTTTTTTTTTTAACTCCTTCCCTCCCTTCTACCTTATCCTCCGTGTGTGTGTGTGCGCGCGTGCACATGCTGTATATGAGTGTATGTGTGTGTGCCCACATGTTTTTTTAAGGTATTAGATATTTTCAATCTTATTTTTAATGACCTCATAATCCTCCCTTTTTTAAAAAAATTATTTTATTGATTTTTTACAGAGAAGAAGGGAGAGGGATAGAGAGTTAGAAACATCGATGAGAGAGAAACATCCATCAGCTGCCTCCTGCAAACCCCCTACTGGGGATGTGCCCGCAACCAAGGTACATGCCCTTGACCGGAATCGAACCTGGGACCCTTCAGTCCACAGGCCAGTGCCGTATCCACTGAGCCAAACCGGTCAGGGCATAATCCTCCCTTTTAATGGCAGGACTTAGTGACTGGATTGAGGTGGGCGGGGAAGGCAGAAGAAGAGTGACATAGGTAGCATGACTCTCAGCTTTCTGGCCATGTGTGTGGTGATGCAATGAGGATCGGAGAACTTTGGGAGATTGTATAGGTTCGCCGACGGGAGAATAGGGTCCAGACGTGCTGAGGTTTTAGGAGACTTATGCATCGTTTAAGTAAGGATGCCCCCAGCTGGCTCCGTGTCTGAATCTGAAGATCAGCAGCAATTACTTATTGTTCCTGTTTTACACGAGGTGAACCTGAGACTCACGGTGCAAAGTCCTTGCCTGTCTGGCCAAAGCTCATATGTTCTTTACTATTACATGGGTAAATACATGAATGAAAGAACCTCACCAATGAGGTACATAGTCTTTTTCCTCCCAGTTTTTTAAAATAGTCCGTTTGGATGATGCTCCGTGTTCAGCTCACTTCTCCTTCTGTTCATTCTCACCTGTCCCTGTATTCCTCAAAGGAGCTAGAAGCGTAGTCTTGCCTGAGGAAGCTTGGACACCGTCTTTGTTTAATATTTCTTTAAATAAGACCCAGCACCCCTTGGCTGTTTAAGATCATTTGGCTGCTTTGGACAGAGAGGATGCTTTGAAAAGAGGGCAAAACAAACAAGGAAACAGACAAAACATTAAAACACCAAAAACCCAATGAGACTGAGAGGGTGACAGGATGGAAAGATGGAGGAGCCCCAGCTGGGCCACGGAACCTTCCGCACGTGCCCAGCACTGTGCCTGGTCTGTTCAGAAGTCCTGCTCCTGGGCTCTTGGTGGGGCCCAGTGGTTTTACTTGGCTTCCCCGTCCGGTCGTTGTTGCTGCTTTATTCCTGTGAAGCCAAGTGTAACTCATTGATTCCATGGGGGGCTGGGGGGGGGGGGGCGGGGAGGAAGACAGGAACTCACCTTGCAGATGTGGACGAATAGGTGTGAGTGCGGCATAATAATAACCAGCGTAGAAGGAGGGAATCAGAGCGTAATAAACCCATCAGGACAGTCCCCTGGACCAGTTCTTTGGTCCTGGAATTGCTTGTTCTCTGGACGGGAGGGGCAAGTGGAACAGTTGATTTAAAAAAAAAAAAAAACCTTCGCCCTAGCCGGTTTGGCTCAGTGGATAGAGCGTTGGCCTGTGGACTCAAGGGTCCCGGGTTCGATTCCCGTCGGGGGCATGTGCCTTGGTTGCGGGCACATCCCCGGTGGGGAGTGTGCGGGAGGCAGCTGATCGGTGTTTCTCTCTCATTGATGTTTCTGACTCTCTGTCCCTCTCCCTTCCTCTCTGTAAAAAGTCGATAAAATATATTTTTTAAAAAAATAAAAATCTTCATTGTTGAAAGTATTTCCTATGTCCCCCTTTTTTCTCCCATTGACCCCTTCTAGCCCGCCCCCGGGAACGGTTGATTTGTAGCGTGAAAGGGCTTATTGAGGCTTTAAAAAAAAAAAAACGGAAGGCAAATTGAGGCTTTTAAAAGAAACTCCAAGAATAATACAAGCCAGCCGTTTATTCTCCCTTGATGGATTTCTTTATATCGTCGAATTACATCATTTGCTCTCGCCACCGGTTAAAGGTTTCAGCGCCCTATCTGGCTGGGGCCAGACGCGGTATGGAAGGTGACTCAAGGTCAGTCATCTGGGCTCTGGCTCCTGGGTTTCCACTCCGTTGTCTTTTCTTCAGGAGATAAAGGGGGCCCATGAGCGCTGTAATCTGTTGAGTGACTTTCATTTAGAAGGGGTTGTCTGAAGGCTTACAAGATGTCCCAAGGAGGGAGGGTTAATATTCAGAGCGGCCGCCTGCTTCTCGAGCCGAACTCTTTTGTTGCTTCAACAAAAGTCAGAAAAGCTCTGGAGTTGGGGGAAAGGATTCTTGTTTTTAAAATTGCTTCTGAAATCACAGTGTTATTGTTAGAAAAATGCTCATTTTGTGGCTAATGGGGACATACTGCCCAGCCCCACGCCGGCCCCGCCCAGGGCTCAGGGCCTCCTGCTGCTTGCCACACAGTCATGGGCTCTGCCTTCTTGATCTGGGCTCACGTGTGCCGAAAGCTCTCTTTCAGCTCAGCAGTCACCCTGCCGTGTGTTTTTAAAAGCTGCCTCTGTATCGTCCCAGCCTCCTTTTTCCAAAGGGCGGAAATCAGACACTTGGTGACCTCGGGCTTATGTCATTAATGCTGGGAAAGGCACGCTGTGGGGACCGAGACGATGGCAAGAGGCTCCACGCTGAGGATCGAGTCCACAACCCGGGCACGTGCCCTGACCGGGAATCGAACCCTGACCTCCTGGTTCCTTTCCTTCCATACCTCCCATGGCACCATGCAGGGTTACGTAAGCCTGGCCCTGTTGCCATTTTGTGCTGGATACTTCCCTGCCCCTTGTAGGGTGTTTAGCAGCATCCCTGGCCTCTGCACGCTAGTGCCAGTGGCCTCCTCTCTGCCCCCAGGTGTGACACCCAAAAGTGAAACCAGAAGTTGCTGAACATCCCCTGGGTGGAGGTGTGGGGTGGGGGAGATGTCATGACCAGTTGAGGACGGCTGGGGTACTGGTTACCGGCCGGCCCTAGGATCGGCCGGCCTCGGTGAGGTGCACTGTCATCTCAGCCGTGGGACGTTCGTGCAGGAGCGTTAATGGGTCTTTGTGCCTCAGTGGCTCCGTCTGTGCAGTAGGGATGGGAGTCCCTGCCTCACAGGCCTGTTCCAAGGTTCCAGAGGACCCTGCCTGTGGTCCCTCAGTGCTGCGGACTCTTTTCTTCCCTCCCCTCCGCCCTCCCTAGATTCCCGGGGTCTTACTTCCCCATCAGCTCCTGCTGCCTCTGCTCTGAGAGTCCTCACAGTCTTCTGAGTTTCTTACTGAAATCCGATGCTGTCTTTAAAAAAATTTTTTTTAAAAAAAATCCTCGCTTGAGGATATTTTTTCTATTGATTTTTAGACAGGGTGGAAGGGAGGGAGGAGGGAAGGAGGGAAGGAGTGGGGGAGGGATGGAGGGAGGGAGAAAGAGAGAGAGAGAGAGAGAGAGAGAGAGAACCGATAAGAGAGACACATTGATTGGTTGCTTCCCGCATGTGCCTCAACTGGAGCTGGGGATCAGACTGCAACGGAGGTACGTGCCCTTGACTGGAAATTGAACCTGCGACCATTCAGTGCATGGACTGAGGCTCTAACCACTGGGAAACCTGGTTAGGATGCTTTCTTGATTGGCCTGATTCCTGACCTGTGACCCTATGGCGACTCTTTAATTCCACTCTTAAGTAGGCTTCTGAGATGAGAAGGTCAGGGTCGCGGTTGTGGGATGGTGCTTCATCTCTGAACCACTGTGTCCATCTGTTAGCCACCGAATTCAAAGGAGCAGGCGCACCAGGAGGAACCTCAGCAAGAAGTTCACGCCACCTGAGAAGATTTTGGAGTGTCATGCTTGCATCTGCTGGAGGGAGTTATAGAGAGAGGACAGGAAATGGATTACAGATGAGCCTGTGGCTCCTGCTTGAACAATAAGGAGAATTAAAGTTCTCTTCTAATATTACTAACAGTGATACGTTTGCATAGGGCAATGGCATTAGGGAAATTACAGTCCAGAGTAGAGTAGAGTCATAAATGGGAAGGTGAATTGCAAGACTAGAGGCTAAGATGCCAATGATAGGCCAAGTAGATAGGTTTCGCCCAGTGGTGTTTAAAAAAAGACTGGCTCTGACTGGTGTGGTTCAGTGGTTGGAGTGTCAGACTGCACACCAACGAGAAGTGGGATTGATTTCCAGTCAAGTTTCAATCTGTGGGGTTGCAGTTTTGATCCCCGGTCCCAGCCCAGACATGTATGGGAGGCAATGATCGAAGTGTCTCTCTCACATCGATGTTTCTCTTCTCCCCTCCCTCCCTCCCTCACTCCCTTCCACTCTCTCTCAAAATCAGTGGAAAAAATATCCTCGGCTAAGGATTAACAACAACAACAAAAAAGACTGTGGACACTCTCAGGATTCCATGGCAAATGTAGGCGAAGTCCATGTGCAGGGAGTACTGTGGGAGAACGTAGGAGAAGGGGACAGTTCTTTTCTGTTGAACATGTTATTAAACTTCTTGGGGTGACATCCTATATAATAAAGAGCTAATATGCTAATTAGACTGAACAGCAGAACGACCATCCGGATGACCTTGCATGAATTTTGTGCATCGGGCCTCTAGTTGGTTAATGAAATCATATAGGTTTCAAGCGTACACTCTATAACACATCATCTGTATATCACACTGTGTGTTCACCGCCCAAGAGAAGGGGACATGCGGATGGTGATGATTAGTTGCACATGTGTCCTGGGTTGGAAGGTTTGTGCCCCCACCATTTCTACCTGCAGGTTTTGAACAAGAGCAAGATGAATGTGAATTTCATCCCTTCTCAATGTTCTTTTTTTTAAAAAATATATTTTATTGATTTTTTACAGAGAAAGGGAGAGAGATAGAGACTTAGAAACATCGATGAGAGAGAAACATTGATCAGCTGCCTCCTGCAATCTCCTACTGGGGATGTGCCCGCAACCCAGGTACATGCCCTTGACCGGAATCGAACCTGGGACCCTTCAGTCCACAGGCCGACGCTCTATCCACTGAGCCAAATCGGTTTTGGCATCCTTCTCAATGTTCTTTATGGGTGTTCAGAATGGGAGCAGAGACAGAAGGGAGAAGCATGTGGAAAGTGTATAAGGAAGGCCCTAGCAGGATTGGTTCAGTGGATAGAGCATCAGCCTGTGGACTGAAGGGTCCCAGGTTTGATTCTGATCAAGGTCACGTGCCTGGGTTGTGGGCTCCATCCCTGGTGTGGGGTGTGCAGGAGCCAGCCGATCAATGATTCTCTCTCATCATTGATGTTTCTATCTCTCTCTCCTTCTCCCTTCCTCTCTGAAATCAATAAAAATATATTAAAAAAAGTGTACAAGGAAGGACACTTATTTTTGATGTCTGAGGTCCAGACAAGGCGTAGGTTCTCTAATTCGAGGGAAAGGAGATTAATCATGTTCTAGGCAATTAGCAGGAGCGCCGAACCTTTGTCCACGTGTATACAAACCGTTAGCCGAGCAGAGTGCCAGCCGCAGGCAGGCGGCTTCCCCACTCCCCCAGAGGATTCTTTGGGGGTGAACATTTTCACATTTACAGGCTGCGTTTTTATGGGGGAAAAATCGGTTTCTGGGAAGTGAGCTTTAGCGCCACGTTTGGAGACCTCTGGGATTATACCAGTGTCTCCGTAGAATGTCCTCAGTGGTCTGTCTACTCATTCTCAGGCTCCTTTCAAATCCATGCCTGCCTCTTTCAGCGTCCAGTTTTCTTCTCTACCACGTGTCTTTTCTATTTCCCTGGCCAGCCCAGGTCCTTTACAGTTTCTCATATCAGGTTTAATCTCCCAGGGACTAGGTCACCCTTGGGGAACAGGTATGTCAGCACCCGAAACTTTGGACCCTCTTTACCTTTCTTTTTAAAAATATATTTTTACTGATTTCAGAGAGGAAGGGAGAGGGAGAAGGAGAGGGAAAGAGAGAGAGAGAAACATCAGTGATGAGAGAAAATCCTTGATCGGCTGCCTCCTGCATGCCCCTTACTGGGGATCGAGCCCACACCCCAGGCATGTGCTCTTGACTGGAATCAAACCTGGGACCCTTCAGTCTGCAGGCCGATGCTCTATCCACTGAGCCAAACTGGCTGGGGCAATACTTGAGTCTTTGGGAAAAGGATCTTTTTTTCTGTTCTTGCTTCTTAACATTCTTCCTGTGTTTTTGGCAGCTTTGAGTGTCACTGTGTGCTAAATTCAATAACCATTTAGTTTTGAGGAGTGAATACTCTTCAAGTGTGGTTAAACTGAAACAGAGAAGGGTAAAAAAGTATCAAAAGAACACAGAATCAGCCTGGCCTGTGTGGCTCCGTGGTTGAGCATCAACTCATGAAAGGTTCTACTCCTGGTGAAGGCACATGCCCCTTGTTGCGGGCTCGATCCCCAGTAGGAGACGTGCAGGAGGTGGCTGATCAATGATTCTCTCTCGTTATTGATGTTTCTATCTTTCTCTACCTCTCCCTTCCTCTCTGAAATCAATAAAAACATATTTAAAAAAATAATACAAGATCAGGCTTCATAAATATCTGGGGTCAGTAAGTCAAAAAGCCAGTGGGAGCGTACTCTTCTGTCCCCTGTTAAATCCTCCCAGTTCTCATTATACTGCGTGTTCTTATCCCAGGATGTACATAAACATTTCCCAGCTCCGCGCCTTTGTGCTGCTTCGGCTATCAGTAATGCCTTCTTCCTTTCACATTATTGTCTATCGAAACCCTATCTACCTTTCCATTCACTTTCATTCATAAAACTCGTCTAAGATCCTTTTGCAGAGGCATTGAACATTGTCTTCTCTGTTAGACCATAGCGATCTGACGATCTAAATCATATTTTAATTACCTTTGTGTCCTTCATCAGCTCTTAATACATCAATAAGCTTATAGAAGGTGCTTAGAATATTTGATAAATGGCTGGCTGCAGTAGCTAATACTTACTGTATACTTACCGAGTGAAGGTTGCCAGACTAGGTATGGGGTGGGAGTGGCCAAAGAGAACAAGATGTGGCCTTGGGCATTGTGTACTCCTCTGTCTGTTGTTGCTTCTGCCTACAAATCAAACAAAAAGTAGTTTTTGTCTTCAAACACATTAGAATTTACATGCCAACTCTGTGTTGTCCCCTAAATGCATGCTGGGCAGAGAGGGCGAGGAGGTGGACTGTGAAATGTAAGAGGAACAATGCTCTGGTCTGTTTGCTGTATTTCTCACGTGTGGCATGGCAAGACTGAAGGGTGCGCCTGGTGCGGGATAGGGGTTAGCTGTGGGCAGTATTGATACCAACAATGAAATTCCAGTACTTTCAGTACGAACACTAAATGCATTCAGAGAAGCAAAGCAGAAGTTGTAGAGGCAGGTGAACCCGATGGCAGAAGCACAGCTAGTGCTCAGTAGGTACTTGTCAGGAAGGAAGACGGAAGGACAGAAACAAGCCAAGGCAACGAACATGCGTCCGAATCAACAGAAGCTACTGAGAGCCAGACCAGGAGGGAGCCGACCAGTGTGAACCAACATTGGAGCCCAGCGAGGCCCGAGAGATATTGCTCTTATAATGAATATTTTATTAACCATAGTATAACAACCCAATGTGCTTTTCTCCTTGCACTGGGCACCTCGCATATATGAACACATTTATTACTTAGAAGAGCACTTAATTGTAGTCACCATTCTAATGACTTTACAGATGAGGAAGTGAAGGTTCAGGGGAGAAGAAGCTTGCCGGAGCTCCCGGAGCTAGTGAGTGGTCACTAGTTCCCCGTCCTCCATGGAACAGGCTGCCCTACACTGTTCGGGTGAGACTTCCTGGATGGCACAGACGCCTGTCATGCCCAGGCCTGGTCCCCTCCGCTCGGCCTTGCTAGGTGGACAGTTCCTGTCCTTGCCACCCCCCTCCTCCA
This sequence comes from Myotis daubentonii, assembly GCF_963259705.1. Taxonomy (NCBI): domain Eukaryota; kingdom Metazoa; phylum Chordata; class Mammalia; order Chiroptera; family Vespertilionidae; genus Myotis; species Myotis daubentonii. The sequence continues at coordinate 51,917,883 of NC_081854.1, read as the reverse complement.
GCACCTGTGCCCTGGTCTCCTCTGGTGTTCCGCTTAAGGAGTTTTGCTAAAGTCTCAGAAGGACAGCCAGTTTCTTTTTTTCCTTAAAATATGTTTTTATTAATTTCAGAGAGGAAGAGAGAGAGAGAGAGAGAGAGAGAGAGAGAGAGAGAGAGAGAGAGAGAGAGAAACATCAATGATGAGAGAGAATAATTGATTGGCTGCCTCATACACCCCCCCCCCTACTGGGGATCAAGCCCACAACTGGGGCGTATGCTCTGACTAGGAATCGAACCGTGACCTCCTGGTTCATATCAGTGCTCAACCACTGAGCCACACCAGCCAGGCAGACAGTTGGTTTCTTACAGACCCAGGCCAGAGGTGTGAGGGAGCAGTCCTTCACCCCCAGACTCTGCCCTTTAGCTGGACAATTTTAAAAAAAATCCTCATCCGAGAATATTGTTTCCATTGATTTTCAGCAAAAAAGGGAGGGAGGAGCGGGGAGACAGAGAGAGAGAGAGAGAGAGAGAGAGAGAGAGAGAGAGAGAGAGAGAGAGAGATCCACATAAGAGACTCATTGATTGGTTACCTCCCACATGCACCTTGACCTTGGTGCCCTTGACTGGGAATCGAACCTGCGACCCTTTGGTCCACAGGCTGACGCTCTAACCACTGAACAAAACCTCAGGGCCAGATGGACAGTCTCAGATGCTTTCCACATGGCTTCTCAGAGGCTCCCTGGTGGCACTGGCACTGAGCTGTGACTGGCCCAGCCGTAGGCAGCTCAATAACCATTCTGCAGTTTTCCTCCTCTGTCCACTCCCGCCCTTCCACACGCCTGCTTCCGACGTCTGCCCCAACGCCGCGTGCCAGGCTCTGCTTTCGGTGGAGCCCAAATGTAGACACTAGTTCATCAACCCTATTTGCTACATCCAGCTCAGTCTCCTCTGCGCATCTTAAAGGACCATCCGGTACCTGAAACTGTTAAGCCATCAATAGCATCGCTTGAGAATTATTCCTCATATGGTAAAGAAAGGGGTATTAAAAAAAACCCTTGCATCTTTTGATGTGTTGATGGTTAAAGTCGCCTGGAGCTTTCTCATTTGCTCATCTGTGTTCCTGTAATGGGGAGTGTGGGATTAATTTCTGGGAAATGGTGCTTATTTCAGAAGAAAAGTTGAGAGGTTGTAAAGGCAGCTCTGTGCTGCAACTTTAAGAAAACGCTTCTGATTGCCGAGTGGGTCATGCATGTGGGTGGACACTAGGGGGCAGCCTGACACCGGGCTCTGGGGAACCCGCCGCTGGTCCGCTGCTGCTTTCCCCTCCATGTGTGCGCGGTAAGTAAAACTCAACAGTTCTGTGGCAGCGGATTTTTTTTTCCTTTTTCTTTCTGAAGCGCTGGGGGGAGCAGGGCCCACTCCGCAGCACGTCACAGAAAGGGTGCTTTTGCTGGCTCACCTCCGAGGGCCTTTCGATGACAGGGAAGAGGCACCAACTCCAAAGACGATGCGTCCAAGGACAGGAGCGTCACCTCCCTTCCCCTGTCGTTCCCCAGTGCTGTCCAGAGAAACCCACAGAGCTCCTCCCCACTTCTCCCGCTGCCTGGCCGACCTCATCCAGCCCACGGTTTTAAGTAGCATCTCGGAGGAAGGTAACTCTCAATCCGCTGCCTCAGCCCCGGTCATCTTCCCAGAATCCCAGCTTTTGGTGCATTTCTATTATATACCAGTTATCTAGCCGATATCGCACATGGGCATCTAATGGACGCCTCAAATCTGGCCCCAAAGAACTATTTCTAGACCCCACATTTGCTTCTTTCCCATGGCCTGTGTTTCTTTTATCCCAATAACAGCCAGATCCCCTCATCTAATTGCTCCAAACTCACCAACGACGCTTCTCTCCTCTCTTTTCTCACCTCCTCCCTCACCTACCTCCATCTCCACTGACCCCCACTCTCATCTCTTACCTGGTGGCTGCTGCAGCCTTCTACCTGGACTCTGCGCTCCCATCCTGTCTCTCCACCTGTGCCAGGATGAGCTTCCTAATAGAACCCTCCAGCGAATTCTATTTGCACTTGTAATAAAATGTGTACACTGCGACGAACACGCAAGTTCCTACGTTCTTTACTGCTGGCTGCTGCTCTCGCCTCATCTCAGACCACTCTCCTCCTCACTCTGTGGTTCTAGACGCCTCGGCCTTCTCGCTGTTTTTAAGCAACCTTAGCCCTTTGCACCAACTATTTCCTCCTCCTGCTTTTAGAGTCTCATCTCTGGATAGCATGTCGCGTCACCCATGTCTCAGCTGAAGCGTCACCTCTAGGGAAGAGCTCCTCTGGTCAGTTCAGTCATTTAACAGTCACCCACCCACTCTCATGCCCCTCCGCGTTAATTCTCTGTAAGCACGGAAGCCAGAGGCACTTTTCTTGCTTACTTATTGGTTGGCTTATTGCCTATCTTTCGCCACGAGAATACAAGTTCCATGAAGGGTAGGGTCATGCCTGCTTTGGATACTCAACCACATCCTGGCGACGAAGGCCAAACACACAAAGATGCTCAATGAATATTTGTTGAATAAATAAACGACTGAATGGGTGGAAATACCATCTCTGACCCTGCTGAGAGGGTGGGCTGTAGGATTCTTTGCTATTACTTTTCCGTAGGTGGGTTATTTCTTCCTTCTGAGCATGTTTTCTCTTGCAGATTAGTAACACTTTTATTTGATTCTGTGAGTGTGATTCTCGTGAACGCCTCAAGAACTTTTTGATACATGAAGAGTGGAAAACCCTCTTGCTGTCTAAGAGTTTTGAACACCCTTGAACTGGTGGGAGGCACCAAGACTTAACGGTTCCTAGTCATTCACTTTCACATAAAGAATCAAAACTGAGGTTGCCAGTTTTCAAAGTCTCCTATGAAACCGAGCCGTGTCCTGAGACCAGACTTACCCTGCAAGCTGGCGCTTCTTTGAATGTGTGAGCGCGAGGTCTGGCTGCCTTTGCTCTAAGCCTTGGCTAGTGGTACCTGGTTTGAAATTCTGGACTTGCTATTTCAGAAACAACTGAAGCACAGCATGTCCATTCCATCTTATTGTCCTTTAGGCTTTATTGGAATGAGGCAACAAGGACAGACCGGCTTCTAGGACACTAAAGTGCTATTCCTACCTGGCCAGGAAAGGTCACCAAAGACATACTTTGACGTCTGCTAAGAAGGGAGATTAGTGAAAGCCTTGACTTCGTGTTCACCCAGATCCAAGGATGTGGGAGCCTTTTCATTTCCTTCCAATTCCTTTGTTGCTCTGGGATTCTGGTGTGCCCCCAGGCTTTAATTTCTTGACTATATGCTAAGATTCCCCCGCCCCCCTCCTACATTTGGGTCAGCCTGTACCAAAGGAGAAGGTTATCTTGGCTGTTAAACCTTTGGCTTAGTGTCTTTTGAAGAGCGAGCTTTGCATTTTGTTATGTCAGGATTGTAATTAGATCCGTTAATTAAGGGAAGAATGAACTTTTTCCAAACTCTGTACCTCTTTGAATTTTTGATAAGTTTGCTTAGGTTGCTGCTGACCTTTGCTAAGGGGTATGCCACTGCTCATTAATTGGCAAATTTTAATGAGGAGAGTGGATGAATGTGCTGGCCTTGACGATAAATAAAGCCGGCGACCGCCCCAGGCCGGACCACCTTCAGCTGCTTCAAAGTGTGTGGCATTTCTCTCTCTGTGTGTGTGTGTGTGTGTGTGTGTGTGTGTTTTAAATTATATTATTGATTTTTAGAGAGAGGAAGGGAGAGGGAGAGAAAGATAGAAACATTGCTGAGAGAGAAACATTGATTGGCTGCCTCCTGCATACTCCCTACTGGGTATCGAGCCCACAACCCAAGCATGTGCCCTGACTGGGTTTCGAACCCAGTGACCTCTTGGTTCCTGGGTTGATACTCAACCACTGAGCCAGACTGGCCGGACAATGTGGCATTTCTTGATCAGTGACTATGAAACATGGGACCCTCAGTTGATGTTCTACCTTGTGACTGAGGTGGGGCCTCCTTAGCCGCGCACTGTCCTGAATGACTCCTCATCCACCATATCATTTTGTTTTCATAGTAATCTCATGCCTGTTTCAGAGAAGGGGAAACTGAGGCACAGGGAGAGTAATAACTTGCATAAGGACACATAGCTAGTTAATAATAATGAAAATAATAATTACTATTTAATTGAGTTTTAATTATGTGCCAGGCACTCTCTCCAGCTCTTTCTGTGTGTTGTATCACTTGATGCTCCGAACAGCCCTGTGAGCGAGACACTGCTTTTGTCCCCATTTGACCATGGGGTACTGGAGACAGAGAGAGGTGGAGTGACTTGTCAGAGTCACACAGGACTCTCAGCCATGCTCAGTGGGTGGCAGCCTGAATTCCAACACAGGTCTGCTCTGTTTTTTTTTTTTTTTTAAATATATTTTTATTGATTTCAGAGAGGAAGGGAGAGGGAGAGAGAGATAGAAACATCAATGATGAGAGAATCATTGATTGGCTGGCTCCTGCACGACCCCAACTGGGGATCGAGCCCACAACCCAGGCATGTGCCCAGCATGTGCCCTTGACCGGAATCGAACCTGGGACCGACCCTTCAGTCTGCAGTCCGACACTCTGTCCACTGAGTGAAACCAGCCAGGGCAGGTCTGCTCCGTTTTAAAGCCTTTCCTACTCCTCGTTGTCCATTTGCCTCAGTGATATAGATATACTGAGGGTACGTGCGTGTGAGTTTCTGTGTTTGAATTTGGAATGTTTAAATGTTCTAATTCTTTTAGAGTTATAACAACATCTAGAATATTCTCAGGTGATTCCAGGCATTTAGAATACAGAGAAGAATAAAATTCAGATAGACAGAAAGACACACACACACACACACACACACACACACACACACACACACACTCCGCCCAAAGATCTTTTCCCATTTCTCCTTTTATTTTTTTTTTATTTTTATTTTTTCCCATTTCTCCTTTTAAAATACGAGTCTCCGCTGCTCCTCAAGTAGCCTAGTGAGCTTATCGAGGTACAATATTCAACAGGTAGAATTGAGTGATGAAAAATTGACTTCGTGATCAAAGTCAGATGTAAATTTTGGCTTTATAGCCGTACTCACGGTGACACCTTGGTTTACAGTGAGCGGGGGGTATCGTCTGTTTGGGAGTGTTGCAGGAAAATAGAACAAATCATAAGTAACGCCTCACTGCTCCTTTTAAAGGTCCTCTACAGCACGAGAGCTCGTAGCATTTGTAAAATAGAGGGCTAACATCACTTCATCCCTGGCTTAAACACTTACACTCCTTCTAATAATCTACAGCCACAACAATCCCCCCAAATAACTACTAAATACTCAGCAGTTTAAAATAAACACCAACATTCACAGTCACCACAAGCATTCCCCATTGTTGGCTAATGATATCCTTCCTAGCAAAATGTCACTATTATTAGAATTTCTCTCTGAACCTTGACCTAAGTGACTTCTTAGAAATACCTTTGAACTGTCAGCAGAGATAATTTGACATCGCTGGGTAGCTGGTTCATTTTGGGGAAAAGCTGTTTACTTTTTAAAAAATATGTTTTTATTGATTTCAGAGAGAGGAAGGGAGAGAGAGAGAGAGAGAGAGAGAGAGAGAGAGAGAGAGAGAGAGAGAGAGAGAGAGAGAGAGAGAGAGGAGAGAGAGAGAAACATCGATGAGAGAGAAGCATTGGTCAGCTGCCTCCTGCACGTTCCCTACTGGGATTGAGCCCACAGCCCAGGTATGTGCCTTGACCTCCTGGTGCATGGGATGATGCTAAACCACTGAGCCACACCAGGCAGGCAAAGCTGTTTACTTTTCACCCTCCTCATGTTCTGTAGTGCTTGCTTTACAGAGAAGAGCCACTGAGGCAGAGGGAATGTTGGTGTCTTGATCAGGGTTCTACTTAGTGAGTACTTTGTTGACATACACTGACTACGATTTGCAAATAAACCCGTGCATTTGAATATGTGCCCTACCCCTGCCAGGAGGGCCAAAGCCAATGGACCCAAAGGACTATGGACGTGGACTACAATACCTGCAGCGGCATCCATTTCTCTCTTGAAATTAATGTCAGAGTCAGATTTGAAACTCGGGTGCCCGAGTCTCAGAAAACAGGGTTTCTGATTAAAAACATCTCCCGTGCTCATGGAAAAGGTGATTATAAACTGGGACTGCGGGAGGCAGTGACATAAAAGCTCTCTTCTGCCAGGCACGGCCTTGCTCTTTGTTGGGGAGAATGAGAGTTGGTTGGAAAGCAAGGAAGGAGCGCTGAGGTTGTCATCTAAGCATGTTTTACAGCGAGGGCACTTCTGTGTGGAGCCTTGGAACCTGGATTATGTTTCTGTTTCTGGATCCTTCCCCCCTCTTGCTGAAATGTGAACGAAAAGTGTAACACGTCCCCAGGAACCAGGGGTTCAGATCTTCACGTGTTCTGTCTTCTGAGCTCCTGCTGCAGGGTGAAGAAAGAGGGCATTTCATTTTAAAAGAACTCTTGAAAAGGGCAAAGCCATAAATGTGTTAGATGTAAAAGAAAGTGAAAACAAAATCCAGGGAAATCTGTGAATATTTCCTTTCAATTCTAGATACTGAAAAAATCAGCAATAAATTGGTAATAGTAGGCTCCACTGTGTTTGCGGGGGGTGGGCTATTTTCCCAGAGCGTTCTCAAGTTTAAAATGCTGGAGGGTTGCCCTGGCGAGTGTGGCTCATGTTGATGCATGTACCAAAAGTTCGATTCCTGGTCAGGGTGCATGCCCGGTTGTGGGCTCAATCCCCAGCTGGAGGCAACGGATCAATGTTTCCCCACTCCACCTTCCTCCCTCACTCCTTCCCTCTCCCTTCCTTTCTCTCTAAGAAATCATTAAAAAAGTCTCTAAAAAATTGCAAGAGGGTTATAAAGACACATGGTTATTACACACGGAACTCGGCAGCCCTGTCTTCCAGGACAAGAACCAAAAGTACTTATGAGTGCTGAATCAAGAAATAAGGGCCAACTTTTCAAGTACTGAAATGTGCCTATTGAAGTTTATTAAAAACAGAAATAAAAAGCCCTGCCCCCCCCCCCATGCTTTCTCCTTCAAATCCCTCTCCAGAATCATCATATAGACCTAGGAAACCCTTTTTGTCCCAGTCAGTATTTCAACTGAATTAATGTGGATGACACACATGACATTGTCTCTGGAAAATACACATTGTTTCTTGGAACTGAGCCTGGCATTTGGCAGGGACCATGTCTTAGCTCTAATTCTCCCAATAAAGGCTCCGACATGAACTCAGGTGCATAGATGTCACTGAGAAGTGACATCTGGAAGCAGGAATGAGGGAGTGGGGAGAAAGAAGGAATGAGGAAAATCCAGTGCACGTGTTATGAAGGTCATTGCTGTGGAGGATGACTCTTCTAGAAGATTACAGAATGCCTCTTAGAATTTTTCATCTGAAAGGAGGGGTGCTGGAGTGTTCATCCACAGAGTTCATCCCCATTGGCTGAGGGTTGCTCCCAAGAGCTACCGTAGGTCCTGCAGAAAGTTGAAACTCAATATTAAAAATTAATTAATTGAGGGACAGTAGTTTCTATACTGTTGGCTATCAAAAATAGAGCTACTATTGCCCAGCCAGAGTGGTTGTGGGTTTGATTCCTAATCAGGGCACATAGCTGGGTTGCGGGTTCAATCCTGGGTCAGGATGTGTATGGAAGGCAGCCAATGGAAGCACAATGAACATAATTGTGGTCTCATTGCAATGTGCTGTTTTTTTTTTTTTTTTTTTTTGAAATTGGTGTCTTACCTTTTACATCTGCAATTAGCTGAAGCCGGCAAACTCAAGGATAAATCCTGCACTCAAACATGCTGCCACTTACCCCTGTACCACCTGCAGGCAGCAGCTAAGATCCAGATCTTTCCCTTAGAGCAGAAATTTCATTTAAAATGGTCAGAAACATGTGCACTCTGAGGACAAGTGCAGCCCCTGCACCTGTTCAAAAAGAGGGCCAATCTCTGAAAACTAGGAGTTGACCAACCTATACACATCTCATTTCCGGCTTCTCAAAATGAGCCCATTATCTAGCTACAAGGACTGCCAGGTCAAAATCTAGCTGGATGACCTGGGGCGTCCCACCTGATCTCCTGGGACTCCATTTTCTAACCTAAAATACTGGCTTATTTGGTTAGATGATTTTTAAGTTTTTTCCCCATAATGCACCTCTTCTAGAATTGGTTGTAAGAAGCCATTGTGTGGTTCACTTTTCACCTACCCAATGCAGCTGTATTTTTGTTACGAGTGTTAAATATTTAATCAACTCCAAGGTGAACCCCAAATGTAATTCATGAAGCCACTTGGTGTTGAGTCAAATGTAACGGACATGACAAATGCCTTTTCATTAGTGTCCATGGGCTTAGCTGGTTCCAGAATTCTGGCTGATGGAATGAATAGCGAAACTATTCTCTGTTCGAACAAACTGAACGTGTGTGAGTAAAAAGAAAATAAAAGCCAGGAGGCTTCCCAATTGCCTTTTGCTAATTGTGATGTATTGATTTTCTATGCTACATTAGTGTCTACAGGGCTCTCCTTTGGTTAATCCAAAAGATGAATGCATTTAATGAAAGTTTTACTTCATGGTATGCATAAATGTGGAGGTTGGAGAAAAGCACAGGTGCCTGTGAGTGTGTACATGCTCACACTGAGGCACGTACAGGATGTGGAGAAAAAGACACACACATGCAACCTTTATATGGGGGAGTGGTGGAGACCACCATCAAGGAGTCTTTGTAATATGGTCTTATTTCATTTTTTAAAAAAAATATTTTTATTGATTTCAGAGAGGAAGGGAGAGGGAGAGAGAGAAACATCAATGATGAGAGACAATCATTGATGGGCTACCACCTGCACGCCCCACACTGGGGATTGAGCCCACAAATCGGGCATGTGCCCTGACTGGGCATTGAACCATGACCTCCTGCTTCATAAGTTGACGCTCGATCACTGAGCCACTCCGGCCAGGCTGATCTTATTTCATTTTATCCCTTGAGTAGGTCTTTAACAATTTAGTCTCTCATCAAGTAGCAATACTAAATTTAATAATAACTGTATGTTTACATAATAAGGATTTGTTTTTCCTATTTCTCTATTAGTCAGAGCTAGGGGGAAAACCCAACAATTTAGATCTGAATTAAACATATTATTTCACACCAAGGTTGCAAAGTTGAAATTAGCAAAAGGAAGGCAGGAGGAAAGGAATCAAGTATTGGCAAAACAGGCACATAATAGGTATACAGGCACATCATAGGTGACTTAAAATAACCCAATTTCCAGAAGTTTAGAGGGAGGTGTTGCCCTCCTGTTGACATCCTAGAATTCAGTGACCGTGGTCCTAATTAGGTCTTAGGAAGTTCATCATTCCATGGAATGGGCTGCCTTCCGATGGTGGCTGCTGCACTGGTTTCCAGCCTCCAGTCCTCAGAGGAGGGCACACTCCTTTCTCCTTCACTGCCTTACTCCCAGGATGACAGGTCTTGGTCTCTCTCTCTCTCTCAAAGAGGCCCTCCTCTTTAATTTCCTAAAGCAGGGGGCAAACTTCAACTCAATGAGTTTATCATAACAGCTCTGTAGTGTTAAAGACCTTATCCAGCCCTGACTGGTTTGGCTCAGTGGATAGAGCGTCGGCTTGCGGACTTACGGGTCTTAGATTCGATTCCGGTCAAGGGCATGTACCTTGGTTGTGGGCACATTCCCAGTAGCGGGTGTGCAGGAGGCAGCTGATTGATGTTTCTAGCTCTGTATCCCTCTCCCTTCCTCTCTGTAAAAAATCAATAAAATATATTTAAAAAAAAAAGAACTTGTCCAATGTCACAAAGAGCACAGGTGACAGAGCTGAGATGTGAACCCAATTCTTTCAACTCCAGATTTTCTCTTTTGCTAATTCTACCTTAAAAGCCAAAAACCCCCGTGCCCCTAAAACATAAAAACCAACAAATGGGTACCCCTCCCCCCAAGCATTGAGTAAACCTAGGAGTTTCTTTCATGAGTAAGTGTGCGATTTCTACTGGACTTTTGGAAACACTGGCTGAGTTCGTAGATTTGCATATCATGGCACAATAATTGGGAACCTGGAGGGTACTTAGCAGCTCACACTCTGGAATCAGGGAGACCTGGGTTTGAATCACCGTTTACCACTTGCTAAAGAAGGAATGTCTCTTGACATCTCTGAGGGCCTTGTCTATAAAATCAGAATGATAATGGCCCTTATAGAAAGTTGTATTGGTAAATAAGATAACAATGGTAAAACACAGAACTTAAATAATGCTCTCTAACCACTGGCTGCTATTTCATCCCAGTAGAATAAAAATGGTATTCCCATAGAGTAAAAGCTTATTTTTCTTCACTATGAAAGGCCTATTTCTCTAATATTCTTCCAGCTTTAATTTTTTTAAAGCTCAGATATGCACTCTTGAACTCCCCTTGAATTTTGCTGCCTGCCTGCTCCCCAAAGCCTTCAAGTGCATTTGATGGTTGCACTGGGGAAGGGAGACTTGAGGGATATGAGGGTGACAGCCACTGGTGCTTTTTGACAAGGCACTGAGAGTTGGCGCTGTTCAGGGAAAGGGTGGCTTCAAAATGCTCTTCATGATCCATTAGGCACGATCATTAGCATGGCTCGGAAGCACAGAGGAACATTTGTAGGAGCCTGTACCATCAACAGCCCACAATGAGCCCATTCCTGACACGGCAGACTTTTAACATCTCCGTCACAAGAACTGCAGTGATGGCTGGCACTTTTCATTTCAAAGAGCAGCGTGAACACGTTGTTCTCTCTAAAGACATTAGCAGATATACTTCCAGAGTTTTAAGGTGTTTCCGGGGGGCGGGGTACGGTTCTGTTAAAAAGCTACTCTGTGCATTAAGGCGCTGCGTAAGAATATTCAGACGCGACACACATTTTGTTCCTTTCCTAATGGGCATATTTTCCCAAAGCTCTGCCCATCAGTCTACGTGCACATCCACACACACCAGTGTCCAATTCATTGTAAGGTCTGTACCACTCTGCACTGGACCAGCAGCACGTAGAAATCACGTAAATGTATCCTTGTACTATTTCTAAACCATTTCTAGTGCTCATTTTCATATGATTCCCTCCTGTTGAAAAACTTCCGACGATGAACGCTAGATGGGGCTATCATCCCATCTCAGGATATCTGTGAGTGAGGGGGAAAATGTAAGAATTTAACTCACACCCCTACCCCCCCAGACTTTCCTATGTAAATAAAATGAAGTCAGAAATATTGAACGTTCCCTGTAAATGTCCATACAGCCAATTTGATGGACTTGCTGAGGGGGAGGCGGAAAATTCATTTATTTGGCTCAACTAATAGTTTTAGCCCGTCAGCCAGATTGTTGGTCGCTGTGCTTAAAACGGACTCAGCTATAAAAGCAAACCGTTTGTGTCTTGTCTGCCAAATTGTCAAGAAGAAAGTCAATAAATAGCACATGAAGACTTCCTTTATCCGAATCTTTTTCTCTACATAGTGGAGACAAATCTCTTCGATGATACAATCTGTCTGCATTTTACGAGCAATACTGCTATACCTTCTTCCAATCTCGGTGTTTAACTGGTTCCAGTTTTATAAGTCTTCACGTCACCCAAACTCTTTAGGTGCTGTCCTGGATGAGTAACATTTCTTCTTCACTTATATTTGGACCACGAAGTAAAACATTTCTGAATATAGACTACTTTAGTCTCACAAGCAAGTGGTAATGACTCCGGTCTTTTATTCCCTGATTCACATTGATGGCGATACGAGGGCTGGGTCTAGATATGAGGGTAGAGGCGACATTTCAAATTCAACAGCCAAAGTTAGGGTGCCTGATTCCACCTGACCCACTGTAATCTCACTTGCTCTGCCCCAAATGGCCTTGCTTTGGAAATGGCATATTCACCCACCCCTCCACCCTGATCTCTTACTCTTAGCAAGTCAACTTTGACATCTCTCTGTTTTCACTTCTTACTTATATCCAGTGACAAATGCTGTCTTTTCTACTTCCAAAATATTTCTCTATCTCACTATCATTACACTGAAGACACTCTCATTTCATGCCTTCTCTCCTTCAATGGTCTGTTCTGCCCAATTGTACTATTTCTCCCTTCTGTATCATTTCCTACTCAGCAGCTAGATAAAGTATTTTAATAGATAGTTTTGATCATGTCACCACCCTGCTGAACAAACTCCATGGGCTTCTTCGTGCCATGTAAAACAAAGTCCCTAATCCTTCACATGACCCAGAAGACCTCATGTGGTCTGGCCCTCATCTATTTCTTTAAAAAAATTTTTTTATTGCCTTCAGAGAGGAAGGGAGAGGGAGAGAGAGAGATAGAAACATCAGTGATGACAGAGAATCATTGCATGTCCTATCCTGGGGACTGAGCCCACAATCCAGGCATGTGCCTGGCTGAGAATCTAACTGTGACCTCCTGGTTCATAGGTCGATGCTCAACCATTGGGCCACACTGGCCAGGCTGGCCCCCATCTATTTCTACAGACTCGTTTTCTGCCCTTGTCACAGTGCCCACCGCGTACTCCACACTTCTCCTTTAACTCACCGAATTCCCCTACCTTCCCCCAATGCTTTTCTGGCTCTGGTCTACTTACGCTCTAGGTCTGAGTCTCCTCTGGCTTCTCTACCCAACTACACTCCTTGGTAAAGTCCATTCCCCTTGGGAGCATTTGAGGTAGTGGTTCTCAACCTTCCTAATGCCGCGACCCTTTAATACAGTTCCTCATGTTGTGGTGACCCCCAGCCATAAAATTATTTTCGTTGCTACTTCATAACTGTCATTTTGCTACTGTGATGAATCGGCATGTAAATATCTGATATGCAGGATGTATTTTCATTGTTACAAATTGAACATGATTATAGCATAGTGATTCATCACAAAAACAATATGTAATTATATATGTGTTTTCCGATGGTCTTAGGCGACCCCTGTGAAAGGGTCGTTCGATCCCCAAAGGGGTCGCGACCCACAGGTTGAGAACCACTGATTTGAGGTATCGCTTCCCAGCATGTTGTGGCTCAAATAAACTCAAACTCTTATAAAGTAGGTTTCCCTGGTTTATTCCTTCATGACAAGTTAGGTGTGTGTGCTCCATCTTTCCCCCATTGCTGTGCGTTTGGGAGAGTACTGCTGGGTGCCTTTTTCCTACCAGCTCGAGCTCCAGGAGGAAAAACTACACTCTGTTTTGTTTACTGCTGTTTCCCCAGCACTTGATAAGACTTTGGCACACGCAGGACTTCCATTAATAATGCAGGGGATGAATTTTCAGACAATTAGACAAAATAGATGAATGCTTCATTTTGATCAATTCAAGCAAATCACTTCAAATTATACAATCAGAAAATCTCCCTAGTTTTGGGCTCCTTATAAACCCTTTATAAAAATCATGCTATCATCATCATCACCATCTCAGTGAACTTCCTGGATCCTCTCCAATAGCTAGGGTGGGCTCACAGGCAGGGTTGTCCAATAGAAGACAGGACACTCAGTTAAATTTGAATTAAATAAACAATAACTATTGTGTGTGTGGGGGGAGGTTGGGGGTTAATGGGGGGGATGAGGACACATTTGTAATACCTTAACTAATAAAAAAAAATAAACAATAACTATTTTTCCAGTGTATGCATGTCCCATGCAATATTTAGGACATTCTTACTGAAAATTGTTTATCTGAAATTCAATTTTAAACAAGCGTCCTGGCAGCCCTATTCCAGGGAAAGTGTCATTTGAATTTTTCAGTCAGTCCAATTCAGCAAAGTTTAGAGGCACCCAAAGGAGACGGACAGATAATGAAATCTTGGACGTCTTTGTGAGGGGAATAGTAACGAGATTTTAAATTCATTGCTATCGTAGGAGAGGGTTAGGACAATGGTTTAAATGAGCCAGCAATGCTTTGTTGATTGCTATTGAAGGGACTTGGAAATTGGGGTAATCAAGACATGTTGATCATGATCTTTTTTTAAAAAAATAAATCTTTATTGTTGAAAGTATTATATGTTCCTTCCCCCTCAACATTGACCCCCCCCCCCCAGCCTGCCCCGCCCCCACCCCAGGCCTTCTCCACCCTATTATGGATCATGATCTTTATTATTCTACAAACCCCCTAATGAGAGTCCATCCTGAGTGACAGAATCAGCCTTGGAAATGTTTACCTTATCACTGGACATGCAGAACCAAGACTTATTTCAAATAACGAAAAACATGTGACTGTACATGTGGTTGTTCCATTTAAGTGTTTTTAGGTGTTCATGTTTTGTTTTAAACAGCTGAACTTGTCATGGAAGGAGAAAGTACGTTTTCCATAAAATGAACTAAATTGGAAAAAATCACATTTCCTCATCATTTGTCTTTATTAAGTCATACTTAACACTGGTTTTTAAAGATTACATATTTTTAAAAAAGAATTTTGCCCCCAAATACAGGGGTGGGCAAAAATAGATGACTGATAACCTGGGTAGAAAACCAGGTTACCCGAATGATCAACTCTCTCTTTTCCTCTTCACGTTTTCAACATCCCTCGTTCTTTTTCTAAGCGTATGACCTCCCTTTTTATTTCACCGAAGCGAACTGAAGCCACCGGAGCAGCGTGCCGCAGCTTCTCCAGGCAAACCTGCCACCAGCCGGCCTTCTCAGCTCCCTTTCATCGGGGAGGGAATGCCGTCATCTGATTTCCCCTCCACCCGCCTTGTAAACTGGACCTCGTACCCACAACGTGCTCAAGAACTTCAAGCCTGCATTCACCCCTTTCTCTCTAGAATCGTCAGCGTTCCTCTTTTTTTTGCTAGATTATTCGCATCAGCATAAACACATGGCCTCATGTCTTTAAAAAGTCCCGCTTCAGAGATTCTCAACTTTGTGCATTTTTTCTTCTTTAAAAAAAATTTTTTTTATTGATTTCAGAGAGGAAAAGAGAGGGAGAGAGAGACAGAAACATCAATGATGAGAGCGAATCATTGATCAGCTGCCTCTTGCATGCCCCACACTGGGGATCGACCCCGCAACCTGGGCATGTGCCCTGACCAGGAATCGAACCTGGAACCCTTTAGTCCGCAGACTGATGGTCTATCCACTGAGCTAAGCCATCTAGGGCTGTGCATTTTTTCTTTATAGCAAACTCCTCAAAAGTCTTATCTGTATTCTTTCTTTACTTTATATTCACTACATGTCCTCCTCCATCCATTTGTGTGCCCTCCCAGTCCCTGGAACCATACTTGTCATGGTTACCCATGCCTTTGTCTTGCTGATTGTCAGTCACGTCCGAAAGCTCATTTGGCCTCTGAGAAGCTTTGGAATGTTTGATTTTTCCTGCCTTGTTGAAACATTCCCTCTCCCCCTCCCACCACGCCCCCAATAATTTGAAGACACCCCACACTCCTGTTTCTCCTCCTACATCATAGCCGCTTCTTCTCATTCCCTCAGCTCACCCTCTATGTTGGATCAGACTAGGACTCACACATTTTTCTTTCTTTCTTTAGCCTAGATCCGTGGTCAGCAAACTGCGGCTCGCGAGCCACATGCGGCTCTTTGGCCCCTTGAGTGTGGCTCTTCCTAAGCCTTAGGAGTACCCTAATTAAGTTAATAACAATGTACCTACCTATATAGTTTAAGTTTAAAAAATTTGGCTCTCAAAAGAAATTTCAATCGTACTGTTGATATTTGGCTCTGTGGACTAATGAGTTTGCCGACCACTGGCCTAGATGATGTCATTCACTTCCAAGACTTGAATCCCTACCCGCATTCGGAGGGCTTCTAGTTGTACGAACCTCTAACCTCGTTAGACCTGCGTTCCTTAGACCTGCGTTCCAGGCTGCGGGTCTGAATGAGTGAAAAGTATCACATCTCCCTGTGTGCAGAAAAGACACAGCAAGCCCAGATAAGAGAGCCTGGGGGATCCTCACCTTCAGTGCTGATCGTCTTGTGCCCCTGTCATCACTCTTCTTCGTGGCGATGAGAGAGGGACTGTTTTAGGACTCAAAGTCCACTGACTGTTTTGGTCGACACACGCAGGGTGTATTTTGCATATATATGTCTCTCCCCCAAAGAGCCCTGTGTAGCTCACATTGGAATGCTGCTGCCCCTGCCAGGACTTCAAACAATTTTAGGAAGATTTGAATTAAGAGCAGGAAATGAAAGCTGCTCATTGCAAATTGGCTTCCCTGCCTTGCCAGGAGTCAATTTCTACTTTCAAACAGTTCAGAAAAAAAAAAATCACGAATATTACCTTTTTGGTTATTAAATGGATGAGTGACACCAGAATTTCAGGTTGCGTTTTACTGAGGTTTGCGATTTAAAGCCTCAGATACTCCTGATGACCTGCATGGTCGTTTAAAAAGGCTAAAATATCTGCAGAATTATTTATCTCCTGGGAGAAGTAGATCAAATCAATTAGTATATATCAAAACACAATATGGCCAGGTTTTTGTGGATCATCTACAAGATTGATAGAGGTGCCTCCTGTCTTTTTATTACTGCGGTAAATTTTTACAGGTGGTTTAGATTTGTCCTTCTCAAACTTCAGTGGCCGTATTTGCAGTAGTTTAATATATGAGTGGTTTACAAGGGGGCTAACATTCAAGTGGGAAACAGGGCACATTGTCCTGGAGGCCTATTTTTTTTTAATTGATATTTTTTATTTTTTAGAGAGACAGGAAGGGAGAGGGAAGATTTGACTGTGGGTGGTGGGCACACAGTATAATATAAAGATTTTGTATCATAGAAGTCTACAGCTGAAACCCACATGATCCTCTTGACCCGTGCCACCCAACACATTTAATAAAACACAAAGCGATCTGGAATTTCTGACCTGAGAAAGCAGCAGTGCGGATTTAGGACTCTTACCGATTCTCCCAGTGTATTCGGCAGGAAGGGACCCAAGTCTGGCGTTGGCTTTGGGACTTACTTCTTCCTTTGCTTGTCTCAGTCTGAAGGGGTGGTAGGACCCGCTGCTGTCTCTCGTTGAGAAATTGCTTTAATAATCACACAGAAGCCTGATGATAATTGGAAGGAGTTTGAAATGATTGATACGGGGGCCTTGTCCCAGCTTCCACCCAGGTTGCTCCAGGTGGAAGATGAATGCGATTATTTGAGTTCTTTTATTTCTAGTTCAATGAATTAGAATCAGTTCCTCTTATTCCGTGGTAGGTAGTGTTCAGAGGGGTGAAGAAAACGTACTTTTTTCTTTTTCTTAAACATGGAATCAAAATAATATAGGATTTTTGATGGTGGTGTGGGACCAATTATTAAAGTCATGGGTTATGAGACAAAGATCACCCTTCTTATTCATGTGTGTGTGTGTGTGTGTGTATGTATTTGTGTGTATGCATCCCCATGTGCGTGAGCTCACATGTGTGTGTGTGTGTATGTGTGTGTGTGTGTGTGTGTGTGTGTTATGTGGCCCGCCTGCTATGGAGATGCCGAAAGAAGTTACCTTTAAGGGATAATGAATTTCATCTCATAAAAGCTTTTTAAAATTAAAAATTTAATTGTAAAATACACATAACATAAAATTTTACCAACTTAACCATTTCTAAGTGTACACTTCTTTAGTGTCAAGTATATTCACATTGTTGTGCAACCAGTGTCCAGAACTTTTTCAACTTGCAGCACTACAACTCTGTACTGGTGAAACAGCAGCTCTCCCGTGCCCCTGGCCACCCCCACTCTGCTTCTTGTTTTTATGAGTTTGACTACTCAGAGACTTCATGTAACTGGAATCAGAAATTAAAACCTTGTTGTAACTTTTCACTCTGAGCCTGGTTTAGACCAAGACAGTGACCTAAAATACTGATTGCGTGATGTTGACTGTAGAAGGCTGACTGGACCATCCTGTAAATTATGATTATCACACAGCCCATAATCATCATGCCGTATTGTACTGTTAAGATCTTCTCGAATCCTTGGCTGACGTCATACGCAGTAGTTAAAGGGGGAACAGGATACTCATAGGTCCCGGAGGGCTTGAGGGCATCACCCATAATCCATGCTCCTATCCCAAATGAAAGAGGTGGATAGAGGGTGCAAGGTTAAACATTTATTGAGTGCCTGTGATATCTGGGTACTTTTTGATATGCCACCTGATTTTTTGAAGTTTATTGTTGAAAGTATTAAAGATGTCCCCTTTGTTTTTTTCCCCAATGACCTCCTCCACCCTGTACCTGCCCCTCCCAGGCCTTCACCACTCTATCATGACATCTGATTTCAACCCTCACAGTAATATTATGAAGTTGGTTATTATTGTACCTGTTTGACAAGTGAGGAATCGAGAACTAAGAGAGCTGACTGATTTACCCAGAATCCCAAAGCTCATCAATGGTGGTGCTAGTATTTGACCTTGGTCCCTTTCTGACTTTCTTTGCTTTCTGTCATGCAGAGGCAGCTGTAGTAACATATTCATGATATGCATTATCCCTATATTAGGGATGCACAAACTGAGCTAAGTTAGGCTAAGTAATTTCCCCCAAATTACACGTTTAGCATGTGGTGAAATAGGAGTTGAAATCAGGGGATTATTAAAAAGAAGCTGCAAGCCCTTCTCAGATTTGGGGCCTATCTTTACACAAAAGTTTGCAAAAAACCAGCGGTTAAAAAAGACACCAGTGAGTGGGAAGTCTGCACGTCCAGAAAGAATACAGGTGTTGTGATATCTGGCAGCACCTTCTTCACAGGAAGTGAAGGCTGGGTGGTCGAACTGTGAAAAACCTTGAGTGAGCCACCTAAAGATTTGTTCCTCATTTGGTAGGCAGTCGGGGGCTTTTGAAGAACCTTGAAGAAGGTGATCAGAGCCGCGCTTTTAGAAAAATCAATGCGCACATTAGAAGGTGAAGCAGCTGAATGTAAGCTCACTCTCTCAGCTCCACTAAATGGGGATGACTTTATTGCCTCTCTGCAGTCCCTTGACCTTCTTCCAATGTCATTTGGGAAACCTACTCTTATTTAACATGTAAAACAAAGCACTATCTCCCCCCGCCCCCCGAGGCATTTGAACAGTGAGGCTAAAAAGATCTCAAACTTTTGCATATATATGAGTAAAGACTTTTAATACTAAATCAGTAAGTCAGAAGTCAGTATTTTACTGATAAAGGCTGAAATATAAAATCCTATATGTGTTTTGTAGGTGAATTTTAAACTGAGGAAAAGGATAATTATGTTGCAGTGAAGTGATCTGTATCTATATATCTATATCTATCTATGTCTATATGTCTATGTCTATGTCTATGTCTATGTCTATGTCTATGTCTATGTCTATATCTATATCTATATCTATATCTCTATATCTATATCATCTATATCTATATCTTGTTATATACTAGTATATATGGACATATGTTTAGAATTTTGTACTTGGCTATTTCCTATTTCTCGTACTTCTTACCTTAGATTCTTCCCAGCAACACTAGAGGTCACTCCTGCCCTGTCTTTACTTTAGCTTTGCTATTGTTCATCTTTATTTAAGTTGCATCTGAATTCCTGTTGTGGACTTGAGTTTCTCTCTATGAATTATACAGCTTGCCCATCTTAACCTGCTAATGTTAGTTTGTAAGATTCTTTATTACACTGATAGTTTAATTGACAAATTAACTTGTGTTAGTTTGCCAGCCACTGGCACAAATGAGATTTTTCTTCATATCCTCAATGGTTGATGTCAGCAATAGAGAGGCAGGCTGATTGAATGCAGAGTGGTTCTAATTTCAGAAAAATCAATCTTATAAGCATAGTGTTCAGACTGCACTTCTTTAGATATTATATGTCCAGTCATGTAAAATAGGCTCTGACTTTTGTTTTCAGCCAACTTTGAACATTTTTATTAGTCTGCAGACATATATTCAAAACATTAGTTTGTTCTTTGCATTACGTAGGTTGCTCATTCAGTTAATAATATTGTATTAAGTGCATTTTACATGCAAGAAACTAAATCAGGTTTTGAGAGCATGGAGGTGAATAATACTGAAAATAGCTCAGCAGACCTTTTTTTTTTTTTAAAGTATATTTTTTATTGATTTCAGAGAGGAAAGGAGAGGGAGAGAGAGACAGAGACATCAATGATGGGAGAGAATCATTGATTGGCTGCCTCCTGCACATCCTACACTGGGGATAGAGCCCACAACCCGGGCATGTGCCCTTGGTTGGAATGGAACCAGGGACCCTTCAGTTGACAGGCTGATGCTCTATCCACTGAGCCAAACTGTTCGGGCTCAACAGACTTTTTATTCATGGTTCCCTAAATGCTAAAATGTTGTGGTGCTGAAAATGAGCTTATTGAAGTTCTTTAAGAATACATTTAGTAAAAAATAGGGTGATTCATCTCCTTCTATTTCTTATAATTCCCCCCCCCCCCCTTTCTAGCTTCTTCTATCAGGTACACTGGTAGATATCTGCTCTTGGGTTTCTGTGTAGCTGGCACCTAATTGTTATCTGGGGTAAATGACTTTTCTGGCAACCTGTACCTGTTATGGCCTCTAAGACACTGGTCATCAAAGGACTTGTCAAGACAGAACATTTTCATAGAGTTTTTGTAAAGTGCTTGATTGATAATGTTTTGTTGTGAACACAAGGCTGTTTTCTGAATGTGATAAAAGGAAAGGAAAGGAAAAGCATTCTATTTTAACGAAGGTTAAATTGTACTCTCTGCTTTTCCTTTAGTTTCCTCCATGAACATCTCCTTGGGAAGGTGAAGACCACAGCTTTAAGAGCAGTCATTCTCCATTATGCTAAGTGCCATAAGCCAGTGAGTGGAAGACAAGTACCGTATGATTTCACTCATATGTGGAATCTAATGAACACATTGAACTAACAAGCAAAATAGAGACAGACTCATAGAGAGCAGGCAGATAGCTGGGGGAGGGGCTTGGGGGGTGGCAGGATTGAGCAAAAAAGAAAAAAGTGAGAGAAGTCATGGACATGGACCACAGTGTGGTGATTGTGGGGGTGGGGGGGTGGATGGAGGTAAAAGAGGGCATAGAGGGGATAAATGGTGACAGAAAAGAAAAATAAAAGAGTAGTGGTTCTCAAATGTTCGTATGAATCATTTTGAGGGCTTTTAGAAACACATATTTCTGGGCCCCATCCTCAGCATTTCTGATTCGGGTTTGGGGTGTACCCTTGAGAATGTACATTTCGAACACTTTCCCATGTAATGCTTCATCTGTTGGTCCCGGGACCCCTCTCTCCGAACCATTGGTCTGGAGGATAGAACACCACTCTCGGAGTTGAGAGGCTCACCTTCTAGTTTTAGTTTTGCCACCAATTAGTTATGTAAAAATGGACAAGTGATCTTTCCGTGTGTGACGTCAATATTTCCGACACATCTGCTTATAATCCCGTTGTGCTAACTTCAAAATAAGTACAGCCTACAATTTATGACAACTGTTTTCCTACCTCTTTCCTCCTCACTCTCCCCCATCTCTCCTGGGTCCAACCTCATCTGCCTACTTGGGGGTCCCTGAGCACACTGCTCTTCCCCTACGTCCTTGCTTTTGTGTGCGCTGTGTCCCGGAATCTTCACTTCCCATGGATCAACTTGCTAACTCCTGTTCACCCTTCACATTCCAGCTTAACGGCTGCAACTGTGAACTTGATTTAATCTGTTCCTACTTCCAACACCCCCCGCCCCCTCATAGATCTGGTTATTCCTTTTAAGGTCTTCTCACGCTGCCTTGAACATAATGTATGTCATATCAGTATCCGGCGATTGGTTCACGGGGTGGCTGCTTCCCTGTAAGGACACAGAACCTTGTTCATCCTTGTGCCTCTGTCACTTAGTGCAGTTCTAGTGCAAAGCTGGCGTTTAATGACTGTTTAGTGCATGATCAAGTCTATACATGTATCTGCTTTCCCTTGTATATTGTGAGATTCCCCTAGATGGGTATTTTGATTTCTTTTGAGAAATTCATGTCTTTACACGTAATAGTTCAATTTTAATGAAGGTTAAATTGCATACAAATGAAAAGGTCAGATTGAGAAGACCTTCTATGTATTTTAGAGTGTGCCAGATTCTAAGTGCAAAACGGACTGCATTTTTTCATTGTGCAGTTATCATAATTGGATCTGATTTTAATAATAATATTTAAAATTTAGAGATGCTTTTGTGCCGGGGAATTCACTAAACACATTTCAGGGATCTTTGCAATTTTCATAACAATCTGCAATGTGTTCTTGCTCCCTGTATTTTATGGAACAAAATGTTGAGGTTTGATGAAGCAAGGTCACATATTGTGTGATGAATCTGGGACTCATACTCAGTAACTTATTATATTAAAAGCAATTAGGAGAGGGGAATAACATTTAAGAGACAAGGAAAGTAGGCTACAGTGAATGTCCTTGTCCCAGAATAAAGATGGAGACAAGTTGCCCAGAGTTGTACTGAGACGGAAGGACTTTGTGAAGCTTTGACAACGTGTCACAGCTTTGTGGCAGGAAAAGCCAGCACACGCATTACATGTCACTGGTCCTGTGGCCGAGCTCATGCCAAGCAGGAACGCTGATGTAATTCTTGTTCAGTTGTTAGGCTGTCAAAGACTCAGACTAAAAGGAGGCAGTTACTGTTGAAGGAGGCAAGTCTTTCACGCTTGTTGTGTTGCTGGGATCCTGGTTCGTCAAGGCCAACAGTTGGAAAAAGAGGAGGTTTTGCCCACAGGCTGGTAAAAACATGTGCTTGCTTTGTCTCGGCGCCTGGCACAGTCCTGTGTCCTAACAGCACGTCCCCAAAGAAAGGAATTTCATGCCAGTTTCATTCTCTCTGTAGGTGGCTTACATGTTTAATTTGGGCACCGCCTTCTAATAAATAAAATCTAGTCTGCAGTGGTCATTAATGACACTATTGTCATTAGTGACTTGAAGCCTGTTTTTAGGGATAGTCTTCCAGGAAGACTATTTTAGAAATTACAATATCATATGGGGTCCAGCCACACCTTCCTCCACCACTTAAGGCTGACCCTGAGACAAGGACTTGATACAGGCAATTTATTTTGGAGATGAACCCAGGAAACAGAAGTATGGGAAGTGGAGAGAGAGACAGGGAAGGACGAAAAACAACAAAGGATATATTAATAGCTGGCTATTGCTGAGAATTGTCCCGGTAAAGTAAGCGAGTGTTTCACCCGCCCGTGGGCAAAACCTCTTCTTTTTCAACATTACCTGAGAGGACAAGGAAGTTGGCCCATTTATCCATAGACTTTCATCCTTCATAGGTTGAAACTTTCACTGGGGCATAGTCTCCCCCACATTTCTGGGCCGCACCTGCATGAGGCTTTGAAGAAAGTAGCACAGAGAGGTACCCAAGATGCATGGAATTGTCCACCGAGCCATAGCTGAAGTTAGGTAGACTGAGGGGGAAATAGCATGTCTCACAGCAAGTGTCTGTTATGGCAAAAAGGGTTACCTAAGAATAATGGCCAGAATGATGACAATCATTGCATATGCTATAGTAATTCTTTTATATGTTTACGTATGGTTTTTTTTGTACGTTTTGAGTGATTACAATGATGTCAAGTGGTATTTGGCTTGAGGTTGTTTTTTTTGTTTTGTTTTGTTTTGTTTTGTTTAAAAATATATTTTATTGCTTTTTTACAGAGAGGAAGGGAGAGGGATAGAGAGCCAGAAATATCGATGAGAGAGAAACATCGATCAGCTGCCTTCTGCACGCCCCCCACTGGGGATGTGCCCGCATCCAAGATACATGCCCTTGACCGGAATCGAACCCGGGACCCTTGAGTCCGCAGGCCGACGCTCTATCCACTGAGCCAAACTGGTTCTGGCGAGATTTTTGTTTTTGGGATGTGAGGAGAGAGCAGAGTGCCTGAAGAATGGCTCTTCTGTGTATAACACATCAACAGTAACTGGGGCTGACTTCTCACGGGTGGCAGGATACTCTGACCTTCCTGTGACATTATGCCCTACACATAATACAAAAAATGTTTTCTATTGATTTTATAAAGAGAGGAAGGGAGGGGGAGAGAGAGATAGAAACATTAATGATGAAGAGAGAATCATTGATCAGCTGCCTACTGCACACCCCACACTGGGGATCAAGCCTGCAACCTGGGCATGTGCCTTGACCAGGAATCAAACCATGACTTCCTGGCTCATAGGTTAATGCTCAACCACCGAGCCACAGTGGCCGGGCTATTGAATGCTTTTCATTTGCTGGAGATCAAGTTGAACAGTTGACACACCTTTCCTCATCCACTAGCCCCTGCACTGTTGGTGTTAGGAAGGCACCATCCCAGCCCCAGAGGTGGGTGAGGTGTGTTGGGCACTGCCCGGAGCCTGTCTCCAGTCATGAGGGGATGCTCTGTCTTCTCCAGGCTCCAAGTGAGCAAGTCAGGAAGGTTAAGGGAAGCCTGGCAAATGCTGGGGAGTGTTTCTTCTAATGAAAATGAAAGTGGGATAGAGAGAGGCAGTAGGAAAGAGAAAGGTATTAAGTAAAGCAATGGGAAATAGCTTCCTTGAAGTTTATTTTCCTCCCAGCACGGTTACGTCTGTTTTTAGGTCTGCTCGTTCCAATGACTAGGCAGGTTTTCCTCAATTACACCATCATTTATAACCCTGCTCATCCCAAACATGTAAACAAGCTTCCTTGGGCCTGTCGGACAGGCATTTGCTTTGCGTCATCTTTCGTGTTTTGACAACCTTTCCGGAGATGAAAACAATTCTGTCGTAGTCCCAACTCCTTCCAAATGCCCCCCCCCCTCCTTTTATCTTTGATGCATTGGTGTAAAGAAATAAAACCTGCCCTACCCTGTCTTGCTTCTCCTCCGACTCAGGATTTTAATTTGAAAAGGGTTATATTTAGCCTTGTTCTCCACTGTGCCCAAGCTCTGTCCTTGCTGCCGCTGATTGCTGATAACACAGCTGGCTCCGGTGCCACCTGCAAACATTACCGATAAGATGGATTGAAAAGTGGGCTGCAGCTGACAGACCCCTCCCAGGCCGAGGAGGCAGGAGTCCTAAAGGGTTTGTTTTTTAGGGTGAAGTTTTGCAACCACCCTCCCGTGGGGTGGCGGGGGGAGAAGGCAGACAGTACAAACTGTCCCTTGGGTAGTCTTGAAGACTCAGAGGTGGGCTGAGCAGTGGTGATTTTAGACAGTTGGGGACTCTGGGGTCAGAGAAAGGGCTGTTTTTGAAACTGCGTGGGATAAAGAGTCAAGAGGTCTGATGCATCAAAGGCAGTACGCACGAGGCTTTGAGTGAAAGCAGAAGCAGGAGGCCCTCCCTGTCTGGTAACCTGTGAGACATAAGTGCTCGGTGGATGGGTTTTGTTTTGCTTACAGTGTTTTTCTTTAACTGTGTTATTACTATTGTTATTTAATTATGTATTCAATATTTAGTTATATATTCAACATGAAATGGGATATTACGTGTTCAATTACTTATTACATATGCAAATATATATGTAAACACTTATTATGTGCCGAAAACTGCTCCAAGCTGCTCACAAATACCAAATAATTAACTTTAAAAAAATATTTTCATTGATTTCAGAGAGGAAGGGAGAGGGAGAGAGAGAGAGAAACATCAATGATGAGAGAGGATCAATGATTGGCTGCCTCCTGCACACCCCATCCTGGAGATTGAGCCTGCAACCCGGGCATGTGTCCTGACCTCCTGGTTCATAGGTTGATGCTCAACCACTGAGCCACGCTGGCTGGGCTGAACAGAACTTTAAGTCTAGTGCAGTGGTTCTCAACCTTCCTAATGCCACGACCCTTTAATACAGTTCCTCATGTTGTGGTGGCCCCCAATTTCATTGTTACAAATTGAACATAATTAAAGCCTAGTGATTCATCACAAAAACAATATGTAATTATATATGTGTTTTCTGATGGTCTTAGGCAACCCCTGTGAAAGGGTCGTTCGACCCCCAAAGGGGTCGCGACCCACAGGTTGAGAAACGCTGGCCTAGTGCAAGGCGATGCTGGTAATCAATGGCTAACATACATCATAAAGATGAGGGAGCATTCAATATTGTCCCATCTGGGAGTCAGCTCTGAGGAGGTGGCTTTTGTTCTAAGAGCATGAGTTGACGTTAACCAGGCAGGAACAGGACATCACAGATGGCTGTGCAGATCGTGCCCTGAGAACAGCTGTCTGAGTGAGCACTAGGAATAGCTAGCAGCACCGGTAGAGCTGGAGAGAGCAGGGCAGGGGATGAAATGCACGGAGGACAGGTGTTGGGTGTGAGGGGACCAGAGGTATTGGGGAGGACACTCATCAGCTTCGCTTGCTAGTGGAGGCATTGGTTTCTGAGTCTCAGATCTGTTGTTTTTTTAACGTGGGGATGCAAAAAAGTGCGGACCTCATACTTTTGCTGCGAGACTTAGTTGTGAGGATACAGGTAATGCACTTGCAGAGAATGTGACACATTGTAATTACTCAGCAATATGCCTATTTTGTCATATTAAGCTTTTGTCCTATAGTTATTGGTGTTAATAGTAAAGATGAGGTTAACGGTGTTTTTATTGCTATTAGAAACTCCACTGGGTGCCGTGGGAAGAGAAAACATGTTGTTTCTATAAGACAGCCTCGCTCGAAGAACCAAAAAGCAGTGACATGGATGAAATGGTGTACAATGTAGTGACCCTGAGATGGGGGCAGGCATTGGGAAGGAGCAAATGAAAAGCAAAGCAAAGCAAAAAACTACAAAAAAAAACCCCACTCTAAGATGCTCTGACAAAATTTCTTCCTGCTATTAAAATGTAGCAAAACATTTCTCCATACCCACGGCCTTTGTATTTGATTGGAGAGATAAGGAAATAGAATTCTGGCTCAAATGGGTGGTTGATAACTTCCTTTTTTAAAACAATATTTATATTGATTTCAGAGAGGAAGGGAGAGGGAGAGAGAGACAGAAACAACAGTGATGAGAGAGAATCACTGATCGGCTGCCTCCTGCACATCCCTCACTGGGGATGGAGCCCACAACCTGGGCATGTGCCGTGACCGGAAATTGAACCATGACATCCTGGTTCTTAGGTCAACACTCAACCACTGAGCTATGCCGGCTGGCTGATATCTTCTTTCTCCTATCCAAAGTCAAGCTAGAGTCCGAAGTTCAAATCCCAGTTATGATTCTCTTTATGGCATCCAGGACTCAGAAATAACCTCATTCTTTGTGTGAATAATTCAGCTCGGTATCCGTGTGACATCCTAAAGGAAAACACAGTAAGAGCCTCCTGCTAGAACAGCCCCACAATCCCTTCGATCATTGCAGTCTGGATCGGCCACATTTTCCCTCTATTAACATCTGATTTCACTGATCTCACAAAAGATTGAGAACAAATGTCCTTCTCCCTGTTAGCTGTTCCCTGAACACCTCACTTTCTATCAGTTCTTCCCTCCAGGAGACATAAGAGGACGATGAGCTAAAAGGAAACAAGCCAAGCCCTATCCACCTGACATTTGGTTCAGAGATGTATTTTTTGCTCTGCCTCTGAAACTGTGGGTTCGATGTTCAAATTGGGAACTAAGGGGAAAGGTCTGCCTTTTTCTTTTTCCCTTCTCAGCATTTATTAGTTTTTCTACCTAACAGCGTCTGGTAGAAGTAAACCTTCTCCTCTCTCGGACCATGAGCTGACCGACCCTCAGGTCCCAGGGTGGGCGAGTGACCAGCTCGCCGATCAGTTCATCTGCTTTCTGGACTGCAGTGCTTTCTTCAGGGATGGGCACATGCTCCAGTCAATCCAATCAGAGCTAATAGTTGGATGTCTACTGTGGAGTTTGGAAGGAAGTTGTTCTCCTTTGTGCTGTTCTTATCTATATATATAAAAGCCTATGCGACCGTTATGACCGGTCGACCGAATGACCGGTCGCTATGATGCACACTGACCACCAGGGGGCAGTTGTTCAATGCAGGAGCTGCTCCCCGGTGGTCAGTGCGCTCCAACAGCCAACTTCCCACGGCTGGCCAACCTCCCGTGGTCCCTCCCCGTGGCCGGCCCCGATCGTTGGCCAGGCTGAGGGATCCCACCCATGCACGAATTCATGCACCGTGCCTCTAGTAATAGTTATAAAGATGAAAGACTGAAGCTTCCAGAGGCCACACAGAGAGATTCTGTTTGAGCATGAACCACACACAGAGGGAAGCAGAGCCAAGGTATGGGGAGAGGAAAGAGATAGAGAGACAGGGAGATTTTGAGAGATAGAAGTATGCCCTGCCTCAGTGGTTGAGCATCGACCTATGAACCAGGAGGTCATGGTTTGATTCCCGGTCAAGGCCACATGCCTGGTTTACAGGCTTGATCCCCAGTTGGGGCATGCAGGAGGCAGTTGATCAATGATTCTCTCTCATCATTGATGTTTCTGTCTCTCTCTCCCTCTCCCTTCTTCTCTGAAATCAATACAAATATATTTTAAAAAAGAGAGATAGCGGTAGAGTGAGGAGGAAGGATGAGGGGAGAGGGCAGAGAGACATCAGTCGGTCTAAAATCACCTCTATTATTATTCTTTTCAGTTATATGATGTAATAATTTCCCTGTTTTGCTTAACCCAGTTTGAATTGAATCTTCATTAATTAGCAACTTTAAGTAAGGGTGATGACTGGTAAATGTATGCTCACCACCATCTGGGTCCCAAGCAAAGCAGAACCTTTGGAATTGGTTTGTTAACTCAGAAGGAAGAAGACAAAGGAAGGAAGCCATGAAAGCAAGTGGCCTAGAAATACAGAAACACGCAAACATCCAAGCAGAGGGACCGAGCTCATTTGGAGTTGGTTCTGAGCCACCGGGTGTGACAAATGGCACGTGTGAATTTAAAGGGATGAAGTGAAAGGTTGCAAATCTCGTCAGTGACACTTTGTGACCGGAAAGCCCTGATATGACAACCGAAGTCACACTTCCTGAGGGCGTGTAAAAAACTCCCAACTTCGAATTCAGGGTCCCGTCATGTCGTGTATCCTGTTCTCTACTTCCCGGATTCTTACATGCTGTCCATAAAGGCAGTGGTCATTTGGAGAGGTGAGTTTCTAATATTTATGTAAGGCTGGCAAACACACACACATGGATCTGTCTTAGGTTTGGGGAGAAGAGGCATGATGATTGGTAGAAGTTGAGCACTTACACATTATTGCCTCTTAGGAGTGCTGTGGTTATAGGTGGTCTCATGTACCACCTTGTGAAACTCCCACTTACACTGTGACAAGTCAGGCAGGTGCTAGATAGAGCAGAGCTTTGTAGATAATTGCAAGGAGCATGGAGGAAGCCACTTCTACATACTATTATATATTTTAAGACCAGACTCATGCTATCTCTGCCTTTTTCCCTTTCAAAGCTAAAAAAATATGAATTACTCCAAATAATCATCGTATGAAGTTATTTACCAAAAGTCCTTAAGTGCAAGCAATCAGTCTTTTTCTTTTTCTAAAAAATATATATATTTTTATTGATTTCAGAGAGGAAGGGAGAGGGAGAGAGAGAAACATCAATGATGAGAGAGAATCATTGATTGGCTGCCTTTTGCATGCTCCCTACTGGGGATCGAGCCCACAACCCAGGCATGTGCCCTGACCAGGAATCAAACGGTGACCTCCAGGTCCATAGGTCAATGCTCAACCCCTGAGCCATGCCATCTGGGCCAATCGGTCTTTTTCAAAGGTGACTTCCCAAATCTTAGCACCCTTCCTGGCACATAGTAGGTGCTCACTATGTTTTTAGGGTTGCAATGAAGTTCCTTTCCATATCATCTTTGTTTGTATGTACTTTTGCTCACTCTGATTCTCTTTCTGCAGGGTGCTGTTTTTATTTCAAGCACCACTCAATTATTCCTTTTCTGTCTGCACTTCTCACATAAATAGAGAGAGAGGGAGAGGTGCCTGTGTGGGAAAGGTAGATAGATACAGTTCTGGTTTCGTACCAAAAAGAGGAACTCAGTCCTGGTGGCCAGAGCCAATTGGTTCTTAATTAAATGAAGCATAGAATTGAGCCGGGATGCATTTGTTCTGATTCAAAAGCCATCGCTCCTTCCTGCCGGATGATTGTGTCTCTTTCAGCGTCGGCACAATGTGGGCAGGGAGGGACTCTGCTCTGTTCCACTCTGCACAGGGATCAAGGCGGATGGAAGCACAGAACGCTCTGTGATGAAGCGGAGCCGCTTGTGAGAGCGAGGGGGGATCGACAATAATAGGAGACCGCCCAAATGGAAAGGATGGATCACAGGCAGCCGTTCTTTCAGCAGCAGAAACGTTCCACTCCCCGAGAAGGGAGAGAAGCCAGCAGAGATGATTAAGCCAGTGATAAGGATGAAGAGCAGACCGAGATGCAATCCCCGTGCAGCAATGGCTCAACAGGCTCACCCGTGGCTCTGTGAGCCAGCCCCAGCAGTTCATCACCTGGAATCTGCCAAGAGTCAGGGCTGTCACTGATCTGTGGCCGTGGACACTGATCATCAGATATCCTGCTTCCACCCACTCACTCATTCAAGCTCTCAGCAAAAATATATGGAGCGCCCTCTACAGGCCGAACCACTGCTAGACGGGGGATTTGTAGGTGAAGATGTTCTCGTTCATGGCGGAGCTCCTAATATTTTTCCTTTTATTTTTTTTAAATTAAATCTTTTTGTTGTTGAAATCTTTTTGTTGTGCCCCCTCCCATTGACCCCTTCCAGTACACCCCTGTCTCCCCCCTCCCCCCACAGGCCTCCACCACCCTATTGTCTGTGTCCCTGGGTGATGCATATATCATACAAGTTCTTTGGTTGATCTCTTCCACCCACTCCCGCCTTCCCTCTGAGATTCCACAGTCTGTTTCATGCTGGAGCTCCTCATTTAATGGGGGGAAATGATGCATGATATCAGAGCAAACCCTCTATAACTAGGAGCTGTTATTTCCATGTGCTGGGGACCCAGGCAAACACTCATTCGTGATTATCTAATGTAATAACTCTAGGAGGTAAATCCTAGTTTTCTCTCTGCTTTTTTAGGTGGAAAGCTATACAATCAACATTACCCCCAAACAAATGGCAAAGCTGAGGTTTGAACCCATGTGGTTATGAAGGTGGCACAAAATACTCTAAACACATAGGACTGACTGAGTCACCTTCTTTGGGAACATTTAGGAAAATGTTATCAAATAGGCACCTTTTGATTTGGATCTTGAAGTATAACCAAGAGTTCACCTGATAGACAAAGACTGATGACAGGGGGTTATTTCAACATTTGTAATACTTGAGTGGGAATGGCCATAGGAAGTATTTCTGGATTCTTAATAATAATTTTCATTAAACTGGCTATTTTGGATAATCTGACTTAGATTTAGTTTAAGTAATATGGTTCCACATAGGTCATTGCTCAACCACTGAGCCACCAGTTGGGCTAGAATCCATTTCTTTCCACCCGTGTTTAGGAATGGCTGACATTTAGCTATTCAGGACCACCATGCCAGGGGCTGCTGGGACCTGGTTGTGCTTTAGTTCTCATTTTCCACCACAGTGATCCTGCCATCTGCCTTTTGTCACTTGTTCTTATCAGACACGCCACCACAGACGATGCTGGATGTGGGAAGCAGGCAGCACTGTCTCATTAGAACACACATCCCCTGCCATACAAGTAGGAGCTTCTTTTTATGGCATGATTAGCCCTAGACCAGAATATGAGAGCAGCACATTGAGAAATGTGGGGAAGAGGGCCAAATCTGTGTCTTGGTCCAGAGAGGAATTGTGTGTCGGTGTATTCTGCAGTTGTTCATCATCCTCAGCGACGAGTCTTGATCTGTTTAGGAATAGAACATAGTTAGCTATAATCTAGATCTAAATGTAAATCAAGCTTCTCATAAACTGTGAGGATTTGGCAGCCAAGATGGTAATCGAATTAAAATCAGATTTTTGGTGTTTGATAAAAATATTATCTGGCTCAATGATTGCATCTCTGGTTCAGTGGATAATATTTTTCATTAGCATTAATTAAATAACTTTAAAAAATCCTCACTGAGGATATGTCTTTATTGATTATTTTTAGAGAGAGGAAGGAAAGAGAGAGAGAGAGAGAGAGAGAGAGAGAGAGAGAGAGAGAGAGAGAGAGAAACATTGATGCGAGAGAGAAACATCGACTGGTTGCTTCCTGTACGTGCATCTACTGGGGATGGAACTCACAATTAGGTATATGCCCTGACTGGGAATCAAACCCACAACTGAGCCACACTGGCTCTGGCTAAATCAGATAACTTTTTAGCTTGAAAAGAATCTTAAAGATGGCTTACTCCAAACTCTTTTTAATTTACCATGAATGTGCCTCAGTTTACTCTCATGCCCCCTACCCTTCAGGGGTGGCCAATTTTCACATGGCAGAGATAATGTGGCCCTTGGTCCTGAACTTGTGGAAGGATTTGGTATTCAGTGGAAGGTGCTCACTTTATCCTGCATATAGAAATGATTATTTTCTTTGACCTTCAAAAAAGTTTCTAAATACAAGATGTCCTTCTGTGAGCGAGGGGCAGAGAGTGTGGGCAAAGACAGAATGGAAATGGATTGCGAAGTGGACCCAGAGCCCTGATCTTGAGTTGCTCTCTAGTTAGTTTGAGTGTGGGGGTCAATGCTTGAATGACCCAGAGGAGCTAAAATTCTTCTTTGTTCTGGGACCGAGACCACAAGGAGAGTTTTTATTGTAGTCCTTCTCTTCTGGTAATAATGAAAATGAAATATTAAAAGCTTTTCATTACAGGCCTTAGGGAAATACGCAAATATGTTACAACTTTCTAAACTACGTTCTGATTAAATATCTCATTTCTCCACTTTCATAATCGGGAGATAATAGACCAACTGATTGTGCTAAATGGATTCCAGCAAGCCTCACTATCTTGTTCTATCAAGGGGAATACTTATTTCTCCATTGTATCATCTTTGTCTACAAAGGATAAATCATTCCTACTATTCAAAGTAATTTTTTTAAAAAGAGAAAAAGACATATTAATCAGAGCTGTATTTCTGATATATATATATATATATATATGAATATCTATATCTATATATGTATAGATAGAGATATGTTGAAAGTGGTTCTTTTATTTTTTGGTTAGTGAGATTAAGGATTTTTTTGCATTCTTCATAATGCTTTTCTTCTTTTGTGTTTTTTTTGGGGGGGAGGTAAAGTTTTATAATAATCATGTGCATTTTTATAAGCAGAAGTAAGTTAACATTATAAAAATTTAGCACTCATTACTGAATTACTAACATATTTTGTGATTTGTTTTAAACGAATACCTCCTATACCAAATACCTAGGTAGAAGAGTTCAGTTAAATGAGACAAATAAGGACAGAGCACTTACTGTATGCCAAGCATTGTGCTGAGATCTGAGTATAGAAGGATGAACAGGTTATGGATGCTCAGTGTCAAGTGTCAAGACTATTATGTTAGTACTAGAGGTCTGGTGCATGACATTTGTGCATTTGGGGGAGTGCCCCTCAGCCCGGCCTGTGCCCTCTCGCAGTCTGGGGGATGTCCGACTGCCGGCTTAGGCCCTCTCCCCATGGATCCTTAGCACTGCCGTGGAGGTGGGAGAGGCTCCTGCCACCGCTGCTGTGCTCGCCAGCTGTGAGCCTGGCTTCTGGCTGAGTGGCGCTCCCCCTGTGGGGGTAGCTCCTGTGTTGAGCATCTGCCCCCTGTTGGTCAGTGTGCATTATAGCGACTGGTCATTTCGCCGTTTGGTCAATTTGCATATTAGGGTTTTATTATATAGGATGCCTGCCTGTATGTCTTGTTTTATGCTATAAAATTAAAGATGCAGATGAGGTTTTGGAACCAGAGAGGTTACCTTTATTTGGAACAACCAGGAGAGATCTTTCAGAATAACTTGGATGAGGTTTTGAAGGATTCATCATCCAGGGTTTTAAAATTTACCCTTCAGCACAGGTAGTGGGAACAGCATGTGTAAAGGAAGGAAAGCTTTTTTCTTTCCAAATTACATATGTCCTCGCCCTCCATTAACCCCCCCCCCCCATGCTTTTTAAAAATTGCATCATGTATAAGGGGCAATAGAAGTGCTTTTGGATTGTTGGAGTATAAGGGAGCAAGAGGGGGAAAAGATCAATATGGCTCAGATTATGTAAATCCATGAAGACCAGTCAAGGAACTTGACCTTTATCTTATAAAGAACTGGGGAACCAATGAAGGGGAGCAAGAAAAAAAAAGGCAACGGGTTCCTCCCCAGACCTTAGTTTCACTGCCGTCCAGAGCTTTGCTACTGAGCCACAGGAACACGGGTGATCATACCTCAGAAGATGTCTGCCAGTCTTCATTAAGACCGATGCTTAATCTCAACTGACAACATCAATGTCAAAACCAGAGCTGGGAGCTGGCAGTATTTCAGCAGAGGAGTCTTTGGAGCTTCCATGAACCGGTTCAATAAACAACCTTGCTGTGAAACACAGAGCTGGGTATTTAGAAGGGTTTTAGCTGGCATAGTCACAGAGTCGCGGCACCTGTCCACTGACTGATTCCACTGTGAAATGTGGAAATACAGCTCTTAGCTCCCAGAAAGCATGGAGGCTTCGATTTGCATGCAAATCGCTGCCAGTCATGTGTGAACTGCAGCAGGTAATGGCTCCGCCAGATGGAATAATCTGGGGTAGGGCCATCCTCCTTACTAAAGGCCACAGGTAGGCACACGTGCTGCAGTGTGGCTCACCCCTTTCCCCCACATCACTCCCTGGGGAGTAATCATTGTCATAATGGGTGTCAAGGAAAGGAAACTCTATCCCACCCTGTCATCATCTAGTAAACAATATGCAACTAATCAGTGAAATACTGAGCTAATGTAATATTGGATGCAATTAGTAGAGTGAGTGATAGATATTGAGAAGGATAACAGGGGACGTGATACGTTGATGAGTCAAAAAAACTCCCTAGGACTTGGACAGGGTACAGAGCGTAGGCATCTTTCAAAGCGGAAACCACTGTGGTGATTAGGGGCGTGTCTCTGGAATTGGCATGCTTGGGTTTTAATGACCTCCCCACCTCTTAGTAGCTGGGAGATTCTAAATGAGGAACTTAAACTTGTAAACATCAACGTTCTCTTCTATAAAGTGAAGATAGTAGATGATTGAATTTAGTTCTCTTATGAGCATATGAGGTAGGTCTGATATAAGTAGTTTAACAAATTGCCTGATACATAGTAAAGCTTAATAATCATACCCATAATAATCATTACTACTAATAAAATAGCCATCAAAGTTAGTTGAATCAAATTTATTTATCCGTGTAGCAGCTAAGGCTGCACTGTGAACACTGATTTGCAGATCTGATTTCTCCTGTACCAAGGAAGCTCTTAAGGCCTGAAAACCATGTCCCCTCTCCTTCCTGTCACTTAGCAGGTGTTCAACAAATAGCTCTTGAATGCACACATTTCCTTAACCTTCACTAGTACTTGTGTTGTATTATTTATTTTTCTCTCCCCTCTTCTTTTTTCATATCTCCTTCTCCTCTATCATCATCATCATCATCATCATTGTCGTCACCTTTTATCCTCTCTGTTCCCAAAGACAAGGAAAATAAATTTGTCCCAGCAGGATTCATGCAGATGACATGGAAAGAAAGCAACACTGCAGATAATCAGATACCTACTGGCTTGTGGATGTTGGATATGATTCATTGGAATCTGCTGGAAACCAAGATCAACAGTTATTAGTCTTCCCCTGGTTTCCCCCCATAATTTCAAAATTAATTTTTCTTTTTCTTTTTTAAATATTTCATTGGTTTTTTACAGAGAGGAAGGGAGAGGGATCGAGAGTTAGAAACATCGATGAGAGAGAAACATCGACCAGCTGCCTCCTGCACACTCCCCACCAGGGATGTGCCCGCAACCCAGGCACATGCCCCTGACCGGAATCGAACCTGGGACCCTTCAGTCCGCAGGCCGGCGCTCCATCCACTGAGCCAAACAGGTTAGGGCAATTTTTCTTGTCGTGTGTGTCAATTTGTGCATCAGCTCTTTCTCTAAGCCTTCGAACCCGAAAGCCACGCTGGCCGTGGCCTTTCACAGGAATCTCTAGACCCACTCTTTATCCTTTCCCAGCCCTACTTTATGGGGTCATTTTCCCGACTTGGTCTAGCTGTTTTTGCCCCTTTATGCCATCTGTCTCCAGATCTCTGCCATGTGGTAGTGACTGATGCACTTCCTAAGCTGCCATGAGGTGGTGGCCTCCCTTCTCCTCCCCACTTTGCCCTGACCCTGATGTTGCCGCGACATTTGTATTCTCCTACCTGTTACCCTGGAAATCCTGTACCTTTTGTTGTCTAACCTCCAGTACCCACCTCTCTCTGGTAGATTAGAAATCACTAGCCCATTTAAAAAAAATATATTTTATTGATTTTTCACAGAGAGGGAGGGAGAGGGATAGAGAGCTAGAAACATGGATGAGAGAGAAACATCAATCAGCTGCCTCCTGCACACCTCCTACTGGGGATGTGCCCACAACCAAGGTACATGCCCTTGACCGGAATCGAACCTGGGACCTTTCAGTCCGCAGGCCGACGCTCTATCCACTGAGCAAACTGGTTAGGGCCCACTAGCCCATTTTTGTGTGCAACTATTACTTAGGGGAGCAAAACCCAGGACCCTTTCGGACACGGTTCTTCCCTTTCTGCCACCCAGGTTCCCGCTCCCTCGAGTGCTTCCTGCAGGCAGGCCACGGTGAGTTCAGGTGCAGGGACACATGGCCTGGCATCACTCTTTCCTCCAGTGCCTGCTCCGGGGATCAAGCGCCAGCCTTTCCTTTTTATTTTCTTCTTCTAATTTTTATTTTTTATTGTTGACACTATTGCACATGTTCCCCCATCCCTCCTTTTGCCTCAAGGCTTTGGAGTGAAAAAGAAGTCAGGAGGGACTTTTTTTCCTTAGTGATAAACTTTGAAAACCATTATCCAGTTAATTTAAAACACTTTAAAAGTGATCCACTTACTATTCTCCTTGTATGAATATCCTGCTAATATCTAATAGAAGTGTCAAGGAACATTTTTTTTCCTGATCTAAAGCATAGCTTTCCTTTTCTTAATTTCACCCCATTACTCTTACATCTCCTTGTCATGTTAAATAGTCACTCTCCACGTTCATCCTTGCCCACTTCAGCAGTGTTTCTGGAGTTGGTGAACTGGATTACATTCTTGTGTTTCTCTCCTGGTTTTGCCCCCTTTTCCCTTCTTTTCTTTTTTTAAAATTAATATATTTTTATTGATTTCAGAGAGGAAAGGAGAGGAAGAGAGAGAAAGAAACATCAATGGTGAGAGAGAATCATTGACTCGCTGCTTCCTGCATGCCCCCTACTGGGGATCCATCTGGAAACCTGGGCATGTGCCTTGACCGAGAATCGAACTGTGACCTCCTGCTCACAGGTTCAATGCTCAACCACTGAGCCACGCCGGCTGGGCTCCCTCTTACTTTTCTTGGGGCTTTCTCCTGTTTAACTACCAATTTCAGGAGTTACAGGGCTCAGTTCTGGTCCAGCAACCCATCTCAAGGCCTCCTGTCATGTGCAGCCAAGGTTTGCGGGACCATCTGGTCATGCCAGGCATTGTGCCTGTTGCCTTTTGCATATGCTCTTATTTCACCCGCAGCAGCCCTGCGAGGTGGTCATCCTCGTTTGCATTTTACAGATGAAAAAATGGCATCAGATGGAAGACCTGTATTTAAGCCTCAGTTCTGTCTTACTGATTCCAAATCCAAGGTTCATTCTGTTCTACCACCCAGCAATAAGCCAGAGTTCCTCTTGGCAACCATTTCACATTATAAGCTGAGCTTTAATTTGCTTTCACTTTATTCCCCCTACCTGGATTGAGATATAATTGACATATAACATTGTGTAAGTGTAAGGTGGACCAGGTGTTGTTTGGATATACTTAATATATTGCAGAAATGATACCACTTGCATCATATTACAAAATTACCATTTCCTTTTTGTGGTTAGAACACTTAAGATCTCTCTTAGCAACTTTCAAGTATATAAAACAGTATGATTAACTATATCACTATATTGTGCATTAGATCTCAGAATTTAATTCATTTTATAGCTGGAAGTTTATACTCTTTGACCAACATCTCTCCTCCTCTCTCCCCCGCCTCCTCCCCCTTGTTCCTGGTAACCACCAGTCTAGTCTCTGTTTCAATGAGTTCAGCCTTTTTAGATTACATATATGTGCTGTCCTACGTATTTGTCTTTCTCTGACTTATTTCACTTAGCACTGTGTACTCAAGGTCCATCCATGTTGTTGCAAATGGCAGATGTCCTTCCTCATTGCTGAATAATACGACCTATATAATAATACCACATACGTATCTTCTTTATCTATTCATACAACACCATAATAACAATATAAACCATCTGATTAAAACATGGGCAGAGGAACTGAACTGACATTTTTCTAGAGAAGACATACGAGGATAAGCAGGTACATGAAAAGGTGCTCAACATGAGGGACATACAAATAAAAACTGCAATGAAATATCACCTCATACTTGTAAGAAAGGCTGTCATCAAGAAGATGAGACATACGTGTTGGCGAGGATGCAGAGAAAAGGGAACCCTTGTGCACTGTTGGTGGGAATGTGAATTGGTGCAGCCAATTGTGGAAAACAGGACGAAGGTACCTCAAAAATTAAAAATACAACTACCTTATGGTCCTGTAATCCCATTTCTGGGTGTGTACTCAAAGGAACTGAAAACAAGATCTCAAGGAAATGTCTGGACGCTCACGTTGATTGCAGCATTATTCACAGTAGCCAAGATATGGAAATAGCCTATGTGTCCGTCAGTGGGTGACTTTTCATTTTAACTCCTGGGTTCCTTTTAGAAGTAATGCTGTTGAAGCTTCTTAGTAGATGATAGCATAAAAATGAACAATTTTCTCCATTACCTTTCTTCTCAGTACAACCTCCCCCCACCCCACAATCCTGCTCTCAACTCTCGAATTTCCATGTTGCATTTAGGTTGTTCACTTTTGTCTAGAGATCTCACCTCTTTGGGTTTCTTTGGATAATTTAGCAGTCTTTATCAGGGTTTGCAATGGCTTCTCATTTATTACCAGTTGTGAGTTTCATTAACAAGCTATTTGCCCCCTCCTTTAGGTCATTAATGAAGATGCTAAATGAAACTCAATCCATCAAGCCCTGTGCTACCCCACAAGCAAACTAAGTACTCAAAGGTTTATGATTATTTCTTGTTCATGACTCTTGAGCCAGTTCCCAAATCAACTGAGAGTACTCATAGCCAAGCCAATTTTAATTAATTCTGCAAGGAGAATTTCATGAGCAAAGGCAGCACCTGCTTCTCTCAAAGTAAGATGGATCCCTTGCATTCACTTAACCTACTAAAATTGAAGTTGTGTCCAAGTGGCAATTATGGGACATTTCTCTGGTGATATGCAGCCTTTCTTTTTTTTTTGAATTTTTATTTACCTCATATTTTCTGTGACCAGGACTGTTTCTTAAATATGCCTGTCATTTCCATGTTTGAAAATCAGTATGAATATATATGTTCTTGTCTTCGTAATTTAGAAGATTGCTTGTTTTAATTTTGTTTCCTTCTCTACAGCTGCTGATAATTTTCCTGCAGACAATTTATGCTGAAAACAATCTTCTGGGCAGGATTGTGTAATAAGAAATGTACAGGCTCTGGAGTCCGCAGGTTTCAGTTCAGTGGAGCGGACATTTGACTTTGGACAAATCGTAACTTCTCCCTGTCCCCACAAACCTCCGAATAATGTCACAGTGTAAGAGAGTTTACAAAAATGAAAACATTAGCCCGGCCAATGTGGCTCAGTGGTTGAGCATCAACCTATGAACCAGGAGGTCACAGTTCGATTTCCGGTCAGGGTAAATGCTTGGGTTTCTGGTTTCTCTCTCTTTCTCTCCTTTCCTCTCTCTAAGCATGTCCTTGGGTGAGGATTAAAAAAAAAAAGTTAAAAGAACTTTATCCAGATTGATACTACTCGATAAATCTCAGAAGCACAATTTGAGTGAAAAATCTAAGCAACAGAACAACATCATGATATAATACAGTTTTATAATGAAAAAAAAGACATACAGCCCAGCTGGTGTTGCTCAGTGGTCGAGTGTCGACCCATGAACCAGGAGGTCATGGTTTGATTCCCAGTGAGGGGGCGTGTAAGAGGCAGCTGATCAATGATCCTCTCATCATTGATGTTTACCTTTCTCTCCCTCTCCCTTCCTCTCTGAAATCAATAATAAATAAATAAATACACAAAGTAGTACTATCTGTTGTTTATGAATACTTCCGTATGTATGAAAAATACAAAAAAGATGTCTGGGAATCCTACTTGGGAGAGCAAGAGAGGGGAATAAGTCAGAGCAGGCTACAAAGGGGGTTTCAATAGTTTCTTTAATGCGTGATTTCTAAGCAAAAGTTCTGAAATGAAAAAATAATTATGGACATCTTTTGTGAAATTATATATTTTAGAGTTTGCTTGTCAGTTATCAGAGTTGAGTCTCATCTTTTAGGTGCCTAATTTCAATGCTTTTCTGTTTTCAGAATCTCTTTTATTCCAAACTTCTTA
The DNA here is from genome assembly GCF_963259705.1 of Myotis daubentonii. NCBI lineage: Eukaryota > Metazoa > Chordata > Mammalia > Chiroptera > Vespertilionidae > Myotis > Myotis daubentonii. Next base: position 51,877,341 of record NC_081854.1, on the reverse strand, counting down.
AATATAAAAGAGTCGACCCTGAGGTGACTAATTAAATTGATATAATCATTTTCTGGGAATGAGATTTGCCATTTAAAATCCATAATAAATATTTTGAAGAAAAAAATACTAAGAAAACATAAATAGGGATTTGCTTTTAGCAATCTATTAAAATATTTAATTTTGAGTAAGAATGAAATAATTCCTTATGTTATCTAGTACCCTCTGAACTCTGAGATTCTTGTGGAGGAAATTACAAAGATGAAAACTAAATGGCATTTGATATGAGAACACAATTGTGTTGTGTTTTTTTTTGTAGTAATATGTGTTGTGTTATAAAGCTGTTATGAGAATATATTGTTACACAGAAATGATAAAGCCTATACAATTCTTTTCCAATTCCTAAATCAAGTTGAAAGCTTAAGGTATTTACTGGCAGCAATAATGAGATGATAAAGACTACTTTAACTGATAAAAGCATTTATTTATGCTGAGATTTACCCTTATAACTTTTACCATTTGTTTGCACATTTATTCAATAAAGTTTTATTAAACACCTTTTACATATGAGGTCTTTGCCAGGTCCTGGGACTTCAGATCTTATACAATTATTGCCCTGGCTCTTAAAGAGCTAATGGAAACAGAGACATGGAAAAAACCCCCAAAACAACCACCCAAACAATAAAAGTATCAACAAAAAGTGTTATTAACAGCGTCAGAGGTTTATGACTGCTTCTGGATGGGAGAATGTGAAGAATTTAATGACTAAACCAGTCCAGATACCAGCAGGAAATGGGTGGCATGCGCCGAACAGGATAACTTGAGGTCATTGAACAAAGGACCATTCCCAAAACGTGGCCAGGGAAGTAGGAAACGATGGCACTAGTGGGTATGCACCTCCCTACGCTCAGAGTGAGCAGGGGGGAGAAATGGTCCATCTCTTCCCAACTCCGACTTCTTGCCAGGGCTTCCCATTGGCTGAATACAACTGGAAGCCACAGGTCTCCGTCTCTCATAGGTGTCGGGACATGCAGTGACCTTTTTGGGAAAGAAAATAGATGGGGAAGAGTGGGCCTGGGGGCAGAAACAGTACCTGGCAGTATAGTTTTAGTGGGACTTCCATAAACAAGAAGCAGCTCACGGAGAAAACTTGGCAGTCGGGGAGCAGGGTGGGGGCCGGCCAGTCACAGGAGACTGTGAGCAAAGGTACAGGGGAGTGAAAGAGAACCTTTTGTTTTGGGGTTTGATGTGGCTGGAATTCAGGGAGTGAATTAGTGTACTGAGGGTGTGTTAGCGACATTAGGGAAGACAAGCCCTCTTTTCCGTTTTGGGTGAGATGAGATATCGGGGGGGGGGGGGGGAAGGTCAGATTCCCTGAGTAATTATCAAACTTATATACTCTCAAAATTATCTTTTATAATTTTAAAATATAATACACAAGGTTAAAAAGGAAACAATTATGTTGAAATACTGTTAAGATAATATCTAAAAAATTGTGATGTAGTAAAATAGGAGCTTCTTTATTAGTGCATTAAGTAGTTTGTTCCTGTGGTAGGTCTCTTAACTTACAATGTCAACGTGATAATGTTAGGATAAGTATAGAAAAAATATCAAGATAACAATTGTAATGTTAAATGACAATTTCTTCTAGTGACAAAGTGAAAGAGGAAATGTTCACATTCACTTAGAAGTTAATGCAAAGCCAGATGTCATTTTTCCCATCCAAGTTTGGAACTAGTGGTGGTTCATGGACCTCACATTAAAACTCCCTGTTTTAAAGCTCATTTATGATATCTTTAAACAAAAAAGTGAATTTTACAATAACTAAATTCATTAAACATGGGATGTGTGCATACCTTATGCCAAACATTGTGCTAAGGAGGTACATAGTGAGGGAAAAATTTTTCAGCACTTTAAAATGTTTTTTGCCCAGGTTGGTTTGGCTCAGTGGATAGTGTATAGGCCTGCGGACTGAAGGGTCCCTGGTTCGATTCTGGTCAAGGGCGCATGCCCGGGTTGCAGGCTCGATCCCCAGTGTGAGCTGAGGCAGCTGATTCTCTCTCATCATTGGTGTTTCTATCTCTCTTTCCCTTTCCCTTTCCCTTCCTCTCTGAAATCAATAAAAATATATTTAAAAATAAAATATTATCTTTTGTGACAGCATGGATGGACCTGGAGAGCATCATGCAAGTGAAATAAGTCAGTCAGAGAAAGACAAATACCATATGATTTCACTTATGTGTGGAATCTAATGAACAAAAATAAACCAACAAACACAATAGAGATAGACTTATTGATAGAGAATAGACTTTACACTGTTAAGAGGGGATAGGGGTTGGATGGCTGGGTGAAAAAGGTGAAGAGATTAAGCAAAAAAAACCCCAGCCACATACACAAAACTCATAGACACAGACAACAGTATGGTGATTACCAGAGGGAAAGGGGGTGGGAGGGAGGGAAGTAGAAGAGGGGTAAATGGGGGATAAATGATGATATAAGGAGACTTAAAGTTGGGTGGTGAACACACAATACTATGATGTATTATAGGAAGGTACACCTGCAATCTATATAATGTTATTAACCAATGTCATCCCAATAAAGTCAATAAAAATAATTAAAAAAAAGATTTTGTAGAAAAATGCAATTTTCCCAAATGACTAATCACAAAATATTAGAATGCAATAACTAAATATTTCATCTGTTTCGTGGACATAATTGGTAACACAGTGATATTCATGGAATACTATACTGAGTTTAATGTAATAAAAAGACCATGACGGCAAAATTGCTACAATAAAAAAACGTAACCTCTTCTCATGACAGAGCTTTCGCCAATTATGGTCATTGTTAATTCTTACAAGCGAATGCATGTCATGCCTTGTTCCAGGGAATTGGTTGCAAAGATATGATCTTTTATTAAATGTTGCCACAGATGGACTACTTTTAAAACCTTCTTGTTAAAGTAGCATGTAAATAAAGACAAGTGCACACAACAGGAATGTCTAGCTCAACGAACTTTCACAAACCGAACTGACCCATGTACCTAGGACCTGATTAAGAAACAGATTACAGCCGAAACCGGTTTGGCTCAGTGGATAGAGCGTTGGCCTGCAGACTGAAAGGTCCCAGGTTCGATTCCGGTCAAGGGCATGTACCTTGGTTGCGGGCACATCCCCAGTGGGAGATGTGCAGGAGGCAGCTGATCGATGTTTCTCTCTCATCGATGTTTCTAACTCTCTATCTCTCTCCCTTCCTCTCTGTAAAAAATCAATAAAATATATTTAAAAAAAAAAGAATTAAAAAAAAAAAGAAACAGATTACAAAAGTACCCCGCAGGCCCCCTCCCAGGCAATGTGCTCTATCCAATGTCCGTGCTGTCCAATGACACACATTCCTTGGACCTCTTTTTGTATTTTATGTCAATTGAATCACACAACGTGTACTCTTTTGTACTGGGTTTCTTTCCCTCAACATCATGCTTGTGTGATCAGTCCCTATTGCTTGCTACATGTGGTTGGACATTATTGATACTCACGGCTGCTGAAATCTCGTTGAGTGAATCTACCACAATTGAGTTGTTCATGCTCCACCATCTTAAATGCATTGTATCACTGTGCATGGACTCATCCCTCTTTTTAGCCCTATTGCTTTTCTTAACTTTCAAGTTTTCCCATATATTTTGAGCTAGAGACACTTGGAAGGGACGAAGGCATATGCAGAAGAAAGCGAGTCTCCCGGGACAGGGGCACCTGACTCATTTTATCGCTGAGTGTGGCTCCTGAGTCACGGAACCTTCCCTGGCTTGTCATTGCTGGGATTCCCTGCAGACGACGGTCCTGGTTTGGTAGTCTCTGTCTGAGTTCCCAGGCTTCCTTTGAGTTCTCACGTCTCTCATGAGTCTTTGTAGGCATTGCAATGACCTACGTTGAGATATTGATATGTGGCCTGCTAACCAGATGCCACTTTGCACTGGCACATTCACTTCTCTTTACGTTTTAGGGTTCTCTTTAAAGAGGGTTGCATTCTTCAGCAAGACTTAGTCTAGTGTAACATTTATGCTGTTTAGTTCTGATTTTGTCGATTCAGAGTTCTGCGCTTGTGCTTGCCAGCTCTCCCACTATCATTTCTAATCAACCCCGTGTGTCCTTCCAGGCCCGGATCTGTGTAATTACATTAACAGGATGACATCCTAGGGGATTTCATCTTGAAAGTGAAAAATCAGACTCTTGTAAGTCCTTCTTTCTCATGAAACCACCTTCAAAGGGTTAATCATATGCATATTGTCTTAGACTTTATTGGCGTATAAAACACTGCTCCAATGAAACTGATATCACCTTCACTTGGCAGAGCCATAATTGGCTTTCTTTAAAAAATATAACCCAATTCTTTCCAACTGATGTTAGATAAAAGGAAAGTGTGTTTAGAAAAATGTATTTATCGGTAAAAAGTAGGAAGATGCAGGTAATGTTGAGTTTGGACATACGGCATGCAGCTTATTAAAAGCGAGCTTTTCACCAAACCCTTTAATTATGTTTCAGATTGCAAGATTTCAGGTTAGACCCCCAGACCTACAGGATCAGCATGTCTATGGGTGGAAACTGGGAATCTGAATTGTGAATGACACACCCAGCCCCTGAGTTTCTGTCTGGTCCACAATTTGAACTTCATTTCATAGTTAAGAGTTCCTTTGGAGTGAGTTTTATCATATGCACAATGGAAGTGGAATACTTTTATTCTTTTAAAATTAAAAAATATTTTCAATTACCATTGACATGAAGTTTTATTTTGTATTCGTGGCAGGTGTACAGCATAGTGGTCAGACAATTATATTTTTTGCAAAGTGATCCCCTGATAATTCTAGTAACCACTTGGCGCCATACGTGGTTATTACAATATTATTGACTGCATTCCCTATGCTATACTTCATATTCCTGAGTATTTTTATTTGTAATTCAGGCAACATAACTGAAACTATAACTTTTTTTATCCTCGCCTGAGGATATGTTTTACTGATTTTAAAGAGGGGTAAAAAAGGAGAGAGAGAGAGAGAAAGAGAGCAATAGAGAGAGAGAGATGCATAAGAGAAAGGTCAACTAGTTGGCTCCTGTTTGTGCCCCCACCAGGGATCGAACCCAAAACCCAGGATGCACCCTGACCGGGAATCCAGCCAGCAACCTTTTGGTGCAAAGAACAGTGCTCCAAACAAGTGAGCCACACTGAGCAGGGTGAAGCTCTACATTTTTATTCTATAATAAAATATTTTCCTACTAAGCAGACTTACTGAAGAGTTTCAAGAATTAGGAATAGTAAGAGGAGACTTTATTCCATTAGGGGAAGCATTTATTACAAAATTCATGCATTTTAAGCTGGAAGAGAAGGGCAGCCAGTAGCATTTTTGTTTTTTTACAATTAAACTTCCATATTTATCATAATCATTTATGTTTTTCCTTAGAGTTCTTTTCTAGCTGAAAATGGAATGTAAATTGGAAGGGTGTGTGCAGGTGAAAGGTAAGGAAGAGAACAAAACTAGATGTAGTACCAGCTGGTGTTGCTCAGTGGTTTAGCATTGACCCATGAACCAGGAGGTCACGGTTCGATTCTTGGTCAGGGCACATGCCCAGGTTGCAGGCTCCATCCCCAGTAGGGGGCGTGGAGGAGGCAGCCGATCAATGATTCTCTGTCATCATTGGTGTTTCTATCTTTCTCTCCCTCTCCCATCCTCTCTCTGAAATCAATAAAAACATTAAAAACAACAACAACTGCCAAAACTGGTTTGGCTTGGTGGATAGAGCGTCGGCCTGCGGACTGAGGGGTCCCAGGTTCGATTCCGGTCAAGGGCATGTACCTGGGTTGCGGGCACATCCCCAGTGGGAGATGTGCAAGAGGCAGCTGATGGATGTTTCTCTTTCATCGATGTTTCTAGCTCTCTATCTCTCTCCCTTCCTCTCTGTAGAAAATCAATAAAATATATTTAAAAAACAAACAAACAAACAACAGCTAGATGTAGGAATCAGAGAACTGAGGAGTGATCCATTTTGAAGCATCATAAACAGGAGAAACATTTCATTCAAGATATTTGGAGCTACAATGTTTGGGGGAAAAATAACGTTATAATATCAAAGCAAAAATTGGTTTGCAAAGGATGGTCCAGAGTAATAGTAAAGTCAAGTTGAAATTATCTTCAGGGTCATCTGGGGAAGATGTTTTTACTTGCCTTAACACAGTTCTAGAAAAACACACAAACGCCTTCCTAATAGCTGCTGTTAAGGACTAGATCTAAAGAAAGAGAAGGAGAAAAAGGCAAACGAGAAGGAAAAAAAATGTATTTATGCAAAAGCAAGGGGACTCTGCTGCTTTTCTTTATACAAGATTAAAGGGTGTCATATGCCAGTGACCTACTTTGGGAAATTAAGTAAAACAGACGCAGATGTAGATGTGTTTTGAGGCCTGGGGGTGGGACTCAGCTGGATTTCTGCCAGATTTTGATACCAAATTTTAGAAGCAGAATTTCCTCAGAAACCCAGGGAAGAAATGCCCCAGTGATTGTAAGTGATGCTTTCGGACACTTACAAACGATGACTGAGAGTTTGCCGACAGTATTCTTAATTTGCATCTGTGAAACACAGACTTAATAGAGATATGGTGGTAATAACTATTAAATAGGAACTTGGGGCTAGCTACTGGAATAAGTGCTTATTCCAGCATTTGTTGGGTTAACAAAATTATTCAGGTTTCATGTGCACAGTTCCACAACACATCATCTGTACCCTGTATTGTGTGCTCAACTCCCCAAGTCAAGTCTCCTTTTATCACCATTTATCATCCTTTACCCTCCTCCATCTCCCTCTACCCCACTCCCCCCCCACCCCCCCGGCAATCACCGCACTGCTGTCTGTGTCCATGAATTTCTCTCTCTCTCTTTTCCCCCCAAAATATATTTTTATTGATTTCAGAGAGGAAAGGAGAGGGAAAGAGAGAGAGAAATATCAATGATGAGAGAGAATCATTGATCAGCTGCCTCCTGCACGCCCCCTACTGGGGATCGAGCCTCCAACCCAGGCATGTGCCCTTGACTGGAATCAAACCTGGGACCCTTCAGTCCGCAGGCCAATGCTCTATCCACTGAGCCAAACCAGCTAGGGCTCTCTCTTTTTGATTTTTTTCTCAATCTCTCCACAACTCCCCCCACCCAATCCCACAACACCCACTCCAACCCCCCGCCAGCTCTCAGTCTACTCTCTCTCTATGAGCCTGTCTCTATTTTGCTTGTTAGTTTATTTTGTTCATTAGATTCCACATATGAGTGAAATCATATGGTACTTTTCTTTCTCTGAGTGGCTTATTTCACTTAGCATAATGCTCTCTAGGTCCATCCATGCTGTCATCAAGGGTAAGATTTCCTTCTTTTTGATGGCTGAGTAGTATTCCATTGTGTAAATGTACCACAGCATTTTTATCCACTCATCTACAATGCATGCTTGGGCTGCTTCCAAATCTTGGCTATTGTAAATAATGCTGCAATGAACCTAGGGGTGAATATATACTTTCAAATCAGTGTTTTGGGTTTCTTCGGATAAATTTCCAGAATTGCAATCGCTGGGTCATAAGGCAGGTCCATTTTTATTTTCCTGAGGTAACTCCATACTGCTTCCCACAGTGGCTGTACCAATCTGTACTTTAATGATATATGTGAGTTTGAAAATTGTTTGATCTGCAGGAAGTTGGACAACAGGCTTTCTTAATCTAGAATCCAAGGAGATCCAGAGATCATGAAAGGGAGTTCATATCACTTTTAGATTATATTCGGCATTTTGTGTGTTTTTCCCCTGGATCAAAAGGATCCATTTTTTTTCACTTTAATAGACTTATTTTATTTATTTATTTATTGCTTAAAGTATTACAAAGAGTATTACATTATGTCTCCTTCCCCTCCCCCCCCCGCCCTTGACAATCCCCTGGCCTCCCCTACCCCCCAGTGTCTTATGTCCATTGGTTATGCTTATATGCATGCATACAAGTCCTTCGGTTGATCTCTTACCACCCCCTCCTTTCCTGCCCCCCCACCCTCCCCGGCCTTCGTGCTGTAGTTTGACAGTCTGTTTGAGGCAGCTCTGCCTCTGTATCAAATAGACTTATTTTAGAATAGTTTTTAGACTTACAGAAAAATTGTAAAGGTAGTACAGGAAGTTTTATAGACCCTTCTCTCAGTTTCCCATATTATGAAGGCAATAGAAGTTCCCATTTTACATGCGTATGGCCCATTTATCACATTGAATGAACCAATACTGATACATTACCATTGACTAAGGTCCATACTTTATTCACATTTTCTTAGTTTTCACCTAATGCTCCTTTTCTGTCCCAGGGTCCCACCCGGGATAGCACATCACATTTAGCTGTAACGTCTCAGGCTCCTCTTGGGCACGACAGTTTCTCAGACTTCCCTTCTGTTTGAGGAGGACTGGCCAAGTATTCTGTACAATGTTCCGACGTTGGGAATTGTCTGATATTTGGTTGAGATGAGACTGGGAGGAAAACCACAGAGGCCGAGTGCCATTCTCACGGGGACCCACTTTTAAAAGCAGATTTTCTAAACATGTACCGAACACTTCCCAGGCAATGTGAAGAAATGTTGCTCAGAGAGGGCCTATTCGGACTCTATTTTTGGACCCAGATTGTAAGTTTTCATTAAATTTACCAAGATTGTTTTTCCTTAAAAAAAAAAAGCCTTTGCCTTAACTGGTTTGGCTCAATGGATAGAGCATCGGCCTGCAGACTCAAGGGTCCCAGGTTCGATTCTGGTCAGGGGCATGTACTTTGGTTGCAGGCACATACCCAGTAGGGAGTGTGCAGGAGGCAGCTGATCGATGTTTCTCTCTTATCGATATTTCTAACTCTCTATCCCTCTCCCTTCCTCTCTGTAAAAAATCAATAAAATACATATTTTTAAAAAAGCCTTTGATTATAATAGCTTTTATTAATTTTGGAGTTGAAAGCTTTAGCACAGATAATAAAAAAAAGCCTGCTACGGATCAGCTTTACTGAGAGATACTATGGATTATTAGCTTCTCCCCAGCTTCACTGAGGGAGAATTGACAAACCCAAATTGTATTTAACGTGTACAGTGGGATGATTTGAGATCAGCTTTGCTGGAACTCCTGAGCTGGAGAGGAGGCTGTAAGAGGTGGCCTTGCTAGTGAGAACAGGTTGGCAATGGTGACATTCTAACAAGGGAGAAAAGCCCGGAGAAGTCAGGAAACGGGCCTCGTGAAGTGTGCTGGTTTCCCTGGTGCCTGTGATGCACGTGGGAATCTAGCCGCTCTATATCTATTCTTTTGTCTTTTTAAAAAAATTTATTTATTGGTTAAGGTATTACAAATGTGTCCTCATCCCCCCATTAGCCCCCAACCTCCCCCACCCCCACTCATGCTCTCATCCCCCTGTTGTCCGTGTCCATTGGTTTGGCTTATATGCATGCATACAAGTCCTTTGGTTGATCTCTTCCCCTTACCCCCACCCTCCCCTGTGTTCCCTCTGGGGATTGATAGTCTGATCGCTGTTTCTCTGTCTTTGGATCTGTCCCTGTTCATCAGTCTATTCATTATCTATTTTTTTTAAAAAAATATTTTTATTGATTTCAGAGAGGAAGGGAGAGGGAGAGTGAGATAGAAACATCAATGATGAGAGAAGATTGAGCCTGCAACCCGGGCATGTGCCCTGACTGGGAACTGAACTGTGACTTCCTGGTTCGTAGATTGATGCTCAACCACTGAGCCACGCTGGCCGGGCCCTGGGCATGTCTCTTAAGTCCCCTTTGCCTCAATTCCCTCATCCACACCATGCAAGTAATAATAACATCTCCCTCATGGGTTGTTGTGAGAGGTAAATTTGATCACCAGCAAAACACTAAAAAAATGTGCTTGGCATAGAGGATGTGCTCAGTGATCATTTAGTCCAGATAATTTCATATTTCTGGGCCTCCCTCTTCTCTTCTGCAGAATAAGAGTAATAATTTACCAAGAGAGTTTTTGTCAGGCTTAAATGGAGTCAGGCATGTCAAATGCCTGGCATATAACAGCACCTGAATAGAAGTAATAATAAAATTCTCCTTTTGTCCTCTCTGAGTCCTAACTTTCTCTATAAAAACAAGTCCTCTCTTGTGTGTTTTTTTTTCCCCCTCCTGCCCCTGCTCACACATGAAGGACTTTTTCTGTTCCTGATGTCAGTCCCTGGACCCCTTTCACTCATGTCCTCCAATTAGGCCAGTACCGATTGACCTGGGCCCTCGGCAATCCTGGTGCCTTCCATGTTAATTTGACATCTGCACTTCACCTTGAAAATATGCTAATTGCAACAGGGATCTGAAGACTGTGTGAAACACAGGTTTGCAAGGGTCTATGATATGCCAGGAATAACTGCAAATTTAATTCCCTTTGAGAAGATGTACAAAAACCTGGCCACTCCCATTAGCCCAGAAGAAATTAGAATCTCTGAAATCAAGTGAGATGAATCAAATGAAAGAAGAAAAGATTTTATTTTGAAGAAGAAGAAGAAGAAAAAGCTCCAAACTTCATTCTTTAAGATCTTTCAGAAAAACTTTGGTTCAGAAGCAGTGTTTTTCAACCCATTTATTTCCATTAGGCAATTCATTTTTCAGAATTAATATTCTGTAAAAATAAACTGGCCCAGTTTTATTTTCCAGACAAGTTTAATTTAAAAATATAAGTCAATAAACAAGAGTTGTAGGCAAAAATTCATCGTGTTTTTTTTTATTATCAAAGGGGCACTGACTTCAGCGAAGCATGCAGTGCCATGCATACAAAAGTAATCTTAAAATTTAAAAACAACTCAATTAAGGTATGTGTTATGCACCGTAACATTCACCCATTTCAAGAGTACGATTCAATGATTTTTTAGTATTTTCACTCCCTCAACACGATTCCTCATGTCCATTTACAACCAATCCCCATTCCTAACCCTAACCCCTGGCAATCATTAATTAATGTTCTCTCTCTATACATTTGCCTCTTCTGGACATTTCATATAAATGGAATTTCACAATATGTGGTCTCTTATTTATGGCTTTTTTTCACTTAGCGTCATGTATTTAAAAATATTTTTTATTAATTTCAGAGAGGGAGAGAGAGATAGAAACATCAATGATGAGAGAGAATCATTGATTGGCTGCCTCCTGTGCACCATGCACTGGGGATTGAGCCCCCAACTGGACATGTGCTCTGACCGGGAATTGAACCATGACCTCCTTGTTCCTAGCCATGATGTAGCAGGTGTCAGTAGTTTTCATTGCTGAGTAGTATTCCACATTTCGTCTATCCTTGTGCTAGGTGATAGACAAGTATGTTGCTTTCAGTTTTGCCCATTGGAATATAACCTCATTATTTCGAGACAAAATGTGTTAACAGTCTGGTGGTCTGCTGGCTCTTTTCTGCTGAGCTCAGACAGCATGCTAAGTTTTGGAATGGAGCAGAAAGTCATCGCCCGCTATTACCAGTGGCTCTCGAGGCATGTCTACCTCAGTGTTCTTTGTTCAACTCTGTTTAACATTTCTGCTTCAGAAGATGAGCAACAATGTCTGCATTTTGGGCGCCTAATTTAGCTTCACAACTCAAGAACCACAGATTACTTTAACAGGCAATGAGGAGCGGGGACCGCGAAATGTTCCTTGGTGTACATTGGAGAGTGAGCGTTCAGGTCAAATCCCCCAGTCACAATGCCAAATTTCCCTCTTTGCCAAATTTCCTTCTCAGCCCAATTGAAGCAATACATCAAAAGTAAGTGGATGAGCGACTCCCAGCTTAAAATTATACATTCTGTCCATTCTCACCCATATTTTTAATATAAATGAGAAGCTATCAAGAAGAGTGTTAGGAAGTCAGCAGGTTGTACTTTCATGGTGTATGCTTTGCTGAAACAACATTATCCAGCTCGCCCAGGATGGCTTCAGAATAGCATCGGAACTTCAAGTGGCTCCAAAGGATTCCAGTTAGCAAAGTGATATATTTCTCTCTGTATTGGTATCTATACATCTCTCTCTATCTATATCTCTTATTTATTGCTAGAGAGGGGCAGAGAAGGGGGAGAGAGAGGGGAGGGAGGGACACTAGTGTCAAAGCAAATGGATAGATCTAGAAATAGATCACCCTCAGGCATTTTCTAGTCCCTTTCTGCATTTGGTAGAGTCTGTTTATTTCCGAGGAGCCACCCTTTATCAGGTGCCGATTGCATGCTGAACTCCGACCTATTAGCGAGAGATGCAGAGGTAAAAATGTTCATCCATTTGATCAACGGTATTTATGGAGTTAACAGTTTTGTGCCATGTACTGGGGGTTCCAGCATTCAAAAATGAAGACCATCCTGGTGCCCGCCATTGTGGAACTAGCAGCCAATTGGGGATAAAGACTGAGAAAGCAAATAAAGCCACATATAAAATACTTGTGCATAGTGACAAATACTGGGGAGGGATAAAGAAACCGGGCTATTGAGAGGCAGTATAATGAGAAGGTGGCATGTGCGCTGAGTCCTGAAGGAAAGGAGGAGAGCGATCAAAGGAGTGAGGGAAAGAGGTGCCAGCAGGGGTTCAGGGAGGGGAGGGTAAGGCTCGGTTCTTGGCCACACAGGAGACAGACAGCACCATGTTCACACCCTCTGTTTTTGAAGGTACTGTGAATAAAGTATGACAGGTCCTATGTGGACAAGAAGAAGTAACCCAGAAGGGTCCTTCGTATGTAGAAGTAGAAAAAAATGAGAATTTAATGACCAAACGAGTGAGTGAATGAATAAACGACAGGTGAACTGATGGGTGGATGACTGACTGATGGTCTGACAGAATGCGTGAATGCATAAATGGGAAGAAGCCTTTTTATTTTTTTTAAAATATATTTTTATTGATTTCAGAGAGGAAGAGAGAGAGAGAGAGAGAGAGAGAGAGAGAGAGAGAGAGAGAGAGAGAGAGAGAGAGAGACATCAGTGATGAGAATCATTGATTTGCTGCCTCCTCCACTGGCCCTACTAGGGATGGAGCCCACAACCCGGGCATATGCCCTGACCTGGAATTGAACCAGGACCTCCGGGTTTATAGGTCGACGCTCAACCACTGAGCCATGCTGGCTGGACTAAAGAAGCAGTTTTTAATAGGTAGGTAGAGAATTGATTATACGAACTTCATAATCCAAGGATCGTGAGAGAGAGGGCATATCGCACAAACAGGAAGCAAGGGAGACGGAGGGCTGAGACTATCTTCCAGCCTCACAGTTTTTTCCCCTTCAGGGCCAGCTCTGAGTGGCTTCTTGGGTTTCCTAATCTGAAAAACCCTTCCTTACACAAGTTAGGCAGAAATGAGAGCATCCTCCATCTCCCTGACAGCTGCCTGGCGAGTAAAGGAGCATTAATTAACTGGCGCGAATGGCCTGCAGGTCAGATTTCCCACACAAGTGATGCATAAATCACTTGTATGTTTTAAGATCAGATTCATCTTGAGCAAGTAGAGGAGGCAGGATATGTGAATCCAGAGTGATACAATGAAAATAATCAACTAAGGCATTTATACCTGGACACACACACACACACACACACACACACACACACACACACACACACACAGTTGTTGACTTTTTTTTTTAAGATTTAGAATAGAATTCTGTGTTAAAAGATTAACATCAGCTCCATGCTGCTGGATTGTGTAGCTCTTTGTTGTGACTTTGTATTTCCCTGATGATCAGTGCTGCTGAGCACCTTTTCATGTGCTTGCTGGTCCGTCGTATGTCTCTCAGCCTTTTCAGCTCCCTCTTCCTTTTTTCTCATGTGGTATTTCCCCTAATAACATTTTGAATATTTAATCTTGAATTAACACACCCTTTTAAAGTGATGATCTTGTGTAGAGCATCTTTAACCTGGGACTTTAAGAAGGACTTGCAAAAGAATGATTTTTTAAAAACTTAAAAAAATATTTTTATTGATTTCAGAGAGGAAAGGAGAGAGAGAGAGATAGAGAGAGATAGAAACATCAATGATGAAAGAGAATCATTGATTGGCTGCCTCCTGCACGTCACTGACTGGGGATCGAGCCCATAACTCGAGTATGTGCCCTGACTGGGAATCTAACTGTGACCTCCTGGTTCATAGGTTGACACTCAACCACTAAGCAATGCTGGCTGGGCACAAAAATTGATTTTAATAATTTTACTTAAAAAATACATAATTTACGATGCCTTTAAGAAAGACTAATGATGAATATCTAATTTTTCCCCATGGTTTTGTATTATTATTCAGTTATCATTTTTCCACATTGAGGAAATTGTTTCATCCTAAATTTGTTAAGTTTAATGAGTTGCCCTGAGGGACTATTCTGTTTAAGCTTTCCTGTTTGAAAATAAATTCTCTTAGAGGCCAGGTTTTAAAGACATCATTGATCTGGAGTAAATTGAAGAAATAAATTCTTTTCCACTGCTTATCTCACACAGAATCAAGTAGCTAAAACTACTTATCAATTGATCAATCGATGTCATTTATCTGTCATCAATCATTCATTTATTACTTTAAAGTTTGGGTTGATACAATCCAGAAAATGTAGTATCTTCAGTTGACTATCTTAATTTGGGACACAATTCAAGACAAATGCAAAAGAAAATCTGATTTATTCCAGGCAAGTCTGCAGGACAATGGGGGTGTGAGTTACTGTGGTAAGCAAAGTGAGTGTGATTAATGGTGAGTGAGTGCTTGGCTAGGCGTATCCTTTGCTCAGGTGGTCTCCATAGGCATGCTTGCCTAAGTTCTAATGAAGCTTGAAATTAACATGGCTCTGTTGGTCTAATTCCTGGTTTCTGCTGGCGTCCTAGCAACACTGTCCTGTCAATCTTCACCAAGGGGCCAGTCCATTGCTGGCAACATCTCCTGTTGCTGGGAATTTTGTCAGGAGCAAAATGAACAGCCATAGAGTTATATTTGCATTTTTCTTCCGCCTGGCATGTTTACCGTGGTTAAGTAAAATTAACGTGTGTGTGCGCACACGCATATGATGGTTCTGAGAGCAGTTACATCTCAATAAATATTCAGTTGGTGATGATAATGATGATAAACAGTCTCGGCATAGTATGTAAGAGTCCATAAATCATGCACACATACATTGCGTATTTCAATCCCAACTGTAACTCTGAGAGGTACATGTAATTATCCCTATTTTACAAATGGAGGAACTGAGGATCAAAAAGTTAAGGTAAAAAGATCTTACAGATTATAAGAGAATATAAAGTTGTAAGGATGACTGTATTTCCATATTCTTACCAATTCACATTACTTCTGTTTTTGGATACATCTTTGATTGTGCGTGCAAAGCGTATTCAACTAGACATTCTATGATTTTGGATGGCTAATTGTCATAAAGTTTGAAATTGGATCACTCTTTCTCTCTTATTAACAGGAAAGAAGAAAGAATGTTTGTTTTTCTAAGCACCGGGTATTCACAGATGGTCTCCCGTGCAAGTACCAACCAGACCTGACCCTGTTTAACTTCCCAGGTGAGACAAGACCGGGTGCGTTCAGGGGAAAGAATGTTTTTGAGTGCTTATAATATGTTAGGCAATAGTTATTTTTATATATATGATCTTCACAATAACAGTTTAAGAACAAATACTTTCCATTTTTAGAAAAACCAGCAGGTTTTTGTCAAATCCATTTCTGGAGTGGACTTCTCAGTGTTTTCAGAGACCATTAAGAGGAAAGCACAGACCATTGTGGATGACTGTTTGTCGATTATAATATAGTTCATTTTCTTTCTAGTATGTCATTTATCTGCTCAATCCCACGAGGTAGGCAGCACAGGTCATAATAGTCCCCAATTTTAGAGAAAGGGGAATGAAGTATTAAAGACATAATGTGCCTCTCAAAGTTCTTGGATGCAGCTAATGGGAAGTAGCAGGCTACCTTTTGAAAAAATGATAACCTATTGGCCAGATGTTGGGAACCTGCATCTTTTTTTTAAAATATATTTTTTATTGATTAAGATATTACATATGTGTCCTTATCCCCACGTTACCCTCTACCCCGCCCCCCCCTGCCCCCCCCCCCGCTCATGCCCTCACCCCCCCCCCATTGTCCGTGTCCATTGTTTAGGCCTATATGCTTGCATATAAGTCCTTTGGTTGATCTTTCCCCCTTACCCCCACCCTCCCCTACCTTCCCTCCAAGGCCCGACAGTCCAATCAATGCCTCTCCGTCTCTGGATCAGCCCTTGTTCATCAGTTTATGCTGTTCATTATATTCCACAAATGAGTGAGATCATGTGGTATTTATCTGCTCTCCAGTTCCATCCATGCTGTGACAAATGGTAAGAGTTCCTTTTTCTTTTTCCTCTTCTTAAAGAATACCTTTCAGCATTTTATATAATGCTGGTTTGGTGGTAATGAACTCCTTTAGCGTTTTCTTATCTGTGAAGCTCTTTATCAGACCTTCTATTCTGAATGATAGCTTTGCTGGATAAAGTAATCTTGGTTGTAGGTTCTTGCTATTCATCACTTTGAATATTTCTTGCCACTCTCTTCTGGCCTGCATGGTTTCTGTTGAGAAATCAGCTGACAGTCGTATGGGTACTCCCTTGTAGGTAACTGACTTTCTTTCTCTTGCTGCTTTTAAGATTCTCTCTTTGTCTTTTGCTCTTGGCATTTTAATTATGATGTGTCTTGGTGTGGTCCTCTTTGGGTTCCTTTTGTTTGGGGTTCTCTGTGCTTCCTGGACCTGTAAGTCTATTTCTTTCACCAGGTAGGGGAAGTTTTCTGTCATTATTTCTTCAAATAGGTTTTCAATATCTTGCCCTCTCTCTTCTTCTGGTACCCCTATACTTCTGATGTTGGTATGTTTGAAGTTGTCCCAGAGGCTCCTTACACTATCTTCATATTTTTGGAATCTTTTTTCTTTTTTCTTTTTCAGTTGGGTCTTTTTTGTTTCTTTGTATTTCAAATCTTTGACTTGATTCTTGGCATCCTCTTGTTTGCTGTTGGATCTCTCTATATTATTCTTTATTTCAGTCAGTGTATGCTTAATTTCTAGTTGGTCCTTTTTCATATCCTTGAGAATCTCACTAGATTTATCGAGGGCCTCACTAAATTTATCGGTGGTTTCCATAAAATTCTTGAAAAACCTTATAAACGTGGCCTTGAACTCTATATACAGTCATTTGCTTTCCTCCATTTCTGTCATTTGTGACCTGTTTCTTTGTCTCCGCATTTTTTATGCTTCCCTGTGTTGGTAGAGTGGTTTTGTGTGCTAGGTGTCCTGTAGGGCCCAGTGGCTCAGCCTCCCCAGTTACCTGAGGTGGACACTCTTGGTGCACCCCCTTGTGGGCTTTGTGCACAGTCTTATTGTAGTTATGCCTTGATTGTTGTAGGATCACTGGGAGGAATTGACCTTCAGGCCAATTGGCAGTGAGAATCAGCTGTGTCTGCAGTTGGAGAACTTCTCTGCTGAAGACACCCTTCTGGGGCAAGACTTGCTTCAGTGGGGATTTGGTGCTCACTGAGTCTGCACCCTGAGTGTGTCCCTTATGGATCTGAGGAGTTGTAATCTGGATGGTCCCCCTCTGACCACTGGGTACACTGGCTCTTGGATCTAAGGAGGTGCTAATTTAGCCTCTGCCTGAGGTTACACAGCAGGAGCTACGAAGAGAACTGCAGATTCCCCTTCCTTTTTTGGAGTTTGGAGGTACCCTGATGAGGCACAGCTGTGAAGCAATGCAAGCTGCTGTGGGGCCTTGGGCCTTCTCTTGGAAGTTCTGGGTCTGTGGCCCCGCTGCAGTTTGTTAGGTAATTTTCAGGTTGCAAAGGGCCAGGGCATTCATATGCAAAAGCCTCTGCCGCAGCCTGGGTGGGGCGGGGTCTCAGGGAATCAAAGGGCGGAGCAAGCAGCTATGGCGGATTCCCAGCCCTGCTCTAAGGGGCCGCGAGTCTCAGTGTCCTGGTAATTGCTGCAAGCACTTCTGAGGGAAAGCTGACCTCAAGTTCCGAGTTCTGCCCGCTGCCAGACAGTCCAGTTTCTCCCCATAGGAGTCCTGGGTCCCCAGAGACTTCCCGGAACCCAAGTTCAGAGCAGTCGGGAGCTTGTGACTCCCTCTCGATTTAAAAAGACAGCCACGTCCTCAGGTACCAGCCCCTTTCCGCACGCGTGCGAGCCTCCGTACCTCTGCATTTTACTTCCGCAGCTCCTCTGGCTCTCAGTGTGGTTTTCTTTCCTTCTAGTTGTGGAATTTCCACTCAGCCAGCTTTCCTGTAGTTCTGGATGCTGTTCGTTTTGTCTTTATGTTGTTTTTTTTGAAGTTGTTGTGGGAGGCAGCGATTTCCTGGTGTTTATCTATGCCGCCATCTTAGTTTCTCGGGAACCTGCATCTTACTATGACTCACAAAAGGAGGGGCTTGCCTGGCCGGTGTGGCTCAGTGGTTGAGCATTGACCTATGAAACAGGAGGTCACGGTTCAATTCCTGGTCAAGGCACATGCCCGGGTTGGGGGCTGGATCCCCATTGTGGGGTGTGCAGGAGGCAGCCGATCAATGTTTCTCTCTGAAATCAATAAGAATATGTATTTTAAAAAGGAGGGGCTTCTCCAAAATGTGAAGGGGGTTCAGTTCTCAAATTTGGAACTATTAACAACAGTGGTGATTTGCTCCATAGGTAGGAGCATTATTTTAAAAGTAAATTTATCAGGGTATACAGTTCTATGACACATCATCTGTATGTTGCATTGTGTGCCCACCACCCAGAGTCAAATCTTCTTCCTTAGATAAAAGTGTATTTGATGCTCAGCTATTCCTTTTATTTATAATTTTAAACTCTAAAATTTATATCCATTTTCAAAGTAGAGTTATGTACCTTCCTCTTTTTTTTAGGAGAACTAAAAATGTGAAGGTGCTTGTCATTAAGGGGCTATGGATGCTTACTATTTGTAAAAAGTAGCTCTAAGTTTTGTGTAAAGCACAAAGAAATAGAACATACCTTTGTTAAGCTTCCTTCAAGCTTCCCTTGAGGACTGCTAAGCTGGGCTGGGAGGGGCAGCACTTGAAGCTACGACTGTGGGAACAGGTCTTGAGTGGCCAAATGGTTTTGGCAGCTTTGGTTTCAGACACTAGGTTGGAGAGGTGATTAAATGCAGAGATGGAGTCAAACTACAATATCTCAAATGATTTTTTTAAAACATATATTTTTATTAATTTCAGAGAGGAAAGGAGAGGAAGAGAGAGAGAGAAACATCAGTGAGAGAGAATCATTGATTGGCTGCCTCCTGCACGCCCCCTATTGGAGATGGAGCCCGCAACAGGGGCATGTGCCTTGACCGGGAATTGAACGTGATCTCCTGGTTCATAGGTCGATGCTCAACCACTGAGCCGCGCCAGCTGGGCAATATCTCAAATGCTCTGAATGGCCACAGTGCCATTAATGACACAGAAAAGAAAGCCCATATTCTGTTTTAGGAGACAGATCATAGAAACCTTCAGTCCAAGAATGAATAGATTTATTTTGTTAAAAGAATTCTACAACTATTTGCTCTGTTGCACCACAAAATCCTTCTTCATTAATAACAGACTTCATTATTTAAATTTACTGTTGCAAATTTTACATATCAAATATCAAGCCACTGGTGAATTATAAGCCATTGTCTAAATAATAATAACTAATATTTATTAATGAGGATTTAAAATGTGTGAACTACGTAATTTCTTAATCTAATCCCATTGCGATGAAATAAGTAACACATGCGAGTCCACAGCACTTTGATCATATTCTCAACATTCTACACCCTTGGTTCCCTCTTTATTATTATGAAACAATCAATCAGTTTGTCATATGGTATATAATAAAATTGATAGTGCCCCTACCTGCCAACAGAAAACATATATTTCACTTTTCCTACCTGTTTTCTTCTTTCTCCCAAATCTTACGACATTGATTCATGACATGCCATGTAGAATGGCAGAATAGATTTGCCATTATATAAATATTTTATGAGGTAATAAGTACAACAGTGTTGCTTTTTCCTTTTCCCTCTTCATTGAACTATGGTTTCGACTGTAGAATGGGCTTATTGGAGCCTAAAGTTGGGATATAAACAAGATTAAATTATGATTCAGTTTCTTTTTTAATTGGGAGAAATATTTAAAGGTATAACAATAAACATGGTGTTTGATTTAAACATTGGACTGTATCTGCTTATGGCATAGGATTCATGCGTGCCAGAATGCTGCTTATGGCTTATGTGATTCCATGCAAGACTTTTGCTTCTAGGTAACGGGTATCAATCCATGGGAAACTTATAAACTACCTTATCTGAAGGAAACATCCTTGGATGGAGAGGAAGTGGGCTGTAGTAATTTATGTTCACATTCCTGTCAATGGTATAAATGTCCTCTTTCTTAAAAAAAATTTTTTTTTTTTTATTGATTTCAGAGAGGAAGGAAGAGGGAGATAGAAACATCAATGATGAAAGAGAATCATTGATTGGCTGCCTCCTGCATGCCCCCTACTGGGCTGCAACTGGGCATGTGCCCTTGACCGGAATTGAACACAGGGCCCTTCAGTCTCCAGGCTGACGCTCTATCCACTGAGCCAAACTGGCTAGGGCTAAATGCCCTCTTTCTTTTGGTGGAAGCTGGCCATGAGGAAAATTTGTTTCACATGAAAACATTATGTACCGTATTGAGATTTGCAGCCATGATCTTGTCAGAATTGATTATCACATGATTGTAGCAGTAAAAATAAAAATGAATCGGGGTTTAAACTTTTATGAAAAAGCAGTTATATCATGGAATACGACTTTTTAATGGAGTGCAGGCATTAAACAGCCCTTGTAGTAGGCTCTGAAATTAATGGGTCACTGTATAACTTTCTCGTTTTCATAGCTTGATAAGATTAATGCTTGCTTATATAGCAAATTCAATGGCTCATTTAATTTCATATGAATGTTTAAAGTTAAATTGCTTTTGGATTAAGGCTAAACTCATTACTCATTTTAATGTCTGAAAGAACTTTCATTTTTCTTTCATTTTATTTAATCAAGTGCATCATCATTAAGTGAAGGCTAAGGACCTAGAGAGCTAAAAATAATGTGAAAAGGAGATTTATTAATTTACATTGAAAAGAAACTTATTTGTTATAAAATTTATTTAACACTCTACCATGCTTACGTATGGCTGTATTTCAGAGAAAATGAGATATTTATAGGCCTTTTGTCATGTTTTAAAATACCACGTTGAAAAGCTGCCCATTTGGCTGTCTGATGTTCAATGCATGTTTTTTGAGCAAAGATTACCATTGACCTTTATTTATACATTTTTCATTCATTCTCTCAGTCAACAAACATTCATTCAGAACCTATACTCTGCAAGGCATTGAGCAAGCATTATGGAGTATTCACCAATTGAAAACCCTCCGTGCCTGTTCTGAAAGAACCAACAAGTCTAAAAGGAAGGAACTTCACTTCAGAGGGCTGTGGAGTTCTCATTTGATGTGAGGGAATTTCATTCAGTAACCTCTAGGATCGTCTTCAGTTCTCATAGCTATATCATCCTTTAGGTTATGGATAGGAAAGGGGAAAAATAAGCAAGTTTCAAATTTACAAAATTGGTCATAATAATATAATATCAATTATAACCATAAAGACAACTGTAATGATTAATTTTTTAAATTAAATCTTTATTATTAAAGTATTACATATATTCTCTCTCTCCCCATTGACCCCTTCTAGCCCGCCCCCACCACCCACCCTAGGCCTTCACCATCCTATTGTCTGTGTCCATGGTTTATGCATACAAGTTCTTTGGTTGCTCTCTTCTCACCCACCCACCCTCCCCTGCCTTCCCTCTGAGATTTTGCACTCTGTTCCATGCTTCTATGTCTCTAGATCTGTTTTGTTCATAAGTTAACTTAGTTACCTAGATTCCATATATGAGGGAGATCATGTGATACTTGTCTTTCTCTGACTGGCTTATTTTGCTTAGCATAATACTCTCCAGATCCCTCCATGCTGTCTCAAAGGGTCAGAGATTCTTCTTTTTTACTGCTGCATAGTATTCCATGGTGTAAATGTACCAGAGCTTTTTTATCCACTCATCTACTGATGAGCACTTGGGCTGTTTCTAGATCTTAGCTATTGTAAATTGTGCTGCTATGAACATAGGAGTGCATACTTTCTTTCTGATTGGTGTGTCTGGTCTCTTAGGATATATTCCCAGAAGTGGGATCACTGGGTCAAATGGCAGTTCCATATTTAATTTTTTGAGGAAACTTCATACTGTTTTTCAGAATGGCTGCACCTGTAATTATTAATTAGAACATTCCTTTGAAATATAAAAAAGCATGTTGCCTTTAATTTGATCATTACATGTTGAGCTGGTAGCCATTATTATCTCCAGTTATTTGGATAATAGTTGTGATAAGCATTTCCAGAACTTTGCTAAGTCCTCTGGGGGCAGGGATGTGTTGGTCTCTCTTGGTCATTGCTCTGTCCATATGGCCTATAACAGCACTTAGCATGTGGTGGGCGATCAATAAATACTTGTTAAGTGAATGAATAAAATAATGAATGAAAGAGTGAATGAATGCTCTTACTTTAGTTACTCTTCGTGAGTAACTGAATGCATTAGACATTTTATCCTCATTTTATCGATGATGAAACTGAAAGTTAGAGAGATGAATTAACTTGCCCCATGAAATACATGTTGTATGATATGGCTGAGTTAGAACCCCAGTCACTCTCTGCTCTTTTCATGTTAACACAAAACAGAGATGTCGATTCACGGGAGCTGCAAAGCAAGTATGTTCATGTCTGTGGCAAGACTGAATATAAGAAGTGGAGGTGGCTTTAGAAATGGGTTTAAACAACGGAGAGGATTATCTTCGAAGCAGGATAGTGCAAAGGTATAGATGTGGAAATCACTTAGGAAGATGGTTGTGGAGCAGCAAGGCCAGCATTTCCCTAATGCCAATTTTTCTTTAACAGAAAAATAAAAGGGTTTTGTGATGTTTCTTATGAGAATTTGAGAATTCGCACGTCCTTACTTTTTCCACATAAAGAGTGCCACAACAGGTTATATGTCCCTCCCCACCCCCGCTTAGAGAAACATAATGAATTATTCAGGGTGATTTCCTAGGTCGGGGGAGAGACGCACCTGTCTGAGATGCTTACAGACTTGATTAGATAACATTTGTCACCTGCATCAGCCGCAGGTATCTCCCGATGAGAATTGTATTTCTCTGTAGGTAGTGGAACCAAGCGATGTTCCGAATTTCATGGGGTTGTTGAAGAGGTTTGCAGAGTGTCATGCCTAAGAGGCTGTTGTCAAGATAATCAGACTATTTGCAATCACCTTTTTCTGCTTCCCCCTCCCCAAAGTTCCTAAATAGGAATGTAAAATAGCCAAGAAGAGATGACACTGGTATACTATAAATGGATCCTTTCCAGTCAAAGTGTACTTTGGTTCGTAAATGCCTGTGAGTTCTTTCTTTCTTTCTTTCTTTCTTTCTTTCTTTCTTTCTTTCTTTCTTTCTTTCTTTCTTTCTTTCTTTCTTTCTTTCCTTTTCTTTCTTTCTTTCTTTCTTTCTTTCTTTCTTTCTTTCTTTCTTTCTTTCTTTCTTTCTTTCTTTCTTTCTTTCCCTTTCTTTCTTTCTTTCTTTCTTTCTTTCTTTCTTTCTTTCTTTCTTTCTTTCTTTCTTTCTTCCTTCCTTCCTTCCTTCCTTCCTTCCTTCCTTCCTTCCTTCCTTCCTTTCTTTTTTAAATTCTCATTTGTCTTTGGATACAATGCTTGAATCATGGATACATAATGAATCAAGCTTTTCCTGCCAAAATTGTGTCTTCATACACCAAACTATTTAAAATATGCACAGGAGATTTTCCATGTTCCTGAAAATATTTTTTATTATAAAAAGGTTTGTATATTGTATAAAGCTATCTTTTGGGCTTATTTTAAAATCTATCCCCCAGAAAAGCACATTATTTATTTTGTTGCGATAGAAACATCTGTGATTCTGCTCTTAGCACAGTCAATGAGAAGGTTGAGCTTACATCACAGCATGTGAGAAAGTGCTTGAGATTTGGTGGGATTTCATTCAAATCCAGCTCCCTCACTCGGTGGCTGTGGTAGAGCTCAGGACCCCTCAGATGCCGGCCTCCAACAAATTCAGTGGTGGTTGCCAGAGGGAAGAGGGTTGGGAGTGAAGGGGGTCCTAATGTATGGTGACAGGAGAAGATTTGACTTTGGGTAGTGGGCACACAGTGCAATATACAGATCTTCAAATACCTGAAACCCACACCTGAAACCTATCTATATAAAAGCCTAAGCGGCTGTTTGACCTTCGACCCTTCGACTGGTAACTATGATGCACACTGATCACCAGGGGGCAGACGCTCAACACACAGGCATGGAAACAGGGAACAGACTGATGAATCTCAGAGGGAAGGGAGGAAGGGGGAGAGTGGGAAGAGATTAACCAAAGATCTTATATGCATACTAGAGGCCTGGTGCACAGATTCGCACTGGTGGGGTCCCTTGGCCTGGCCTGTGTGGATCAGGCTGAAACCAGCCCAGTGCACAGATTACTGGTGGGGTCCCTCAGCCTGGTCTGCAGGGATTGGCCGAAAACAGCCCGGTGCTCAGATTCGTGCACCGGTGGGGTACCTTGGCCTGGCCTGCGGGGATTGGGCCGAAACCCACAGTCTGAAATCCCCCGAGGGGTCCTGGATTGCAAGAGGGCGCAGGCCAGGCCAAGGAACCCCACCGGTGCACGAATCTGGTGTGCCCACTACCCAAAGTCAAATGATCATATTAACCAATGTCACCCCAATATATTTAATAAAAAATAAATAAAGCAACCATCCACCTACAAAATAAAATAACAGCCTGGCCAGTGTTGCTCAGTAGTTGGGAATCAACATATGAACCAGGAGGTCACGGTTCGATTCCCAGTCAGGGCACATGCCCAGGTTGTGGGCTTGACCCCCAGTGTGGGGCGTGCAGGAGGCAGCCAATCAATGATTCTCTCTCATCATTGAAGTTTCTATCTCTCCCTCTCCCTTTCTCTCTGACATCAATACAAATTTATTAAAAAAGAATAGAATGACATATGCAAAAGTGTTTTTGCTCAGTGTTAATGACCTCTTCCTGAATGTTAGTTTAGAGTTTTGGTAAAAGGTAGCAAGGTGGAGTGAGGAGCTTTAGGTGGGGGGTTGGGAAAGCTGCCTGTAAGATCCATGTCCATTTTTTGTGAGTCCACAGTTTTTGCTCAATGCTAGGAACGGTGTGATTGAATTCAATGGTTTCTAAGAGCTGCTGCAGTGACTGAAGCTCACTATTCTATTAAAAGAATAGGACTATTTTTGAGAAGAGAGATGTGGAACTAGCTATTTTCCTCCCTTACCTTCATTTTTTTTACTCCCACTCCCTCTCACTGTCTTCATGTTATGTCTTTCCTCTGTCCTCAACATCACCCCAACAACTGTGGCGTTAGAGAGAAGAATCAATAGCGAAAATTGACTTTTTTCCTAAGAGGACTTACTCAGCAACCCCTTGCTACCTGGCCAGACACTGAGGACGTCGGGTTTGCATGAGAGCCGAATGGAAGTTTAAGAGGGACTCCAAGTTCTGGGGTCAGTTTACCCAGTCAAGGGTAAGCATCCGATCTCCACCATCATGGGAACAAAGAAAAACGTATGTCAGCTCTTCAATGGCACCTCAGTATTAAGCCTCAAGGGTATGGATGGGAGTATCACGTCTAAGTGAATGATTCGTAAACAGAATACACGAACAACCGCAGATGGTGGGCTCAATAAACCACTAGATTTGCGGCACCATCACAAAAGACGCAGTAGGAAGAAAATTAGGTGGCTTTGAAAATGATTATGTCACGTCGCTTCAAGGTGGCAAGTTAAATAGCCTGTGTCACTTTGTGTCAATTAAGAACGGTGTCTGTCTGTGAGATTGCAAGCAAGGCAAGCCATCAGGGGTTATTTCTAAATGCCAAAATCTTCAACAAATGCATTGCCATCCTTTCAGCATATAAACTTCTCACTTTAAAAAGATGGATAGAAATGTTAACATTTGTGATGAGAGAAAATGAAAGAAGTGTCAGAATCAGAGGCAGGCACTGCACGCGCGCCAGTCGAGGGAGCAATTCTGCGGACGCACCTGGGCCGGCTACAAGGACAGACAGACAGGTGGTCCCGTTTCCACCCAGAAATTGCCCTGTGATTGAGCTGGCTCACCCTCCCAGTGCCCCCCCCTGAGCGCCTCTCTCAGCCTCCGACCCCTCTTTTATCCCTCCTGCTGGGACCCGAGCTACCCCATGGCCGCCTCTGCCTTAAACCTTGCAAGCGAGTCAAGGAGACAATGAAGCAGCAATTCGAAGAGATAAAAACACGAAGAAATATCGCCTCAGATGAAAAAGCTGCCCCCAGATTTTCCACAAGTGCTGCGGAAATGAAAGCAGAAAATTGCTCTGTGCCATGTCGGGGGCCCACCGCTATTAGAGACAGATGATAAACCTCACCCAACTGGCGCGCCGGAGCCGACAGACATAGCCTGCCCTTTTTAAACCGAGCTAACATGGCAACAAGCTGATTGCAGCACAATCAAGCTGGGCCACCGAGCTCTCTGGCCCCCCCCCCCCCCCCATGAAAGGAGTAAACAGAAATCCATATGTGACTGCGTCTCCGTTCCTGCAGCCAGGGCTCCTCCTGCTTCATCAGTTGGCATGTGCTTGCAAGTGACCCTAATTTTTAGGTGGATCTGGGGTTTCTTTCTGAATCTCCCGGTAGGGTCCAGTTTGTCCTTGGAATCAAACCTGTTTTAATCCCAGCTCCAGTGTTTATTAGCTGAGTAATCTAAGCGGGTACCGCCCATCCCCCGGCGTTCGTATGAGGGATATGACTTATTATGCAGGGGTGGGCAAAAGTAGGTTTACAGTTGTGAGTAGGAAAACTGAGTTGATTTTAAAAAATAATTTTTATTGATTTCAGAGAGGAAGGGAGAGAGAGAGAGAGAAACATCAATGATGAGAGAATCATTGATCGGCTGCCTCCTGCACACCCCACACTGGGGATGGAGCCCGCAAACCTGGGCATATGCCCTGACCGGGAATCGAACCGTGACTACTTGGTTCATGGTTTGACGCTCAACCACTGAGCCATGTTGGCCGGGCAGAGTGTATTCTGATATTCTTGTTTATTCATTGGTGTTTTTCCATTCGAACAAGTGTAGGTCTACTTTTGCCCACTCCTCTATTGTTAGTGTTGCTCTCCCATGGTTCCTGCAAACTGAATGGGTTTTTTTGCTTGTTTTATTTTGATTTGGTAGTTGGATTTCCATGGGTAAATGTGAGAAATGGATTGAGAGAGGGAGAGAGAGGGAGCCTGGAAGGGAGAGCAGGAGAGCACAATAAAAAGCCTAAATAAAGGGAAATAATAAAGAGGTGAAAGGAAAGAAGGAGAAAGAGGACTAGAGGGACTGGGGAGTTTGGGACAGTCCCATGAGAGGGTCTGCCGTGGCCACAAAAATCCTGAGATTAGAAAGTGATGCTGGGAAGCTTGAGAGGCGACTGTGAATTAGGAGTGTGATTCTTTTGAATGTTCCCCTCCCCCCGACTGAAGAGATGAATGTAAAGCATTAGAAAGGGTTGCCTTTACAGTTCCCAAGTTTAATTTTATGTCTGGACAGCATGGAGACTGGACCACAGGGGCCATGGTTTATATTCTAATTATACATGCACAAACTAATTCTGACATCATAGGGTTAAAAACGTAGGTATTGGTATATCTGTTTTATATGTGATAATTCTGAGTATTACATATCAATGACTAGGTCAGGGAATCAGGTTTTGAATCCACATCTGTCTAGTTACTAATCCTTTCTCTTGGAATTCTAAATGAAGGTATATGACAAAAATGAACAACTGCTTTAAGCAACAGGAATCGTTTCACAGGGAAACGTTTTGCCTTGTTAAATAGTGGAGGGCAAAGGTTCAGCTATTGGCTGTAACTGGGTAATTGCCAGGTATCCATCAGGCACACACCCATCCGGTCAGTATATATTTGTTGTATGGGACACACACTGTAAGGATCTGAGGAAACAAATATAAATTTAAAAAAACCAACACCAACAGAGGTGTGATCGCCGCTCTCCTAAGAGCTTGTAGCCCTAGTGGGGAGATAGGCATTCATCTAGTAATAAATTCGTAAGTACACATAGACCAAGCTATTTGAGAGGATGGAATATGTTTTCCTGAGAGTTTGTGCTGAAGTAACTGAGGTTGGGGGTCAGAGAAAGACATGGGATATGCATTCGAACCTCTTTAGTCTGGAATGCTGCCACCACTCTTTGTTCAAAATACCCATTGACTGTCTATTTTGCTCAATGTATTCAGTGCCTAGGATAATTCAATGCCAAGAGTCCCTGCATTGTGCAACTTACGTTTCTATAGAGGAGATGGACAGTAAACAGATAAACCAACGAGTGACATATTTTCAGGTGGTGATAAGGGAAAAAAAGGAAAATAATAAAGAATAAGGAGGAAGAGTAACCAAAGGGGTTATTTTTGGTGGCATGTTTAGGTAAGAAATGTGAGAAGGTGACATTGAAGGAGAGACCTGAATGAAGGTATTAAAGAGGAAACCACAGGCCCCAAATGGCATCACTTGTGCTAAAAGCCCATGGCACCAAACCTAGATTTAATACTCAATGTAGTTGCTGTTGCAACCTCGCCCAGAGATATAATCTTTTTTAAAGAATTTTTTTATTGATTTCAGAGAGGAAAGGAGAGGGGGAGAGAGATAGAAACATCAATAATGAGAGAGAATCATTAACCAGCTACCTCCTGCACACCCTCTACTGGGGATTGAGCCCACAACCTGGGCATGTGCCCTGACCTGGAATGGAACCATGACCTCTTGGTTCATAGGTCGATATCAACCCCTGAGTCACACCAGCCGGGGCAGGAATATACTCTTAATCCACCAGGTATGAGTTTTCCTGGTCATGCACCAGTAAGGGAATCTGTCACATGCACCATCTCTGCCTTCCACTGGAAGAAGAGGCAACCTGCACAATGAAAACGCTTGCCATGACCTTTCCCCCAAAAGATGAGGCCCTGGTCTGAAAACATTGTTTTCTTTTGTTAATAGCTCACATGCCTCACTCTCTTGCTCTAAAAATAACCTTACGTTTTGTATAAGCCCTTGGAGCATCCTTCTAGTCACTAGATGGGATGCTACTCGATTCGTGAAATGCTTCCAGTTTTGTTTTTTGACAAAGGCCAGGACTGAGCCATGCAATGCAGTGGAAGACAACATTTCACGCCAAAGGAACAGCAGGAGCGGCGCCTTCCAGGCTGGTGTACTTTCAGTGTGCTCGAGGAGCAGGGATGCAAGTGAGTTTGGGCACTGCGTTAAGGACAGAAGATGCACTTGGAGAGATGGGCAAGGGCCACTTTGTAGACTGTCCGTGGTAAATATTTTGGATCTTATTCTTAATATGATGGGAAACATTTGGGTACTTTTGAGCAAGAGAGTTTTCTGATCTAATAGATGCGCACATATAACTGTCTCTATGTACCTATACACAGGTCTTATATATATATGTGTCTCCTAGGAATAAAGGTGACTATTTCCATCACGGGGTGCACTCCACCAATTGGCAGAAATCAAAATGCCTTTGATTAAATTTATACCTCGATGGCATAATGTAAATGTTGAAAGGAAGGGATCCCATTTTGCCATTTTCTCTCCAAATATCAAGTTGTATGAAAGAAAACATTTTTCTCAGTCACAGGTGCAGATGGGGAGAAGGAGGGACGCCTTGAGGACCTCTCCTTGATAAGTCTTCTCCCTTGGCAGCTTCCGTGTACTTTTAGGAACGGGCTTCAATTTATCTCTCATAGAGTGGCGCTGTGTCTTGGGGCCAGCAGAGCTGCATTTAAAAGTGTGCTTCCAGCTCGAGATTCTCCGAGGAGCAGCAGAGCAGAGAACAGAACACTGCCCTGAGTGTTCGTAGAGCCCAGAGGGGGGCTGAGCCGTCAATGGAGCTGTCACCAACAATCCCTTGCATTTAAGTTTCCAAAAAACACTTCTTACGTTCATTCATTCACTCAATTTTTGGGGCAATCCAATGTGATAATCAGGCCAAGAATATTTGCTTCAGTTTTATTGGTGAGTAAGGTGAGGCTTAAAGAGGTGAGTGAGGTAAATGGCTAGAAGTGAGGGCCTGTAGGTAAGTTTGCTGATTTAAAATTATGTATGTAAAGTTTTTTTTCTTTTAAACACAGGCTTATGCAAGGACTTGTAGGTGACTATCCATAGCATGTTTTTCCCCCAAAATATGTTTTTAGTGATTTTTTTTTTAAGAGAGAAAGGAAGGGAGAGAGATAGAGAGATTGAAACATCCATGAGAGAGGCACAGCATCCATCACTGCCTCCCACACGGCCCCTACTGGGGATCAAGCCCACAACTGAGGCATGTGCCCTGACTTGGAATCGAACCAGTGACTTCTTGGTTCCTGGGTCGACGCTCAGCCGCTGAGCCACTCCAGCCGGCCCTGTGAAATTCTTGACACAATGATGAGCAGGGTAGGGTTTCCATTCTGTCTCCTTTCCCCACTGGCCACATTCCATTACTTCCTTTTGTGTATTTTTGTGTTTGCTTAATTTTGTCCCCAGAAGCATTACCTGCTTTTCTGCCTGGCATATTGGTAATAATACTAGTTAGTGTTATGATTAGGTTTTCTCTGTTCTGTTGGAGGGCGAGTCCAGGGATGTTACCTGATAAAACCCTGTTTTGAGCCTATAACTTCCTGAGATAATACACACAGGGTCCTATGGTACCAGAAACATCCTTGATGTTAAAAATTTCTAGTCTTAGCAAAAATCTTTTCTCCAAGCATCACATACTAACTTGGAAACTTGTTTTGACATTACCCCCCCTTGGGCCTCATTTGGGATGTGAAGTTTATAAACACTCCCATTGTCTTAGATCAGAATGTTAGAAAACAAAATATCTTTGAAGAAGAATCTGACACATCGCCAAACCCAAGTTTTATTTCTATTGCAAAACAAGTGTTGTCTGTTTGGATTGATCACATATAATTAGGAGCTTACTGCAGTCTAATGAAGACCATCTAGGTCAGCACTGTTGCAAAAATGCATCTTTGATAATCCATACTTTGTGCACAAAATAAAATTTAATTTTGTGTGTTGGAGAGATTTTGGTCTATCGGACATATGGTTTAAGGAAGTTTGATGGGGTTACTGTGGACTTCATTCTTCAGATGCAAAGTTCAGAATAGAGTATAATGGAATTTGGAACCTATTCTATCTGCTTTGAATATAGTCCCGCTGTTATATTTATACCAATGGACAGAGTAGAGCTGGCGCTATGTGGAATTTTTCTTACCTGAAAGCAGGCTATGTGAGGAATTTTTAGTTTTGTTTTTGAAAAGTAGGTAGATTATATTCTTGGTTCATGTTGTTTCACAGAGGTAAAATTAGAGGCCTCAGCCTCCTGCTGGCAGAACAAGCTCTCAATTTCTCACTGTTGAAATTCAATCTGATTTCTATCTTCTTCACTAAAAAGCTGTCAACAGCAAATAAGCATTCCCCATCAAAGAGCCACATTCATCCCCGAGGTATACAAATTCGTCTCACAGGAGAGGATTCAAGTAATTTAAATTGTTTCTGACTTTTAATTTCTTTCCTGGGAAATGATATTAGCAGGGACTCGAAGTGCCGTCCAAAATGAAAGGAGAAAAGACAGGTGTGGGGACTCCTCAGTGTGACATCTGGGACCTTTGAGCATCAAAGTCCAGCGTGTTTACAATGCATAGAGCAGTGTTGTCATCTGCATTCTTGTCTGCAGCCAGTGACCTAATCAGAATTATAGCTTCAATGTTCTTAAGATGAATCAATATAAACTCATTTTTTTAAAAAAAGAAGCAGACTTGCAATAGTGGTGTATTGCCAGCATAAAAGTAGAAAATATCTCCAAAATGAAAAAGAAATATTATTCTTTCTTTTTAAAAAAGATTTTTAAAATTGATTTTTAGAGTGAGAAGAAGAGAGAGTGAGAGAGAGAGAAATATCCAAGTGAGAGTGTAACATCCATCAGCTGCCTCCTGCATGCCCCCTGCTGGGGATCGAGCCCACAACCCGGGCATGTGTCCTGCCTGGGAATTGAACCAGCAACCTTTTGGTGCGTTGGATGACACCCAACCAACTGAGCCACACTGGGCAGGGCAGAAAGATTATTTTTTTCTTAGAATTTCTTTGAACTTAGTTTGGGAAATGGCCTTTTCTTTGGAAAAAGATGAAGTTCTAGGTATTGTCTGTCTCCTTATGTTTACTTCTTTGGGTTTGTTTGATTTATTTAAAGTGAAGGTTTAAGAGAGCGCATTGGTTTGTAGCTATACATTTGTGATGAGCACATGTATTACTTTGCTTGCAGAGTCTCTTTAAATAGACTTGTAAAAAATGCGAACTTTTGGTTTCAAACCGTAAATTTCATGATCTTTCATTCTCTCCTGCCAGTTCATGCAAACATTCTCAATCTCAAAATCTCATTACTGGGATAAGAAGTGGTAGGCATGGTGTATACATACAAATGAATAAGCTACCTCTCACAGCTAAAGGGCCCCCGCCCCCTTCTGTGCAAATGCATTTGACAGTATTTAGAAAAGAAGCGGCATTTAAGAAGTGGATTTGAAGTGAGCTAGAAATCGACTGCAAGAGTTATCAGATGATTTCTAGGACTTTCAACGTCCTCCCGTTTTCTTAGGAGTATTTTGATTGGTCAAGGTCCCCTTAAAATGAAGATACCTAGAATCAAACTCATGGTTCCTCATGGCCCCGAACAAAATGCAATCTAACTATATTTTTGAATATATATATGATAGAGGCCTGGTGCATGAAATTCATGCAATGGCCTTGGCTCCTGCCTCTGCCACCTCTGCCTCTGCCTCTGCCTCAGGCCCTGCCCACCACGGCTTTGTCTGAAAGGAAGGAAGTCCGGTCTAATTAGCATATTATGCTTTTATTTTATATATATGTTTGTATATCTATATCTATATCTATATCTATATCTATATCTATATCTATATCTATATCTATATCTATATGTATGTCTATGTCTATGTCTATGTCTATGCTTATATCTAATCTATATATATGTGTCTACATAAATATCCTGGCTTTATTCTTTTATTTATCAATATAATTTTTGCAGATCTACCTACAAGGTTCCCACCAGCGAGCTAAGTACCATGCAGTATTGAAGGAGAACGAGCAAGGCTGAATCTTAGAGTACTGGGCTAGGGAAGATGCATGCTAATTAAATAGATACCAGCCCCGAGGTCAAAGGGCTCAGGCTAGAGAGACACTAATAGAGATGGACAGAAGTAAACTTGACCTCAGGCCAAACCTTTCCGACTCTAATCTGTGACAGGATGAAATAGAACATCCACCTCATAGGAAGTGGAGGGTTGCGGTCAAACACACAGAGAGCTTGCGTGGCACGTACAGGAAGCCCAGGAACTAAGAGCTATCATCTTTGACTTTGCTTTCTATTTTAATATTTGCAGGCTCCTCATTGCCTGTTTTTTAAAAATATTTTTATGCCTCCTTAATTGCCAGGGGTTTCCGTGTTTGTTTGTTTTCTGACTAAATGATAAGAAAAGACCAAATCTCTGCCTTCATGAACAGATGCCAGCCTTTACGAAGCTCTTTGGAGAACGAGACACAACAAAGCATTTCCTTTTGTCCATCTCACGGTGCTTCCAAGCACCTGAGATATTCTCTCTGCTACAGCACCCCATCCTCACGCCTTTATAACAGCACTTACACTGATGGAAGGATTCTGGGTTTAATGGAGAATGAAACAGTAATTGCATCTGGTTGGAGATGGTAATCTAGTTAGTCACACTGCGATGGAACCCAAGTGAATGGAAAACTGAGCTTGGAACTCGGTGAGCTGATGGCCTTAAGAACACAGCCACTGAGAACTTGTCCAATTTTTTCTCCTCTCTGGGTTTCCAGGAGGTAACCAGGAATGTGGGGAACAGTGTATGGAGCTCATACAAGCCACCACAATCTTAATGTATTTCATTTTATTTAAACCTTTATGTAATCTCATATGGTAGTTAGCTCTGTCTCCATATTACATGTGCACAGATAAACTTGCAGAGATTAAGTAATTTGCTTAATACTAGTAGTTACTAGAGTCAAGATTTGAGTGAGTTATGTGTGCAGTGTTCGTTTTTCATTTTTCATTTTTTAAAATATTTTTTGTTGATTTCAGAGAGGAAAGGAGAGGGAGAGAGAGAGAGACAGAAACATCAATGATGAGAGAGGATCATTGACCGGCTGCCTCCTGCACGCCTCCTACTGAGGATTGAACCCAAAACCTGGGCATGTGTCCTTGACTGGAATCGAACCTGGGACCCTTCAGTCCACAGTCCAATGCTCTGCCCACTGAGCCAGACCAGCTAGGGCTGTTCTTCTTTTTCCCATGTACAGGCAGAAAGAGGTGCAGGAGCAGGTCTGAGGTATTTGACCCTCTTTCCTACCTTCTCTAATTCTGTTAATCAGGATGCTTCCAGTCTCGGTGATTGAAACCCAAATGTAAACTGGCTTCAAATAAAAAGGGAATTTAAAGGTTGACAATTTACAATATTAGCTTCAGGTATAGCTAGATCTAGGTGCTCAAACGATATAATCAAAAGTGATTTCTCTACATCCCTAGATCCTGCAGTTCTGTTTTGGTTTAATTTTCCTGCAGGTTCTCAAATCTGGAAGGTTCCAAGACACGGTGGCTCATTTTTTCACTTTCCAAATCTGTAGAAAAGGCCTCATGTCCAATTGCTTTGGAAAAGTTCTGAGATTGACTTTGGATTGATGTAGGTCTGTGCCAATCCTGAAATAATCACTGTGGCCAAAAAATGGAACTAAATTGATTAGTGAGACCTGTGACATAGGCCTACCCCTAGATCTTGGGGATGTATCGAGCCACATAAGCACAAAATAGAAAAGAGAAAAATATTGGGTTGCTATTATAAACATGGCATATAGACATTGGGTAGGGAAAAAAAAACACAATGAAAGGCCAGTGTAATACTGTATTAATAGCATGTTAATAAAACTTTTCCCTACTTTTCTCCTATCTTTCTTCTTCTCTCCCTCCTTTCTTTCTATAATGTTTATTAAGTGTGTTCATATAAATTACCTTAGATCCTTCTTTGGACATTACAAGATAGGTAATAAGGATTTATTATTATTATTCTCATTTTATAGAGTAGCACATTGAGACCCAGAAGATGAAATGAGCCTCTTTTCTCTACATGAAAAATAGACCTGGTGAGGCTCAGTGATATTTCTATGTCAAACCAGAGAGGGGTAACTATTTGTGCTCATGAGAAATCAAAGCTGGGACCTTGACCTCATTAGCAGTGAGCTACTAGCTCTTTAGAGAAACAAGGCAGTGAATGGTATGAGAGTACTAATGCACATCCCAAATGTCTAATGTGTTACTAGACTGAGAAGGCCCAGGGGCAAATGCGGCTCATTCGATGACTACAATATGAGCTATGTGTCATTAGGGGCCCTCAGAGAGGATTTATAAAGAAACACACTCTATCTAGTTAGAAGCGAACCCTCTTCTTTATTCATTGTCAATTGGTTTTTAATGCTGAGGGAATTGATGCTTAGTCCAAAGAAGCTATAAATGTGTTTGAGGCATAGTCAAACGGGTTCCGTGGTTCTTCTGAAGGGTTACAAGTCACAGGTGCCATTAGCCTGGCTCGCCTTGATCAAAGGTGTGTCAAGTTGAGCTTAGGAAGTGAACCACCATTGCCTAGGGTGATGATGAATTTGGGTTTTAACAGGCTTCAGTGAATCATCAACAGCTTTTAAAAAATAATGACAGGATTTTTCAACTACAGTGGACAGACAATATTCTATTAGTTTCAGGTGTACTACCTAGTGATTAGACATTTAAATAGCTTTGAAGTGATCACCCCCATATAAGTCTAGTAGCCATCTGACACCATCCATAATCGTTATGATGTTATTGACTATGTTCCTTATGCTGCACTTTACATCCCTGTCACTATTTTTATCACTGCCCATTTGTACTTCTTAATCTCTTCATCTTTTTCACCCATTTCCTCAACCCATCTCTACCCCCAAATCTGGCAACCATCAATTTGTTCTCTGAATCTATGAATCATCTACACTACAGCTTTAAGAGATGTCTTTGTTGGCGGCTCATGCTTTCAATCAATACATGTCAAAAATTGAATGGCTTAAAAATATCATAACTATTAACTATTCTCCATTTTCTATTATGGTCAATCGATCAAAAGGAGGCAGTATCCTCCTTTTAAACAGTTATTCACTGAAGGCTTATTTCATAAATATTTATTGTGTACTTCGTGCTTGTCGAGTAGTTAGGTTAAAATGAATACATGTGGTCCTTGTCCCCAAAAATCTTGTGCTCTAGATTGGAGTGGGTGAAAGAATAGTACAGGAAGATGGGCAGACATTAGGCCGATTTCTCTGCAAATGTTACATATCGTCTCTGGCTTCGGTTTCCTTATGAATGGGTAGATATAACTCCTATAGAAATAAAACTAAAGAGACAATTTCTATAGAGTGCCTGTCATGTGGCAAAAATGAGGATGTCAGAGATCTTAGCACTTCTCCTCTTTTCCACCAGTCTGTCTTGACAATGTACCTTTCTCTCCTGCCTCCCTTCCAATTGATCAAGAATTGAAAACAAAACTCCTCTGGGAGCTAGGGAAGGAGTGAACCTGATTCCTACCCCATTAATTGCTTCTGGAGCCAGATTAGTGGGGGGGGGGGGGGAAATCCTGAGGTTTGGGAGACTGTACAGGTGACTTGACAGGACTAGATTTTTTGGCCTCAGTTTTCTGAAGCACAGCTGGCATATTATTTTACCCCCGCCCCCCCATCTCTCAATCTCATCAACATTTGCACCATGCTGTGTCCTTTTCCTACTCCATAGGTTGCTAGGAAGTTGCAGGTGACGCCTCTCTTCAAAGGGGCTCGGCAGTTCCTGCGCATGGACCACATGCCCAGGACCAGGAAGATGCCTTTAGACATTATCTCATTGAGTTCCCGCAACGTTTTTCCACTGTAGTTTCTCGCTGACCTTACACAGGGAGAGCCTGAGGGTCAGAAATTAGTGCCCATTGCAGAAGGTTGCAGAGCCCAGACTTGAACCCAGATCTTCCTGACTCCAAAGCCCGAGATCTTCTCTCTGAACCAGGTTGCAAAAGGGATTTGTAAACAGGGAAGGTGTGACTGTGGCTCTGGGCTCTTGGGCTCTTGGAGACACATCCCTTGGAAGAGGAGAGCCCGGGCCTTTTCTCAGCATCCCGGAAAGGACGGTGGTCCACCGGAAGTTCTTGCTACTTCTACAAATTCCTAACAAGTGCCAGTTTGCCTGGAGCCCACTTGGTGATCTCTTGCAGGATGTCTGCCACTGCAGCTCCGGGCTGCATATCAAACAGGAAGCGAGGCCCTTGGGCCGAATAAACAGCCGAAGACAGAGGAGGGGGTGGTGGGTGGATCAGCTTCAGACAGGGCAGAGGTGCCTGGGCGTCAAATCAGCCTGCGCAGCTCCTTTCATTCCTGTTCATTTGGATGATTATGAAATGCATCGCTTTTTCATTTTGATTTTTTCTTCTTCTTGGCACAGAAGAGGGATATTTATCTCATGATAGGATTTTAAAGCTGAGTGTCAGGTTTTGGGTCTCTAAAGGCCACTCTAGTATTAACTTCAGAAAATACATTATATTTCAATGTATGTGCGGGGAAAAGCAAATCATACCAGAGACACAGAGTTGAGAATAAGGGGCTTGGAGGTGTGTGCTCTCTGGCTCACTTCCCTAGTTCGCTTTGTGCTCTTGGCCGGCCAAATGCCATTCCCATAAGGGGAGAGATAGCTCGGACGTGGGGTGCTGGCAGCTCATTGTGGAGAAATGATGGATATTGCACCATCAAAGGTTTCAGCTACCACAGCCGACCATGTCTGTAAATACTAAATGGAAAATTCCAGAAATAAACCATTCATAAGTTGTGAAAAAAGTGCCATGCCTACACCAGCATTTTTCAAAAGTGGAATTTGGAGTCGGAATGGCCAGTGTCTAAATTCCTGCTCTTCCATTCACCAGCGTTGGCACTTTAGGGAGTTTCAGTTTCCCCAAGTGGAAAACAGGAACATCATGAAGATTCAGCGGGATGATAAGTCATGTAAAGTATTTAAATGCTGGGCACATGGGTGGTGCTCAGAAAATGCTGTTCCCTTTCTTCCCAGTTCCCTTGTTCAGGGCTGATTGATACGGTTAACAAGGAGGCTGAGGAAGACTTTTTGGCCTCAATCTTTATATTCCCTTTTAGAACTCTCAATGGGCAGAGAGAGATATGGGCTAAACAACTGAGGAGAGGAGAGGTGAGATCTGTCGTCAGCCAGAGTGATCAAGAGAAGAGAAAGGAGCCCAGCTGGTGTGGCTCAGTGTTTGAGCGTCGACCCAGGAACCAAGGGGTCACCAGTTCAATTCCCGGTCAGGGCACATGCTCAGGTTGCAGGCTCGATCTCTAGTAGTGGCTGTGCAGGAGGCAGCCATCAATGATGTTTCTCTCTCATCGATGTTTCTATCTCTCTATCCCTCTCCCTTCCTGTCTCTCTAAAAATATCAATAAAAACATATTTTTAAAAAAGAGCAGAGAAAGGAGAATCTAAATCATTCAGTACATGTTGTGGGGATGGGACGTGGGAACAAGCGGAGGGTGAGGAGATGAGATGTGTGAGGCAGGGGAGGCTGAAAATGAAGGGTCTCTATCGGGCCCACCTTTTATAGGCTCTGGTAGAATTTTCTTGGATGGGAATCAAAGAGCCACACTCGGGATGAGAAAAAAGGGCCTGTCGGTATCTACTGCAGTATGAACTGTAATATTTTTAGAACTTAAGTACCCCTGCCCTGTGTTCACAGTTTAAGACCTGAACCCTCTCCAAATATTCTTATGTCTACCTATTTTCAGAGTATTGTTCTCCCCCGCTCCCCTCCATGTCCCCGTCTCTGTCTCAGCCTGTGTCTTTCCTTCTCTAGTTTGGCCATGGTTCCCTTCCTGGATGTGGCCTGACACCTACCCCTGGATCCCATCTATTCCAGCGGCCCTGTGTAATCCCTCAAATGAAGGCACCCTGTCTCCTGGATCCAGCCAAGCCTCGGTTCACTTGACCGAGACCCCTTGCTAAATTAATGCTGCTCCCTGCAAAGGGGAATCTGAAAGACGTTTGTCTTTACCAGCCAGAGAATTTTGATATGGACATTGAACTTGACAATCAAAACAAACTTTAAGGGCCTCAGCTTGCTTCCAGCTGTAATACGTTTGAAAAGGCATATACTAAATTACAAATTTGTTTTGTCTCTTTATCCAAGTATCGATGCAGAAGGAAACAACCTAATGGTAGAGAAATAAAATGAAATAATTAACAAGTTGCAGAATGGCCCGGCCAGTGTGGCTCAGTGGACTGAGCTTCATTCTATGCACCAAGAGGTCACTGGTTCGATTCCCGGCCAGGACACATCCCGGTTGTGGGCTCCATCTTGAGTAGGGGGTGTGCAGGAGTCAGCCAATCGATGTTTCTCTCTCATCGATGTTTACTTTCTCTAAAATCAATAAACACACACACACACACGCACACACACACACACACACACACACACATATACATTTAAAAAGTTGCAGAATTCAAAACCACGAAGTTAAAACCAAGCAAGCCCATCGGAGATAATGGTTATCTGTTTGCAGTAAATGGGAAGTGAGAACATTCAACTGAAAGAAAGTAAATTAGATGTAGATAGGCCAGGAGAGGATTACACACACATCCGGGGCCAGACAGTACAAAGGGAGGGTGGGGGGCAGGATTTGATCTTTATTAGGTCATTGAAATCCTGCTTTATATGCACAGTATGAGTTTAAAGGGAAAACTAGAGTCAGGAGGCAATAAAAGAGGAGAGGAGAGGGAGGGAGGGAGGGAGAGAGAAAGTGCAAAGATCACTAGAAACTATTTGGGTTGGGAGACTAAAGAATTTCTGAAGGCCTACTATGTGCCAAATGCTTTTACATATAATCTCATTTAAGCTTTATGATAACCCTATAAAATGTGATTAGCAGTCTGATAGCTGATGGGAGAGTCCTCAGTCGTATAACTTGCCCAATTCTTTTTAACAAGTAAGTAGTGGAGTTGAGATAAAAGCTCAGGTGTGCCTGACTTTAAAGCTTTGTTCTCTATACATACACCCACTAGCTTATAACTGCTGAGTAATATTGTGCCACTGAGATCCAAAAGACTGTTACAAACACTATATATGTCTGGGCCAGTAAGGATGGTGAGCTACTCTTAAGTGTTTCTGACACACACACACACACACACACACACACACACACACACACACCCCTTAGCTCCACATTGAACTGCCCTGGCATAGAAGCTTTATGCCCGATAGGACCAGTATCTCTGGTAATAGGCTTGGGCATAGCTCTCAGGTCCCCACCAAGCAGATGCCCAGTTGTGAGTTTCTATATTCAAGAAACCACAGAGCTATGGCTTCCCTTTGGGTACTTACATGTCATTTACACTTTCCCGGGCCAGATGCAAGGTATCTATCCTGGGCCACTTTTACCATAACGATGGTGCCTGGTAATACAAACGGGATTCCTCCTTTATCAAGTTTTCAGTAGAAAGAGCAGGAAAGTTAACCTATAACCAGATTTGCTTTTAAAGGAGAAAAACATTTGTTCATCCTTCTCCACAACTCCCCTGACCTTCGTCACAGCACAGGGCGCAGTCCCAGCACCAGTCAGTATGCGCGCCAGGGTAGATAAGCCCTGGCAGGTTGTTTGCTGCCTAGTTCACCTCTTCTTTTCATGGCTCTAAATATGAGAGACGTTTGTTAATCTTTGTGATCCTGGGGGTAGTACAATGTCTTGAACATAGTAGATACTTGTCTGTGGTCTGAGCGTTTATGTTTCCCCTGCCCGCCCTAAAATTCATATGTTGACATCCTAATGTTCAGTGTGATGGTATTATGAGGTGGTGCCCTGGGAGGTACTTAGGTCATGAATGGGATTAATGTTCTTCTAAAAGAGACCCTATCGAGATCCTCTGCCCCTTCTGCCATGTGAGGACATAGTCAGAAGGTGCTGGCTGTGAACCTGGAAGAGGGCCATCACTAAACTGTGACCATGCTGGCCCCTGATCTTGGACTCCCCAGCCTCCAAAACCGTGAGAAATAAATATTTGCTGTTTATAGACTACCCAGTCCATGCTATTTTGTTATAGAAGATGGAACAGATCAAGAGCAACACTCAACAGAAAATTTCGTTTATTTAACAACAATAAAATTTAAATTGAGAAAAATCAGAATACACCCATGTTTCAACCTGCTAACCATAACAATTGTAAATATTTTGGTATACTGTACTTCCTTCCAGTCTTTCTTACTATGTGCACAGGGTACCCATTGGTATGTATTAATATTCCATTGCAAGTTTCTTGTCTTTTTGAAAAAATTCCTTTTTTTTTTAAAAAATACATTTTTATTGATTTCAGAGAGAAAGGGAGAGGGAGAGAAAAATAAGAACGTCGATGAGAGAGAATCATTAAACGGCTGCCTCCTGCATGCCCCACACTAGGGATTGAGCCCACAACTTGGGCACGTGCCCTGACCAGGAATCAAATTATGACCTCCTGGTTCATAGGTCAATGCTCAACCACTGAGCCATGCCGACCGGGCTCTTGCCTTTTTTATAGACATATTTTAAAAAGAAAATGATTATTACATTTTTAGGAGGCCAATTCTCCCTCAACCCATCAACCTCTTTTTTTTGGAGACGCTCGGATGATGGGATATTCAACATTTGTTTTAAGTCTACCACCTGCCAGACCATGTGTAAGGCACACGAAGAGGGAGAGAAAAAGAAAGTTTAGTTCTGCCCTCAAAGCACTTGCGTACCCTTCACAGGAAAGGAAGCTTTATATTTTATTTCCCACGAGGTGACTGTCTGATGGCAGCTTAAACTTGTTCTGTTTAATTGAGATGATGCTTTTAAGGGACCAGAAGAGGAAGTTAGACCCATTTAAGAAGTTTCTGCCAAGGAGCCACTTTCTCAAAAACAAATAATCCCCGCGGATTAGCCAGTCTCTGTAAAATAATTTCAACACAATATCCAGCAGATCTTCTGGGAGGCAGGCAAGTCAGCTGGTGGGGAGTGAACATTAGCGACTTGGTTGTCATGGAAACTTTTCTTCCAGACCAGGAAAAAGGCAGTCCTGGGGACACATGCCATGTGGAAAAATAGCCCATTTCTCCAGGATCTGTTCTCTCTGTCAATCACAGGTTGATGTCGCACTGGGGCTGGGAACGGAGAGAAATGCAGGCATCCCAGTCACACAGAGGAAAGAGACATTTCCCTTTGTGCAGAGAGAAACCCACGGTGCGTGGTGTGAACAAGAAGTGTGTAGGTAGAGGTTGGAAAGTCAAGGTCATAAATATATTCTATTTCTGTTCTTTTTTTCCTCTTACTGTTTTTCTTTTAAAATATGATTCCTTGCAAGTTGTTAAGTGACATATTCTCAGTCACCCACAGGTTCTGGATGAGGGCGAGGAGCTCTGTTGATAGGAAGCCTTGACCAGCATTTGCAGCGCTGGCTCAGGACACATGACAGCATGTCTGCCCAGAAACGAAGTCTGTGTAACCTGTTTAGACTCATAAGAGAACAAACCAGAGTTAAGCTGTGATGGATAAGACAGGCAACCAGTTTTAAAACAAGGCGTCTTTAAACTGTACGTAGGTGTAAAAATTATTTTAAAAATTGGGCCTTAACTTGGTTTATAGATGCTTATGATTTTTGCTAATATCTCCCCACATTTCCCCCAAATTAATTTGAATTCCCATTATCTTACTAAATAAATTATTTTTTAAAAGGTGGAGTTATAGCTCTAGCTAGTGTTGCTCAGTAGTTATTGTCCAGTGCACTGAAAGGTCACTGGTTCGATTCACGGTCAGGGCACATACCCAGGTTGTTAGTTCAGTCC
Source organism: Myotis daubentonii (assembly GCF_963259705.1). Lineage (NCBI taxonomy): Eukaryota > Metazoa > Chordata > Mammalia > Chiroptera > Vespertilionidae > Myotis > Myotis daubentonii. The sequence goes on along the minus strand of NC_081854.1, from coordinate 51,834,210 downwards.
CTTGAGCCAGGGTGTGTAAAGGAGGCAAACAATTGATGTTTCTCTCTCACGTTGATATTTCTTTCTCTCTTTCTCTCTCCCTCTCCCTTCCTCTCTCTCTAAAGTCAGTTAAAAACATAAAAAAGGGAGTTATACCTCCTCACTAACACATATCTCTCTTCAAAATGCATTATAGCTAGTATTTACATTTCCAAAGCTCTCTTAAACTGTGAGTTCTTCAGTGCTTTGGATGGTGTCTTGTTCATCTTTGTAAACTTAGCATTAAGCACAGGGCTCAGTTCATGAGTGTTTGATTCATTGAGCAACTTCTGTGTACTAGACTCTGGGATGTATCGACAAACAGAGTTTGTTTAATGAATCCTTGGATGGCTGGGTGAACGGATAGTTGGCTATATTCTGGATTTTCTTGGTTTTCTGTTTTGGAGAGCTAAACAGTTATTGCAGAGGAACAAAATCCATCACACAATTATTTTCCTGTTGGCAGCTTTCTAAGCTGCAGAAAATAATTAAGATAGACCCTCAGTAGGGATTTTTTGACTCCTATATAGTAAAAAGAGAACAGCATGGAAAATGGAAATCTGGAAAGTAGCAGTATTTAAGGGATAAGCAGAGGGAAGGAGCCACTAATGTGAATCCACAGTTTATTCACAGTTTATTGGAGGCATAAAATTAATTTGGAGAGAGAGAGAGAGAGAGAGAGAGAGAGAGAGAGAGAGAGAGAGAGAGAGAGAGAGAGCTGTGTAAGGAACTTGTCCTGAAGCTGTGTTCTCATCAAAGCACCTTCTTTTTACTCCGACTCTATGTTTATGAGGGATGGTTGGTCAAGATTAATGCTGTTCCTCTTTCTTGACCAAACTAAGACAGACTCATTAAGGAGACTAAGCAGGCAGAGTCAGAGATAAGAAGAGAGTGGACATTGGTATCCAGTGTTGGAGAGCAGGCAAGCACGATAAGGACTGTAGTTTGTCAGGTTGCCGGGAGGAAACAGATTGCACTCTTAAACTGAGTAATTTGAAGAGAGTTTCATAAAGAGACCAGAGTGTGGGCTGGGTGTAAGGAAACTCCATGGAATAGTGCCTCTCACCAGGACTCGTAGGAGGGTGATGCCATGACTGGTCCTCAGCCAAGAAGGAGTTACCAGAATCCGGCGTGGGAGAGCTTCATGGGAGACTGCTGCCTGAGGAGCTCTGACCTCTGGTTGAGGTGATTCGCAGGGAGGGGCTGGAGAGTAGCTACCTTGACCCCTCTCTTGACTCTTTGCCTCACTTCTCTTGCCTGTGCTCTCCATTGGCCACGCCCAGCCAGAAGGAAGTGAGTCTGGGAAGTAGTCTCTAGATCAGCCTCCAGGGTAGAGCAAGTTGGAAGAGAGATGGGAATGGATCCGAATGGGGCAGAAGGTAGATTGCAGAGAGTAAACTCAGGTTAGAACAGGAGTGAAAAAGAGGAGCTTTTAAGGGAGGAGTTTGGGGACTGATTGGATATAAGTTTTGAGAAATCTGTGGCAGATATGAGTTAAGATGGCAGACCCTTACTCATGAGTATATGCTGAGCAATAGAAAGATACTGACTCAAAAGAGTGTCACAATTTCCCAAGATCTCTCTGTAATTTCCTAGAACTGTGAGGATGAAAAAGGCCAGATCCATATAAAGAGGCAGACGTTAGGACCAACCAGTAAGAAGACCTCCGTCCTCCCGACTCCATGTTCAGTGTTCCCCGTAGCTGCACATACGCTCTGCACACACCTTCTCCTTCACTGCAGAGCAGGGACTCTGCTTTCACTGTCATTATAGCCCTGGCCAGTTTGCCTCAGTGGATAGAGTGTTGGCCCTCGGACTGAAGGGTCCCGGGTTCGATTCCAGTCAAGGGCACATGCCTCAGTTGCAGGCTCAATTCCTGGCCCTGGTTGGGGTGTGTGAGGGAGGCAACCAATCGATGTGTCTTTCTCACATCCAATGTTTCTCTCTCTGTTTCTCCTCCTCCCTTCCACTCTCTCTCAAAATCAGTGGAAAAATATCCTCGAGTGAGGATTAACAACACTAAATGTCATTATAACCTCAGTGCCTAGTTCAGTGTTTGAAACATGGAAGGCACTCCGTGAGAATTACTGAGGGCAAAAACGTTCAAATGTTCAAAACCATACAAACATTCTGCTGGCATAATCTGATGCATGGACACAATTTAGGGATATTTACGAGAGCTGAGAAAACAATTTAGCTCTTCAGTAGCGCCCCATCGGTCTTCGGTATCTACTATCCATCTCACTTTTGTCACCCTTTCTCTTCCTTCTGTAGGTGGTTTACCATAAATGGGTTTTTAACCCCCATTATCAGGAGAGTGTTTGATCCTTGTTTGATAAATCATATCAGCTTTGCACTAGTGCTGGCACATTCCTCATGTGAATTTAAGTGCATTGCTATGCTGTTTCTCTCCTTGAATTTTCTTTGGAAGGCTTTTCTGGTAGTTTTCTCCTACCTTAACTTGTTCCATTTCCAAACTGATACTACCATGACTGACTGAGAAATAATTCCTCTGTAACTGGTGTAAGGGGGTAGAAAGTCGCTCTTACATAGTCTAAGACCGTGTTAAATACAGCTCTCTCGTTTAAGAAGTCTTTTGACATATTTAGAAATTCTCAGGAAGAGAATTTTTGAAAGAAAAATGTGAAAAGAATCTTGATTCTTCTAACTCTTTCATTTTTGACAATTTCATCTCTCTCTCCTAAGTTAGGTTATTTGAAACCAAATTCCACTTCTTAATTTTCATCCATGAAACATAATATTATGAAGTACCATAAAAACAAACTGGCCTGAAAAACAAAATATTAAAATATAATGAAACGTAGAAATTCTAAGTTCTATAACAAAAGGTGAAATTAAAATTTCTACTATACAAAGGAATATGACATAGTTCAGTCTGACTTCTGGGGAGTCCAATATACAATAGGCAGACACATAATATAAAAAAGATAATCATTCAAATTGAGCTTTATGTTTCTCTGATTTTAATGGTTTGTTTTTAATCCTTAAGACCAAGCCCTCCGAATTGTTGTTTAAATTACTGTAGTAGGTATAGTTGTGCAGCAAAAGCATTTTAAAATGTGCATTGTTGCAAAATGTGTGCTTTCACATGTCAAGGTACATAACATTTTTACTTCTTTGGGAGCATTTTCATTTTAAGCTTCCATGTTAGATCAGCTGAAATGATATACGTTTTGCACACAAATATTAGAAGGTTGAAATAGCCAATGCAGTTCTTGCATTGTGGAGAATAGACACATGGATTTGTGATTATAAAATGCATCCAATTTATAGGGTCTGTTATAAACAGGTTGTGACTCTAAATACTCATTTAGCATTTTATTTTTATTAAAATATTGAAAAACTATCCAGTTGACTATTTGGATTTTTTCATTTTGGACTTACTTTTTTTTGGTGTGCATAATAATTGTGCATGCTATTTAAATAATTGTGTTTTTTTCCTAATAATTTCAGTGCTAAAAATTCAATCTATGGTCATTAAAAACAAATCTTTGAATTGAGCACAGCAGTTATTTTCCCATATACTTTATTGAAAGTGATAAAAATGGGTAAGATTTAACCATTGTGCCTATTTCCTGTGAAATATCAAGGTTTCATTTCATTAAATTTGGGGATGTTTTTAAAGGAATAATATGATGATACCAAAAGAAAGGAAATAAAATTCTTAGAAAGGTCTCAAAAGATTATTAATAGATGAGATTTGAATACGACTGATCAGATGTTGGAATGGATGCTTTCTTTCTGATTACCCACATTGTCTGGAAGCTGTTCAGCAGAACAAAGGGTTTTATGGATGAAAGACTGGTATGAAGAAACATGAATGTCAACTCAGGCTCTGAAAGACAGCCTGCTAATGAAATATTCTAAAAGTCATTTTCAAGGTGGTTGAAAGTTCTCGCTGTTGTGCACCAATGCTTTTGATACAAAAATTATATATATCAAAATAATTATACAAATGTTGGATCCAGGGACAGAGACAATAACAAGAGCTCATCTGCATCCAAATGTTATGGAAAACTTGTGTATCACACTTTATTTCCACAAGTAAAAATGATCAGATGCCTGATAACATGAAACTTCTTACTTCTTACACATGGAAAAGACTTTTTCTGTTCTCTAGCTTATGCTAACTCACTGTGATCCATGCTTTACTATCTTAATGGTTAGCTCTTTATGTGCAAAGTATAGAAAAGAGATGATTTTCTTTAAAAAATTGAACTTTTCCAAAACATCCTTGAGTCAACTTTCCAATAAATGCAAGAAGTAATGACTTTTCCCCAAAGATCCATTGATCCACTCTATTAATATACCTACCTGCCCTTGACACCTACTTATATTCTATTTTACAGTATGGAACTTTGCATTCAGATGTCCTTGGAATCCATCTGTATCAGTTTTCTGTGACTTTGATTTTAATCATGCAAAGGTGGTGAGGACTCTTAGCAGCAGGATAACAATGGTTCTGTGACATAAACAAATTAATGGGAAGAATGGCTCATTTGTTTTTTAAACACGCCATATCAGGTTGAGTGTGGGACATCTACCTCTCCCCTGTCACAATCCCAGGTGACTGAATTGTAGTGGCCTCACAGCAGTGTTAACCTTTCTATGCCTGGGTCTGAGTTGGGCTTGGTTTGTAAAGGGTGAACTCTATCTCCATTCCATTTTATGTTTTCACAAATTAAATTGTAATTACAAGGGTTGTTGATAAAAACACCAACAAGAATTTTGTATGATATTTAATGCTCTTTGGGACTGACCTGGTATCAATCTCTCTGACCCATCTGCTATTCTATATAATAAAAGGCTAATATGCAAATTGACCGAATGGCGGGAACGACTGGTCGCTATGACTCAATTAGGAGCTGCCCCCTAGTGGTCAGTGTGCTCTCACAGAGGGAACACCGCTCAGCCAGAAGTTGGGTTCACGGCTGGTGAGTGCAGTGGCAGTGGCGGGAGCCACTCCCACCTTCGTAGCAGTCAAACATCCCCCGAGGCCTCCCAGACTGCAAGAGGGCACAGGATGGGCTGAGGGACCTCCCCCCACCCCCCTGCCCAGTGCACGAATTTCGTGCACCAGGCTTCTAGTAGTATATAATGTGTGATTTCAGTGTGGCTTTTGAGTTTTGGTTGCTTATTTTTTTTTGCCTCTCTGTGAAATATAGGGTTAGTGCTCTCACAAAAAGAACCTATTTATCCCTTCAAGTCCTTTGATAAGCCTGAGAACCTCAGATATATTTATAAGAAAGTTATGGTGTCACCACTTTGAAAATCTAAAAGGGTAATTTTTTGAAAATTATACTCCTTACATATTACAATCTTTAGGCAATCTCTTCATAGCCCCCATAATATGGATCAGCCCATGAATTCCCGAGGAAGATTAAAAATACATTTTCAACTTCTTTAAACTTTTAAAATCTTATATGAAATGCTTAACTCTTTTTAAATGTGTGACGCCATCCATCACAATTTTATATTGAGACACATAATAACGTATAATCTCAGCTCACTGTCCACTTGTAAAAATGGGAAGAGACTTGGAGAAATAAGCAATTTCCCAACAGAAAATTGGAAATTCTGCCAACCAATTCCAGGTGACCTGCCATCAATCAGTGTTAAATTCTCTGGGGCTATTGTTGAAGGGCCTTGCTATTAGTGGGGGGGGCTTCACCTGGTGACTAATGGTATAGAACACATACATTGAAGAGCTATAGAACCCTCCCGAATCTGTAATTGTCTGGTAACTTTCGGTAGAGACCTTTCCTGGCAATTGAGAAAGTGAGATTTTTAAAAAAATCTTCTTGCTGTTCTCTTATTAAAATACCTGTTTTTAGAGAAATAGGTGGCCATGCAATTAAATTAGCTGACAAAATATTTCTTTATGACTAAACTGTTTAATGTAGGCATTTGGAAATATGTGGTATCATTTAGAATATGTGCAGATGTGACAATTATTCTGATTCTGAAGTTAAATAAGAAGTCTTCATTTGTAATAAAATTTCCTTGTTTGGCCTTATTAGGTAATTATGATTAATGTCTGAAATGTAATGTTCCACGGTTATAATTTCCTTGTTTGCTTGAGCGAGTACATTAGGAATTCATTAAAAATGCAAGCTCTTTCGGTACCTGGAAATTACAAATGGAGTGAGGACTTTGCTGGAGGTTAGGCAGAATTTTTCAATAAGAAACCATGAGTGGGATGAACCAACAGCTGGCAGATAACAATGATGGATTTCTAGTACTGAAATGCAGGGATAGACAAATGGGTTTGTTCGTTGATGTCAAAAATCAAACCCATTCTGATGTAAAGCTCTAATTGCAAGGTATAGCTGTCATTCCTCCATCTCTTTAACTATAAAAGCTGAAGCAGATAAAAAAGTGGCTAGTGCTGATGGGTATGCTACGGATATATATGAAGGCAGCTAAGAATCTGATGTTCTCAAAAAGAAGTTTGTCTGAAAGTAGTGAAAACAGCAAAATCAATCAATTGATTGCTTGATCAATCAACCCAGCACTTCTGGAGCACCTGTCTGACCAGATGGTTGGGAAGCTGACATGAAGTGTATAAAACACCCAATCTGTGTTTGTACTAACTGGAGAGTGTCATTTGAAGTGTTGCGCCATTTAAAGTGCAATTCAGTTGTGTTATGGTCAATTGTTTTTTGTCCATTTTGGTTAAAATGATGCAGTAAAAAGCCCTTGCATCCCCTGGGAATGTTGTCTCAGCCAAAGAAGGCTCAGCTTTGCTGTCACTTCCTCTTCTTATAAGGACACCCATCATAAGGGCTTCGCCTGCATGACCTCCCAACACCATCATATTGGGAAGCACAGAGTTATGGGCTAGACTTGAGAAGGGAGGCTGAGTGATCCACACGGAGTCTTCAAAAGATTAAACCTATTTGGATCCCATCAGGAGAAGGGGAAATAAGACCAGAGAATGGGGCTCCCCAGTGTTTCAGTTCTGCTTCATATTTAAGTCAAATGGGAAGGAAACAGCCTTGAAATTCTGGAAGCCTCCAAAATAAAAAGGAGAGAAGCATGGAGGGAGCTAGGATGATCCCCCACTGCTGGGTTCTCCAGAATTTTTCTGATTGATCGGTCTTTATATGGATGGTATATGAAGCTCTTCAGTGCCAGACCCAGATGTAAGTTCGGAAGACCACTACCTCCATGGGAAGTCTGATTTTTCCGTTCTAACACTGCCCCTACCATGCCCCCCATGAATCCTATATTCATGGCTAGCCCGCTGAGCACGACCCTAGGCTCCAATGATTCTTTGACTACCACTCATCCGCTAACTAGGTCTCCAACCAGGACCGCCTAGAGCAGGGGTGGGCAACCTTTTTGTGAGTGCGTGCCAAAACCAGCAAAATCTCTGACTCAAAGTTCTTCTGTGTGCCAACCCTAATTTTTTGAGAACATGTTACGCCTACTTGATATCTCTTAAGGTGTACATATGTGAAGAACCTTGAAGAAATAATAAAATTCATTCGAGCGACAAAAACACAGTATATGATGATGAAAAATACATTTATTTTTTAATGTATACATGTACACTGATAGTCTGACAGAAAACTTTATGACTCCGTTTGATATTACCAGTGGGACTTTTGCTGCTGCATCACTGATGACAGAGATTTGACATCAGGTTTCTATTTCGTGACCTTCAGAGATATGCACGAGCTGCTACTATCATCCGTCAGGCTACTCCTATTATGAGACTTAACAAAATTCATCACTGAGAAAAAAGATTCACAAGCGTATGTGGATGAAACCAAAACACTGGTCAGATCTAGGAAGGCAGGGAGAGTTAAGGCAGAGGCATAGAATTGCTCTTCCCCTCTCTTGTCAATCCATGTCTATGGTCTTTAAGATAACTTGTTATGTAAAATTATTTATTTATCTAAGATGCACCTACACTGAATTTATCTGAAAAATAAAGAAGTCAATATTAAGAAAAAAATTGTAAATGGAAGATTATGAGAGGGTTTCGCATGCCAGCAAAAGTTACTGGCCTGCCATGTTTGGCACGCGTGCCAGGGGTTGCCCACCCCTGGCCTAGAATATACTGTTTCCTTTAATTATCTTGCAAATTCCTACTTACCCTTTAAAGGTTGACTCCTCTGTGATTTCTTCCAGGAAGGCCATCCCAAGGCCCAGTGTGATGTATGCCATGACTTCCATCTTTACTTCTAAAATGCTTCTCTGGCATTTTGTGCTTTTTTTTTTTTTTTTTTAAATCATAACTAATTTAATGGAAGTGTTTATTTACTGCCTGTTAAACCTGTTAAGCGGTGAGTCTCTTAAGAATAAGGAGTGTGACTTACCCCTTTCTATATTATACTCAGATAATAAGGGTCCAGCACCTAAGAGGTGCTTAATGAATATGTAAATGAAGAAGTGAATAAATGAATGCACAAGAGCTACTCAAGTCTGAGGCCATGCTGCTGAAGCACAACTCTCTTTAGCATCATGCCTGTTGCCACAAGATAAACAGAGGAACTCCTCACGGCTTCAGTTTGATTAACACGTAGTTGTACCTAACTTAGAGAGGCCATGGTAAACAGGTTGGCAGTTACACACTTATCTTAAAAAGAAAGGCTCTTCTATACTTTCTGGTTTTTGAGAGCAATAGTCAAGTGGGATGTTTATTTTGAAAAGTGATCCCACATATGAATACTGTCGCTGACTACCTTGCATGGGAGTCCTTATGCGTCGGGTGCTGTGCTAAGTACACTGGAACAGAATTAAATGCTTAGAGCCATCTGCTTGCATTTACAGACGAGGAGATGGGGTTAGAAGAGTGAAGGGGCTTCCCCTGTGTCCCAGAGCCTGCACTAACCTCGGCTGGGGACCTAACCCTGGCTGGTCCTGCTCCAGTAGCTGTGTTTCTACCCATCGTGAAACCATGCCAGATGTGGGCATCTGGGAGGCCTATAATGCTTTGCTCATTTTTATATTTTATTTATGCCACCCACTTGAGTCAGAATGTCTATAGCTTTAAGAGGGAAAAGAGACCATTGTAACAAATGGCCAACAGGGACAGGACCATTCCGAAGTAAAGCAGGATTCATATCATGTAGTTCTATAAGAGCAAATTCATGTTGCAAACTGGGTACGTGGCCTCACCCGTAATCGAACCCACAACCCTTTGGTGCAGGGGATAACACTCCAAGCACTGAGCAACACTGGCCAGGGCCTAAGTGTGTTAGTGTTGCACCTCATAGCCGGTGATAGGGTGGGAGGGACTGGAATGGGTTTTGGAGCAGGCAGACAAATTTCATTCCTAGGCAGGCCTTCTACTTTCTAGCTTATTGACACGTAGGGCTTTAAACTCTCTTAGCCTCAGTTTCCTCAACAGGAAACGAAGAGTATCTAACTCTAGGTTGTGGGTACTAACTTCAGTTTTGTGGCAAAACACTTGGCACAGAAAATGCGCTTTATCGAATGAGCTGTAGTCATAGTTAATAACATTAACAATAATAATCCATCATAATGATAAAGATATTAGAATAGTAATGGAGCATTATTTTGTACATGTCATGTAATCATTAAACAGAATTACTTGTAATTTGTTTTCCATGAAGTGGTACAATGCGGAAAAAAGATGCTTTACTTGAGTTTATCCCATTTGTGTGCTTTATCTTAAAATGAGATATTCTTCCCTTAATAGATACTTAGTGCAGTTATGGATTGTGCTGTCTTCCTTCATTTGTTTGAATAATTACTTTATGACTGAGACTTATAGAAACCTGATTAAAAATCACCAATAATACTGTTTCTTTTACACTCTTCATGCTATTTAGGAGGCTGTGAAAAACGATTACACACGAATAAAAAGCTGACTGACTAAGCAGCTAAGTAGTTGGTATCAGTTACCCCCCCTTCCCCCCCACCCCCCGCCTTTTCTTTTTTCCTTGCCTGGATTTTCAAGATAATAAGTGGCCTTTTTTGGTAACAGCGAGTGATTGAGCTCTCCTTTGGGAACCTGAAAATGAAAAAATAGAAAAGAAAAAAGGAAAAGGACTTTAAAAATGCACACAGTCACAAATACTGGTCCTGCATACGAATCCCAATCTCTGCCCCAGGGCACGCAGAGCCCTCCCCCTCAGGGTTCCTGTCCACACCCCAGTGGCTCTCAGGAGAGCTGGGAGTTCAGAATCAAACAAGCATCTATGCTAATCACACTTTCCAGGCATTTAAGGAAACCATTTATCAGAATCAGGATGTTTCTAAAGTGGTGTTTGTCAGCTGAGACATTTAGATTTGTTCTAATGACAAAGAAGAATGAGGTTAAATTAATCAAGTAATCACCAAACTTTTGCTTGGGTAAAGAAATTAAACACAGTCTGGGAATCAGATGAAGGGTCTCTATAGAGCAGGGTTTATGAAGCCATTGAAAAAGTATTTCAGGCCTGCCCGGTGTGGCTCAGTGGTTGAGCTCTGACCTATGAGCCAGGAAAGTCACAGTTCAATTCCCGGTCAGGGCACATGCCTGGGTTGCGGGCTCGATCCCCAGTGTGGGGTGTGCAGGATGCAGAGGATCAATATTTCTCTCTCATCATTGATGTTTCTATATCTCTCTTCCTCTCTGAAATCAATAAAATATATTTAAAAACAAAAAGAAAAAGTATTTCATAAAGGAGGAGCAATGCCCAGTCCTTTAGAATGCCCAGTCCCCTGGGAGGTTTCCCTCTTGGTAGTAAAAGCATAAAAGTCAGAGCAAGGTACCAAGTGTGACTCAGAATGATTTTTGCTCCACTTAAAAGACACACATTTAGAGATTATATTACCTCTATCTCTGTCTATCATCTATCTTTCTCCTTATCTATCTGTCTGTCTATGTCTATCTCAAAATGTGGAGGCAAGTCTACCTCATTCTCATTTAACTCTATAATTTGATTGGTCCTTGAAATCCCAATCCTAGGAACAGTGACATAGAGTCGAGGCTTGGAAGATTACCTTGAAGCCCCAGGCCTACTGTTAATTGGCTACATAACCCTCTTGGTCACCTTCTCCACCTAAAACTCAGTTTCTCACCGGAGATTTGTTACCGTGATGTAGATAATCTGGCCCCGTGTTACACTAAGTGTGGTCTGAGGGCCAGCAGCATCCATACAACCTGGGAGCTTGTTGAACATCTCGAGATCCACCCCACACCTATTGAGTTAGAAATTCTGGCGATGAGTCCCAGAAATATGCATTTAAAAATATATTTTTATTGATGTCAGAGAGGAAGAGAGTGGGAGAGAGAGATGGAAACATCGATGATGAGAGAGACACATCAATTGGTTGATTCCTGCGTGCACCCTGACCAGGGCCAAGGATGGAGCCTGAAACCGAGGTATGTGCCCTTGACTGGAATCGAACCGGGGACCCTTCAGTCTGTAGGCTGATGCTCTATCCACTGAGCCAAACCGGCTAAGGCCAGAACTTATGCATTTTAATAAGTTCTTCAGGTTATTTGGATATTCTCTAAAGATTGCGATTTAGTACTAAACTATCCCACAGTGATAAAAAATGTGATTGATTAGATGAGTTGTAGCCAGGATTATTTAACTGTAAGTTTCCCTCTTGTTGGAGGGTTGGGTGTCATAGCGAGCTGCCAAAATGTCAACATGCTCTCACTTGGTAACCAGAATAGCTGGGGGACTAAATGACTCCTGGGGGGTCAGTTTGGAGGTTCCAAGAGATGACACTCAACCAACTGAGCCACACCGGCCAGAGAGTGTTTTCCTATTTTCTTTAAAATATTTGGTTAAAATGAAGAATGATTTGCATTGGATATAGTTCCATTTCTGCCCAGTATCTATTGCCACTAAGCCTCTCATATTGAGTACACTCAGTCAGCAGTCAGCAAGTGTTAATTGAATGCCTATTGCCTGCTCAGTGGGGTCTTTCAAGAGGTAAAAAATAGGTGTTCACATGGCATTTGAGAGCTGGGCAATCCATGTGGTTAAATAACTTCTTATACCTGCGGAGATTGCAGCACAGAGAGGGCAATTGGCTTAATCAAGGTCACTTTTGCACTCCCGGGCCTAAATCTCCCGCATGCCAATCAAAGACTCTTTCCTTGGAATCCCATCGGTATAGTTTTGCTTTTAGAGGATTTATCATTTGTTTGCGATACTCCTGCAAACACAAGGCAGAGCTTAATTAGAACATAAACAAGGAGACAGGAGAACAGGGAGAGCATTTAATATGTGCCCGAGAATTTTCTGTTTTAATTCTCTTAACTACCCAAGAAGTGGCTGCTTTTATTCCCATATTGTGGTTGAGAAAGCTGAGGCTCCCAGGGTTTCCATAACTGAGCTAAGGTCATAATGGTGGAAAGTGACAGAACCCAGGCAGGCCCGGCTCAAAGTCTGAAGCTGGAGCATTATAAAGCAATCCTTTAAGGGAGTGATTTGGGCAAGAAAATACTCAACAGCCCGGCCGGTGTGCTCAGTGGTTGAGCGTCGACCTATGAACCAGGAGGTCACGGTTTGATTCCTGGTCAGGGCACATGCCCGGGTGTAGGCTCCATCCCCAGTGTGGGGCGTGCAGGAGGCAGCGGTCAATGATTCTCTCTTATCATTGATGTTTCTATTTCCCTTTCCCTCTCTGAAATCAATAAAAATATATTAAAAAAGAAAATAAAATATTCAACAGACCGAATGAACCAATTGCTTTTTTCTTTGTTCTCTGTAAGGAAACCAGTTGCAAAGCCGTTTTGAGGTGTCCCATGTAGAATGGGAATTTGTGCATGGTCCACACTGGCAGAGAAGGCAGGATGTGAGAGAGAGCACGCGTCTGGCTGTGTGTTGTTTCTCTCTTGCATTCACTAAGAGCGCCATAGAACGTCTAATCAAGCATTTACTCCTTTCTCGTTGCCACTCAGTAGAGAGGCTTTTTATTTCAGTTCGCCTCCTAGGTGTTCTATTGTTCTACCAGAAGGTTTCAAAGCCTTAGAAATTAAATGGGCAGTTCATAAAGCAAGACTTTCTTGAAAGCATAATTGCTGTTAAGTGATAACAAACCCAAGCACACACATTGGGTGCTCTTTTCTCAGCACCAGGGCTCTCTCCATCACTGTTAGAGGTTAGAGTGAGTCGACACCCCCCCCCCCCCCCCCCCCCCCCCCCCCGTGTATCAGAGAGGAAACCAGAACCGCATGCCCAAAGCAGTTGCCCATGTGATCAGACTGGAGAGCATGCTCCTTAACTATAGCATTAGGTTTGCAGAAAATTGACCCCCCCTTTTTTTGCTTGGTTATTTGCTTAGTTCACTGTATTTTTATAGCTGGAAGTTAGATTACTTGAAGCTCCAGTGTGACAATAGGCCCTGGAAGTGTTTAGCAGTAACAGGGGCTGAATATGGGGTTAATCTGCTTGGGAGAGTGTGAGTGAAGAGAATTCATCATGCCAAAGGGTTAATTAATGCCAGAAGTCTTTTATGCCAATAAGATGCATTTAACATTTGGTTAATAGCCCAACATTCGATTCACAGACAATTTTTTATTGTGGATAATCAAGCGTACCTTAGCAAATAGGCCCACGTGCTTAATTTGCTTGGCCATTATTATTTTTCACTCTCACATTAAGATGCAAGATTTAAATATTTGAATAATTGGAACCAAAACTTTCATCCGCCCTGGCCGCTCAATATCCGCATTTGCCTGTGTGTCCATGCCAGGCTGGTCCATAATAGATTAGTATGTTTTCATCAAGTTTGGTACTAACTCCCAAATGAAGTATGTTTGTGTGTGAGTATACGTTACTAATTGCTTTAAATTACCCTTTGGTAATGATGATGTAAAGGTCTGCTGCAGCCGGAGAAGAAAGAGCAATAGTGCCTGGTCAGTGTTCGTGACCTTGGACTCCAAATTGCCTTGCTTCTCTGTTCCCCTTTTCTTCACCATCCTCATTGTCGGGCTTGCTCCCTTTCCATTCTGACTTTGTCCAATGCCTTCAGGGAGGCACAAATCAGACTCCTCTGGGCCTCAGAATCTCTCTTCATTTCATGATCACTGGTTGACCTTGTGCCTTGAGCCTTCGGTGGCATCTCTGCAGACAGGTGTCAAGAGACCCCCCTCCTCACCTGTGAACCTCTGCGTCTCTTAACTGCATTAAGAGTCTGGAGAGCATGCTCCCTATCTACCTCATATTAGGTTTGCGGAAAATTGACCCCCTCCTTCCTTTAGTCTTGTCCTATTCCAATCAATCTATTCCCCAAACTGCAACCAAAGAAATCCAAGAAGTTAGTCTCGTTCTCCAACTCCATTGGCATCCAGCGTCCAAACCCATTACCATAGCTTGTGAGGTTCTTCCTGACAGGCCCACTGCTTCCCCCTCTGATTTCATCCTCTGTGCCCTTGTCAATGACCCCATCTGTGCTGTAGATGTAGTGGCTACTCCATTTAACTCTTCAGTTGTTTTATGTTTCCTTTCCTCTAGGCATTTGCACATTGTGTCCCCCCAACCCAGTTGGTACATTCTTTTCTTTCATCTCTATGTTCATCAGTTGCTGTTTGTCCACATTGACTTAAATGTCATGTCCTCAGGGAACGTGCTCTAATCTTTGAGGGTTTTATTAGACAATCTTTTCTGAACCTATATCACCCTAAACTTAACCCAATTAGAGCATATAACTAAGCTTTATAATCATCTGTTAAATTCTTTTTGTTCTGTTCATCCTCACCCAAGGGTATTTTTTCCATTGACTTTTAGGGAGAGTAGAAGAGAGAGGGAAAGACAGAGAGAAACATCGATGTGAGAGAAACACATCGATTGGTTGCCTCCTGCACGATCCTTGACCAGGGCCCAGACGAGGGAGGAGCCTGAAATGAAGGTACATGCCCTTTGACTGGAATCAAACCCTGGACCCTTTGGTACACAGGCTGATGCTCTATCCACTGAACCAAACCAGCTAGGGCTGTTAATTTATCCTAGCTCCCCAAGAATATGTCATGTTACTAACATGGCCCAGAGAAACCATTCAAGAAATAGTTCTTATTCAAAGAAAGCTGGGGGAAAAAGAGAGAAAAAAAGAAATGTTTACCATTCAAGAAACAAATGTAGAAATGTATGAGCAATGACTTTTCTCTCCTGTAAGCATTAGAAATTTTTTCGGACTATCTTTCCCTCATCAACACCTACAATTTATATGCATGGTTGAAGCTCACATCCTGTATAACATGAGATGGATGTCTTTTTTTGTTGTTTTTTTTAAAATATATTTTTTATTGATTTTTTACGGAGAGGAAGGGAGAGAGATAGAGAGTTAGAAACATCCATCGATGAAAGAGAAACATCGATCAGCTGCCTCCTGCACATCTCCTACTGGGGATGTGCCCGCAACCCAGGTACATGCCCTTGACCGGAATCGAACCCGGGACCTTTCAGTCCGCAGGCCGACGCTCTATCCACTGAGCCAAACCGGTTTCGGCGAGATGGATGTTTTGAGGAGTGAAATGCCAGTGTTAGTGAGTAAGAATGAGGGTTGCTGGCATGGGTTTGACTGCAGGAAAAATAGCTGTGTTATTGTAAGGCCAGTTCAGAATTTAGACTATGGGTGCTAACAGACCAGCAAACCGTGACCATCCCAAACATACAGCCTCCCATTGGCAGGTCTCTCCACTTAGGAGATGATTGATTAATAGGTACAGTTTTCACGAGCCAGGTGTAAATTCACAAACTGCTCTTACTGATGAACAGAGTCATTATGGATGCATTTGAATCAGAATGCTTGCTGGGCTTGTCTGATGTCTGTGAGATTCTCAAATAATCATTGTGCAATTAGGGCTGCCAATGTCCTTGTCCTGTGGGGTGGAGAGACTCTGCTTTTTCAGTCTCTCTCTCTCTCTCTCTCTCTCTCTCTCTCTCTCTCTCTCTCTTTTAAACCTCACCCAAGGATATTTTTCCCATTGATTTTTTTAGAGAGAATGGAGGGGAAGGAGGACAGCGGGGGTCGGGGAGAGAGAAAAATCAATGTGAGAGAGACACATCAATTGGTTGCCTCCTGTGCACACCCTGACAGCTTGGGGGTCGAGCCTGCAACCAAGATATGTGCCCTGGACCAGGAATCAAATCTGCGACCCTTCGGTCCACAGGCTGATACTCTAACCATTGAACAAAACTGGCCAGGGCCAATTTCTCTTTTAAATGAATGAACTCCCTTTAATCCCAATGTGGATTGCTCAGAATAGAGTGGGCCGGTTATCATCTTTGTTATGGGTGCTCGATATGTTTGTTTACTAGTAAATATGCATCAGGACTCTTTTGGTTGCAGATTGCAAAGCCATTTAACTAAAAAAAAATGTTACCAAAAAAGAAGAGTTTATATTAGGAGTTCATTGAGTTGTGGGATAGAGTTGATGAAGCTTCAGGAATCCAGGACATAAGTGCCTACATGCTTTGAACCCAACCCTTTTAAATTTTGGTTGGAATAGTAGAGTAAATTAGAGAGCAGAGCACTGGCTATCCTGCCAACTCTGAAATATC
This sequence comes from Myotis daubentonii, assembly GCF_963259705.1. Classification (NCBI taxonomy): domain Eukaryota; kingdom Metazoa; phylum Chordata; class Mammalia; order Chiroptera; family Vespertilionidae; genus Myotis; species Myotis daubentonii. Next base: position 51,817,690 of record NC_081854.1, on the reverse strand, counting down.
TTTTCAAACTATCCCCACCCTTTCATCCCCTGATAACACACTTTTTGTGGCGACCTTTACATTTCAGTTGGGTTTCAATAATGACCTTGGAAGGGAGGCTATGGCCACAGTCGTTCATGGCACTACTATCATAGATGCATTGTGGTTTCATAGAAAATGAGATTCCAAGCAAATTAAATTCCCCCTCAACATACCAGAGAGGTTAGGCTAATTATGGGGCATCCAAATGATGAGACATAATGGGTCCTTCAAAATCATGGATGGAGAATTTATACTGACATAGGGAAATGTTGATGATATAATTTCAGTGAAAATTGAAGGGCAAGAAACTGCATAACCTGTGTGATTTCAATTACCTTAAAAACCAAGACTTCTACATGGTAAATGAATAGAAGCTTAATAGTGATAATATCTAGACCTTAGATTATGGATGATTTATAGTTTCCTCTGAATATCTTTCCATAATACCTATGAACAACATTGTTAATTTTATAAAAGATAAAATTTAGCAAAAAGTGTAAATATAAAAAATTATCAACATAGCCCTCCTAATGAAATGGCCATAAATTGTGATAATTGTGTGAGGATTACGAGAGTTAATGCATATAAAAGGCTTACAAGAAGGCTTAAAAGTTGTAGGTACTCAGTAAATCCCCTTTTCTCTTTCATTTTCTCTGTTCCTTATTGAGCCTTTATATGAAATAATCTGTCTAGATATTGCATAGAAAGGCCAAGTTGACATTGAATAGAATTTAATGTAAGTCAACAGAATAAAAATAAAGTGTGTTGAAAAATGAAAATAAATAAACTTTGTGGGTAGAAGTAGCCTCAGAAGTGACTTTTAAACTCTAGGTTTCGCCTGATTCTATGGTCTGCTTCAGCAAGGTCCAATTAAATGTAGCATAATTAAGGGGGGGAAATTCAGTTAGTTGATAATGCTGTATGTGATTACACATTATCTAGGCTAATTTGTGAACACCATTTAATGTGCCAACAATCTTTAAAGAGGACTTGTAACTTCACATGTGAGCTTTTCCTATCAGGGTGGGATACGATTATTAGAGTCCCCTTGATCTAAACATATAGATATACATTTGTGAGTCAGGAGAGACTCCTCAGTGGAAAGAATTGAAACATAGTTGCACTGGAAATGTCTGCTCTTCAGTTTTCCTTTTATTTTTAAGTTAGAAACTCTGCTTGTTCATTGTTCTGTCAAACATTAAAATAAAAAATCCTTGGCTTTTGGTTAACAGGACTTTGTACCTCTCCACTTTGCTTCCTTAGCTGTGAGTTTGATGCTATTCAAGCCTGCCTCAATGTCCCAATTGCAGGCATTCAAGATGAAACCAAGCTACAGAGTTTACAAATGAAAGGAGTAAAAAATGAACAGCATTTTGGATAAACAAGGGCAGAGAGACACTTTGTTCTAGTTAGAGATGAATAAACTCTACCCAAATTACCACGTGTCAAGCTAATCAGAGGAAGTGTTGCTTCGCCCATGCTATTGTGCAAAAATAATGGAAGTGACATTTTACAAAATCTAGCAGAGGTACGTTTTATTTTCTAAAGCAGGCCTGCAAACTTCCAGATACTCCAGCTCACCCTAAGAGCTATTAGTATTGTGTGCCCGACTGAAATAATTGAAGAGCACGGTTTCAAATGTGTCCTTTCTGCCTGAGAGAGTCAGGCCATCTCTTGGGGTTCAAAGTAGACCCCAGTACGTTAAAGGGACCTTCCAAATCCCCTAGGCTGTCCTCGTGAGAGTCACCCATGACAGTTATTTTTTTTGTTTGTTCATTTCTATACCTTCCTGTTATCTGTCAATGCGCTCATTGTCAAACCTATTTACCTGTCATCCTTTTGTGCATATTGCATAGGAAATGTCTTGGCAATGAATCAACTTTCTCAAAATTCGTGCAGGTTTGATTCAGAAATTAAGTTAGACTTTTATGGAGGCAGTTATCAAGTAGGACGTTAGGAAGTTTAGAACAAAGATGAATAACATATTCGTTTTTTTTTCATCCCTCATTCTGTCTATTCTTCTCTGAGGTCAGTATTGCTTAAGGTTATAAAATGAAAGCTCTACAAATCACAATCACAAAAGTGTCAGGTGCCTTATTAAATTTCATTCAGGTGTCCACCAATTCTTAAGGGACCATCACTACCTTCCAATTTACCCGAAGATTGAATAAAAACGGATCAAAAATTGATGGGATTGAAAAGTCATCCTAAATTTGATCTGCTGTTATTGGAGAGAAAACTGGGCCAAGGAGCTTAGCCTGTTAGGCAGTGGGGCGCTTGTGAACAGAGGAGTGACATGATTACATCTGGCAGTGACACCCAAAATTGATACCTTGATCATTGCTTACATGTTCTTTTTTATTATTATAAAGGCATGAAGAGTAGAACAACAAGCCAAAAGCATACAGGCTTGTTGGAGACTTAAATTGCGGTGGCAGAAAGTCCTCGCAAAATATTCATTCAGTCCTCTGCACTTCCTAGGTTTCCTTGGAGTTGAGTAACTTGTTCTGGCTGACAGTCTCTGAGTGACATATGTCACGTCTGGACTAAGGCCAGAAAGAACGGGTGTGCCCCCTCCATCCTCTCTCCCCTTCAGTGGCAGCGTTGGAGGCCATCTGTTGAGGCAGTAGATCACTGACATGGATGCTGTCTATAGCAACCACCGGAGGCCAGTTGCCCTGGAGCTCGGCCTAATTTGTTGAATTATGCCACTGATATTTCAGCCTGGCCTAGCTTGTCCTATTCCAATGACAAACAAGTACAAGAAGAGATACTCAAATATATTATAATGGAAAAAAACACCCAAATTAAAACAATGAGATACCATTTTACCCATTATGTTATCTATCTATCATCTATCTATCTATCTATCTATCTATCTATCTATCTATCTTAATCCTCACCCGAGGATATTTTTCCATTGATTTTTAGAGAGAGTGGAAGAGAGAGGGAAAGACAGAGAAATATCAATGTCAGAGAAACACACTGATTAGTTGCCTCCTGCTCGCGCCCTGACCAGGGCCCAGGTCAGGGAGAAGCCTGCAACTGAGGTATGTGCCTTTGACCAGAATCGAAACTGGGAACCTTTGGTCCACAGGCCGACACTCTATCCACTGAGCCAAACCAGTAGGGCTTCCCCATTATGTTTTAAAAAATAACAATAGAAAGTTGGAAAGTACCAATTTTTAAATTATTATTAAATTTATTGAGATGACATTATGCAGTTCTATAATGCATCATCTGTATATTGCATTTTGTGCTCATCACCCAAAGTTTTGTCTCCTTCAATGACCCCCCTCACCAGTGACCCCCACACCCCTCTGGCAACCACCATACTGTTGTCTGTGTCCAGGAGGTTTTGTTTGTTCACTTATTGCTTTCTGTTTTAGTTCCCACGTATCAGTGAAATCATATGGTTCTTATCCTTTTCTGTCTGACTTAGTTCATTTAGCATGACACTCTTTTTTTTTTTTTTTTTTTTTGTTTTTTATTTTTATTTTATTTTATTTTATTTTTTTTTATTGCTTAAAGTATTACAAAGGGTATTACATATGTATCCATTTTATCCCCCCGCCCTAGACAGTCCCCTAGCCTCCCCTATCACCCAGTGTCTTATGTCCATTGGTTATGCTTATATGCATGCATACAAGTCCTTTAGTTGATCTCTTACCCCCCTACCTCCTGCCCCCCAACCCTCCCCGGCCTTCCCGCTGCAGCTCGACAATCTGTTTGAGGCAGCTCTGCCTCTGTATCTATTATTGTTCAAAAGTTTATAATGGTCTCTATTGTCCACGAATGAGTGAGATCATGTGGTATTTTTCCTTTATTGACTGGCTTATTTCACTTAGCATAATGCTCTCCAGTTCCATCCATGACGTTGCAAATGGTAAGAGTTCCTTCCTTTTTATAGCAGCATAGTATTCCATCGTGTAGATGTACCACAGTTTTCTAATCCATTCATCTACTGATGGGCACTTAGGCTGTTTCCAGATCTTAGCTATGGTGAATTGTGCTGCTATGAACATAGGGGTGCATATATCCTTTCTGATTGGTGTTTCTGGTTTCTTGGGATATATTCCTAGAAGTGGGATCACAGGGTCAAATGGGAGTTCCATTTTCAGTTTTTTAAGGAAACTCCATACTGTCTTCCATAGTGGCTGGACCAGTCTGCATTCCCACCAGCAGTGCACAAGTGTTCCTTTTTCTCCACATCCTCTCCAGCACTTGTCGTTTGTTGATTTGTTGATGATAGCCAGTCTGACAGGTGTGAGATGGTACCTCATTGCTGTTTTGATTTGCATCTCTCGGATGATTAGTGACTTTGAGCATGTTTTCATATGTCTCTTGGCTTTCTGAATGTCCTCTTTTGAAAGGTGTCTATTTAGGTCCTTTGCCCATTTTTTGATTGGATTGTTTATCTTTCTTTTGTTAAGTTGTATGAGTTCCCTATAAATTTTGGAGATTAGGCCCTTATCAGATATGTCATTGGCAAATATGTTTTCCCACACAGTGGGTTTTCTCGTTGTTTTGTTGATGGTTTCTTTTGCTGTGCAGAAGCTTTTTATTTTGATGTAGTCCCATTTGTTCATTTTTTCTTTAGTTTCAAGTGCCCTAGGAGCTGTATCAGTGAAGAAATTGCTTCGGCATATGTCTGAGATTTTCTTGCCTTTGGATTCTTCTAGAATTTTTATGGTATCCTGTCGTACATTTAAGTCCTTTATCCATTTTGAGTTTATTTTTGTGTATGGTGTAAGTTGGTGGTCTAGTTTCATTTTCTTGCATATATCTGTCCAATTTTCCCAACACCATTTATTGAAGAGACTATCTTGGCTCCATTGTATGTTCTTGCCTCCTTTGTCAAATATTAATTGAGCATATTGGTTCGGGCCGATTTCTGGGCTCTCTATTCTATTCCATTGATCTATATGCCTATTCTTGTGCCAGTACCAGGCAGTTTTGAGAACAGTGGCTTTGTAATACAACTTGATATCTGGCATTGAGATCCCACCTACTTTGTTCTTTTTCAGGATTGCTGCAGCTATTCGGGGTCTTCTTTTATTCCAGATGAATTTTTGGAAAGTTCGTTCTAGATCTCTGAAGTATGCTGTTGGTACTTTAATGGGAAGTGCATTGAATTTATAGATTGTTTTGGGTAGTATGGACATTTTGATGATGTTGATTCTACCAATCCATGAACACGGTATGTTCTTCCATCTGTTTATGTCTTCCTCTATGTCTTTTTTCAACGTCCTGTAGTTTTCTGAGTAGAGGTCTTTTACCTCTTTAGTTAAGTTTATTCCTAGGTAGCTTAGTTTTTTCGGTGCAATGGTAAACGGGATTGTTTTTATAATCTCTCTTTCTGAAAGTTCACTATTGGTGTATAGAAATGCCTCAGATTTCTTGGGGTTAATTTTGTATCCTGCTACATTGCCAAATTCATGTATTAAGTCTAGTAGCTTTTTGATGGAATCTCTAGGGTTTTGTATGTATAATATCATGTCGTCTGCAAATAAGGACAGTTTTACTTCCTCTTTTCCAATTTGGATGCCTTTTATTTCTTCTTCTTAGCATGACACTCTTAAGATCCGTCCATGTTGCCTCAAATGGCAGGATTTTATCTTTTCTCGTGACTGAGTAGCATTCCTTTGTATGTATGAACCACATCTTTATCCAATCATTCATCAAAGGACTCTTGGGTTGTTTCTATGTCTTGGCTACTTATTGTGAATAATGCTGCAATGAACATAGGGGTACATATATCTTCATAAATAAATGTTTTCAAAATTCCATAAGAAGGATTGCTGGGTCATATGGTAGCTCTATTCTTAATTTTTTGAGGAAACCCCCATATTATTTTCCATAGTGGCTGGACCAGTTTCCATTTCCTCCAGCAGTGTATGAGGGCTCCTTTCAGAAAGTATCACATTTTGATGAAGAAGAACAAACACAAACCTTCTTGCACTGTGGCAGAGATATAAAAAATGATACAGCCATTTTGGAGAGCAATTTAGTGGTTAGTAATGAAATTAACAATGACACGATCTATAGATTAACAATCCCCACTCTGGCTATCTACCTTATTAAAAATTTCACATCTATATTATAAAAGGCCTGTGACCATAGATGTAATGACCATAGACGGACTCGGGTGGGTGAAGCACGTGGGTGGACAGGGCTGTGCAGTTTCCTGCGCTGGGCTTCTAGTAAATCTATAAAGGGGATATGCTCAAGATTATCATACTGTCCCTTCTTCAAGTCCCACTAACATGGTTTTTGTGTTGATTCTTAGATTTCAAACAGCTTACATAATATTTGTGGTAGTAAAAACTTGAGATAACTTATGTGTCTATTTCTGGTAAAATAAGTAAAATATAACAATCAATGAACAGGATACATATAGTAAAACTTGGATAGATGTTAAATGTGTCATTATTAATTATAAATTGAAAAAATTATGCCTCATTTTTCTATAAGTTGAAAATACAAACACACATAGAATAGCATTATGTTTTACAAAGTTACATATATAGTCAAGGCTGTGGGTAGGGAGGAGAAAGGAAATGGGCCCCAAATAGAAGAAAGAAAAAAAAAAGAAAGTAAAACAAGAAAAGGGCTTTTCCTAGAACAATTGAGGAACATGCTTAATTCAGTATTATAAACCGTAGATTGTCAATAAAAAAATGACAGCCAATAGAACAATAGCCATCCAGTGTGAATGAATCAAAATTATACCTATTTTTTTAAATCAGATTGGCAAAATATATATATTTTTTGGTGAACCACAGAATTTTAGTAATTAGTTTATGTACAATGAGAAGAAAAAGGTTGAAAATTGCTGTCTTCTGTGCTTACAAAACACCTTTAAGGTTAGATTCACCTTTACATAGTCTCCATTTTTGGGTCATGAGTCCCATTATAGGGAAATATTTCTTATCAACATGACCTGGGTCAGAGATTCATTAAACATCAACTGAAAACTTCCTTAGGTAGCACCTGGTTCAAATAATAATCCATTTTACATAAGCCCGATTTAAAGAGCTAATTTACTTTTTCAAGCTGAAAGAAAAATTCAAGGGTCAGGGCCAGCGTTGAAAGTTAGATTTCCCATTTCCACTAATCAGCTTTTTCCATATTCATGTTAAAAATAAGAGTGTGGTGAGTGTCTGAACAAGATCAAAATAAACACCATCAGCCTGAATATTAGTCGGACTAATTCATGTTACGCCAATTATGCTTGCCACTTGAAAAATATATTTTAAGATGATTTTTCAAGTACTCAGGCAACATTTTCAGAGGAAGCTGTGATGGCATTAGAGGCTGCACTGTTGATTACAAACGGGGTGAAGTTTTGGCTTTCTGTGATTTGTCTAAAGAGAGACAGAAAAAGGAATTGAAGTGGAAGCGCACGGTACTGTCTGAGCATTGCTCATTCTCATGGAATTTAAATAAAATTCCGTACACTTAAATAAAAGGGAGCTCTTAAAAATTTTTACAATTGATTTGACAGAGGAAAGGAGAAGAAGAGAGAGAGAGAAACATCAATGATGAGAGAGAATCATTGATTGGCTGCCTCCTGCACACCCCCTTCTGGGGGTTGAGTCTGCAACCTGGAATTGTGCCCTGACCTGGAATCAAACCATGACCTCCTGTCTCCTGGGCCTATGTACTGGGATTTCAGTCAGAGAAGACATTCATTTTAATTCTAATTTTTTTATAGTATTCATTTCTGGAATATCATCAGGAAATTGGCATGCTGTATAGAGGTGAGATAGGTTCACAGTGGGGAGGATCACTGGCTGAAACTTTTACTCCCCATCATCTTACACTGAAGGTCAATACCATGATGGTCATATGGTAGCTCTAGTCTTAATTTTTCTTACCATATTTGTAGGATAAACTGTAAGTGCATTGATGTAGTATGTCAGTTGAACATACACATGCTTTCTAAGGATTTCATGCAGGTGTCGTCTCCATGTTCCCTTCTCTATGTTCCTTTCTCCATGTTCCCCATGTAAATTCACAAATGTAGATTCTATTGAGTAACGATATATCAACTCATGTCAAAGAATGAAAGCAAAATGATAATAGATAATAAAACACCTGAGAGAACAATATTTTGACTTTATAATGTTGTAGTCTACATTCTGTTTCTCAGCATAATCTATGATCTAGACCAGTGGTCGGCAAAGTGCGGCTCGCAAGCCACATGCGGCTCTTTGGCCCCTTGAGTGTGGCTCTTCCACAAAATACGACTTCTGCGCATGGGCCACGAAGTTTCAATTGCACCGTACGTGCGCATGTGGTATTTTGTGGAAGAGCCACACTCAAGGGGCCAAAGAGTCGTATGTGGCTCTCGAGCCACAGTTTGCCGACCACTGATCTAGACTTTTACAGTCAGATAGATGCCTGCCCCCCACTGGGGATCGAGCTCATAACCCGGGCATGTGCTCTGACCTGGAATTGAAGCGTGACCTCCTGGCTCTTGGGTCGATGCTCAGCCGCTGAGTCTCACCAGCTGGGGTAGGCTAGTACACTTTTAACCAAATGGTACTGCCCAGAGTTGGTTTTCTCCCTCACGTTCCAGAAGGGCATCCCGACCCGATGTGATCGGTGCGCTGCTATGTCATGCATTTTCTCCCACCTTTCCGTATTTGTTTGAGACAACCTCCAACATACCATTTAGGTCAAGGATGGCGAGATTTTCCACCCTGCTTCTTCCCTTTCTTTTTGATTTTCTGGAAGGAACCCAAAGCACTAGTCTTTTCAAAACACAAATCTGATTGTGTTGTTTTCTGCTAAAAGTCATTTAGTATTGTGTGTGTGTGTGTTTTTTTAAATCATTTAGTGGTTTCTGATTGCTCTCAGAATAAAGATGAAAATATTTACTCAAGTTTTCAAGCGGCATGATTGGGCCCTTGCCACCCCCCTGGCCCCATCCTCACACTTTCTCTAGGCTCTGATGCCCCATTCCTCCTCCTGTGATAGGAATGCTTCCTTTTCTGAGAGACGTTTCTCTCTACTTGCCATCTATTAACTTCCTCAAGGAAATGTTTTCTCATATAGTTGATTAGTTTCCATGGTTAGATGCTCTACGTATAAAGCACTGTATTGCCTCATAGCATTTAACTCAGTTCCTATGGAAATTCAAAGGACTTAGAGTAGCCAAACTCCTTTGGAAAAGAAGAATAAAATCGGTGGATTTACCCTACCTGTTTTTAAAATTTACGATAAAGCTGCATAATCAAGACCGTGTGGAGATGGTTTCCCGAGTGTGCACATTTGTCAAAAACGAATCCAAGTGTTCACTTTTAATATGTGCCACTTATTGGATGTCAATTATACCTCAGTAAAGCTGTTAAAAATGATTCCTGCAATGAAACCATGTATTTCAAGTTATATCAATAATGCAAGAAAAAGCAAACATTGGACAATGATAGAGCCATCTTTCTTCTACTTCCAGTGCAAGCCTGTTGGAACACAGCGAGGTGCAAAACAACAAGCTCCTCAAGTCAAACAAGAAGCAGCCAGAAAATTTTTTTTCTAGTACACTACTTGGTACATGGATCACAGACTCGATTATTAATATACTACATTCTGTTTATTTTGCCTTGAGAGATTGACTAAAGCTTTTATGAAATCATCACCCTTAGCAAGATATTTAAAAGAGATAAATCCATCCTGCCCAGCCTGCATGGCTTAGGGGTTGAGCATTGACCTATGAGCCAGGAGGTCACGGTTTGATTCCCAGTCGGGGCCTATGCTGGGTTGTGGGCTTGATCCCTGATGTGGGACGTGCGGGATGCAGCTGATCAATGATGCTCTGTCATCATTGATGTTTCTATCTCTCTCTCCCTTTCCCTTCCTCTCTGAAGTCAATAGAAATATTTTTTAAAAAAGCGATACATCCAAAACATGAAGTGAACCCTATGCAGTGGGATGAGCACCATGGCTTATTTAGTAAGCTCATGGCGCTCTTTCTATTCCCCTTCTTGAAGATTCCTATGTGTGGCAGATAGCTTGTTTAGCGGTGCTGGTTTCTCAAACACAGTTTTGAAATAAATTGAACTAAGAGCCAGACCTTTGAATCATAGTGATTATTTTTAGTGACAATTTCAAGGTTGCTTGTTCCAAGGGCACATAAAATAATTGTTTTAAAATGTGGCTTATTCCATATCTTAAAAATATTTTTCTCTGTATTTATAAAGTATGTGAGTAGACTTGCATATACATAAAATTTATAAATACATTGTAAATCATGACACAAATGATGTTATATTTATATATAAATAAGTATACATATATGGGGGGGGGGAACCATATGAACCTCTTAGGAATATTCAAGTATTCAAGAAGTATGCAGACTGTCCAAGTGAATGCTACTGAATTCACAGAGAATTTATGAGTGTGTTTCTTGCAATTCACCCTACAGGGCTAGTTCAAATTTGAGCTTAATAACATTGGAACTTAATAGCCCTGAAAAGTATAGCATTTGGACATATTCTATTTCATGTTTCATAGAAAAGTTGTTGAGATATTGACCTACAACTATTTATACTAAACCTCCAAAGACTTCAGATTACACAGAAAATACTGGAACTTCCTCTAGTCGCACTGAATGGTGAGCAGCATCCAGAATGTGGCATTAAGATTGTACCTCAATTTTTCCAATTTCTATTATTATTATTAAGGGCTGTCAAAGCTTCAAAAAAGTCAAAGAACAATAGCCACGCGCCTACAATTTACCAAAAGCACCCCAAATCAAACAGGCAAATAGCAAATTTATTGCAGAGTTTCTATTGTGATTGGGGAAATATTTGTATTAAATATTAAGAAAAAATTATACAAAACTGTATAGTGATTATGATTTCAGTGATCTGTTTAAGTACATTTTGATACACGTCCTTCTAGTTATATTTTTAAACAAAGAGCAGTTGCTTTTGGGATATGGAATTATATTTCTGCTTTTTAAACTTATATACTTTATGTGATTATATATTTTCTTAGTTATCTGAAAAAGCTCACCGATGAACATATTTGAATAGTTTAATATATCATTTCATGTTTTTTACTTTTTATTAAATCCATTAAGTATATATATTCAATGTGATTTTAATTTTATAACTTAAAAATATTTTTTATTAAAAAAATTAGAAACCCTTTCTGAGCACATCATGAGCGAGATGAATGATATGGGTGCCTGAATAGTGAGAAGAAACCACTGGGGATGATCCAGGGGAAAAGCATTTGTGTGAAAGATAGCACGTGGAAAGCCTTCTGGTCAGAAGTGAGCTTAATAGTAGAGAAACACAGAGAAAATCCATGTGGCTGGTATTTATTGGTTGTGGTAGTCATGGTACCAGGTGAAGCTAGAGAATGGTTAGTGAGGGCTGTTTATTGGGTGTGGTAGTCATGGTACCAGGTGAAGGTAGAAAGTGGTTAGTGAGGACTGATTTTGCATCAATATCTCTAAAGTTAAGCCAGAAGATTAAATATTCCTTTAGAATATAGATCTAACACATTACAACTCATGGGTATGTTTTATTTCCACCCCGATTGGGAACTAAAAGCAGAAGGAAATAAGTCGAGCTTCCCAGGGTGCTTAGCATCTGTACTGCATGCAATTTAGCTCTGGGATCCATGTTTCCATGTGTTCCTTGCAAATTGTATCATCTGTTTTAGCCTTTTCACTCTGAGCAGAAAGGGCCATGTTATATTGGTTCGATTAATGCTGGATGGCTTCTCGAAAGGATGTTATGGTTGGGGAAGCAGGGGGCACAATGGGTTGATGCAAAATCAGCACGTTTCCTGGCAGTTGTATTAACCTGTTAGCACTTAGAAGGAATTTAACTGGAACATCTTTCTGGAGGGCAATCTGGAAATATGTATCAACAAATCTAAGGATCATTTTAAAAGGTTTTATTTAAGAAAGTATACGAAAGAAGTAATCAGGACAAAGACACTTTTAGCAAGGATATTCATTTAATAATAGCAAAAAAATTGTCAACAAGTTAATGTTGGAAGGCAGAGTTACCAAGAAATATTCTGTAGTATTAAAGTTATATAGATTTATGCTTCTTGACATGGAAAAATACCTAAAATACTTTAAGTAGAGGTAAAGGCAGAGTATGATCCCAGTGTTGGAAAATAAAAAATTAGTGTATGTATAAACTGAAAAAGAAAAAAATTGAAGATACAAATAAGTGGAAGCATATACTGTGTTCATGGACAGGAAGACTTAACATCATTAAAATGTTAATATACCCAAAGCAATCTATAGATTCAATGAAATTCCTATCAAGATACCAATGGTATATTTCAAAGAACTAGAACAAATAATACAAAGATTTATGTGGAACCACAAAAGACCCCGAATAGCCACAGCAATCCTGAAATAGAAGAAAAAAGTTGGAGGAATCACACTACTTGATATCAAACTATACTACAAGGCCATAGTAATCAAAACAGCATGGTACTGGCAATAAGAATAGACATTTAGATCAATGGAGCAGAGTAGAGAACCCAGAAATAAACCCACTGGTTCATGGTCAATTAATATTTGACAAAGGAGACAAAAACATACAATGGAGTAAAGACAGCCTATTCAATAAACGGTGTTGGAAAAATCGGAGAGATACACGCTAAAAATGAACTAGAACACTTCCTCATACCGTACATAAGAATAAATGCAAAATGGATTAAAGACTTCAGTATATAACTCAAAATCATAAAAATCCCAGAAGAAAACATAGGCAGTAAAATCTCAGACTTTTCTTGTAGCAATGTTTTTTTCTGATATGTCTCCTTGGAAACAAACGAAAAAATAAACAAATTGGACTACATCAAACTAAAAAGTTTTTGTACAGCAAAGGAAACCATCAGAAAAATGAAATAGGAGAACATATTCACCAATACATCTGATAAGGAGATAATATGCAGAATTTATAAAGAACTTTAAAGCTCAACACCAAAAAACAATCCAATTTTAAAAATGAGCAAAGGACCTGAATAGACACTTCTCTGAAGAGGACATACAGACAATCAATAGACATATGAAAAGATGCTCACCATCACTAATCATGAGAGAGATGCAAATTTAAATCACAATGAGATACCACATCACACGTGTCAGAATGGCTATCATCAATAGATCTGCAGACAAAAAGGGTTGGCAAGGATGTGGAGAAAAGGGAACCCTCATGCCCTGTTGGTGGGAATGCAGATTGGTGCAGCCACTGTAGAAAGCAGTATGGAGTTTCCTCAAAAAATTAAAAATGGAACTGCCTGATGACCCAGTAATTCCACTTCTGGGAATATATCTGAAGAATCCTGAAACACTAATTTGAAAGAATATATGCACTCCTATGTTCACTGCAGCATTATTTATAATAGCCAAGATTTGGAAGCAGCCCAACTGTCCATCAGTAGACGAGTGGATAAAATAGCTGTGGCACATTTACACAATGAACTACTACTCAGCCATAAAAAGAGGGAAATCTTTGCCTTTTGCAACAGCATGGATGGACCCTGAGAGTACTGTGCTAAGTGAAATAAGCCAGTCAGAGAAAGACAAGTACCATATGATCTCACTCATATGTGGAATCTAATGAACAAAATAAACTAACAAACAAAATAGACACAGACTCATAGATACAGAGAACAGACTGATAGCTGTCAGGGTGAAGGGATTGAGTAAAAAACAACAATAACAACAACAACAACAAAAACCTTACAGACATAGATAACAGTATGGTGATTACCAGAGGGGAAGAGGTGGGGAGGTAAAAAAGAAGGTAAAGGGGGATAAATGGTGTTGGAAGGAGACTTGACTTGGGGTGGTGAACACACAATACAGTCTACAGAGGATGCATTATAGAATTGTACACCTGAAACTTATATAATTTTATTAACCAATTCACCCCAATACATTCAATTTTTTTAAAAAAAGAATTGTGACATCCTTGAGAACAATGACTATGTCTTGTTTACCTGATAGCTCCAGAATTTTACAGCATGTAAAAAGCAAAAGCTGGCTGTATTGCCATTGAATGCACCTCTCGTTTTCCTGTTTGACTATTGGAAATAGAGACTGGGCATTCTATTCCATTGGATTTCATGTAAACCATGAGAGTAATATTTTCATATCAGCTCATGTTAGTTCCTCCAGAGTAAATTTCAACTGAGGAGAAACAGGTACACGGTGGTGTCAGTGCCTTTCCTTTAGGTAAATTATCTATTTCTTTGTTTTTGCTGCTATTTCCCATCATTTTTTTTTTGCTTCGACTTAGTTCATAATGCAAATCTTTTCAGTCAATAGATATGCTCGACATAGTTAGCTTCTGGTATGCTGTTTGGATAACTTTTCATTTTTCAGCCTTCTGAATACCAAATCCTGTAGAAGGGACTTGGGACTTCTTTGGGAGGGAGGACCGGCTGGAGGATGGGTTATAATGGAGAGTGGGAGAAGTGACCGCTGGGACTCTTTGAAAGAGTCTGATCATCTTTAACATAAGCAGCACACATTTAACTTTTAAGGATGGTTTCTTTACCTGAGGAAGAACTGCAGTTATGCAATAGGTACCAAGGTGTGGGATTAGCAATAGCATCAGCTGCATCCCTCCACTCTGCCCTCCTTTTTACTCATAATTTGGCAACTTGTGAACCAGCACACCCACAAGGGTTCTCTAGCCTTCCCACATTGCACCTGCCACTTCCTGTTTTCCCCACACACACACCTAAAATACTCCTATTTAGTCGTCAAATATCACCTCTTTTGTTAGCCTTTCCTCATTTCCCCTGGCCTGCCTCCCCCCAATCAAAGCCACTTATTTTTTCTTTTGTGATGTCATGTAAGTTTGTTTGCACCCATGCTATTATTCAGGCAACAGCATTTAATTATTTGTTTGCATTTCTCCAGAAAAAGAGGACAAGTCTTACCTACCTTGGCATTCTCAGAAGTTGCATGGTGAATGCGGCAAAGCAATAATTACAAAAACATGTACTGAATAAATGATTCAGAAGAAGTATTTACTGAGGGTGTTCTTTTGCGTATCACCTAACAAAACTCTTCCAAAATGTTCACCCGTTTCAAGACAATACCTTGGCCTCACTCAAGAATCTGATGAAAAGATTAGTATATGGCAAAGGCAGATTAGAATTTATAAACAACACCAATCTATTTTTGTTTTTCTCTCTCTCTTAGACATGAAAGGTTTTTATGATTTAAATCAGGAAACTTCATCCCTGGGTCTAAGGGACTGTTATTAGATGTGACATAACCCTTTAGTATGTTGATTATTTAGGAAACTAGAGCTAGGATATGATTAAAAATGTCAATAAAGGAAACCTGATGGAATCTTGTACTTCATGGCAATAAATGGTCCTAGTGTGTACAACAGTCAGGATGTTAATATTGGCTCAGGTAAATGTGTGTATATGTTTATGTGTATGTATATATATATGTATATATATATGCATGTATGTATACTAGTATATGTACACACATATACAATATTTTATGTATATTCAATTATTGTGCCATGATGTCCATTATCTCTTTAATAACCTTGGCTAATAGCTAGCTCTAATTTGGTGTATACCTGCTCTTTCTAAAATTTATCTCTATACTTTTCCATATTATTGATTTGTTATTTTGATAAGGAGGAAAAACCCATGTAGGTTAAACTTTTATTTATTTTATTTTTTTTAAAATATATTTTTATTGATTTTTTAAAGAGAGGAAGGGAGAGAGATAGAGAGTTAGAAACATCGATGAGAGAGAAACATCGATCAGCTGCCTCCTGCACATCTCCCACTGGGGATGTGCCTGCAACCCAGGTACATGCCCTTGACTGGAATCGAACCTGGGACCTTTCAGTCTGCAAGCCGACGCTCTATCCACTGAGCCAAACCGTTTTCGGCAAGGTTAAACTTTTAAATAATCACCGCCCCTAAGCCATTTTTCTAAATGAACAATAGATACCAGTGGCCTGCTTCCACTACAAATGTTGGGTGACATGGGCTAGTTAGCCTTCACACAAACAAGAGTTCTGTGCTCACCAATTGTGCTAAGTATAATCCAGCTTCTACACTAGATTCTTTTTTAAAATATATTTTTATTGATTTCAGAGATGAAGGGGGGGCTGGAGCGAGCGAGCGAGTGAGAGAGAGACATTAGTGATGAGAGAGAATCATTGATCGGCTGCCCTCCATACTGAGGCTTGAGCCCGCAACCCGGGCATATACCCTGACCAGGAGTCAAACCACGACCTCCTCATTCATCGGTCTATGCTCAACCACTGAGCCACACTGGCTGGGCTACACTAGATTCTTAAGTAGAAAACCATTTCCATGTAATCTCTTTCACCGAGTTAAAAAAAACAAATAGGACTTCCCGAATATTTGAAATGGTGGCTTTTAAGAACAGGGTTTGGCACTTGAAACCTGAATCCCCGGAACTAACCAGAGTATAAGGCACCGGAGCGGGAAACCTGTAATTCTGATGGATGGTCCTACTTGAGGCAAGCTGAACTCAAGAGGTGCTCCGGGAATTGTAAACCAGAACGTTCCATCTTTAGCCCTCAGTCAGGGTTAATGGAAGGAAAGTGTCATAGTCGGGGCTATTGCAGTGGGTCCCCAAGGTCTGCTCTAGGTTACAATGTCATCTAGTCTGGTTTCCTAGGAGATTGGCCATTGGCAAGGCGATAAGAATCAATCTGGAGGGAAGAACCAAGCTGTAGACTAAGAATCGGAAGGCACCAGCAGGCTGTTTAGGTGCTAAGGAAGGACATTCCATCTTGAAAATATCACGGTCCTGGCACTTATAACTGCTTTTATTGGTGATTATTTATTTACAATTTTGTCTCCTCAATAATAAGCTGTGAATTCCTGGAGAGTCCATTTTATATCTACAGTGTTTGGAAACCACACACACACACACACACACACACACACACACACACACACACACACAGATGTAGAAAACGATAATTTGTATCCTTTGAATTCTACATTGATTTGACAATTCATTATTGAAAAAGGAAGGCAAGGAGGGATAAAGGAAAGAAGCTGTTCTTAACCTTGACTGTCCCATGAATTTTAACTTACTCTTGACTTTTCCTTGGCAAAGTCTGGCCTTGTAATCAGATGATCTAAAGAGGTTAGATAAGCCTAAATATGATTTCTAAACATTTTCCAGATTTAATATTTTATGGCTCCTTTGAAATGTTTGTTGGGATCAAAAGATATAATGTGATAGAATGAGTTGCTGGGAAGCGCTCCATGTGATCCCGTGTTGAGGAAGGAACCTTACCACTGCCCACTGCCTTTCCCAGAAGCTAGTCATTGCCAGGCTTCCGTGTGAACCCCAGGGCTGCCTTCCTGCTCATGTCCCTGGCCTGTCGTCGCAAAGTGGACCAGAGGAGGACAATTCAGAGCAAGCCCCTCCTTCAGTCTGTAAAAGAACTCAAAGAATGATTTCATGGAGTAGCTTCAGAATCACCGAGGCATCTGGCCCCGTCACTCATCATGGGAGATTGGGCCGGTCACCTAACATTGCTAGATCAGATGCGTCAAGTATTTGTAAACGTAAGGAACTGTACAAAAGTCGAAAGTATGGATGGAGATTACTATGGATGTTAATCATTAATCTAATTACATTATCTCTTAAGTGGGGATGCTCAGTCCATGAAAAAAATTATTTTTTTGGCCTTAAGATGGACTCAACCTCATGCAGGCAGAGAGGATGCTAAAATAGATAGTACAGGATCCTTGGAGTTATAGAGATCTGAAATAAATACCAGCTCAGTCTCTCAGTGTGTGTGAGATAGTGACAAAGCAATAAATATCTTGGAACCTCAGTTTTCCATGCAAAATCGTGTTTGTGTTTTCTCTTCCTTATTGTTTTCTTAGTGATGTTTTCTTTTAACTAGCTTACTTTACTGTAAGAATGAAGTCTATAATATGTATAACGTATAACATCTGTGTTAATCCACTGCTTATGTTATCGGTAAGGCTTCCTTCCGGTCAAGAGGAGGCTATTAATAGTTAAGTTTTGGGGGAGTAAAAAGTTATATGTGGATTTTTGACTGCATGGGGGTTGGCACGCCTAACCCCCACATTGTTCACGGGTCAACCATAGCGGCATATAATTCTCTCTTTATAGAGATAGGAAATTGTCTGGACATATCGTGGTAGAAACCTCTAAAAATGTAGTTTCTAGAAATTCTTCCTTCCTTATGAATTTCTGGTACAGGTACACCATAGAAATAGGTTATTACCAATTAGAAGTCTGGCTCAAACCACACTTTTGAACTCTTATTGGAGGATTCCTTTGACCTAGATAAGCTGTACACTCTGTGCCCTACTACTACCAGAACACACCCCTTCCCCCCGAGAAAGGAGGGGAGCATGGTGGTGGCTGGCTGCATGCGCCGGGTGCTCCCCGTGTTCCCATGGCCCCTTTCCATTTGCCGCGTGGGTGAAGAGCGAGTGTTCAGTGCTTATACCTCATCTTTTTTCTCCAGTCAGATTTCCCATCTCTCAGTCTGGGACATGTTACATTACTCTGGAGGTTGGCCAATCCAGATCAGCCTCCATCTTTGAAATATAGGGAAGGGGAAAGGGACTAAGAGGAGCCTAGAGCTTCTTTTGAAAGCTTACAGGTCCCCCAGGGGTCATGAAAAAATGTGACAGGAGAACAAGCACGCACTAAACAGCCCACTGGGTGCCATTCATGCAAGTGCCCGGCAAAATCAATTAGTATAAAGACCATAGCCTACCACCAGCCTAATTGTAATTATCCTTTACAGTTGAGTGATATATATGGGCCTATCAGAATAAATAAGCCAGCCAGAATTTGGATTAGGTTTGAGATCTAGCTATATTTTAGAGGGAAAAATGTTGGCTATAATATTATAAACAAGATATTAAAAGATGTAAATGAGAATATACAGAATTGATATTCGTTTCCACATGGAGAATGCCGTTGTTATAGATTGGGTACATCCAGTCATGTAAAACCCATGGGAACCAGCTCTCCCATAACATGGCCTGCGTTAGAGCGTCCGCTGCCCCTCCTCGGTCCTCACCATTTCCAGGGGTGGGCAAACTTTTTGACTCGAGGGCCACAATGGGTTCTTAAACTGGACCGGAGGCCGGAACAAAAGCATGGATGGAGTGTTTGTGTGAACTAATATAAATTCAAAGTAAACATCATTACATAAAAGGGTACGATCTTTTTTTTTTTTTAGTTTTATTCATTTCAAACAGGCCGGATCCGGCCCACGGGCCGTAGTTTGCCCACAGCTGATTAGACCCAGGTTACATGCACTGCTTCAGTCGCTGACTCCTGTTTTCAAATCTATATATCTAACTTCCTCTCTCTCTCTACTCTCTCCCATGAAACTGTGTTGAGAATAAAGTCAGTGATCAAAATCACTTTTTAATAAAATTTCCTCAGAGATATTTAGCAGCAATTTAATTTTTTAATTCATTCCAAAAATGCTCATATACTACCAAAACTCTCCCTCTATATTTTTTCTTTTAAAAAAATCTTTATCGATGAAATTATTACATAGGCCCCCCCCCCTTTCCTCCCATTAACCTCTACCAGCCCAGAAAACTCTATATTTTTAAAATAAATTGATTGAATGGGTGCTCATAAGTCTAGCAGTGAAGGCTCAATCCTTTCATTTTCTGATAAGGAGATAAACAGGACTACTTATCCTCTGAAAGAAATAAAAGCAAAAACTCACGCAGAAATTACAGACTAGCATGTGTTATTCATGCTGCACAGGCCATAGCTTCCAATATATCCAAGTTGTGAGAATAATTGTTTTTGTCTTCATAGTCAGTTGATCCACAGTCAACTAAGCATTAAATTACAAATATATCTCATTTTTTCCCCGTGCTGTCCTACTCTTGCTTCAATTTCGTGTGAATTGCACTGAACTTGTAGCATATATTTTTCTGGCAGAATCTGCAATTTTCCTTGTTGACTTACTCACACTTCACTGTTGGCATCAGAGAAGATTTGATCCCCTCAGTTTTCTCTTTATGACTTGATTTTGATGACTACATGCTTTAAGAGGAAATTCTAAGATTTTAATGTTTCTCCTTCTGTTGCCAAAAAGCTGCCACTCAGAGTGGAGCAGAACACTGTGCTTTAAACAAATAAGAATGTTTAACGTGTAAGTGATCAGTGTAATGGGATGTGATGTGACAACTATACCTCAAGGCAGAAACCTCATACTGTTCTCTACTATTATCCTTCATGGAGAATACCCTTCATTCTGAGGGTAACTACGTGCAGAACGTTTGTTGGAATAGTGTAGAATCTTTGGGATTTGGTTGAAACCTTGACTCTCAGTTGAACACATCTTCCTCGGTCAGTTATGATGCCAAGCGCGTTCACATTCACAAGTTCTAATGCGACGCTTCTCCCTCAGTACTGAAAAAATATTCGGATGGTCTATCCCTTTGGAGATTGCAAGGCCAAAAGGACGGGTCATTTTGTCCGAGTTGAGACATCCATTGCATTGGATGCTGCTCTCCATCAAAACAAAGATGCCCATCAGCAGATGAATGGACAGAAAAGCTGTGGCACATTTACACAATGGAATACTACGCAGCTGTGAAAAAGAAGGACATCTTACTTTTGGTGACAGCATGGATGGACCCGGAGATTATTACGCTATTTGAAATAAGCCAGTCAGAGAAAGACAAGTACCATATGATCTCACGTATATGTGGAATCTAATGAACAAAATAAACTGATGAACAAAATAGAACCGGAGGTGTGGAGGCCTGGACCAGACAGACAGCTGTCAGAGGGGAGATTGGGGGGGGGGGAGGGGCTGGATAAAAGCAGGTGAAGAGATTAGCCAAAGAACACATAGGGTGTCCCCAAAATTGTATACACACTTTAACAGCTAATAGCTCAATTTTGAAAATGAAATGTATTTTAATAAACACTGCCTTTATAATTATTCAAAGTGTCTGTATACATGTTTGGGGACACCCTGTATATATGCATGACCCATGGACACAGACAACAGTGCGGTGGTGGCCAGAGGGAGTAAGGGGCTGGGGGCTGGGTGGATGTGGGCAAAGGCGGGGCGGGGGGGGGCAGGTATCTGTAATAGTGTCATCAATAAAAAAAGAAAACAGTGCTTTCGGGGAGTCAGAAGCAGTTATTTATTGGTGGATCCCAAAAAGGGCACAACTGCTAATTTTCTGATATTTGAAATAGCATATATGAGGCCTTTTTCAGGGGTGAGGCCCAACACCCTCCAGAACATCCCTTCGGCCCTAGCCAGCTTGGCTCAGTGGATAGAGTGTCAGCCTGTGGACTGAAGGGTCCCGGGTTCGATTCCGGTCAAGGGTACATGCCCGGGTTGTGGGCCTGATCCCCAGTGTGGGGCATGCAGGAGGCAGGCGATCAATGATTCTCTCTCATCATTGATGTTTCTATCTCTTCCTCTCCCTTACTCTCTGAAATCAATTAAAAAAAAAAAAAGAACATCCCTCCAGGAAATCTCACGCAGACACATCCCTGTGGTCCCGCCTTACCTCCCTGTTCCCCTTGCTTGCTTTCGTGGAGGATTTGCTGCTGGCCTTCACATTCGGTTTGGGTGCATCCCTTTATGATCATTGATTCTGAGATATCTTTTGCTAAGTGCCTCAGCTTTGATATCTGCCAATATCCTTCTGAGAGCCAATCACTAGTCCACGATGTATCCGATTACTCAGAAGCTGGTGATGAGCACTGTAACTAGGAGAAGGAAATAGGTTTCTCACACGTTACAGCGTTTACATGTGAATGGAAGTTCGAGGCCAACGAGATAGAGGCGAGAGAATGGACTCAACAGATTTTAAAAAGTATTCATAATCGAAGCAGCATGTATTGTGTGCTGTTACGTGAAGGTCAGCGTTCTGGGTGCTTTTCCTGTTCGATCTGTTGTGTCTGAAAACAAACACTAGTTAGGCAGGGAAAGCACTGTCTCCATATGAGATGGTTAACACTATTATCCCCATTCAACAGATGAGGAAACAGAGGCAGAGACAAGTTACATAATTTGCTGGGACTCATGAAGCTGATGAGTATCTGAACTGAAATTCAAACCCAAAGGAACTCAGAGTTTAAACTTTTTTAAGAGTCTCATGCTCTACCAACTGAGCTAGCCGGGCGCACATAAGCTTTTTTAAAAGATACATTTTTATTGATTTCAGAAAGGAAGGGAGAGGGAGAGGGAGAAATAGAAACATCAATGATTAGAGAGAATCATTGATTGGCTGCCTCCTGCACAATCCACACTGGGTATTGAGCCTGCAACCCGGGCATGTACCCCGACCATCACCTCCTGGTTCATAGGTCGACACTCAACCACTGAGTGACACTGGCCGGGCAGAGTTTAAGCTCTTAACTGCCATGTTTTTTTTCCTTTCTAAGGACAGGCAAGTGTAAGAAATGTGGGAAGAGGCATGTTGAATTAAAAAAAAAATCCCGAATCCTCTCTAAATGATGCTAAGAACCGCTTCTTTTAGTAGCAATTATAGGTAGAGAACTGTGCTAAATATTTGGCAAGCATTATTCCATGTAACTTTCAAAATAATGCTGGGTGTTAGATACCTTTATATCCATTTTATAGATAAGAAAGCTGAGCTGGGTTGGAATCTCAGCCGGAGCATTTTAAACACTATGATCTTAGATATGTTTCATCTGTCAGGCTCCAGTTGATTCCAAACGCCTTGTTCATTCTATTATGCTGTGCTAAGGGAAACTATATATGATATACTAATTCCATTTGCCAGCTTTAAAAGCCATAGCCAACTGCAGGCTACGACCAATAAAAATTTATGTGATCGCACAGCCTATACCCAACTCTGCAGAGAAGCCAGATTTCCGCTCGCGCCGTAACAAAGAATAGCTCCTCCATGTCCCCAACAATTCTCAGGAAAACGTGGGTGTTATATTCTCATAAACAGAGAAGCATATTTCCCCCTTTGTCCTATTACCAACAGCTTCTGAACTTAATAACACCAGTGCTCACCTACAAATAAGAGAAATAAAAGCTTAACTTGCCACAGGGAGGAAATTGTGACGTGTAGCAGGCCCAGGAAGAAGTGGTGTTCCCGGGAAGGTCACTCCCTGAGGCTGCTTGATAAACCCCAGCCCTTTCCTGCATCCACTGTTTGATGTTTCAGCTTCAGATGCCGAGACAGGCTATAATAAACTGCCCAACAGTTTCTCACTTAGACTGCTCAAGAAGGTGACAGGATAAAATCAATGTGCAGCTGTCCAGAGAAGGGCTCATCATCGAATTATTTTGCTCAAGTAACCCATCTGCAACCTAATGCATCCTTTGCTCCACTCTTTTGAGAATTCAGCCCTTGGAGACACCGAGGGGCTCCACTGACCATTTCCCACCCAAGTCCCTTTTAAGAAAAATGCAGGCAAGGAGCTAGCTGGTCTGGCTCAGCGGATAGAGCGCTGGCCTGCAGACTGAAGGGTCCCGGGTTCAATTCCGGTCAAGGGCGCATGCCTGGCTTGCAGGCTCAATCCCCAGTAGGGGGCGTGTAGGAAGCGGCCGATCAATGATTCTCTCTCATCATTGATGTCTCTGTGTCTCTTTCCCTCTCCCTTCCTCTCTGAAATCAATAAAAAACACAGATATTTAAAACAAAATGCAGGCCAGTTCCTGAGTCGACCTTGAGGCAAGGTCAGCAGAATTCTCACCCACATTTTTGTGATGTTTTGTCAGATGAATCCGTGAAATTCACAGATTAACTCGGGGCCCTCACTTAAGACGTTCTAAACGCACCACATGTTCGAGTGTAACAAAAAATTACACATCTGGTAATTCTGCATCTTATTTATAGCCTTCCTGATAGAGGCATAATTGATTCAGAAATGTAATTTACAACTTGGCATCTCCATTTCAAAGCCTCAATGCTATGACATCCACCAAGAGAATAATCTCACTTTTGTGGGGAAGCAGAGAGAATGATTGTGAAGAAATTCGGCATGTTAGCCTCTTGCTTCTGCATCAAGTTTTTCTTGCTCCTTGTCGCTCTCATTTGCAAAGTGGGCAATATTCATGTCAGCCACACACTTTTAATTCCACGGTATGATTTATGGAGACATAAATGGAGCATAAAGTTGATCAACAAACCCTGGGGTGATGGCAAATGGCTAAGGCAAGTTTCTCTTGCCCTCTATTTTTAATTGCAACCCTCATAAGAAAACACTCCAGAATTGAACTAGGTAATTGTTCTTTGCAAAAAGAACATTTATTATTTAGTTCCATTTTTGAAACGACCAAGGAATGCTAAAACATTGTCTTTATCCAAGAACAGTGATAAAATTGCTTTTCCCTCTTCTGTCCCTGACTTCTTAAACATAAAATCGATGCTTTACATATTGCTCTAGCTCCTGTCTAGGCCCTGTGCACATTTTGAGGAAGATAAGCTGATATGTGTGTGTGTGTGTGTGTGTGTGTGTGTGTGTGTGTGTGTGTGTGTGTGTAGGATTAATTTCCATTTGCTAGTGGGGTCCAGTAGGAGTTTTATTGAAATAAACCTAGATGTCTTATATTCATCCTCATGCCTTTACCCCAATTCTGATCATATGTATCTAATCTATATAATGGAAGTCTATTTCAGTTTCTAATTAGCAGCTCTAATTTCTCTCTGGTCCCAGAAATTGATCTTTTCATCCCTTTACCCTTGCTGGCCCACTCAGATCCATGGACTAGGTTGTTATTGATGCAGTTTCTGACACTAGGAAATTTCAACAGGCCCCTGGCCATTCATTGAGCCCAACTTTCTGGACTTGCTCTTGGTTTCCTGGTTTCCATTCCCGCCTTTGATACTGGTGTTTGTCCTCAATATCCACCCATCGCACTTGCAACATTAGCTCTGTGCTGGGAAGCCAGCTGTGATATTCCACATCTGGAAATGTGACTTCTTTGGTTGTAGATACCAACCAAGAGGAAGTCAGAATTCACTGTGGCCCTTTTGCTTTTTTATTATTTTTGACTTGACTCATCACAGGAAATCAGAAATATACTTCAAAGCATAATAAGCAAACAAAAATCACACATCAACCAAATATAAAAGCTGTTTTCATATTTGTATATTTTCATCTATTTAGTTATCTATCTCAAATGCACATCATATTGTTAATGTAGATTTCCACTCAATAGTCTATCATTCCTATGCGCCCACCTGTGACAAGTTTTTAAAACCTTTTTTTATTTTGAAAAGAAAATGCTGCTTTCTTTTCTACCTTATGGATGTGCCAAAATGTATTTACCCATTTCTATATTTAGGCATTTTGTTCACATCAATTTTTTGTTTGTTTGTGTAGTCAAATCTTGATGAATATCTTGGTATTCATTAAAACTTCCTTATGGAGGATGTATGTGTGAGGCTCTGTTTTATGCATTGGAAATCCAACAAGCACAATTGCTGAATTTAATAACTTTAGAAAAGAAGTATAGAGAGGAATAGAAACAGAGGCAATAACATAATTGCATGATCAGTACTGTATACAATTGTAAGTCAGAGAAAACTTTAAAGAAGAGGTACTCTAGACTCCAACCTGAAAGTTTAATAAGAGTTTAACATATAAGTGAAAATATTGGGGAAGGGTTCACTTTCCTAAGTGTCGTGAACAGCAGGTGCAAAGACTTATGGGCAAGAAAAAACAAGTTGGAAAAGCCACAAATAATTTAGTACATCCGGAACATTGACTGTGAGGGACAATAGGATTTCTTGAGAAGACAGGTTGGGGCCATATCATGAAAGGAGTTTCCAAAAATTTAAGGAGTTTGTTTTTTACCCTATAGGAAATGAAAATCTTTAAAATGTTTTAATCAGGGGAGTGACATAATTAGAAATGCATTGTGAAAGATTATCCATGGCTTTGTGGAGATTTCATCGGTGGAGAGCAAGGTAGACAGGGAGGCTAGTTAAGAAATTATTCCCATAATGCAAGTCATAGATAGTGATAGCTGGAGCTAAGGTAGTAAGAGAGTGAAAAATTGGATGGAGTAAAATAGTGTTGTTTTTTTTTTACTTTTTAGTTTATATTGATAGGACATGATGATTTTTATTCACCGGTGGAGAGAGAAGCAATCAGAGTTGGTGTTCATCGGGGAAACTGGAGCACGTGCTTAGAGAGGCAACATAGGAGAAGTCAGCTTATAAGGGAGTATTGGTTTAAAAGATGTGAGATATTCCTGAAGAATAGGCAGTTTGTTATGTGAAGTTCAAAAGGGAGATTTGAGTGGGGGTAGAATAGAGATTTGAGGGTGAGAAAAATGTCAACCCTGATCATTTTATTAGAAGAGAATGAATGCTAGAAGTGAAATTATTCATCAAAGGGTGTTGATGCATTTGACACAATAATATCCAGAAAGGTCACAAATGTTGGCCTGTTGGCACAATAATTTGGACTTCGGACCAGCCTGTCACTGTATTTTTAGAGACCTTTTGTACTCTGGCTTTATTGCTTGAGATCAGAATGTCTCTTTCCCTCCATTCCAGAATATCTGCAGGAGAACCATTTACAAAAATTAGATTTATTGGGGTGACATTGGTTAATAGGATCCTGTAGGTTTCAAGTGTACGTTTCTATGATCCATGATCTGTATGTTGCATTGTGTGCAGGGGAACCATTTTACATCATGACTCATTCCTCTGGTCCTCGTGAGACGGGGCGACTAACTGTATGGCATCTTTGAAGTGTGGTTTTAGCGTTCTGAGCAGCAGCTCGGGTATTTCTACCAACAGTAAATAACCCAATGGAAGAGAGACCCTTTTCAGTATCTGGCTCCCACTCAAACGGTAGACTCAGCTGTGATCCCTAAATATTTTAATTCATGTCTCTCAAAGGGAGGTTTTGCTAACACAAACAGGAGGCACCTTGATACATACCCATTTATGTACTCATGCTTAGAAGCAGGAGGCTCTGACATTCCCTAAAGATCTTAACTCTCATCTTGGAATAGATGATGCTTCCCACTCTGATGACAGGTCTGTGCTCTTTCTACTGTGCCACTCCATTCTAGAAGAAAAGGAGAGGAATTAATCCCTTAATCAGCTGGTGAGCACCAGCTGGAGAATTGGGTTTGCATTAAGATACATTTGTGATTTTAGAAATGTATTCATAATAGGTAGGTAGCTTATTAATTTCCTGAAAGGATAAAGTGACTGTGAAAATATATATGAATCCACATTAAATCTATTATAAGAACACTTGATGCCATCTACTTGGGATGTGTAGGTAGATTCATTTTACTTTAAGCAGCAACTACTATTATATGTTGGGTATTTATTAGGGACCTAGGAGTTATGTTAAACACTTTACATGTAAAATTTGTTAAGTCTAATTACATGTCTGTGGCATGCCTACTATTGATCTCATCATGTTGTAGAAGAGGAATCTGACTTAAAAAGATGAAATATATTTAAAAATATTTTTTTTATTGATTTCAGAGAGGAAGGGAGATGGGGCGAGAGATAGAGAAACATCAATGATGAGGGCGAATCATTGATCGACTGCCTCTTGCACGCCCCCTACTGGGGATCAAACCTGAAAACCAGGCATGTGCCCTGACTGGGAATTGAACTGTGACCTCCTTGTTCATAGGTTGACAACCACTGAGTCACACTGGCTGGGCAAAGATGAAATACTTTGTTTAAGGCCAGAGTAGGAGTAAGTAGTAGAGCCCATATTCAAACCCAGGTAGCCTGGTTCCAGAGGATGAGCTAGAAATGATCCAAGATTCAGGATGTAGGAGTTCCAGAGTGTCTAGGACAGAAATCATTCCTTGTTCTTATTCCGGGACTCACAATAATGACCACATAAAGGAAGGCAGGTTAAAGCATGGCTAGTGTGGATGGAAGACAAGACAAGAATTTCTAAATGTCTTGTACAGCACACTTTAGAAGGTATAATCCTCCTCGTATAATGTCTAGCAGGGAGTAAGCCGATTGACCTTCTGGTTTTATCTGTTCTTACCCTTAATTAGCAAATATTTGTCTTCTGTGAGCAGAAACTGAAGAGTCACTGGGGTTTAAACAAGTCATAATCCGCATGAAAAGAAAACAGTAATTTCTTTTTCGGGGGGAAGCCCTGGGATTTCATTATTTGATTGGGTTCTTAAGGTCCCGACCTACTCAGTGAATATCCACTGAATCCACAGTGTATCTTGGCTAAAGCCAAAGGCCAAACTCCCTTTCTTTCATGAGTAAAGAGCTACTTGAGGTCGAGTCAATAGGAACTCTGTGGGTGTGATGGGACTGCTGAGCAGGGCCGCAGACAGTCCCCGACACCACTGAACCCTTCATACTCAGCCTTCCGTTTGCTTTCTACCCTTGACTGACCTTTGAAAAGTTAGTCAATGTCCCACTCATGGACAGATATATTTAAACATTCTCAATCAGCACTTTTAATAGCTCTTCAGTAGAGGTTGGTTCCGTCTCCCTTAGAACAAGCCAGCATTAATCTCTTGATGTTTAATGATACTGAATAATTCTCCAGTAATATTTCAATATTCATCAGTAATGAATTTTTATAAGGGCTGATCTTTGAATCTCCCCTCTGCCATCCAGGATAAGCTCAAGTCAACCTGGTGTGTCTGTATATGAAGGAGGATACTTGGCATTTGAGGACTTCTGAGGTCAAACAGAGAAAGTTACCAACTGCGTTGATCTATGGATGTCCTGCCAATAGTTGACAGGGCAAGTTAAGCTCACTCCTTGTCCTAAGGGCAAAAACCCCCAGAAATGCTAGCAGACTAGCTAACAAAAGGCAGCCCCACATTGCCATTAAGTGCTCATTTGTCAGTATTTCCTGGGAGTCGTGTGTTCCCCTTGCTCCCAGTGTGTCAGTGGCTCTACATTAAGTGGCAGAATTAACACCAAGAGTCTGGGCTTCTTAAGTTTAAGCCAAGGTTGGGCTTCTGTGAATGCCAATGCTACTTTTGATCTTTTCCCAGCCTGGCGTATCAGAGTTCACCAGAGAATGAAATTGGTTAGACCGGCAAGCCTATCTTCTTATAACTGGATTCTTCACTCGTAATGCTAATAGCTTAAGCAGCATTCATGGAACTCACGACAATCACAGACATGGTCATGTTGGAATTTTAAAAACTGTGTGTGTGGTTGGGGAGTATAGTTATAAAATAATAAGAAAAATAAAATAAAAAAGATCCCTTGACATCAGAAAAACTCAGGGTGGAATTGCATCACTGCCATTTACTTGCTGGGCAATTTAGATAAGTCACTTGTCTGTGTTAAATAATTCTGTTTGCCTACCGGATATCCAGCTCCATTTCTTCATTCTTTTATTACTTAAGTCCTCTATTTCTTCATTACTAAATACATATCACTTACTGTGTGTCAGATCTTATTGTAAGCACTTTCCAAGTGTTAACCCATTACTAGTCCTGATTGTATTCAGTGCTATACTTGAGTTTAGGGCACTCAATTTAAAACACTCACTGGCTTCCTTACAGATATAGATGGTTATTTGATGTAGTTCTCAATAAGAAGATTACACTTTGGTAAAGCTTCCAGAAAAATCTTTTTTTTTTTTTTAATTTGAAGGGCTAGATTTGGCTGCGATGGTCCTTTCCTGTTCACCCTTTGATCTTCCATATTTCTTTATCTTCCTACCTGGGATGTATTTACAATGCCCGGAGGTCCAGCAGCCATGCTGACGTTATAAGGATAAAAGCCACATGCTGGGTATGGTGTACCACGGAGGCAGGAGGAGCCTAAGTCCCCCATGGCAAGGCTGACTAGCCTCTGCTGCCACCGAAGACTTCTATTACCTGAGAAACAGTGCCTTACTTATCCAAGCCACTGTTAGTCAGCTTTTCTATAGTGTGTGCCTGAGCAATTCTAATGGTTAAACTCTTTTGGGCTTCAGTTTATGCATCTGTAGAATGAGAACTGTATTTTCTGAACAAGAGGATTGTTAAGATGAAAGCATAGAGCATCTAACACACAAACCACATATGACATACTATTTTCAATAAACTCTAGTTGTTCTTGCTTTATGGACATAAACTTTTCTCTTTTTCAGTGCACATGGGGATAGGCATGAGGGCAGGACATTATATAATCTTGATTGCCACTAATCTTTTATACTCATTGGGTTAGCTTTAAAAAAAATTTTTTTAAATTGATTTCAGAGAGGAAGGGAGAGGGAGAGGGAGAGGGAGAGAGAGAGAGAGAGAGAGAGAGAGAGAGAGAGAGAGAGAGAGAGAGAGATATGCTTTGCACCATGGGAAGATGGATTGCATTTGTAAAAAAGAAAATAAAAAGCTTTGAAAAACAGAACATTCTATTAGACGCAGAATCCTAATAAACACTGCCTTCTGGAGAGATTTGAGGTTTAGAAAACAAAATGGAAATGACAGGCAGAAAAAAATATGAGAAATCGGAACCTCTCTCCTTCCACATCACCCTCATTGGCTTAAATAAAATGGAGATATGCTCTGTCTGAAATAACTGTTGACACTGGAACCCTTGCCAGTGAGTAATCTAAACATCTATCGGAGAACAACACTCATCTTTAAGCGATTTTCTCATCTGCAGTGGTGAGCAGGGCATGGAGTGAATGGCAGAAAAAAAAGTGGTTGGAATCACATCAAATGATGAAATTTCCAGAAGCTTAAACGCTTACAGATTTCTGGTCACTTATTGAAATTCTGAGAGGCAGCAGATATCATCTGCGCTACCTTAAGAGGCAGTGGCCTCACGCAGTTCCCAAAATACCCAGGGACGGAGAGAAATATTTAGAACTGTCTCCAGATGGGAGAGAGCTGCTTCTGTGGAAAGTGGCTTCTTTTGCTCAGAGGGATTATAGAGCGCGTGTTTGTCATAGCAGTTTAGACTTTTGCTTTTGATTTCCTTAGCAGACGGGGTCTGTCCAGTGTGAGCCTTCTCCAGGGCTGAGCCTGTGACAGCCTCTGTGAGCTCGGGAACCCTCCCTCACTGGGAAGACGCGACTGGTCTGGAGTTGGACTCCCCAGTCCAACTGGATCATTCTCATTCTTCGACAGTTTTACTGTGAAAAATGAAGATGGGACCGTGGGTGCTGAGCCAGGGCGATGGCAGATTTCTAGATGGAAGGTCTGTGGACCTTTAAATAAGAGGTCCTTGGAGTGTGTAATCTTCTCTGAGACTTGTAATAGGAGGCCTGTGCTGAACATGCCCATGGTTTCCACCGTCTACCCGTGTGCCACACAGAGCTACTTCTCCACGCAGGTTTAGGGAACAACTCTTCCACGGTTTCTTTCTTCTTGAGGGAAACTTCATAAAGAAGGAGGCTACTGAGATGAACAGCAGCTCTTGTCACTACAGTTCACCTTGGGGTTGCCACCATCCATCCATCCTCCACGATCCATTCTAAATTCTCCGTATCCTCACCTTGGAGCTTAGGGCGGCTTATCTGGTAGTATGACCAAACCTTCATACCTGAATGATCTGGACACTTCACAGTTATGCCCTTCTTAGCTGAGGGTTGTTACATGTGTGTGCTCACAGTTATTTTGGTGCCTGACAGAACCAGGGGACACTCAGTGGATTACCTAGGTCAGTGGTCGGCAAACTGCGGCTCGCGAGCCACATGCGGCTCTTTGGCCCCTTGAGTGTGGCTCTTACACAAAATACCACGTGCAGGTGTGCACGTACAGTGCGATTGAAACTTCGTGGCCCATGTGCAGAAGTCAGTATTCTCGCTACTGCGGAGACAGTATCATACAATGATCTCTAATATAATAGATATCTTGCATCCTGAAGGATGACACTCAATTCTTTCTGAGTGTTTCCTCCAAGCTGGCACTGTACTTGTGCCTGTAGTGCTGTTCTAGTGTCCTGTGAAGCTATCTGGCTGCTTTTGGATGGTATAATATGTGATACGACTAGTAAACTCCATAGTCGTGGGCCTACTCCTACACCTCTTTTGCTTTAAAGTGGGTCCCCTGATTAGCTGCTATGCCATGTGGAATTTCATGATGTGGGCCAGGAATTCCATAAGTCCCCAGAGAGTGGTTCTGGAATAGATTCCATGCATGAAAGGCAAATTCATACCTGAAACAGTTATCTATTCCAGTAGGTCTGTGAGGCACATCCTTATGGTTGGCACCATTTCTTAACCTGGACTTTGAAGCTCCCAATAATTTAGTCCCAACCTTATTTTTTTTTTAATGGTTTCCTTCTTTTTAAAAAATATATATTTTTTATTGATTTTCAGAGAGGAAGGAAGAGGGAGCGAGAGATAGAAACATCAATGATGAGAGAGAATCATCAATTGGCTGCCTCCTACACACCCCCTACTGGGGATGGAGCTCAAAACCCGGGCATGTGCCCGGACCAGGAATGGAACCATGACCTCCTGGTTCATAGGTTGACACTCAACCACTGAGCCACACCAGTAAGGCCCAACCTTATTTTTCGTAGCCAGTTTTTTCCTATTCACAGTATTTTGTGAAGCGTGTATTTTGGATAGTCCGTGGGCTTTGCTGCTTTGTGCCTCAACAGCAGTTTGATAAGAGAAAGGGAAGAACTCTAACTCACATTTACATAGGCCTCATGAGTTAGGATTCAGCCTTATTCTCCTTTTAGTTTATTTTCTTGCTTATGTGTATGTTTCTTTTACAGATAAAGAAACGGAACTTAAAAAGAAATTCTGTTACAGACTTGCATGTCAGGAAACTCTGTAGAGTTATTCAGGATGAGACAAGTAGCAAACGCACTCCAGTAACTTCATAATAAAGCCAATGTAATCTTGGCTTTTAATTTTATAATGTTACTAGATGCCCGATGCACGAAATTTGTGCAAGAGTAGGCCTTCCTTCCCTTGGCTGCCGGCACCGGCTTCCCTCTGGAGCCCGGGATCCGGGCTTCCCTCGCAGCCCTGGCTTCATCCGGAAGGACGGAAGGACGTCTGGGAGGACATCTGGTCTAATTAGCATATTAGGCTTTTATTATTATAGATTCCCAAAGGAAGCTTGAAGATTTCTCTTTTTATTTCTCCTAGAGAAAACATATTTTCCTAAATCAGAACTGGGAAGGTTTGGGGAATGCTGTATGTAGAGTTTTGGAAAACAGGTCAACCAAGGTGAGGCTACAAAATCCCTCTGAGTCCTAGGAAATGTGAACCTAGGCCTGTGTGGAAATAAGTGCACATTTTCTCCAGAGTTCAAAGGATTTACCATCTGGTCCAATCTGCTGAATTAAATTAGAAGAAGATCCCCTCTTCTGCCACCCCCTTTTCTCCTCAACAATTTCGCTCTATGAAATCAAGCTCAGAGTTTTGTTTTGATTTAACTCTAATTGGAGCCATGCTTTTACTGAATCTAATTTCAGTTGAAACTAATTACAGGGGAAAAGGTCATAGCTGTATTGAGAGTATTGCTCTGCTCAAAATATATTGGCACCAGATTATATTCACTCTACTGGTGTGGAGATTCAGATGAAGACACGAGTAAACTACCAAAACATTCTGCACCTTTCTTTTGTTTAAATCAGCAGGGAAAATCCACACATAGTTATTGACAAGAAAACCTTTCTTGGGTATGAATAAATACAAGCTTTTCAGTTGATTTGTGTCTATTTCCTGAGAACAATCTGGGAATTGGCAAGTAAGAGATGTATTTTGTGCCTGTTGAGCTTTGAAATGATGATACAATTGTGTTTCAATTGGTGCACCGTACTCACCTATATAAAATGCTCTTTTATAATAACCTGGCAGTCTGTAGGGGGAAAAGAAAAAGACAAATACCATTCACTTGGCAAGGGGTGAAAAGACATTTAAGTGCATGTTTGAGATAAACATTTGTTCAAACTGAGAGTGAGGCTTTGACTTTTAAATAGTTACATGATAGCTGGCCTAATGCTGTTACCTTTGAGTCCAAGGCAGATTCCTTTTCCTGACCAGACTCACCATGGATTCTTATTAATGTGCATCTATTAGAGCATTCTCTATCTGTTAACCAACGGCTATGGCTCATCTCTGGTATTTAACACAAGTCAGTGTCAGTTAGTAATATAATATTGGTGTCAGGGTAAGAGTGCTACAGAAGTTTGCTTTCATCTATTATCTAGCTCTGAAAATCATATAAATAATGTTCTTATGAACATTTGGAGTCTAATACTCTGCCTCGATGTTTCTGTTGTGATGGGGGAAGTGACCCAGAATGAGGCAACACAGATCAGATTAAGCACAAGGTTTCCTACCTTCCTTCACCTCTGAACCTCGGTGCGAATTTCCCATCGTGCTTTTTAAATTTTTTTTTATCTTCACCCAAGGATATTTTTTTCCAGTGACTTCTAGAGATAGTGGAAGGGAAGGATGAGGGAGAGAGAGAAACATTGACGTGAGAGAGACATGTCCATTGGTTGCCTCCATACGCGCCCCTACTGCCCTTGACTGGGAATTGAATGCGACCCTTTGGTTCACAGACCGACGCTCTAACCACTTACCAACCCAGCCAGGTCCTACCCTGCGTTCTTTTGTCTATAGTGGTAGCAGCAGGGTGTTGAGAGCACTATTTACTTATCGAAAACGAATAAGAGGTTGGTACCCTTGATGCTCAAGTACCAAATGCAAATAAAGAAAAATATCAGTGGCTTCCAGTAACCTACCAGAGTTGGGGCCTGGAATGCAAAAAATGTAACATGTAGTTTTAAGGAAGTATATTAATACTGGAGTCTGCATTGCAGGCCCTGGAGTATTCATTAAGAAATAATTATTTTGGTCCAGATATAAGTGGTAAGATAGTTTTCTTTAAACTAAGATTTTACTGTTTTGGAAATATACCTGCAACCCATGTGTTGGATCTATTCAGATTTTCAAGTGCCCAGATAGTGAAGGCTGAAATAGATGCTGTGGTAGAGAGAACAGAAGAGCCATCACAGTCAAATATTATTATGCATCCTTATGGAATTATTAGCTAAAGGTCCCCTTGCCCTTGTATCTTTAATTATGTATTTATTTGTTTCAAGCTAGCTGCCCACTGTTCAATGCTGCAGGTATAAAAGAAAAAGAGCCAGGCCGGTGTGGCTCAGTGATTGAGCATCAACCCATGAACTAGGAAGTCACAGTTTGATTCCAGGTCAGGTCACATGCCTGGGTTGCAGGCTCGATCCCCAGTGGGTGTATGTGTAGGAGGCAGCCAATCAGTGATTCTCTCTCATCATTGATGTTTCTCCCCCTCTCCCTTCCTCTCTAAAATCAATAAAAATATGTTAAAAAAAGAGAAAAAGTTACACATGTGTGATTAATGGACCTAGAGTTGCCCGGCCAGGCTCACTATTGGAACATAAACAATCAGGTAGTTAGTGGAACAGCCCAGTGGTCTTTGGGGGACCTGATGTTGCCTTGGTCTGGTACAGAGAATTTTTAGCTCCAAGGAATCAGGTATGGCCCCCAACGTGCAATCAAGCCCCATTGTAATTCAGCGATTTTCAGATTATCCTGCGAGGTCTCTCCCTGAGTCTTCTGGTCCATATAAAACTGTGAGTTATAGTTGTATGTATCATTTCAAATGAGCGAATTGCTATCTCCTGGTAAAATGAAGCCATTAATTAGGGTAATTAAACATAGTTCCACCGGAGAGTGGAAACTTTTATAAAAGAGTCATTCTCCACCAGGGTCCTATAACCCCATCTCCGCCCACTCAACTTACTGACATTTTATAATGCTATCGTGGGTAAAGAATAATCATAATACTTAGCATTTATATAGCTCTTCACAAACATTAGCTAATTAATCCTCATGCCACCTCTGAAAGGCAAGCGCGGTGTCTATTGTTATCCTCACTTTGCAAAGCCTGGAACTGGAGAAATGTTAAGAGATTTTCAGAAAGGTTAAGAGACTTGCCAAAGGTCACACCACGAGACAGCGATAGAAGCTGAATTCCAGCTGAGACATCATGCCATGCAGACAGGTGGCCTCTTGGAAGTCTGAAGGCTCATTAGAAATATGAGACCAGCACGGACTACATGAAACACGAGCCCTGCTGCAGAGAAAATACACAGTTCAGTCACCGGAAACAGGAGACATGTATGCATCCATACATGATCACAGGAAAGAAGTAATGGATTGCGAGTTCTTAGTCTACCCTTAGTGGGGGAGTATGTGTCCGGAAAAGCAGCTTTTTTCCTCTTTTCTGCTCTCTTTTAAAAATATTTTTATTGATTTCAGAGAGGAAGGGAGAGAGAGAGAGAGAGAGAGAGAGAGAGAGAGAGAGAGAGAGAGAGATGATGGGAGAGAATCATTGATTGGCTGCCTCGATCCACTTACAGGGGATTGAGCCCACAACCGGGGCATATGCTCTTGACCAGAATTGAACCTGAGATCCTTCAGTCCACAGGCTGATGCTCTATCCATTGAGCAAAACTGGCTAGGGCTTTTATGCTCTTTTGAAAGCACAGAATAAAATGTGCAAAGCTCTTAAAAACTGCCAAGAAGTCGAGTATAATTTCAAAATTACACTGCTCTTCTCTGGCTAGTGTGAGACTGCTAGAATCCCCCACTGAGGTATAATGCAAGGGTAGCAAGTTTCATACTTGTAGGCCCAAGAAAACTCAAGAGGAAGGATAATCACCTGGCTTATACATGCTACTTATAACAACACATACACACACACACACACACACACACACACACACACACCAAAAAAATCCAAAACAATGAAACAAAAAAAAAAATCCCCTAAAGTTTACCTATTCAACTGTAGGAAATTATTTGATTTACATAAGAAATATGCTTTCTAATGGTCACCAATTTATATGAATGAGTAACATGATAAATACATCCTAAATGATAAAACTGCCTTTCAAAGGTAAAAAGGTTGAAATCAAGAAGGGAGCTCATAGGAGGAATGAGAAAATGTTAAATTAACAAAAAGTCAGAGTGACCTTAATATAAAAGCATCTATGGGTCTTCAGAGTATTTGAGATGTCCTCCAAGTCAACTATTAAAAAGTCAGACTTTATTTTCTAAAAAATAATTTTTGTATAGCTCTTTACTGTTACTAATGGACAATCCTAGAGTAAAAATGTTCACGTTGATGTTGTGAAAAGGAAAACTCACCTCTCTTCAGAATATGAATTCCTGGAGCATAGATAGAAGAAAAATCTTCAGGTTGGGAAGAGGAGATGGAGAGGGTAGCTCTAACTCTCTCCTGAGATGTAAGGTGTCACCACTCTAGTTGCTGGGAAACACTGCCTCAACCCAGGCCCAGCCCCATATAACAGTGCTGGTGTGACAAAGCCCCTCGGCTCCTGGAACAAAAATGAGATAATCTGACACTTTCTAAAAAAGACTTTATAGCATAAAGAGAAAGGGAAAGCAGAGACAAATTAAACCATAAAACTATAGGAAGCCAGAACATCCACCCATCACTCAAATCCAATATTAAGAAGTCGTGGCTTCAAACAGTTGGCCCACCTTTGTGGCATTTTACCTGCATTGCAAGTAGGTAGAGCTACTCTATAAAGCGAACTTCATTGGTTAATAATTCACATGATCATTTATTCATCAATACATAGATGTTTATTCTTAGCAGTATCTAATATATAACTCAAGTATTCCAATGTTTATTGCAATTTATTGGTCACTCCTATATATGGCATATCTAGAATGATAATTGTTTACTGAAATTTTCATTAAAGTCTCACTCTTTGTTTGTTTGTCAGAGCTTGATAGGACCTCTTAGAAAAAGGACTCTATTTGGCAACTTCTGCCATGGGTGGTAGGTGTATTAGAAGCCAGCTACATACCATGGTCTAAATGCCCAACCTGACTTTTAGTCTGAGAATGTACTACGTGAGAACAAGCACACTGGCCATCAAAAGAGGAGAAACACACTGGGAATCTAAACTTTGAAGGCAATTTCGAATTGTCTGTAACCAAACCTTTAAATTATTTTTTTTCTATATTCAAACATGGGCTGCCACTTAGAATGACTTTAAGAAGACCATTGTGATTTTGTGTGGATTGTCATAAATCAAAACAATTCCTTGGGCATCAACACATAAGTCTTGATTATTTTGTATGAAGTCACTCAGAGTTGGAGGGTAAAGATGGAACTTCATAATCAAATAGTAGAAGATTGCTTCCTTTACCCACACGTTTTCGTATTAACCAACATCCAACTTCCTGGCATATTGGTGCTGTAGCCTAATAGGGTAGAC
Source organism: Myotis daubentonii (assembly GCF_963259705.1). Lineage (NCBI taxonomy): Eukaryota > Metazoa > Chordata > Mammalia > Chiroptera > Vespertilionidae > Myotis > Myotis daubentonii. The sequence goes on along the minus strand of NC_081854.1, from coordinate 51,779,452 downwards.
ATGTATTTGATTCATTAGTATTCATTAGTATTCTTGGACTGACGGCAACAGGGTACTCACTTTCAATTCTGAAAAAGCCCTCTCTCTAAGGTGACTTACACATTCATTATATTCCGAAGCCTTGACTATGTAAATTAGTAATCAAATATTCTAAATGGGTGATGGAAAATAATTTTATCTGCAGCTAGCATCCTAAATCATAGTCATAAAGTTTAAAAACTCTGATTGGGGAGTTTTGTTAAAATGTCTTCCTAAATGTTATTTTGGTACATTTTCCAAGGTATTAAATCTTCTATGAGCATATGAAAAAAAATCTATATATGTACATGTAAAATTTATTTAGAAGGCAAATCAAATTGGCTGTGAAGTTTTTTTACTATGTTTAATTTAGTCAACTTCCTCCTCGTGAGATGAACTAGCAGAATGAGCAAACTTGAACTTACTGGTTCCTTGGTCATGTGATTGCTGTGTTAATCATTTTAATAGGCTGTTTGTCTTCTCTGGGCATTTTGTAAATGTTTGAGATAATCCACCAACAAATTAATTTCTAATAATTCTCTATTTGCACAATACTTCAAATGGTATCCATCATTCTCAGGCATTTAATTACAGTTCTATAAAAGTATGAATAGACGATGTAAATGCTTCTTTGATGTTAAGGAATTTGAGAGAAAATAAGTAATTTAACTACTTTACCTGGTACCTCATTCTCACCACTGATTTACAAAATTCACTATGGATGAGGTTAATAGATGTTTCTAGTCAAGTGAGAGCTTTAGCTACAGAATTAGCAAAGGGTCTTATTATAAATCACTGTCACCACCAATGTGCTTCCAGGTGGGCCCCAGAGAGCAACCTCCAAAAGGCATTGATAGCCCACTGTGGCTCAGTGGTTGAGTGTTGACCTATGGAGGTCACAGTTTGATTCCTGGTCAGGGCACATGCCTGGGTTCAGGCTCAATTCCCCATAGGGGGCATGCAGCAGGCAGCCGATCAATAATTCTCTCTCATCATTGATGTTTCTATCTCTCTCCCTCTTCCTTCCTTTCTGAAATCAATAAAAAATTCTATAATAATAAAAGCATAATATGCTAATTAGACTGGATGTCCTTCCGGATGAAGCCAGGGCTGGGAGAGAAGCCTGGGTCCCGGGTGCCAGAGAGAAGCTGGTGCTGGCAGCCAGGGGGAGGAAGGCCTATTCTTGCACAAATTTCATGCATTGAGCCTCTAGTCTAGTATATATATATAAAAGGTATTGATAGCTATTTTTTATTTTATTTTTAGTAACTTTTTCTTTTCTACTATGTTTTGAGCATGGTGCTAGATGTCTGGCATCCAGTATCTTAGTCAGCCCTAAAATGAACTATGAAAACTTGATATCATTATCTTTAGGACTGCACAGTAATTAAGAGTATGGACACAAGACTGGCTGCCAGAGTTCATATTTCAGTTTCACCACTTACTTGCTGAGTAACAATGAGCAAGTCACTTAACCTCACCTAATCCATTGCTTCACGTGTAAAACAGGGAAATAGGAGCAACATGACCTAGTCAGTATGAGAGTGAAAGAAAGCTACTTACTATGCGACCTTAGCGTCTTTTCTGGTGCCTTGTAACACTAAATCAAAGTTAGATGTACTTTCTGCTATCTTACCAACGAGGAAATGGAGGGTGTGGAAACACGTACATGACTAACATGTTAGAGATTAGATTCAAATGGAAGCCCCGCTGCTCCCAAAGCACCCTTCTACCCCCCAGTCATGCCACTATTGCTGCATGCTCTGATCAGGGCAAAGGTATTTTGTTAATATATAGTGTTATCCTGCATCCTCGTTTATGTCTGTGGTCTCTGTGCAATTATTAATAGTGTCCCCTTTAGCTCTCAAGATTATCCATTTTAGACGATAAATTTTATGCTCTCCCTACTAATAACCTATATTTTTATTTATGTTTTGGTGACAAATTATTATTTTTAGTTCTAAGTCTTCCCGTGGCCAAACTAGTGTGTGTGTGTGTGTGTGTGTGTGCGCGCACACACACACACACACTTCAGTTGATGATGGATTTTATAAGGAAGTTGCAGATACTATGTGATAAAATAATTTGATGCATTTTGCATCCAAGTCATTAATCACAATTTAGCAACTTGATAGCTTATGGAAAGTGAACGCACACCGGTTTAAAAATCTTTTCTTATTCCAACACAATTGCAAATCTGTTCCTGATGTTGGGAGCTCCACACCATTTCCACGTGAATGGATTCACGCTAGCGTTGACTACGGTTGAAATCAATTTGGGCTATTAATAAAAGGCTGTTGGTTTCTAAACCAGAAAAACATGACTAATAGATGTTTGTAGCCTACGAATGGCTTCTAGGTGTGATTCTATTGGAATTTCTAACAGAGAGAGAGGAAGATAAAGGCGAGGCGGTATTTCTAATATAAGCTTCTCCCCTTCTTCCCAGGGGAATTTAGCTCATTCTTAACTTTTATTGTTTTCTTAGTAGTCCTATGAATCAACATATATTAGTCCTTTGTAAACATCCTTCTTGTGAGAAAAAGGTGTCTCCCTTGTTGATTTCACCTTTAAACACAGCGCATTTGTTTCTACATAAGTGAACTGTCTGCATATGTCAGCACTGAAATATTTGCGTCAGTGAGAGCCAAGAATTTCCTGCTGTTCCTTATATACGAAGTCTTTGGGGAGACCCCAATTCAACAACTTTATTTTTATTCCTTTGAGACTTGGTAATGTTCACGCCTTTTATATTTCCCCGTATTCAGCATTTTATTTACAATGTATATTTCAGTTCTAGACAGTTAAAATGTTTCCTTTTGTACTGCGTTTGTGAACACATGTTTTCCTATTGTCATCGGAGGCCAAACCATAGCAACGTGTTTAGCCTTCTGCTCGCCCAATCATATTCCGCCTAAAAAATAGACTTTCATCGGGAGAAATTCCCCGTGGAGTAGGAAACACAGCGATTTCATCCTACCTGGCGCCCCGCAGAGAGACACTGTTTTCCTTCTGGGAAAGGACACTCACGTTTTGAGAATCTCGGTGCCACACCGTTGGGGAAAGAGCTGAAAAGAAAATAGACCATCTTGCTCAATTCTAGTGTGCAGAATAGGAAGAAACTCTTTGTTCAGATTGCATGTCCTCCTCCTTCTTGCTCAATCTTTGGTCTTTGAAAATGCTACCCTTAACTAAATAGGTAAGCTGCAAAAAAAAGAGCGCTTAAAAGTATACCAGGGATAGAGAGCGGAGCGGGGTGATTGATCTTTGAGTAGGTATCCAACGGTGCAATGAAATGCTCAAGCAGGTTCCTTTTTATTTCAGAATGGGTTTGATTCAGAGGGATTGTATAGCTGCTAAATCATGCAGTTGGCAGAGATCGTGCGTGCTTCCCACAGTTACTTTGAAAGATGTCAAATTTGGCAAAGGCAGTAAAAATACTGGGATTTACTGAGTTGGCTCCCCCCCCCCCCCCCCTCCTAGAGAATGCTCCAAAATGCAGCGTGCTCAGAAGGGGCACAGCACAACATTAGGGTGCGGAATCACAGATTTCACAGGGAGTGCGGCTTTCTCAGCCCTGGGCGTGGCGGCTGCTTCCTTGGCAAAAGGCGGGCAGCCTCTGTGCTGCTGTAAGGAAGGTCTCCTCTTTACCACCATGGGCGTGGCTTCGGTGTCCTTGCCATTGGCCTCCGAGAGCTGCTCATTTCCAGCAGAACAGACAGCCTGCCCTTGCTCATCCAGAGAGAAGGCGGTCTGAGGCAGGCAGGTAGGCGTGTCTACACAAGATGGCCGCCTTTGTGTTGGCCCAGTCCACTCCTCATGAGCGTGGCTCTGGATTTAGAATGCCTTGGTTTGGACATCAGTGCCACCCGTGACAAGCATAACTTTCCCAAGCCCCGGCTTTCCTATGGCAATGGACGTAACAGATGATGTCATTAGGCTGCTAGACGATTAAGTGAGATGCAAAATACTTAGGATGGACACATAATAGATATAAAAAAATGCCATTATAACTATTATTATTATCTGCAATAAATGGGATTTATTATTTTTATTACCGACTTAGAATAGATTATTACTCATAAAGTTCACATTTGTTTTCACAATACAAATTGTGTAATCGTTACTGGTATATAAATAATATAATAGCTCACTAGATCTTGTATGGAGAAAGTGGTACAGCTCTCTGTGGGTCCCTAGGTGCTGTTCTGCTATCGATGAGTTCAGATTGATATTTCTCTCTGTGTGTAGTATATTTTTTAAAAAATCAGCTTTTTAAAGCTAATATGGTCTTTAGAGCCAAGCTCATGGCTCCGTTGATACCGAAAACATGTATTAATATATAAGAACATATACAAGATAACTGAAGGATGCACCCAACTGGTCTAGGTAACTGCTAAGAAAGCTTACCTATTGCAGACTGTGTATAAATCCATTCCTAAAATCCATTGATATCTGAAGCTCAAACAATCCCTGATTATAGGGTGGGAAATCACAGTAGTGCTGTACTTCTAAGCACTTCCATGGCTGATATCAAGAGCTCTATAAATATGACTTTTAAATGTGCTCAGACATGTGCTAGTCACTGCAACAAGGTTTTGAAATTTGGCCCTTACAACAATCCTAGCATTCCCATTTGCAGATGAAGACACATTCTTATTTAAGAGGAAAAAGTTTTTTAAATTCACATGACCTTTAACACTTTGAGATTCAGTCATTCAGTTACTTATTGTCATTCTGGTAAGAACAGTCTATTTTATCAATTGCTGTAACCCTCACAGCTGGCACAGTGCCTGACACACAGTACACACTCAATAGATATTTTAATAAGTGTGTGCATAAGTGTTAATATAGAGATTCTGGAGAACTACAATGTCTTCATTGTCTAGATCTCCTTTAAAACCTACCCCTATCTATAATGAAGTATACAAGCCCCTGGTTCCTTGAAAGCATGTCGAGGGTGATTAAGGTAGAAACCAAGACTGATAAAGCTTCAGGGATTATCCAAAACTGTGACTAATCCTTTATTGTCGGGCTAAAGGGATTCAGGCAGAAATCAATCCATCAAACAAGTAAGAAGATGGAAGCATTTAACTAAATCTCCCAACTCTGCCAACTGAAATAAATATAAACAAGCAAGCCCAATCTTGTAGAGTGGTGATAGATAACTTGGGGCTGCTATTGCAGGCCATGTTCCCATTCTCTTTTCCCCATAGAAGCCACACCTGCCAGGCAGCATCCATAATCTTGTGAGCCAATTCCTTAAAATAATTCCTTTATATATATACGTCCTATTCATTCTGTGTTTTTTTTTTCTTCTGGAGAATCCTGACAAATACAAAGATATGGGGGTGAAGGATCCAAAAGGCTCTGAGAAGGTCAGAGATAATTGCAGTCATCATGGCAGTTAGTGTATCACAGTGGGTGAGCCACTGGCTGAGATGGTTGTACTCTGAAGTCCACTGGGATAGTGGTCATATCTGGGAATCCATCGAAATGAAGTGACATTTACCTCAGTGGTTTGGAAGTGTGCAAAGAAAGGTTCTGTTTAGTGAAGGAGCAGAGACAGTCAGCAGGAAGTCAGCAGATAAAGTTGAGTTGGAGCCAGAGATGCCCTGTGCAACTCTTCCGGGAAAAGGTGAAATGGGAATCTATAGTAGCACAGCTAAGGCTATCTCACATGCTGTATGCACATTGCCTTCTTTAATATCTACAAGCAAGCCTTAAAGGCAGATGAGACTATTCCTATATGACACACGAGAAAACCAAGACTCAGAAGAGTGAAATTACTTGCCAAATTCACATGGCTGGTAGGTGCTGGCGACAGGACTCACACCCACGCATGCTGCTCCCAGCATTTGTCTCGCCTGCTGTGGTCTTTCCTTTCTCTTGTTGGCTCTGACAGACACTCAAAGGTAGGGGTTTTCAGAACTTCAGTACTTAGATGTTCATATGGAACCATCGGGTCTAAACAAAACTATGTCCTGCATTTCTAGTGCCGTCATTACTGAAATCATTAGTATTATCCTGTGAACAGAATAGCTAGAGTGATTTTTTTTACCATCGAAGTCTCTGACTGCATGAAATTTCATGTACTATATTTCAGAACAAGTGTGTCCAGTCCCTTCCACTAGAAGATCTGGACTTTACATTGGACTTGGGGGTCATTGCTAAATGGTGGGAAGGAAGGACTCATGAAGGGATGACTGGTGCTATGCCTCTCCAGGTATTAAGTGTACTTGAGTATAAGAAAATGTCTTCTTTTCAGAGGCTGGGCATTCATACGAATCCCCTCTCCCGATCTGCTCTAATTAGATATTCCGCTCTATTTCTTCATTGTGAAGAAGTTCTGGAAAAATATGGACTCTGACATTTATTTCAATAGGAAAATCTGTCTCTCTCTAAATTTCTAGTATCTTTTTCTGTATCCTTTGTGGCTTGCACCTTTGTCACCAGTGTGATTAGCAAGAAGCACAGGAACATTTGCTTCCACTAGGTTATTTGTCTCGGGTAGAAACGTAGAATAATATAGGTAGAAAAGTAGCTTTAGACGTGTGTTTTGGAAGTAATACTCAGCACAGCAATAACAACCTGGATGGAGAAGTCCCAAGAACTAGGCATGGTCCTGGCAGAATTGTGTGTATTGTCACAGCCAGTTCTCATAGCAGTGTGTTTCCTCATTAACTTATTCATACACTGAGATGAGGAGACGCGAAGATGTGACCAAGGTCACGCGCGAGGATGGGGTCCAGCCAGGATTCCAACTCAAGCTTGCCCGTTCCCTCAGCTCGTGTCATTTCTCTCTCTCTGGGTATACATCTAACTTCCGAAAGCCCTGCAAAGACTTGTGCTGCCCAGTGAGCCATGAGACAACGGGGGAAGCCCCATGCTATCTCTTAGAATAACAAATCCTTAAGTTACATGCAGCGAGAGAATGTGGGTATCTGGAATTCCAGCTGGGAGTGTGGCCAACCAGATGAGCTGACGCCTCAGGGAGGCTGCATGAGAATTTGGACGTTTTCTCATACTTTAACAAGAAGCAGCAAATTTTTGCGTGAAAAGAGATGCCATTTGACACATGCACGAAGTCTGTCGGGCCAAACGTTCTTCCCTGGGATCTGTAGGCATCTGTTCCCGGCATCCCTTGGAGGTCAAAGACCACTTTCCCTTCTGGTCCCTAAATCCACAAGCCGCAGTGCTGCATCTTGAAGACGCCGCTTTCCAAATGGGACGCGAAGCATATTTTCTCTCTCGTTGCCTCTCCGTGCAGTCAGTTCCCTTCTGTTGCTCGCTGGAGGGGTTATCTCTTTTTAGTTACAGCACAAGGGTGATATTTTTGCAATCTTATCATGGAGCCGTGGCACATGTTTTCTCTTTTACCCAACGAGTCTGTCTAATAGAATCAGAGCGCACAGCCCTAGCCGGTTTGGCTCAGTGCATAGAGTGTCAGCCTGCAGACTGAAGGGTCCCAGGTTCGATTCCTGTCAAGGGCACATGCTGGGTTTGCGGGCTTGATCCCCAGTATGAAGCAGCTGATCAATGATTCTCTCTCATCATTGATTCTTTAAAAAGAAGAATTAGCACAAACCAGTCTTGCCATCCTGGAGCTGCTTGCCACAGCCCAGGACTGTGATGACTGGACATCCTCTCCACCTGAGGACGTGATGGTTCTGGGACTAGGATTCATTTCTGTAGGGAAAAAAGCACTGGAATCATTCCTTGATTCCTTTTCTCTCTGTCTTCCTTTTCCTCAAGATTTCTCAGTCTTGGCAGTCTAGACATTTTGGGGCTGGAAAATTCCTTATGATGGAGGGCTGCCCTGGGCCTTGTAGGATCTTTAACAGCATCACTAATTACTAGATGCTAGGAACACCCCCCAGTGTGACAACCAGAAATATCTCCAAGCATTTCATGTTTCCTAAAAGGTGAAATAGCCCCTGGTTGAAAACACTGTTCTCTCTCTCTCTCTCTCTCTCTCTCTCTCTCTCTCTCTCTCTCTCTCTCTCTCACACACACACACACACACACACACACTAGCACTTGGAAAGAACAGGTCTTTTACTAAAATTACCAGTCATTTGTGTGGTTTTGTGGATTTGACTATGGGAGAAATTGTTCTACATCTAAAAATGCTCGGCTAGCTGTTTCTTTAAAGGCAAACCTTGGGGTTGAGTAACTTCTTAGGCCTGTGCACAGGCTTGAAACCATCTGGAGTTGAACCAACCCCAAAGCCTCGCACACCTGTCCTGGAAGTTGCCGTTGAAACGCCCGGGGGATGGGATGTGGGAATCATCTCAACGCTATAAAAACAAAAGCTTAGGAAGAAATTGCTTTTAGCTCCTGAACAATTCCGGCTCCTGGATTTCAATTCAAGGCAGTCATAAGCGCTGCTTTCAATGGCTCTCCACGCTGCTGAGTGGCACAGGGTCAGTGCTGTCGCCGGGAGGTCCTGTGTGTAGTGAGAGAGCTTATAGACAGCTGTCCTGATGCCACACAAGGAGACGGCCCACTACCCGTGGGAACTGCTGTGAAGGGCAGTCCCCTTCCCCTCTCTCTCTCTCTCTCTCTCTCTCTCTCTCTCTCTCTCTCTCTCTCGCATTAAAAATTAAAAACACATGCAAATGAGCTATTTCAGTTAATTTGACTTTCCCAGAAGTTGCAGAATTTCAGTCCCATCATGCATACTCAACTACTGAACTCCAAAGAGTGATCTTCATGGTTTGGGTCTGAAAAAGTTCTGGTTCTTGGATTCAAGTGGCTTGCGTACCATGTTAGGAGACGAGAGTCTGATATGTTGCATCCCCTGAAGCTTTCCTGTATTCTAACTGAGTAGTCAGTTTCTTCCCCATCACGGGAACTCTACTGAATCACAGTTCTGTCTTACATTTTTCTCACTCGACTGTCCCATTTTTATTTTTTTACCTGTCTATGTTTTCTGTGAAGGCTAGAATGATGATGTATTCAAATTATATTCTTACTGTCTTTTTTAAAAAAATATTTTTGTTGATTTCAGAGAGAAAGGGAGAGGGAGAGAGAGATAGAAACATCAATGATGAGAGAGAATCATTGATCGGCTGCCTCCTGTGCACCCCTCACTGGGGATCGAACCTGCAACCCAGGCATGTGCCCTGATCGGGAATCAAACCAGGACCTCCTCAACCACTGAGCAATACTGGCCAGGCTATATTCTTACTGTCTTGCAAAGGTCTTGGCATGGGGTAAACAAACCTCTGCTGCATTTAATAGTAACTAAGGGTCTCTTTAAGTGTGCTTCTTTCTATATAAGCAAATTTAAAGTCTTATTAGGTGTTTTTCCCACCCTCAAAGCAATATGCTGCCAGATTGTCTTTATCCTTAGCACAAAGAGTTATCATAATTATGTGGCTATTTTTGTTTATAAAAATGTCCAATAGAGGCCACGCCTGGGTTTGTAGATCTACCTATTGTTTACATGGGGTGGGCAGGCAGGTGAAAGAGTGAAGACATAAACTTCTGTAGCTCACTGAGTAATAGCCGTAGTTAACCTTTATTGAGCACTTACTAAGTGTCAGGGACTGTGTTAATGCATTAAGTGGATTGTCTACTTCAATGGACTCTATGAATCGAATTTGAGAAAATTGAAATGTGGGGAGATTAATTTAATTTCCCAGGATTAAACAAGCAGGAAGCAGGTAGACTAAGATTCATAGCAGCTGGAGTCTGCATTCCTAACCAAGGGCTACATTCTTCATTTTCTTATTGAACTGAAGACACGTAGTCAGTCCTGGTTTTTGCACCCACTGGTTGCTAGACCAATGTAAATTTTTATTGATTTCAGGGAGAAGAAGGGAGAGAGGGATAGAAACATCAATGATGAGAGAAAATCTTTTAGTGGTTGCCTCCTGCATGCCCCCCACTGGGTATCGAGCCTGTAACCCAGGCATATGCCCTGACCAGGAATCAAACTGTGATATCCTGGTTCATAGGTCGACGCTCAACCACTGAGCCATGCCGGCCGGGCAAGATCTCCCCACTTTTGTAGTAAGTGGAAGCAGATCTGCTTTTTGTTGGGTGGGAGTGAGAAGAGATATCACCTCCTCCCTCAAGGTTGCTTTCTGTTAACATAGCCCTAAAAATGGTCCAGATAAAGCCAGCTCAAGGTCTTGCATTCTTGGCAAACCCAGCAAGAATGTGCAGGGATGCTCAAGGTCCTCTCACACCACTGACTGTGCTCGTTTGCTTTTCAAATATTGAGGTGGCTATATTAGTAGTTCAACACGTTGTAAAATAACCCTCTTACCCCTGCTTCTTCTTGCTCCCCACTCCAGTTTGTCAGCCGCAAATTGAGTTAGAGAGAAAGGGAGAGGTACCAGCTCTGCTTAGAAATGTTTCGGGAGCTTTTCAAGTCAGTTAATGCGCAGAGGTTTGGTAAGTAGTGCAGGGAGCACAGGAGGGAGACTGCAGACACACTGGGTTTAATCTGCTTGTGTTTCAGTGGCTTAGAAACAACATAGGATCCCAGATCAAACTGATGTATGTGCACACACAGTGTACCTACACTGAGAAATAAAAGTACCATTGACATCAATGGGTATTTTATTAACAAATATTTAGTGACCATCTGCTTTGGTTCAGGTACCCTGTTGGCTGCTAGGTTGCAGGAGTGAACTACATAAATTTGGTTCCTGTGTGCAGGGGGCTTGCCATCTAATGATATTTATGGAGGAAAATTCATCATTATGGGTTTTCCTTTAACTAATGTTTACGTAGCACTTGACAAGGCAGGTCCTTTCATGTCCAATCTATCATGAGATCTTAAAAATAATCTAGAGCCCTAGCTGGTTTGGCTTAGTGGATAGAATGTCGGCCTGTGGACTGAAGAGTCCTGGGTTTGATTCCAGTCAAGGGCACCTACCTCAGTTGCAGGCTCCTCCCTGTTCAGGACTTGTGCAGGAGGCAACCAATCGATGTGTTTCTCTCACATCGATATTTCTCTCTGTCTTTTCCTGTCTCTTCCACTCTCTCTAAAAATCAATGGAAAAATATCCTTCAGTGAGGATTAAAAATAAATAATCTAGAGATGGCAGTACTACTGAGAAAAGTAGCCAACAAGTAAGAAAAGCAAAGGCTTGGACAAGTGATTTGCCAAAGAACCGCTAGTAAGTAACTGGATCAACACTTGCCAAATACTTCTTAGAAATCTCATTTATTCATTCAAAAAATATTTATTGACCTCTATGTGTTGGCCTCCTATGTCCCTTAATGTCACAAGACACTTTCCCATGTTGTTTGGTCCATGTGGATACTTTTCTTTCCTTCACCTGGTATATTTTCTGTCTTCCAGATTCACATTGATGATCCTCAACACAGCCTTCCCTACCCTCACATGGCCCCTATGAACTTACCCTTTGTGGTATATATCACTATTATAATCATATACTTATTTGTGTGTATAGTTCCTACATATGGTGGTGTTTTGTTGTTGTTGTTTTGTTGTTGTTGTTACTCCTTACCCAAGGATATTCTTTTTTTTTATTTTTTAAAGAGAGTGTAAAGGAGACAGGGGGAGAGAGAAGCATTGATGTGAGAGAGACACATCCACTGGTTGCCTCCTGCATGTGCCCTTACTGGGGCCAGGGATCGAGCTACAGTTGGGGTACATGCCCTTGACTGGAGTTGAACCCACAACCCTTCAGTCCTCTGGGCGACCCTCTAACCACTGAGTCAAACCAGCTAGGGCAACATATGTTTTTATAATTAGACTGAATGCTCTCTAAGGGGAGGGACTGTCTACTTTTGTTGACCATGTTTTATAGCACAATATCCAGCATATTCTGAGCATTCCACTGATGATGTGATGACTGAATGAATGACTGTGATTATGGTTGCTAGTCGTTATCTTTTAATGTGCAGACTGTGCTAAGCATTAAGTCCATTTTTCAGAAGGAGAAAACTAGATTCAGAGAGAGTAACAGGCTCTCCGATGTGGCAGAGCCAACAGCTAATAGAGCTGGTCTTGGAACCCAGGTCAGCATGCATTCAAGCCAGCGCTCTTATCAACCCCAAGGAAGACCCTATTCCTGTCCTCAAGGGGATAATTTGTCTCAGGTAACCTTTCCCGCCTCCCTCCTTTGTTTTGTATCCTGCAAGCAGCTTGCACTGACCTATAGATTCTTTCTCCCAGATGCGTAGCTTCATCCCCAGCTTTATTTGCCTTTCCTCCTATTTCCAGCTAAATGTCCAAGCAGCGCACAGCAGGAGGTGACCAGGAAGGGAAGGCTGGCAGGGGAAGGATTTGTAATTAAGCAAACGAGCAATAGCAGACAGTACCCATGGGCAGCACCACCTGGACCGTCCTGCAGCCAATGCAAATGTGACCTTCCAGGGGCCTCGGCATGGGGGTGTCAGGGGCTTTAGCTGCCACAGCAGAAATCGCTCTGAGAGTGAGGAGGACTGGAGAGATGACTTTGTTTCATGAACCACTGTTTCCTGGGCAGAGACTTCTTCAAAGGCCTGCTGCTGTTTTGTGCGTTCAGAAGCAATTTGGAAAATGCCGTCATGTCAACTCTACTGCCTTGCTCTCCAGGGGTTCTCAGTGGCTGCCCATAAAAAATCCCGTCTGAGGCTAAAAGTTACTCAGAGGTGTTCACTGCACTGGGCTTAACTTCAGACACACAGGAGCCAGAATTTTTAATGAACTTTACAAAGCTTATTGATTGTTTTCTAATTGGAAAAGAAGTGCACACACAGTGCGGAAAAACTTGAAGGTAGAGAAAAGTATCAAGCAACTGAAAAATATCTGTAATCCAGGGTTTATATTTATTACATAATTTACTCCAAGTTTCTCAAGAAATATGTTCAAGTCTATTTATTAAATTTAGTGTTCTGGTTTTTTATTTTTTTTTAAAGAAGATTGGGAACTTGAAGCATTGGGGAACTTTCCTTCACCTGATACATTTTCTATCTTCCAGATTCAAGTTGATGATCCTCAACACAGCCTTCCCTACCCGCACATGGCCCCTCTGAATTTTTGGGGGGGTTCAAGAAGGTTGGAACAGCCTTCTTCCTTTCTCTCTTTATCTTTATTATACGGTGTTAGCAACTTAAAACTCATTGTTGCATTATGTCTTCTTCTAACACCCAGCACACAAAGTGAAATCTTTGTGAGTATAAATACTTTGACTACTCTTTCCAGGGTTTATGAGTTTGTACATCAGGATTCAGATTTATTCAATACTAGAGGCCCGGTGCACGAAATTCATACACTTGGGGGGCATCCCTCAGGGCGGCCTGCACCCTCCCACAGTCCAGGAGCCCTCAGGGGATGTCCGTGAGCCCGGCTTCTGGCTGAGCGGTGATCCCCCTATGGGAGCCCACTGACCATCAGGGGGCAGCTCCTGCATTGAGTGGCTGCCCCCTGGTGGTCAGTGCATGTCATAGCGACCAGTCATTCCACCACTTGGTCAATTTGCGTATTAGCCTTTTATTATATAGGATTTGCTCTCTCCTGGGCTTACCAACCAAGTCCCTTAGAACTTAGTGCATTAATTACACCTTTGAAATAACTGTAAAACCAGCACCCCATGAGAATGTTACTTAAAGAGGGCAAGGCTGAACCTCCACATGGTCAGGAAAGAAAGAATGACTCAATGGAAGAAAGAGTTGATGAAGGAACAGAAGGATGGAGGAGTAGATGTGATGAATTCTGTTGGAGTCTCTAGTAGGTGTACCTTCACTTTAATTTCCTTCCCACAATTTACCAGATGAGTATGGATTCTTTTCACAGTGTTTTTCAACTGAGGGGGATTTTTTCCTCCCAGGAGACATTGTTTAATATGACATTTGGCATTTATTATTTATTTTTTAATCCTCATCCGAGGATATTTTTTCCATTGCTTTTTTTTTCATAGAGAGAGAGAGAGAGAAGTGAGAGAGACACATTGACTGGCTGCCTCCTGCTTGTGTCCTGACCAGGGGTGGGGAGTGAAACGGCAACGCAGGCAGGTGCCCTTGACCGGGAATCGAACCTGAGACCTGTCAGTGTGCGGGGGCCGATGCTCCAGCCACTTAGCCACACTGGCCAGGGCGACATTTGGCATTTTTTTGTTGCCACAACTCGGGTGGTGGGTGTGCTACAGGCATCTAGTGGGTAAACATCAGGAATGCTGCTAAACATCCTACAAGGCACAGGATATCGTCCTACAGCAAAGAATTACCAAAGTGTCTGTTGCCCCAAATGTCAATAGTGCCAAAGCTGAGAAACCCGGCTTTTGCATAAAGGTGGGTATGTTTCTTTGGTCTCATAGGGCGGGATAGAGAAGACTATCACAGTGAGCAACGTGAATACCTAGAGGTCAAGGTTGGAGGATTCCTGGCAAGATGATAAGAGTCCCAATAAAACAATACCGTCTCTCCTATTAAGAAAAAAAGTAATCTTTTCTTTTCTTGGCACAGATGGGCTTAGGCCTGTAAATCTGCCATTCGTTCAGTAATCACATGAAGAGAACGGATGATTTAGAGCAGTTAGAAGGTTTATCTTGCAGAAGGAAAGTGTGGGTGTCTAAAGAAGAATAGTAAACATAAATTCTGTTTTACATCCAAGCAGCAAAGCCATTTAGAGTATAACACAGCTTCCATCCGAACTACAGCTGAAAGGGATGTATAAGATATGGTCAATGATTTTAAATGATTTATGAGGCTTTCTGTAAAAGAAATACAAAGGCTTTGGTAGAGCCAGGCCGTTCTGATGTGCCATAATAGAATTTTATACTGTTTTTCTCACAGTCAAATAAAGTTCAGTAGTACAGATAGATTGTTACCTTGTATTAGTACGTCCTAGGCTGCCTGTCAGAATGCTTTATTCAGAGAGACAGATTTATATTTCACAAGGAAATGATTCCTAAAGCTCTCCCATTAATAATATTTTATTGAAAGAGAAGCCAGATTTAGTCATTCCACGCATAGATTGAGAGATTAGCCCAGAGTGAGCTCTGTACATGAAATACATTTTTGGTATTTAAATAGGGAATCATATTTTAAGGCTATGAAAGAGGACACAGAAAAATGACTGGTTTCTTGACATAAAATTCCTTTTGAATTTTTCTTTGGTTTCTCATTGCCAAGAAATCATCGGGGAACATCCCTAACAATTCATGTTGCCCACACACATAGCTGCTGATGCAATGTTCTTTATCAGCCTAAACATGAGGACACCCCAAAAAGTTCATAGGGTAGCCCGGCCAGTATGGCTCAGTGGTTGAGCATTGACCCATGAACCGGGAGGTCACTAGTTTGAGTCCCGATCAGGGCTGCAGACTTGATCCTTAGTAGGGGACGTGCAGGAGGCAGCTGATCAATGATTCTCTCTCATCATTGATGTTTCTATCTCTCTCTCCCTCTCCGTTCCTCTCTGAACTCAATTAAAACATACTTAAAAAAAAAGCACCTAGGGCAAAAAACTCATAAATAGGGGGAAATAATATACTGTTTGCTTGGAACAACTTCTCCCTTTCTCTATCTTTATTAACAGTTCTTTTACTTCTTCAACAAACTGTGTGTAAAACCTAGTGTTCAGAGAACATGGCTGTGGAAATAAAGCAAATAAAAATGGTTCTAGTTCCAGATGTTGCACACTGTCCAGGGTGCTGAACAGGTGGCATTGTCTGGAAGGAGAACTTGTATGCAGAGAAGAGTGACCCATCAGAAAAGGACAGAATCAGAAGTTGGGCTCTGGCCTTTATCAGTATTGTGTCTCATCAGCTCTGTGACTTTGAGTAAATTCTTTAACCTTTCCTATATAGTTATTTTCCAGATGTAAAGTCGAAGTCTTATGTAAGAGAGATTCCTTATTTAGTGAAAGGGTGGCCTCTGACAAACATTTAAGTCAATTTAATACAATAACCATTCATGGAATTATTACATTGAACATATGGAAAGGCAGTGAGAACTGAGATACAGAAAGGAATTTTATTAGTTTTAAGTATACAACATAATTTTATTCAAAAGCCACCACTGTAAAACAATGTCTTTTTAGTACTTCTAGATGTGATTGGAAAACCAAAAAAAAAAAGTGTAAACCATTGTACTTTGCAGAGTCCAAAAACATATTTGATATTGGAATAGAGCTATCTTTCCTACAAATATCCTTACATACTTAGGCTACAAAGGGACATGATGGGATTGTGTAAAGACAATGGGCTTTTTAAGCCTCAGCCCAAATCCTAATTTAATTATGTTTAGCATTGCAATCGTGTGACCTTTGGTAAGTTCTCTGAGCCTCAGACTTCTTCACTTAACTAAATCCTACCTCCTAAGACTGATGAGAAGATGAAATAAGTTACTGAATGTAAAGCACTTAGCACATAGCAAGAGCTCAGAAATAATGCCAAAAGTTCTATTTTCAGTGTTAATTTATAATATTAACAATTGTTCAGTGGTCAAAATAAAATAGGTTTGGAAATGAATTCAGACAGAAAATACCCTTGCTTTTTCCCAATCTCTGACTCAATTCCCATGACTGAGTTGCTTTGAACAGCATAGATACATGCATAACATGCAATGGGGTAGAGCAACAATTAAGGGATCACTTTAGGACATGACTTTCTTTGGTAATCTTGGGCAGATCACCTAACTTCTTTGCCCCTCATCTGTGATTCTTTTCTAATATGTAAAATAACTACTAGTATTCTAATAGAGCTGTGGCATAGAGTTGCTGTGAAAATTAAATTAGTAAATGCCTGTAAATGGCTTAGAAAATTTCCTACATCTACTAAATGTTCAATTAATGTTATTCATAATCATATTGTTGTTATTATTTGCCCCTTTGTTTCCCAAATAACAGAATTAGAAAAGCTTTGTTAAGTAAAAGCAAAAATGCTTACCTAAAGAAATTAGAAAAAAGATAACACACATACCCATCAATAAGACTAAAGGTGGAGAACATGTGTTGAAGATTTGAAACTATTTTGCATGAGTTAATAAGGAAACAAGTCATGGACTTTTCTCAACTTAATAATAAAATTATTATTTCATCACCTCTTGACCTTGTGGTCAGGAGAAAGTCATTTAAACTTACAGAATGTAGTTATTTTATCAGTAAATTAAAATGACATATATCTGTGTGTTAAATTAGGTACTGTGTAGGCCTGGGATATTCATTTTTATTTTTCTCTACCCTACAACTCTTCACTCCATCAATTCTTTTTATTATTTACTTTTCACCTTACCTATTATTTTCTCCCAGTGCCTTTCTGGAGCAGAGGACACCTGCAGAACATTGTTAGGTAGACGTGGAACTGTGGAGAATTGGTAAATGACTGTAGGCAACTCTCACTACAGGGAGAATAGGAGTCAATGGCTATCTTCTCCTTGTATAATTCTACTAGAGACCCTGTGCATGAAAATTCATACACTCTGGGTGTGTGTGTGTGTGTGTGGGGTCCCTCAGTCCAGCCTGCACTCTCTCACAGTCTAGGAGCCCTCAGGTGATATCCTACTGATGGAGTCTGGCCTCCCTCTGCGGGAAGAGGGAAGCAACGGCTGATCAGGGGCTGTCACCAGGCTGGCGAGGCCCCCCCCCCCCCCCGCCATCACCCCTCCTCTGCTGCTGGTTGCTGCCGCCTTCCCTCCATCTCCCTATCACTTTCCCCTCCCTCCACCTGCTGGCAAGCGCCTTGGCTGGCCTGGTGCTGCCTGCTTGCTGGCCCTGCCCCGTGCTGACTGGTCATTCCACTGTTCAGTTGATTTTCATATTATGCTTTTATTATATAGGATGCACTCTTCAAAGGGTCCAGTCAAGTTATCATGTCCAATGTGATAATGTTCTGTCCCCCTTGTTTTCCTTCCTCCTTTATTTCACTCTCTCTAGTCCTGCTTCCCATGATCACTTCCCACATAAGCCTCTTGCACACAAGCTCCTCTCCTAGATTCTGTTCTGGAAGCTAAGAAGGAAGTCCTGAAGTTCAATCAAAATGCTAGTTAAAACGAACCGCTTGACCTACCTCATGGCCGGTATCCTCTGACATTTTTTTTGGGGAAAATAATCAGGAGTTAGTATATCTAGGCCTTATATCATGTAATGTTTTTTTGTTTGCAAGGGACAAAAGCAACTCTGGCTATCTGAAGCTTAAAGGGAATTTATAGAAAAGGGACAGGTGCCGCAATGCTAAAATTTGCATCTCAGGAACAAGAGCAGGGAGATGAATTCTTGGAACACCAGGAGCAGAAATTTATGGGGCATCTCTTTCAAGTATCACAGTGAGGTGCCTCAGAGGCAACTATTTCTGTTCCTGAGTCCCCAGTAAGTCATTCTCCAGGAGGGGAGACTGATATAGCTGTATACCCCTGTGTCTAGTATTAGGGCCTTTTATCTTAGCCCCCAAGAATTCTCGAGTTCGGGAAAGGCAGAACCCAAAGATCAGGCATATGGGCAGATACAAAACCTAACTTAAGTGTAAATCCAGCATTGTTCTTCCTTCATTGTTTTATAGCCTTCAGCAAGTCTCTCTCCCTCTCCCTCTCTGGAAGAGGAGTGAATGCAACCAGATAAACTTGGTTATCTATCAGCTTGATCTATTTTTGAATTATGGCCTGTAATTTTGTTCTTGCTGGATCACAAGGATTCTAGTCTTGACATCTCTCTCTCTGCTTTAATAGTGATTTGTACTTGAACTCTCCTACTGTTATTTTATATGATTACTGAAAACAGAACTGAAATAGCTATAATACTGGTGCTTTAAAAATAAAAATTAAACACCACTAAATCTATACAAGTGGTGAGGTGGTAACTAGATGACAGTCAAGATTAAGCATCTATACATCATGGAAAAATACTTTCCATAAATTAATAAGTGAATGAATGAGCCCTTGTGTATCATCTTACAAAAATATTCCATTGTTTGTAAGGGAGTTAATATTTGAGAAAATCTATATGGTTATTTCTTTATCAGTTTCTCTGGCTTTTCCCTAATTGTTCCCTAAAAGTTAGTCCATTGACATACAGATTATACTGTATTTTGTTCTCAACATTTGTCCAGAGTTATTGTGATGGTGGACTGAATAATGTGAAAATGCCTTCTGCAAAACCGTGGTGAAGTATATTACTACTTTGTTAACTCATTGTCTTCAAAAGGAAATCCAGGTCAGTTGTTTGTTAATTAAAGAAGGTAACATGTGAAAGTACCCAGTTTTATTTTGTTTTCAACATTTACTGAACAGTTACTGTTTGTCAAGCCTTGTCCCACGATAGAGACTTCACTTAATTCATTATTGCCTTCCTTAAACCAACCACAGTGCACCAGTGAAAGGCACCGTCCCTTTAAAGCCTTCCTCTAATACTTTTCGCCTTTTCTTCGTTCTTAGCTCCGATGATTCCTCACACCTCACATTCATTTCTTATTTATTTATTTTTTCAAAAAAATATTTTTATTGATTTTAGAGAGGAAGGGAGAGGGAGAGATAGAAACATTAATAAGAGAGGATCATTGATTGGCTGCCTCCTGCATGCCCCTCCCTGGGGATTGAGCTGTGACTGGAATCGAACTGTGATTTCCTGATTCATAGGTCCACGTTCAACCACGGAGCCACACCAGCCAGGCCATTTCTTCTTTAGATGTACTCATATGACGCTTCCTATTTTTTAAAAAAGGTGTGTGTGTGGAAATTTATATAATGATTCAGAATATTTTTTTATTATTTTTTAAATGAGCACTTATAAAATAGAGGATTTTTAAAAATAATTCTCACCTGAGGATATTTTTCCATTGATTTTTAGAGAGAGTGGAAGAGAGAAAGAGAGAGAAACATCGATGTGAGAGAAACACATCGATTGGTTGCCTCCGGCACGGGGCTGTAGGGCCCAGGAGGAGCCTGCAACCCAGATATATGCCCAGAATCGAACTCAGGACCCTTTGGTCTGCAGGCTGACGCTCCATCCACTTAGCAAAACCAGGTAGGGCTAGAGGATTTTTTTTTTTTTAACCAAAAGCAGAACCTGCATTAATTCCAGTCTGAAAGTACTCATTTCTTCTGTTCTTTTGATTAAACTTGTGATGGGTTTATGTCTCGTTTTACCTATGTATTCATCTGCAGACATTCTCATTCCTTGAAGCCAGATGGGGCATAAATCCTAAATAAGAAAATAAAATATATGATAAAAGATCACTACCCTGGTTAGCTCATACCATAAAAGTGAATCTAATAAGCATATAAATATATGTGAATTCTGAAATAAAATACCATCTGCTTTTGAAGAAAAAACACACATTAATTTTATATCACAACATGTTATCCTGTGGAAATTCAGTTCAGCAACATAAATAAAGTATCTAAATATGTGGAACTCTCAAATTATCTTCGTGCTCCTGCCAAATTAAAAAGAAAGTTAAAATTTTTTTTTTTTTTGCAATAATGTGCACTTAACTGAGTTAGATTTTCACGCCTGGAACGGGTAGATTTCCCCGGAGTTGCATCAGACTTCAGAATCAAGGGTTATTAACATTACAAAGAGCACCGCGTCCTACAGCGTCCCCTTTATCATTCCGAGCAGCTGCCTCAAGGCAACACATTTAACCTTGGGAAATGGGATCGAAATTCTGGGGAGTCAAAACCTGCCAATAGGTTCCCTCACCTGGGATCTACTGTAAAGCCTCATTTAGCTGCAACACAGGGAAGATGAAACTCTTATTACCATGTGATGTTTACCATTTCCATTCATCCCTTCCAAATTCCTCAAATATTGTTATTTTTATTTATAACCGGCAATATTCCCTTTGCTGGCAGGACCTTGCTTTCCCCACTGAGAATGTCATTAGAAATAAAGGCGCCTAAAACAGGGGTGCTGACTATTTAAAAATGAATGCCCAAGCTATTTCCTTCCAAGGGCTTTAGGGCATGATGCTAGCTTGGACTTTTTATTTTTTATTTTTTGGTAGAACTTTATTTTCAATTTTGGCTGAAAAAGGCTGGTGTTTGCATGATTACTTACTTAAAATGAGAAATCATTTAGAAACAGTGCAGATGACCCAGTCGTGAACGGGCATGCTCAAAAACGACTGGTGGCATATCCATAGACAGAAACCTTCCAAAAACTTGGCAAGATTGTTCAAAAGACTTAACAGTGTATAGCTTCCATCCAGTATTTTCCCTTCTGGAAATCTTTCTTATGCCGATACTATTATTTATGAAGAGAATGGGCTACTGTTTTATGTCCGGGGCTGTCATATCATCTCTTTTAAGTCTTAAAACAACCCTATGAATTCAGTATTACAAATGAGAAACTGAGGCACAGAGAGTTCTAGCAGCTTTCCAAGATCCCACAGATAGGAAATAATAGTCAGGTCTTTTCCAACATCAGTGTTTAAACACAAAATCACTAAATCCCAATGCTGTGTAACATTTTATCTCCCACAGTATTTGTTGCCATTGTACTTATGCCGATCCAAAATTAAAAAAATATGTAAAGAGAGTGGTTAAGTGAATTATACTACACAAAATGATATAAACAAAGTTTTTATATTGACAGCTTTAAAAAATAATCCTAAATGTAGGATAAAAACATATTTATTAAGCTACAAGTAACAAAAAAATTAAAATCATCAAACTGTCAGTAGAGATTGTATTTAAGTTGTGCAAATATATTTGAATCTTTATTCTACTTTTTCTATAATTTCTGTTTGTAATGAGCATATTATTTTAGAAATAATAAATACATTTATTTTTAATATTGGCATTTAAAATATATCTGTCAAGGACATGGAAAACATGTTTTTATCTTTTTTTTTTTAAATTAAAAACTCTGTACTTTCTTTTTATAGGTCACTCCATAGTCACAAAAGAAGGAGAAAATATTGATTTTCATCCTCATTTTTAGTTGGTAGAAGAATCATAGGATTTTTGGATTTCATGGTCAATGCACTAATCTATCTGGAAGGTTAGAAAGAACAAATTTTGCGTAACATGACAAAGAGGTTTATGACTTGCAAAATCTTAGAGTTTATATACACTTAGTGACATCTGGCGTTATACTTCCTGCTAAATCAAGGGTTTAAAACAGTCTTATTTCCATTTTAAGATCATGGAACTGTGAAATATCTGCCTACTCAACTACCTCTACTTGGGTATGATTGCTCATCTAAGAAAATTAAGGGAAAATGGATTATTTGGCATTTAATTCATAACAAAATTTGCAAGCGCCAGCATTTGCCCTAAGATATGAAGATGATGGAGCAACCAGATCAATTAGCCAATTTACAATATATTTTAGTTTCATTGACAAAAAAACCCCCCACCCAACTCCATTTTTTAGACATGAAAATCTCTCACTTTGAGAGGCATATCTCTGATCCCCAAGTTTGAGTTTGATTCTGTGTCATCTGGGCCCCATATTACAGATCCCGTTTTCTCACGTCCTAGCTCTAATCTCTCTTAGTACCTCCGAGTACAGAGAGGTTTCTCCATGAAAGGCAGATAGATATCCTTCCTGTCTGCTGGTTTCCTGACTGTTTTTGTCCCTAATACCCTGTTGATGCAATACTCCCCGACGCCCATCAGAAAGTTCATTTTCTCCTTTTGTTTTCCATTTTGAATTCTATGTTTCAGCGTGAACAGTGTTTCTCTTTATTTTGCTCAGCAAATTAAGGCTTAAAAAGCTCAGGTTGGTTTCTCCTTTTTATAGATCAGTGCTATCCAATGGGACTTTCCCCAGTGGTGGACACCTTCTCTATTCATGCTGCTTAATATGGTAGCCACTCCCCCACATGTGGTATTGAGCATGTGAAATGTGGCTTGTGCAACCGATGAACAAATTTTTAAATTTTATTTCATTTTAATTACATAATTTTTTTAAAAAAATATATTTTATTGATTTTTTACAGAGAGGAAGGGAGAGAGATAGAGAGTCAGAAACATGGATGAGAGAGAAACATCGATCAGCTGCCTCCTGCACATCTCTCCCTGGGGATGTGCCCGCAACCCGGGTACATGCCCCTGACCGGAATCGAACCTGGGACCTCAGTCCGCAGGCCGACGCTCCATCCACTGAGCCAAACCGGCCTCGGCTTAATTACATAATTTAAGTGACAGTAACCACGTGTGTCTGGTGGCTAGCACCTTTGACAGACAGATTTAGCATATCCTTATAGATCAGTGGTTCTCAACCTTCCTAATGCCACGACCCTTTAATACAGTTCCTCATGTTGTGGTGACCCCCAACCATAAAATTATTTTCATTGCTACTTCATAACTATAATGTTGCTACTGTTATGAATCGTCATGTAAATATCTGATATGCAGGATGTATTTTCATTGTTACAAATTGAACATAATTAAAGCATAGTGATTCATCACAAAAAACAATATGTAATTATATATGTGTTTTCCGATGGTCTTAGGCGACCCCTGTGAAAGGGTCGTCTGACCCCCAAAGGGGTCGCGACCCACAGGTTGAGAACCACTGTTATAGATGAATAAAATCCTAATCTATTGTTATGTTTAGAGAGAAAAGGGAGCACGATGGAACATTGTTTTCTCATTTTATAGATAGGCTCCTCTTTCCTCTAGAAATGTTCCATCATTTCTCTTTTCTTCTCTTCCATTATTCTTCCCTCCTTCCCTCTCAGTGGTACCTTTGATACTGGCTTAGCAGCGTGGGGGTCGGAAATCTTGAGGACATATGGAAGCAATGTTGATTGTTTGTTCATGAAAACCAAGTGGAGGGAATTGACCATGGAGAAAGCTCAAGACTTTCCTTGTCTTTGAATCAACTCTGCCTTCTAAGAGGAGGAATTCTGTCCAAGGACAAAATAATGGAAGTTTGACAAGAGTGTCCTCTAAGGTACCTAATATTCATGAATCTAGACCAGCTAATAAATCCTTTTTATTGTGTAAGCTAGTTTGAAATTAGTTTTTATCAACCAAAAAGTTCTCCCTAATTCAAAAGGTTAGCGTGAAGATCATGTGAACGATAGATGTGAACTAGCATGGCACTGTGATGACTTAAAAGTTACTGTTTTGTTTCTTTCTCTGAAATTCATCTGATACCATGCATGGTGAGATGCTCTTTTCCTGGATCCATTTCAACCAGCACCTTCTTGGAAATCCCATGATTCTCATGCTTTGAAAAGAAATACACTGAAGAGCCGATGGTGCTTCTAAATGCCCTGTCCTCCGTTTCCCTTAAATCCTCTGATATGTGCAAGCTGTTTTGGATCTGAGTGCGTCATTGATGTCTCCCTTTGGCTTGATGCCACAAGACAGGCGACAGGGGCTGCTGCTGTTTGGCAGTTTCCATGCTGGGCACAGCTGTCAGCCTCTCTCTGCCTTCATTTCAGAAAATCTGATGCTGCTGGCAAGCCATCAGAAGGCAAGCCAGAGAGTAACTGAGGTTTCTCGTTAGCAAAGGAGAAATGGAAGCATCATCTCCTAGACCTTTCCCTTAGCCCAGCTGTTTGTTGGGCATTTCCTTCGTTACACTGATGAAAAATCACATTTTTCCCCCTTGATTTTTCCTAATCGCATTCTCCAGTGCACAGAGGGGAAGCTGAATTGCCCCATTTTTATGACATTACTTGCTG
Organism: Myotis daubentonii; assembly: GCF_963259705.1. NCBI lineage: Eukaryota > Metazoa > Chordata > Mammalia > Chiroptera > Vespertilionidae > Myotis > Myotis daubentonii. The sequence continues at coordinate 51,754,889 of NC_081854.1, read as the reverse complement.
TTTTAGCACAATACTGTGCTTGAAGTTAGAGCGTGAAGAGGCAGCTGTTGCACAGAAGGCATATGCCCTGCCTGCTGGGAACAGACTCTCCAGATTCATCCCTGAGCCATGGACTGTGAATCAACTTATTATTCTTTCCTAAAAGGCAAATGGCAGTGGAAGGACTGTCCTCTTCAGTTAGTCAGTTGACTAATGTTTGGCTCATTACTATGATTTGGAATTGCAGTGAGACAACCAGGAGAAGCTGAAACCAGTCTACTTAAAGGCAAAGGGTTGGATAGTACAAGGTCATGGCAAAGGGAGAAAGAATGATACTATGCAAGATGGAGAGGGAAAAAAGTGAAAGTCCTTCAAGTAAGCAAAAAATAAAAGTTAGGACAGGGGACATAACATTTATAAATGGCCTAAAGAGCCACTATAATGCTTGGTGGATGCTTAGTATGACATATCCTATATAAATAAAAGCCTAATATGCTAAGTGTCCAGTTGTCCATTCAATCAATCAAAGCATAATATGCTAATGATATGCTAAGGCAACTCAACTGCTTGCTATGACATGCACTGACCACCAGGGGGTAGACACTCTGACTGGTAGGTTAGCTTGCTGCTGAGGTCTAGCCGATCAAGGAATGAGTGAGATGGGCTGGACATGTCCTGGAGCCCTCCAGCAGTCCCTCTCTGGCTGGCCAACCTCCCGCATCCCTCCCCGACCCTGATCATGCACTGGTGGAGTCCCTTGGAGTGGCCTGCACCCTCTTGCAATCTGGGACCCCCCAGGGGATGTCAGAGAGCTGGTTTTGGCCCAATCCTGCAGGCATAAAAGGCTAATATGCAAATTGACCAAACAGCAGAATGACCGGTTGCTTTGACATGCACTCATCACCGGTGGGAGACGCTCAATGCAGGAGCTGCCCCCTGGTGGTGAGTGTATTTCCACAGGGGGAACGCTGCTCAGTCAGAAGCCACGCTCATGGCTGGCGAGCGCAGTGGTGGTGGCAGGAGCCTCTCCCACCTCCGCATGCCCTACTGATGGCTTAGCCATCAGTAGGACATCCCTCAAGGGCTCCTGGACTGTGAGAGGGTGCAGGTTGGGCTGAGGGACCCCCCTGAGTGCAGGAATTTCGTGCACCGTGCCTCTAGTATTCATATAAAAGCCAAACAAGCCCAGCTGGCCGTGGCTCAGTGGTTGAGTGTCAACAATGAACCAGGGTGTCATGGTTTGAATCCTAGTCAGGGCTCAGCCTAGGTTATGGGCTCGATCCCCAGTAGAGGGCGTGCAGGAGGCAGCCAGTCAGTGATTCTCTATAATCATTGATGTTTTTCTCTCTCTTTCCCTTCCTCTCATAATCAATAAAAAAATATATTTTTTAAAAAGCCAAACAAGCCAATATGTCTTTGGGCCATGTTTACAGATAAATAAGGTCCATAATGTTGGTGGTAATGAGGTAATATTTACCTTCCTAATTGTAATGTTCAAGGTTTAGTATGAACTCTACACTGTGCTAAGTGTCTTGGGAACACAATATTTACTCATCATAATATTTTCATGAAATAGATATTATTAATCCCATTTTACATATGAATTGACTGAGCCTATGAGTAGATAAACACTGGAGGTTACTCATTCAGAATTGGATTCAAACCCACGGGTGTCTGACCTCAAGCTCATCACCTTGTCCTCCATGTTGATGCCACTGTGGAAGGGCAGACTGTACATGAGCTATCAGCTATGACTCGCAATCCTCCACCCAGTCCTCATTAGCCAACAAGCTCTAAACTCATCTATAATCATAAAAGTGTGATATGCTAATTAGACCAGATGTCCTTCTGGACGACCTTCCGAATGAAGCCGGGGGCTATAGCCGCGGGATTGAGGCAGCCGCCGTGGCTGCGAGGGAAGGATCCAGGCAGCCGCTGCAGCTGGGAAGGCCTATTCTTGCACTATTTTCATGCATCGGGCCTCTAGTAGCTTCATAATCTCAAACACATTTCCTGTCCCTCATCTCTTCTCTCTTTTCTCCATGAGCTTCATCTTACCTTTGTTTCTTTGGTGCCAAACACTCTGGATGGAGGTGGGGTTACAAAAACTGGCAAAAGCTTGATTTACTTAATAGTAGTGAGAAGACCAAACTATTTGAAATGACTACATAATGACAACTAAAAAAAAGTATTTTAAGTAACAAATTCCTTTGCTTGGTTTATTTGCTATGGATACATATTGGTTATTTTCTGAGTTTTAATAAATTACCCAGAAATTAAACACACACACACACAAAACCATGTGCCATCTAAATTTGGTTTTCCTAAAGTATTTCTCAGGATTTTATTATGAAAATGAAGATATGGCACGTGTGAGGGTAGTTCTGCTGGGTGTGATTTGGGAAGAAGTGGCCCAGGATTTCTTCCTTTATTTTGATTGTCTTTTTCAGACAGGTTAACAATTCCTCCTCCTCCTCCTCCTCCTCTTTCTCCTCCTCCTTTCTCTTCCTCCTCTTCAAAACAAACCATTCAGTCTTTACTACTTTAATTTTTTAATCTCAAAAAGGGTAAATGTTGGCAACTTTTAGTCCATTTGATTTCAGATGAATATCCTGAGGCTTTGGAATTGAAGTTAAAAAGAATGTCTGTGGACAAAAGATCCTATTAGTATTTTTTAGTGTGCATTTTTTAAAACATTCAGGTAAAATTCACATAACATAAAGTCCGTCATTTTAACCGCTTTAAAGTGTATAATTTATTGGCTTTTAGTACATTTATGAAGCTGTGCAACCATCACCACCACTTGATCCCAGAACAATTTCATCACCCTGGAAAGAAACTTCATACCCACTGAGCAGTATTCTCCATTTCCCCATCTCCACAAAGGAAACCACCAATTTGTTTCTTGGCCTGACAAATTTACCTCTTCTAGACTTTTCATATAATCAAAATAATATAATATGTGACAGGCAGCCTGGACCCCTTGATTGTCTGGTTACAAAGCTTTTCCATAGGTTGAGGGATTTTCATGATTGTGTTCCTTTGATCAGGGACTATCTCAAGCCCAAATCATGTCCTATGCCTTCTTGGGTTGGTCACTCCCACATTTTAGAGTTCACTGAACTGGTAAGAAGCAAGTTTGTTTCATTCAGTGGTGTTTTGTATGTTTACGATGTGAATGGGACTGTGCGATGACTGAGGATGCTGAGGTGATACTAAAATTAGTAAAGACTTGGTCCTTGCCCATGAAGAGGTGATATTTAGTGGGCAATAGGGACCTTTAAACGAATGATAACCATGTATTCTAGTAAGGGGTCCCGATAGATGCAGGGTTAGGAGCTATGAAGAGAGGGGGAAGTCTTGCATCACTGTGGATTAGTGTTGTCCTTTTATAACCGGACAGTCAATGGGTCCGGGCTGCTGTCACCACTTGAGCCAATTCAGCAGAGACAGGGTTGAATCATAGGTGAGTGTTTATTCCAGTAATCCCAGCAGGATGGGAGAGCAGCAGGTCACCCATAAAAATCCGCTCTGCTCCTCACCAGAAGCCAGCTGTTTATATTGGGTACAATGACAAAGATTACACAAGGAAGTAGACCAAAGGGATAAGAATGGGTATGCACAATGGGCAGTTTACAGGCAATGCAGGCTGGGGGTTTGCAAAGGCCTGCGGATATGCAAAGGGCTGGAGGTTTGCAAAGGGCTGGCGCCCCTGGTTGCTGCAACAAGGTTGGTAATCTTTCCATGATAATAGGCAGCTCCAGGATGGAGAGGATGGACCGCATTTCCAGGTGAGCTGCCAGATCCCACGTGTAACCCCCAGCCAGGTGAGAACGTACTTTCTTTAATCAGAACAGAACAATCAGGGTTAACAGAGCATGATGAATATTTCTTATAATTAGAGCTGGCCCCCAATAGTCTATTTCTGCCCCTAACACTTTCATATATACACAGAGTCAGACAGAAAAGGAAAAAGGCAAACCTGGGGTTCATTTAGGAGCACGTTTTTGTTTAGTCACCTGACCTACGACTGACTGCTTCCTTCCTTTCTCTCCAGTCACTGGCTTTATAGTCCAGCTTTTGTGGAAATATCTCCATATTCATCACTCTGTTTAGTATAGCATCCCTTTATATTAGTTACTAAGGGGCTCACTGTTAGGGTCCCAGGTTTCTGTACCAAATGTTAGGGTCGCCAAAGAAGGAACGCATGAGGGCAAAAGAGGTAAAGAATTGTAAGTTTATTAGGTGATTTGGAGACCAGATGGGCTGAGCTCCAAAATGGCACCAGCACCCAGGGGTGGGGAGTTGGAGATTTTAAAGGACTCTAGGCGGGCTTTTTCTGGGCGGAGAATTTTCTGGGCGGGTCCAGATCCTGGGAAGGTGTGGAGGGGAAGGACAATGGTTTTAGCAAGTGGAATGTGGTCTAAGCCAGTGGTCGGCAAACCGCGGCTCGCAAACCACATGTGGCTCTTTGGTCCCTTGAGTGTGGCTCTTCCACAAAATACCACGTGCGGGCGAAATTGACTTAAAACTTTAAGTAAAGTTTATTAAGTTAATTTTAGGGAACGTTGTGGAGTGAAAGAAGATGTAGTGTCAAGGATTGAGGAAGATATGTTGAGATGGTTTGGACATATAGAGAGGATGAATGAAAAGAGACAGATGAAACAAGCATATAAGACGAGTGTGGATGGGAGAGTTGGAGGGGGTTGACCTCAGCGAATGTACCTCAATCAGATTGAGGACGTTTTTAGCAAAGGCCAACTTAGGAGTACCCTAATTAAGTTAACAACAATGTACCTACCTATATAGTTTAAGTTTAAAAAATTTGGCTCTCAAAAGAAATTTCAATCATTGTACTGTTGATATTTGGCTCTGTTGACTAATGAGTTTGCCAACCACTGGTCTAAGCGAAAGGGAATGTCTGTTGTGAAGTGGTCTAAAGGTCGGTTCCCAGGGGACGGGGTATTGATTCAATTATTTAATCAGACCGAACACTCACCTCTGGTTTGTAGTAAATCCTTAGTATTTGCTGCAACCACAAATGTTACTGCAACTCTTCTTGAAATTCTTTGGGCTGTGTGTTTCCTCTGTTGGGCCATTAGAGGCACCTCAGTGTGAGATTCTTTAAATCTGAGTCTAATTATTGCATCATCATAGAATTTAATGTTTTTCTCTTTAGTTAAGTTTCTATTTCTCTGGAATAATAGAATTCTAGTAAGGTTTCCCTGGTTATTATACAAATAAAGTAAGTAATTGAAATTATTAATTCCTTCTCCCTCCTGCACTTCGAAAGCGGTTCTGAGCCTAGTGTTCAGTTTCTACTGTACCTCTGTGTCCATCCTCACCCTTCAGTGCACAACGAGGAGAAAGTGAGATTCCACATCGACAGGCTCCAAAAACAAACTCTACTCCGACCCAAGTTCCTCGCCTCTCTCCGTGTGCCCTTTCATTAGCAAATGAGAACAATAGGAACATATGACAGTTGTGTTATAAATATAATGTCTGATTTGGGCCCTCAAATGTTAGATTTCTTCTCTTATATCAGAATTCTTCTCTCCTTGTTTCTTGTGGAAGTATGGGTGTTCACACACAAAGTAAGTAAATTGCACCATCACTTCACAGATGCTTTTGTCTTATCCCTGGATTGCTTGCTAGCCCTCTCTGGGGATAGAATGATGTTCTGCTCCTTTCTCTTTTCTATTGGAGGATCCTTTGTACACTGTGGGTTCTTGGGATACCTTGTTTGATGAGAACAAAGGCAGTGGCTCCACTCCCCCTTTGTGAAAGATGCTTGCTTCCGCTAGGATTCTGCATCCATGACCTGACCCCTCCATTCTGTGAGTTGTAGTGAAGCTAAAATCTAAACAGCTGTCTCTTTTTCAATTATGTGCCATGTTTGATTTCTGGAAGATGAAACAGGAGATATTTTGGGGGAGTGGGGATAAGGTAGAGACCTTTATTCTGGTACATTTTTTTTTGGTCCTAGCTAATCACTAAACCACAAGAACTGAGTTAGATTCCAGTGCCTTAAAGACCCCTTTTATGCTTTTGGTTTAGCTTAATGGTTTAATGGATGTTATATCTCAGCATTCTACCTGGGTACTTCCTTTTAACTTTGTTGCACTTTAATCTTAATCAGACCTGCTTATCTGACCACTCAATTCACTAAAGGAAAGGTGATTTCAAAGCTATAGGTTCTCTCCGTTGAAACTCCACATCCCGAATGTGAAAAATAATGAGAATTCTATACCCTGGGGAATACATAATTGGGAAAAATAATGCCTCTGGATCAGACACACCTAGCTCCAAATCTTAGCTTTATGATTTGCTAGCTATGTGTCTCAGCTATTATCACCCAAACCTTGGTGCTTTAACACAACCACTTTATCTGGCTGATGATTTTGTGGGTCAGAAATTTAAGGAGAGCCTGGCTGGGCAGTTCTCACGTGGGGTGTCTTGCACAGTTGCGGTTAGATGTTGGCTGGGGCTGCAGTCCTCTGGAGGCGTATCTGGGCTGGGCGTCTAGGATGGCGCACCCACCAGACTGGCAGCCGATGTGGGTTGTCTGCAAGCTTAGGTAGAGCTTTCTAAGGAACATCTACATGTGACCCTCCAACAGGGTGGTCTCAGCATAGCTGGGATTCTTCGATGGTGTCTGGCTTCTCCCAGAGGCAACATCCCCAGAGAACGGGGCGGAAGCTGCATGGCCTTTTGCGACCTGGCCTTGGAGGTCAAAGAGCATCAAATAGCATTTGGTTTGAGCAGTTACAGGATTCCCCAGAAAAATGGGGAAGGGACATAGACTTTATATTTCCGGTTGCATTGTAGAAGAGCAGGTGGAGATATTGTGACTATTGTTGGAAAGTACAATCTACTCTATCACGTGACCACTGTTAAGCTATGGTTCACTTTGAGCCTTGGTGTTCTCATCCCTAAAACAGTGATAACTTGGAGGGAATTTCATGGTAATCCGATGCATAGGGACATGTTTGCTGAACATGTTCTCTTAAAAGTTTGACCTCTTTTACAGTTCTTCGGGATCACAGCATCGAGCTTATTTGCAGACATTTTAGCCTTTGAGGCACGTCTATGAATGCACGGTTCTACAAAGAATTCCGAGAATGTAGTTGTATTTTCATACAGAAAGGGCCTTCAAAGCGATTGCGACTGTAATATATCCAAATACTTCAGCTCTCTAATGGAACATTCCCTAACAGACTGTCATATCTAGTGAGTTAACCATCCAAATTTAATTATTATTCCAGCAGTGAGACCTAATATTCATTTTCTTGCAAAGAACTTGGCTTTGGTACCTCCGGGTATGTGCCAGGCGATAGGTTATTATTGAAATAGGAAAGGGGCCCTGGCTCCCATCCTGGTTCCAAAATGGGGCATTGATGGTTTATGATCATGATTGCTGGATTCATTTGCAGTGTTGACGTTCAAGCTGACCCAACCTAGGCATTGTGCTTCCAGAAAATGAGCTCCCTACTCCCATCTTCACCCCAATTAGCAACCCTCAGGGCCAGCTCTCTTCTTCAGTTATAATTAAGAGAAAAGCAAACTACAGATTTCCAATGATCTTGTATGTCATATTTATTTTCTTACGAATTATTAAATAGCTCATCATCCAATAACATACCCGCTAATTTGAAGGTGGGGAGGACTCAAATCCTAATATTTATTTATTGAATGAGTGGACGTGGCTAATTGAAAAGAAAAGGTTCATCATATAAAGGTTTTCTACTATTATCAACAGAGGGTGGTAGGAAAGGATTACCATTGTAATACTCATAATTGTCAAGTTATAATAAGATTGTAAAGGAAGGAGGCCTGAGTATGAGCAAACTTTGTTTTGAAAAAAATAACTGTCAAATTTCTACTGAAACCACGCAAATACAGAGATATCCAGGAAAATCTTATGTGAATTTTGCTTTTCCCACTGAGGTAACTCACTCAACATACTGAAACTTTTCTGTAGCATCTCAAGTAACCATGTTCTAGGTCCTTCCTTTACAGAACTGAGGCAGGACTCATCTGTATAAAAAGGGACAGAGGAAACTCATTTTTTAACCCATAGTTTTGATTGAATTGGTTCACTTTGTAACTGATGTATATTTACAGAAATTAAAGGGAGTTTGGGGGTTCATCAAAATATGCTCATTTTCTGTTAAATTTTACAAATAGTGAAAAAGCATGTCTGAAAAGATCAAAATAAAGATGAATAGCCCTTGCTGGTGGTGGAGTGTTGGCCTGCAGAATGAAGGGTACCAGGTTTGATTCCGGTCAAGAGCACATGCCTGGTTGCTGACTCAGTCCCCAATAGGGGGCGTGTAGGGGGCAGCCAATCAGTGATTCTCTCTCATCATTGATGTCTCTATCTCTCTCTCTCCCTTTCTGAAATCAATAAAAATATATTAAAAAAAGATGAATATGTTTTACTCTAAGAAAAGAAAACGAAAGAAATAGGTTCTTTGTATACAGCACTAGCTCTCCAATCAGTTGTTTGATAGAAACTGATAATTAAAGTGAAAGGCATCTATATATATAAAAGGCCAATATGCAAAGTGTCCCCTCGGGAGTTTGACCGGGAGAACAGGAATTTGGTCACTTGCTATGATTTGCACTGACCACCAGGGGGCACAGAACATGGTGGGTGACCAGTGGTAGTGGTGGAGTGCTGAGGGAACAAGGGAAGGAGGAGGTGGGGAGGCAGGGAGGTGAGGAGGCAGGGAACCTGATCGGCCCTGATTGCCAGCCAGGCCTAGGGACCCTACCCATGCATGAATTTCGTGCACCGCGCCTCTAGTATTAAATAAAAGTGCCTCTTATAATCTGTGCTTGTGTGTGTGCTTGTGCATGTGTACACACTGTGTTATTATTATAGATAGAAAATGTTATGATTTGGGCATTTAATACGATAGAAGAGATTTCTTATTTTACTTGAATTACATACCTCCTGGGAATACAAATTGCAAATGGAGAATTTAGGGATGCTTTCTAGACATAAATTGTTATGTGTGAACCTGGATCCTTTTACAAATTGGGCCGTGTGCCATGGATGCATTTTATCCTGACAGTTGGAGTCCTGAGGAGAAAGCAAGCCCTAGGACTGGCATAGTCTATTCTTCCTAACAACAAAAATCTTAAACTTAAATCACTGAGAATAAGTGGTTGGGAATATTTTCCAACTCTTTAGTTACAAGACAGAAAGGAAATGCAGTTTATGGGCAAAAAAGTGACAAGGGCATTTAAAATTCTGCTTCCCTATGAATGATGTATCTGGGTCTTCAATGTGTAAGACTGTATTACATATTTAATGTCGCTGATGTATATAACATTAGGATGAAGTAGTTTACCTATATATATGTCAATCCAAATTATCTTGTACCATGATATAGCAAGTATGGTAATGCAATTTCATGGTTTCTATTTGTTAGGAAGTCATCATACTTATTTGAATGCCTTTTGTGCCAACCACTATGCTAGGTGATTTAATTACATCGTGTCATTTAATGTTTGCAATCCTATAATAGCTGGATATTTACAGCTGGCAATTTAGTAGGCTGAATTCTAAAAATGAAAACTCCAAAATAATAATTTCAAATTTGCTTTTCTTCCTAGATTAGTGACACATTCCACTTAATTAAATTGCTAGCCTTATCTTAAAATTGCATTTCCTTTCCATGGAAACCATTTTCACATAGAGAAACAGGCTCTTCCAGTTCTATCTCATGCGCTGCCCATGCTAGGTTTTATTCGTTGACTTGAATGAAATAGTAAGCATATGAAAGCCTTGGCTGAAACTGGTCTTATGTGAATTGAGAGAAGCATCATCAGTTTCAGAGGCAATTAATACAATTGGACTGGAAATTAGTCTGGGAAGATTGAGCAACACCAGAACAGAAATTACAGCTTTGAGCACGTGCAATGGACTAGCAACGTTAAATGTATGATAGCTTATTTCCCAAAAGCCCCTGAAAATTAGGTGTGGTCACTCCCATTGTTTAGGTAAAAAATGGCCCAGACGAATCAAGAACTTTGTCAAGGTCACACAATTAGTAATACATTTAATGAGCAGTATGTCACTTCAAGGATACTTTACTGTGTCTTGTTTGTTCCCTTTCCTTTCATTGGTTATTAATGGAAACATTCACTTTATTATTATTTTAAATAATCCTTATTGGGAAACATTCACTTTAAACATAGAGATAATCTAGTCTTAATATTTGACTCAATATATTTCAAAACACTGACATAGACTGAGAATGAGAAAAATCAATCCAATTGATCAAAACTGTGTTGAATGTGAAAATGGTAAAATGAAAATCCAAAATGATAATACAACTGGTTCCTTTAAGGGAGGTAAAGATTCAGGAGAGATTCAAGTGGCAATTTGGCAGTTGGGTCATCAACGCAGATGAAATCTAGTTCCCGGATAACTTTATGCCTTGCATTATTTGATTTACCATCTTTTTTGATTACATTACACCAAATAATTGCCAAATCTCTTCTGCAGTCTGTGTTGCACAGACAGCTCAAGGGAAAAGATTGGACCAGAAAAGCACTTTAGATAAATGATTGAATTGTTTTTCCTATCCATGAAGCAATCTGATTAACTGTATGGAACATCTTTGCTTCTGTGGTCACTGCTTTAGTCCCAGAGCAGGTGCTGTAAATACCATGCAAACATGTGCAGCTAACATACATGCTTGTAACATGTTGGTGTGATGAAAAGGTGTTAAGCTGCAGGTACTCAGACTGAGCATTACAGCCACCTATTGTCTTTATATGTAGTTACACTTGATGCTTGAACAACATGGGTTTAAACTGTGCGGGTCCATTTACACATGGATTTTTTTCCCAATAAATGCTGTAAATATATAAAAAAACAACAATACTAGGTAGCATAGTTCAACCATTTAAAAAAAAATTTTTTTAGCATCTGGGAGAATGTTGCCAGACAGTGTGTCTTAATTTGGGTTTCCCTTGAAGCAGACTTATGATGTGATGAAGCATCTGGAAGGGGATTCCAGAGTCATCAGTAGATAATGCAAACGTGAGACAGGGCAGAGAAGGAAGGAAATGCAGGATGCATGAATCAGATGGTGATTGTTGTGAGCCTTGGGGTCAATCCCGCTAAGGAACGCTGGGAGACCTTGCTGAGTATCACTCAGAGTTGTCCCACCTAAGATCTGAGGATACTGAGTTATGTCTCCTCCAGTTTCTGCTGTCATTCCATGAGGGCTGTTTCTAGTGAGTACATACCTAGCACTGAAGGCTGGCCCTGTGGGGCTAAGAATGCTTGGGCGATGAGAGAAGTCTGCAGGCAGAGAGCTGTGTGTTTGCCATGAAATGTCACTAATAAGCATGGCGCTCAGAAAGGAGAGCCAAAGGCTTAGGACTAGGGCACCAATTACACCTAAAGTTCGGTACTGTTATTCCTATTACACAAAAGTAGTGTCAGGCAAGTCTTTTATCTGTTTCACTTTAAGATGACTGAGCATCTACTTACCTTCTCTGTTTGGTTAACTGAGTTAGGTGCTGGGAGATGTAAAAACAAAGAAGCATTCCTTATCTATGAAAAGTCATCATCTATAAACTTATTTATTTATTTTTAAATATATATTTTTTATTGATTTCAGAGAGGGAAGGAGAGAGAGAGAGAGAGAGAGAGAGAGAGAGAGAGGTAAAGAGCTATGCCATTCCCTCTGTTCACTGCTACATTCCCACTGAACAATACCTTACATTCTAGCCTCCTCTTCTCCCCCAACCCCTCCTCCTTATTCTTTACATTCAGGAAAACATTTTCCCCTGACTTTAAATTCCTAGGCAGTTATTGTACCCTTGTTGACATTTCACTGTTACATCCACATACCCAAAAGGATAATTATGAAAATATAATGTGAGAAAAGAGAAACATCATCATTTTAATTGGTGAGGATTAATCAAATTATAAAAATTAATCATATTAACCTCAATGAACTGTTTCAGAATCTCACCTCCAAAGTTGATATAACGGTAACCCGAGCTCTCCTGTGAGGGCTATTTATATCCATTAATTGTTACAATACAAGATGCACTGGGTCTCAGCTGGCTGCCATTTCTTCGGTGTTTGAAATGTGCTTTTCAGCAGAGATCGGAGGACACCGTTGGGACTCATTTGAGTCTGACTTTCACATTAATTTTGCCGCGCTGTGAAGAGCAAAGACAAAATCAATGTCCATCAGTGATTATTCAAGGTAAAATATCTAGTGATATTGAGTACCAATGGCAGCAGCAGGCATAAAATTTACTTAAGATTTGTTGAGTTGACAGCCATTTATTTCAGTCCTGCTTCATTTTTCATGTTGCACATATCATTGTTTTATTTTTTTTTTAGGAAAATAAAAACAATTATAAGAAAAAAAATAAATTCTACTTACTCAATTGGCCAGAAACCAGATCTATTTCAGAATGGTAGAGAAGAATTAAAGTTGTAGGATTTTAGGAACCTAAGTAAGAATAATATCTTTCCAACTGGCAGGAGCAAGATATTTCACAGTGCATATTGACACAAAACCGTGTGACTCAATTAAATTTTCATAATGAAGGGTCTTTGTAACTCGTGGCTGAACTTAAAAAAAACGAAGAGCATTGAGCTTATTTCTTGGGCCCTGAATAAATATTCTTAAGCTGAACACATGCTTATGGCAAAAGAGAAATAATACATCTGAGCTGACAATTTTGTTTCAACTATATGCTGAAATCCAAATATGCTCCCAATGATACTAGCAGTATGCTTTTAAAGAAATTACAAACAACAAACAACAATAGCAAGTGACTAGTAAACCCTCTATTTGACCATGCCCGAGGCTCCAGCCCAACTTTTTGGTCAGATAGTAGCATGAGAAGAGATGTGGGAAGGAAGGAAGGTCTCTCTAATGGGTCCATGCTGGGGCCACAAGCCACTTGGCAGATACTCTTTCTCATCAGATTGGGTTGGCCGTGCTAGGGAGACACACACACACCATTTCCACTCTTTCCTTCTGGACTATTGCTCCCACGTTCAATGTCGTGGAACAGAAAAGACAAGGAAAACCGTTAGGTATCAGGCTTTTCTTTGTATTTCTCACAGTAAACAGTGTGAGCTGCCTACGTCTCCGTTGGTTATTTTGCGACAGTGTGCCCAATTCTTGGCATCTCTCGTGGGGATTATCTTCCAAAATATTATCTTCTGAGATATAGCCTTCAAAAATTAGCTTTCATTTTTGGCTCTGCTGCATTTTGTCATTTCACATGCGAACTTGAGAATTTAGCCCTGAGGGATAGCTTCAGTCACATGGCTGTAATTAAGGACAGACCTCCAGCCTCTGTATGTTTCTTAGAGAACATTTGGACATGAGGACGGAAGTTGTTGCCTAGTAAATTCCTCTCTTCCTGGGTAAGGCAAGGGCGAGGGCTTAAAGGTATGAGATGAACAGCTTAAGAAGTTTTATTCTACACACTGAATCCTATCCATTTCATTCCCAGTAAATATATTTCTACCCTCTATGCTTTGTTGTCAATTAGGGCATAGGACAAGTTTATTTTTTTTTCATTTGGTTTTTTTTATGCCTCGCACCTGGGATAAAGGGTAGGCTCCATAAACATGTGTTGTCAAGAAATATGAGCCAAGAGGAGGCAGCCCACGTCTGGGAATTCAGATCTCCGTTTTGTTGCTCATTATTCTCATAACCTTGCCAATCTGCGTCAGCAGCTTTAGTTTTCATTATATGTAGAATGAGGGGTATAACTATTTGTGCCCCAACGAGGATCACTATTCAAATTCAAGTTTTGCCTGTCCTTGGACAATATAAATGGAATCATAGAGTAACTACTTCTTTGTTTCTGATTTTTTTCTCAAAATAAATTTTGCTAACGTATCAATAATTTGCTACTTGATATTTCCAGTACCAAAAATATGGAACACTTCACACATTTGCGTGTCGTCTTTGCACAGGGGAAGCTTCTCTTGGCATCACCAACCTCTGCTTGGAGCTTATACTTTTCACAGGTGGTGACTGCACCAATTCCACAGCTTTGGAAAGATGTGGGGGTAGATGGTGGGAGGCAATAGATGCTAATCTTCTCTATATTGTTCCAATTTTAGTATATGTACTGCTGAAGCAAGCACACCATCTTAAATTTTTTACACGTGTTTATCACATCTATCCATATGTATCCCACACCGCACACAAATAAACATACATAAGATTAAAATTTGCCAAGTGTCTGTAGCATGTCTATGATCTACCACAATAAAGTGGACAACAAGATTGCTCAAGTCTATTCCAAGTCTAAAATTCCTCAACAGAAAAGTTCAGTTTATTTTTGATCCTTTAATTCTTTCTTTTTTCCTTAGATGTCTGTTCATTATGCCATACAAAGTAAAAGAAAATCAATAGGGAAACCCATGAAGTTGCCTTTATTCTGTGTTCAGATAGAGAGTCATCTTTATACTAAAATATGGACTCCTGTAAAGTAGAGAGTTGGGCATAGTAACGCCTGAAGGAATAGTATGGTCATGGTGTTTATCTATGTACTAGAGGCCCAGTGCATGGATTCGTACACTGGTGGGGTCCCTCAGCCTGGCCTGTGGGGATCAGGCTGAAACTGGCTTTCTGACATCCCCCAAGGGGTCCCGGATTGTGAGAGGGTGCAGGCCAGGCCGAGGGACCCCACCTGTGCAGGATAGGGGCTGGGAAGGGACCGTGGGAAAGCTCCAGGGAGTGTCTGGCCTGTCTCGCCCAGTCCCAATCAGCCGGACCCCAGCAGCAAGCTAACCTACTGGTCGGAGAGTCTACCCCCTGGTGGCCAGTAAGCGTCATAGCAACTGGTCGAACGGTTGGACACTTAGCATATTAGGCTTTTATTATATAGTATTATTACTGTCATTCTCTCTATTGCCTCCCACCATCTACCCCCACATCTTTCCAAAGCTGTGGAATTGGTGCAGTCACCACCTGTGAAAAGTATAAGCTCCAAGCAGAGGCTGGTGATGCCAAGAGAAGTTTCCCAGTTTCCACTTAGAAAAATAGAAAATGACATTGTTAATTGGAGAATGGATATCTAGAGAGTTGTGCCAATATTCCCTTATCTAACCAGCTTTTCAAAATTGAACGCAGTTGCTGGAACCACTGGATCAGATACCATCCCTTTTCACATTGTGGGGGAGAGAATTTCAGGACTTCTCAGTCTGTCTCTGTTCAGTACAGATGATATCCAATTTAAAAGAAGGTGAAGCCAACAACATTAGTTTCATTCCACTTCATTGGGATATATGAGAATTCCATTATGACAAAATATTTTTCATCTAGAAATTTTCATCACACTCAGTGCTGAGTTAATCAGCTCATAGACAAAGCAGTTAGTTACTGCAAGTCTCTAAGATGAAAGGTGCTATAAAAAAGTATAATTATAATAATTAGAATCATAATATTAATGATAGTGGAATTAACACCTCGACCTCCATCTTCCTCTAATCAAAATCTGAGCACCATTCCTGAAGATACAGCTGAAAAAGTATTTTCTACACCTTGTCCTTCTCAAAAGCAATTAATTTCCACATAAGAAAGTATTATTAGAATTCAAAATAGTTTGAAAATACGATATTACTTTCTAAGGATGTTCTGGCCAATTATTCAAAATAACTCTTGAAACTTAGCAATGACATCATCCTACTTACTATTCCATAGAGATAGGAGGTAAATGGTAGGCACTTCATTTGGGTTTTCTTGATGAATAAGTGAGCCAACAATGATATAAGTTTTGAGTACTTACTACACAATGGTATTTAAGTACCTAAAATGTTTGCTACTCATCATAGCACATTGGGAAAGTAAATATTAAAATATATTATAAAAGAAAAATAAACAGAACTTAATTCCACTGCTCAGAAGAAACCATTTGTTACATAACATGATCACTCATTTCCTTCTAGTCTTTTTTTCTAAGCATATTAAAAGTAATAATAATGATAACTGTGATTATACTCAGTAATACAATTTTATGTACTACTTATTCTAGTTAACCAGTTTTCAGTTGTTACCTTATCTCTTTGGATTGTAAAAACCAGAAACTAATTCAGTTCACTTAAAGGAAATCAACCAACCAACAACAACAACAAAAAACAATGAGGAAGGTTGTGCATTCTCGAATGGCCACTATGGCCTAGATTTGGAACTGAGAGCTGTTAAAGGTTGAGGCAGCTCTGGTCAGTTTTTCTCAGTCTTAACGTTGTTCTATGGCCTCTCTCTTTCCTGTGACTTCTGCGCATGGGCCACGAAGTTTCAATCACACTGTACATGTGCGCCCGCACATGGTATTTTGTGGAAGAGCCACACTGAAGGGGCCAAAGAGCAGCATGTGGCTCGCGAGCCGCAGTTTGCCGACCATGGCCTTAGGCTATCACCTTACCTATGATCCTCCTCTGATTGTGTCCAGTTTAACGGCCATGTGCCTTTTAAATGGTGGGATCCAATATTGGAGTCCAAGATAAAAATTCTCACCACCATTGGCATGAAAGTGAGCCTTCTACAATCCGCAGGAGTTGAGAAGGAAACAGTAAGCCACATCTACATTTGCATGTGGGATATAGATCTAAGGAGAGAGCAAACTTCTGAGAGGCATTTTCTGTGCATTATTAGCATTTATTCAATTCTGACCTTTGAGCTGTGGGCTGAATTTTCCGGGCATGAAGGTGCCAGCAGGGCTGCTAAATAACAGGCAGGCTTTTCTCCTGTTCCCTTCACTCTCCGGATACCTCATGAAGCACTCTCTTGTTTGATCAATTCTTTTTCCCTAGGAAGGAAGAAGCCCACAGAGCTTGCCTCAGCAAGACTTCCCGGAGGCTCCAAATGAATATCTAGTGGCTCCCTACACACTCACTAGTCTGGAGAAATGTGACCTGAGTCAGAAAAAGCCCTGAGATGCCAGAGCAGCTTTCTACTGGGGTCACGTTTTTAAATTGTATTCTGGTGGGACACATGTACCAGACTTTCAGGACATGTCTCAGAAGGCAAATGAACTTCTTCATTCGTTGTTTTATAAAATAAATTTATTCATGTTTTGTTTTTAGGTTCTTCTCCATTCATTAAATATGTTTATTTCTTTAGCAACTACTATGTGCAGGAAACTATGCCCGAGGCTTGGAGTATAAGTGTGAACTGAAAAATCGTAGTTCCTGCTCTGATGAAATGTACATTACAGATACACACACAGGCACACACATGGGCACTCACAAAGAGAGAGAGAGAGGTTGAATAGGTATCAACTGTGCTTAGTACTTTGAAGGAAACAAAAAGGTACAGATATAAGACTATTGAGAGGTACTTTAGATAGGATGGTCAGAGAATGATGCCACGCTGAGCCTGAAGGGTAAAAAGAAGAAACTTCACAAAGATCAGAATATTTTTTTAGAATATATTTTTCTTGATTTCAGAGAGGGAGGGGAAGGGAGAGAGATAGAAACATCAATGGTGAGAGATAATCATTGATCAGCTGCCTCCTGCACGCCCCACACTGGGGATTAAGCCCTCAACCCGGGCATGTGCCCAGACTGGGAATCGAACTGTGACCTTCTGGTTCATAGGTCGACACTCAATCACTGAGCCATGCCAACTGGGCAAAGATCAGAGTATTTATTGTCTAGGGCTGCTGTAACAAAATACCACAAATTGGGTGGCTTGGATCAACAGAAATCTATTGTCTCAGAGTTCTGAAGGCCAGAAGTCTAAAATCAAGGTGTGGGCTAGGCCACACTCTCTCTGAAGGCATTAGGGAAGGGTCTGTTCAGGCTTCCTGGCTTTCAATGGTCTCAGGCAGTCCCTGGTCTGTAGATGGCCATGTTCTCTCTCTATCCGGTCACAATGTCTTCTCTCTGTGTGTCTGTCTCTATGTCCAAATTTCATTTTTTAAAAAATAAGGACATAAGTCATATTGGATAAGGGCCTACCAAATGACCTCATTTTAATTTGATTACCTCTCTAAAGACCCCATTTCCAAATAAGGTCACTTTTTGAGGCACTGGGGTTATGACTTCAACATATCTTTTTTTGGGGGGAGGCGGGGGCGGGGGGAGACAATTCAACTCTTAACAATTAGGAGAGAGGGTGGTATAGACAGAAGAAACACATGTTCAAATCCCTGAGCCAGAATGGAGCTTGGGGAGCTGGAGGGACAGAAAGCTGGTGGGCAGAGGAGAAGTGTGGCAGGAGGAGACCCAGAGAGGGAACTCTTTGGCAACTGCAAAAACATCAATATGGATAATGCATTCATTTTTGCTGCTTACATCTGCTGCAGTAGCTCTCAGGGGATACACAGAGATGGCTAAGTTTTGTCTTTTTATCTCTGCAGTTCATGGAGTGCAGCTAGGGACAGGAGGTCCCCAACTGGTCACGGCAGTTGCCAACTTAGATAGAAAATTTAATTTTTCTTATAGAAGTCAAAATGCCACTTTAGTGTCCCCTGGCTGGACCAGGAACCACAGGAGCCATGCTGTGAATCACCTCCAAATGAAACTGTGAAAGACAGCAGGACGTGGACTTTGCACCATGTCAGAGTTGGATGTCACATGGCTTCCTCTAGGGATCGCACAGCTCACTGACTGCTGGATCTCCATCGAGAGCGCTGGGTATTGAGTGCAGTGGGAGGGGACATGGACGAGGTGGAAATGAACATTGTGGAATTATTATCTCACTTCAGTCAAATTGTTCTGGGCTTAGAATATTTAAGAACTTGGACTTGAGGTCACTTCTGCCTTCATTTTTGTCCACTCTCCATCCCCAGGGCTTTTCCTATGAAAAAATGCATTTGCATGCCTGTATTTATCTTCTTGATGTTATTTCTATTTCCTTTACCCTGTCTTAATCCACTCTCACATATGGGAATTTATATTTCTTATTTTATCTCACACACTTAAGCCCTTGGCCTGATTCCTTCTCACTATAGTGATTAAGTGGAACTTATTTTTTATATTTTTGAATTTCACGTATACATTGGCTTTCTAATCCTTAAACACCTTGCGCAGCAAGTAGCTTGACTACATTTCGATGATAAGGAAGCTGAAGTGTAGAGAATTGAAGTGGTAATAAGACAGTGGCTGTATGTCTGGTGTTAATATCATGCACTGGGAGCTGCCTGCCTATGTTCAAATCCCAGGCCGTGTGACCATGAGCTTGTTATTAAAACTCTGTGAGTCTCAGTTTTCTTATCTATAAAATGAGGGTGGTGATAATACGTACCTCACAGAGTTGATATAAACATTAAATGAGCAAATATGTGTGAAGGTCTTAGCTCAGTGAGTGGCACATAGTATGTACTAAGTGCTAGTTGTTAAAAGCTGGGTCTGCACTTACTACTACGTGCACTTGGGCAAGTTTTTTAACTCTATTAAATCCTCATCTCTCGTATTCTTTCATCAACTACTCTATGAAGCCTTGTTGTGATGAATAAAGGCAACAACCCTTATTAGGTATTCAGCACTCTCTAGGCCAGTGGTTCTCAACCTTCCTAATGCCGCGACCCTTTAATACAGTTCCTCATGTTGTGGTGACCCCCAACCATAAAATTATTTTTGTTACTACTTCATAACTGTCATTTTGCTACTGTTATGAATCATAATGTAAATATCTGATATGCAGGATATATTTTCATTGTTACAAATTGAACATTTTTAAAGCATAGTGATTAGTCACAAAAACAATATGTAATTATATATGTGTTTTCTGATGGTCTTAGGCGACCCCTGTGAAAGGGTCGTTCGACCCCCAAAGGGGTCACGACCCACAGGTTAAGAACCACTGCTCTAGGCTGATGGGAGATGCTGCTTGATTAATAAGTGAGTACGTGTTTAATGTGCTCTGTGGGGTTTATTTATACCACAATTCCATCCCACCCTACAAAAGTTGAGGAAGTTTCCGTTGATATTAAAATAGATAATGCATGGAATGAACTAGAAATAAAGATCCATGTCCATAGAAGGAGGATGAGCAATAGAGGTTAATGAGTGTTGTGTGAGCTGAAGTCAGGAAGGGAATTGTTGAGTGTGGTTTTGGAAACTAGGGCGCAGAGGTTGAATTTTACTTCACATGGGCTGGGAAAGCATTGGAGGGTTTTACCTAGAGAAGTGATGTGACATATATGTCTTAAAAAGATCTGTAGTGATGTAATTGAACGGTTGGGATCGAGGGGTGAAATGGAGCAGCCAGGGGTGATTGCAGACTCCTGGTCAAAAATGTGATGACCTGTAGGGCACGGCTATGGGGTTAAGCCTCGGACTGACCTGTTGGCAAAGCCACAAACAAGTCCCAGCTTAGAGGGCACAGCCCTCTTAGCATAATTAGACTTGACTTTATGAGGCTCTCTAGATCTTATCTGGGAGCTAATGGGCTGAGGGAGGTGCAGCAAGTGCTGCCAAAACAAGTGAAACTCAAAAGAACATTGTAACTATGGTGACCACTACCTTGTTTACCTCTGGCTATAAAATAAAGGCTCAGCTTGCCTGTGGATCTCTCTCTGTGGCCTCAGCCAGGCACAGGAAGATCCACCTAGACCAGGGGTGGGTAAACTTTTTGACTCGAGGGCCACCATGGGTTCTTAAACTGGACCGGAGGGCTGGAACAAAAGCATGGATGGAGTGTTTGTGTGAACTAATATAAATTCAAAGTAAACATCATTACATAAAAGGGTATGGTCTTTTTTTTTTTTAGTTTTATTCATTTCAAACGGGCCGGATCCGGCCCACGGGCCGTAGTTTGCCCACGGCTGACCTAGACCCAGCTTATTCTCTCTGTCTGTCATTTCTTTATCCTTTCGCCGCCTTCACTCAGGCTTTCGAACTCTTGGCTGAGCTGGCTCGGCACAATGACCAGGACCCTGGGAGAAATGGAGGCTGAGAGAAGTGACCTGGTTTAGGATCTATTTTTGCAGTAACAGTGGACACATTTGGATGTGGGAAGGGAAGAGAGGTGGGAAGTTGGTGCTAATGCCTGGAGGGTGGTGCTGTTTATTGGAAAAGACAAAAAGGGAGGGAGTGGGAAGAAGGGGTGACACCATGAGTTCTATTGGGTTATTTTAAGTTATGCTTGATGGGTGTGCCCTGGGTGGGTGGCCCTATTCCAATATGATGTGTTCTTATGGAAAGGGGACATTTGGATAGAGGGAAGATGATTTGAAGAGACACAGGAGAAGACAGCCCACGTACAGACCCTTCTTTCACTTTCCTTAAAGGAATCAACCCTGCTGACACCTCGATCTTGGACTTCCAGCCTCCAGGACTGTGAGACAATACAGTTCTGTCGTGTCAGCCACCCAGTCTGAGGTGCTTTGTTATGGCAGCCCCAGCAAACTAATACACACACCCAGGCCATGGGGTCCAGATTTCAACAGTTATATTTAGATCCCGGGATTGAGACAGTCCTTCCCCTGACATTTGAGCTACATGTAGTTTACCACTTCTCAAGTTTTATGCGACTCACCTAGAAAGCCTATTGAAACACAGAGCCCTGTGCCCTGGGAAGGTGCCCACGGATTTGCATTTCTAGCAAGTCCCAGGCGCGGTTGAGACTGCAGGTCTGCAGACAGCACGTGGTGGAGCACTAGTCTTGCCCAATGCCTAGGACAGGGGTCCTCAAACTTTTTAAACAGGGGGCCAGTTCACTGTCCTTCAGACCGTTGGAGGGCTGGACTATAGTTTAGAAAAAAACTATGAACAAATTCCTATGCACACTGCACATATCTTATTTTGAAGTAAAAAACAAAATGGGAACAAATACAATATTTGTATTTGCATGTGGCCCGTGACCACAGTTTGAGCACCCCTGGCCTAGGACATGGGAGATCTCCAATAAACACCAGATGAATTAACTTTAGGGATTCTGCTTTAGACTGAGAATCAAATAGACAAGCAGTCCTTCTCACTCAGTGATTTTTTTTTCTTTCTTCTTTTTTTTTTTTTATTGCTTAAAGTATTACAAAGGGTATTACATATGTATCCATTTTATCCCCCCGCCCTAGACAGTCCCCTAGCCTCCCCTATCACCCAGTGTCTTATGTCCATTGGTTATGCTTATATGCATGCATACAAGTCCTTTAGTTGATCTCTTACCCCCCTACCTCCTGCCCCCCAACCCTCCCCAGCCTTCCCGCTGCAGTTTGACAATCTGTTTGAGGCAGCTCTGCCTCTGTATCTATTATTGTTCAAAAGTTTATAATGGTCTCTATTGTCCATGAATGTCACTCAGTGATTTTTAAGTGGGGACACACATGGGATCTGCAGAATTCACATTTCTTGGGAGTGTGTTTGGAATATGTACGTTTTGATATAGACTTGCGTCCAAGAGAGCTCCTGCAAGCAAGGCCCCCCCGGCCCCCTGCTCCCCGAAGCTTTAGCAAACCTACTCTGACGTAGTTGAGGACCAGGGTCTGAAGGAGAGAGGTAATTGCAGCCGCAGGAGTCTCCCGCTGCACGTGATTGGCACTGGTGGCTGGGTCAGAGGACGCTAATCACCCACGAAGTGGGCTCACCGTGACTCTGACACCATGTCTCCAGGCGCCCGCCGCGGCAGGCGCATCTTTGCTGAGTAAATACAGAGTGAACTTGACGGGAAAGGAGAGCTCAGCAATCCCACACAGGAGATTCTGCGAGCTGTCTGGCTGCAGAACTAGTGGGATGTTTGCTCAGGAAGAAAGAGCTGACGTCAACTTTGCTCTCGTCGCCTCTCAAGGGCAGCGGGAGCCTTGCCTCTGGCCTGCACTGACACCCACGGAGGGAAGAGTGGCTTCCAGAGGGACAGGTGAAAGGACAGGTCAGCTGGGCACTCGCGCGCCCGGCCCCTCCCTCCCCGAGTGTCATCTTTCCTGCAAGGTGAATTCAATGGCCATAATTCCCTCTGACTTTCTAAGAGCCATGGGACGCACGCGTGTGAGAAAAGTCATCCCGGCACTAATGGGATTAGCGCAGCTTCATAACCTAATCACTCTGACCGGAGAGAATAGAGAGGCAGGCCATGGGCAGGAGGCAAGAGATGTGAGGATAAATGGGAAGTTTTCTTTAAATACCAAGGGGGGGGGGGAGAGAGAGAGAGAGAGAGAGAGAGAGAGAGAGAGAGAGAGAGAGAGAGAGAGAGAGAGAGAGAGAGAGAGGTCTAACTCACAAAGGCTGACCTCGTTTCCATTGAAGGGCTTGTTAAATATGAAATGGGAACATGTCTTATCTCTGCCTCCCTGAGAGGCAGTCCCAAGGACTGGCACATAAGGTGCTGCAAGAGCTTTGCTGAACTATTAAATCAAGGCCATTCTGATATTAACTTAATAACAATAGAAGCAGCAATTAATTTTGAGAGGCAGAGCGGTGTGGAAGAATGAGGACTAGTAGAACCGGCACTGGGTTCTACTTTTATTTAACCATCACTTGCTGCGGAGACTTGAAATAATTCGAACTCTCAGGAACCTGACTTCTTTCTTTGTTTTCCCCTCTTAAATCTTTATTGTTGAAAGTATTACATATGTCCCCCTTTGACCTCTTCCAGCTTCCCCCCCCCCCAGGCCTTCAGCACCCTATTGTCTGTGCCCATAGGTTATGCATATATGCATACAAGGTCTTTGGTTATCAACTCTCACCCACCCTCCCCTGCCTTCCCTCGGAGATTCTGCAGTTTAGGAGCCTGATTTCCATCTGGGTAAGGCAAAGAGATCGGACTAATTTTTCTCCAGTGTTCTGTGGGATAACAACGAATAGGATATAATGAGTTTACGTTTAATGGTACGTGTCTTGTATGTCGATTAATAAGGTATGCTCCTAAATCTAAGGCCATCTGTTTGGATATGCGATTTTCGGTGACATAAAGGTCTTGCATGTGTGGCTCAGATAATACTAGTAAATAGAAAGGAAGCATATTGGGTAGAGCATGGATTATGGAATTTAGGTACAACTGATGTTTGAGTCTTGTCTGCCATTCACTAGCTGTGCAGCACTAGGCAAGTTGCTTAAATTCGCTGGTCTTTAGCTTTCTTGTCTAATGGGGAAATTGATCATATATGAGTGTAACATTTTTTGGCAGAGATCGGATTTTAAAAACTTTTGAATTAAATTTATCTGGGTGACATCGGTTAATAAAATTACATAGGATTCAAGTGTACAGTTCTATGATCCAGCATCTGTATATTGCAGTGTGTTTACCACTCAATGTCAAATCTCCTTTCGTCATTATGTATTCAGACACCATAATTCTTCATTTTCCTTGAAGGAGATAACAGTAGGGTAAAGTTTTTAGGGGGGACAGTTTAAGGATGTCCTATGCTAGGCACGTTTTTTTTTTCTCATTCATTAATGACCACAAAGGGAGTAACTGTTGTGATTTGATACAAAAATGGGTAAGACATAGCCCCTGCATCAAGGAGCAGATGGTTTCATAGAGGCAGATGCATTTTCATACTTACTTCCTGTGAACGAAGAGACAGATCTTTGAGGCTTTCATGTTTAGAAAAATTATCTACTCTCTCCATATTTTAATGCAAGGGTAGGGGTGATATAATTTACACAGTGCCAGCACGAGGAATTTCACATCACACGAATGTCTTGCTTTTCTCTTTATGGACTCTCCTTCTTCTGGTTCACAGACCTCGTCTCCTCATCTCCAGACAGCCTTGAGGAGCGGCGCGAAGAAAGGCGGAACTAACTGAGCAAAATGAAGACAGGTGGATTGTTGTCTGGTAAGGAAATGACATCAAAAGCTGTTTTTGACCAGACGGTGAGCAAAAGAGGTGGGGGGAATGGATGCTACCTAACTAAAATGGGTCAAGTCTAGCTTTTCTAGAGAAGTACATAGTACATATGTGTGTGGGACAAGATAGTGTGGAAAATGCTTCCTATTAATACTACTGAATTTATCTAGGTTACACAGTATTCAGGAAATGAAAAAATAGAAAACACAGGTTCTGAGCATGAGGAGACATTGAGGTTTGCATGTGAAATCAAAGAGATTGACCAGGAATTGACTGACAGAAATGACTAAAGTTCACTTCTAGATAATTTTCTATTGGATTCTCATTTTGTCACTTTGTCATAGAAGTTTCTTTGGTGTTCTTTCTGTGATAGATAGTTTTGGTCATGGATAAGAAGTAGAAAGAAATATATCAAAGTTTATTAAAGGCACATGACAATAAGTTATGACAGTTAGCAGCATGGTTCAATATTAAACACTATAATGGAAGCATACATGGGTATTGCAGGATGTATTGGGTGAATTGAAGTAGTAAGAGCAGATTTCTCAAAAGAGGTTTAAACAATTGAATGTAAACATATCTCTAGCCCTAGCTGGTTTAGCTCAGTGGATAGAGCATCAGCCTGTGGACCAAAGGGTTCTGGGTTTGATTCCAGGCAAGGCCACATACCTTGGTTGTGTAGGCTCATCCCTGGCTTGGGCCCTGGGATGCATGTAAGAGGCAACCAATTGATGTGTTTCTCACATTGATATTTCTTTCTGTCTTTCCCTCTCTCTTCTACTCTCCTTAAAAATCAATAGAAAAATATTCTTGGATGAGGATTAACCAAAACCAAAACAAAACATATCTCTAGATGGATTATTACTTATTCTTGGTATTCTTATCCTGAAAGGTAAGATAATCTTTGTGTGGTTCCCTCTAGTCAAGTACAACTTATTAAAGAATCCACATGTTAAAAAACTTGATCGTATAGAGGGGGTTATGAGTATAAAGTAAGACTCAAGCTTCAGTCATGGGCGTCTAGATTGTGTATGTGTGTGTAGCCCTTCCTCCCTTCCTTCCTCTCTTCCTCTCTTTCTGTCTCTCTGTCTCTTCTTCTTAGATCTGAGAGTCCCTTTCCAGGAATGCTTTTGCAGAAATCAGATCACATACATTTCATCAAAATAGCATCTTTGGGGTAATCTCCTCCAAATCTGTTTTTGCAGGGGACGATGTGCAGCTTTTAGAATGGCTATGAATGAATCATGAATTCTGACTTTTGCCTTGTTTTGTTGTGAACATTTTGTGACTATTAAAACAACAACAGCAAAACAAAACAAAAACAAAACATTGTATTGTTGGAAGGTATCATAGAATATATAATTTAAGTAAAAACCCAAATTAAAACATTGCAGGCTTATATCCGAATTTTTCATTACTAAGAAATGTAAAGTCTTTTTAATTTTTCTTTCTAAATGGAAGCTACCAGATGTTCCTGTGTTGCCATGAAAGTCTGTTTTAATTGGCAGTTGTGGTCTCACAGTAATTTTAAATTGCTACCAGGCTGTCACTGGTACTTTTGCTGACTTAGCTGCCTCCCCCACTGGGCTGGATTTGATCTTTCCAGTTGGAGCTGTTGGAGCACCTCAATTTATGACAACCTCAGAAGAGATTTAAATAGTCCACAGGAATGCAATGAAAATGCCTCGGAGTAAAAGTGTGATGTTTTAAAAGTGTCTGAGATCCAGAGACAGACATGGGGAAATGTCCAGCAGATAGAGGCATCGGAAAGGAAGAAGAAATGCCTTTGGTCAGATTGGATTATTGTAACATACTCAACACGTGATCAGTCACCTTCACATATAACCTATCAAACGTATCATTGGTGTGGTGATAGAATTAGAACATTGGTTTTCTGTCAGTTTGCTTGCTTTATCCATCTTGAGCAATGCATGGAGAAACTTCTGACAAATCAGTGTGATGGATGTTGGAAGGGATGGGGACTGGAAGATTGCCTAGGGCAAAGACAAACATATGGAGGTGGGGACAAGAGGACCTGGAATTTAACCTCGCTCTTCTGCTGGTTGGCTATATGATTGATGACTTGCTTATTTTGTGAAAGGCGGGGGATAGTAGGGGATATGAGTCTAGAGATTTTCTCCAGCAAAAAGTATTTTAGAATTTTTTAAAAGATATATTTTTATTGGTTTCAGAGAGGAAGGGAGAGGGAGAGAGATAGAAGCATCAATGATGAGAGAGAATCATTGATTGGCTGCCTCCTCCACGCCCCCTACTGGGGATCGAACCCACAACCCAGGCATGTGAACTGACCAGGAATCCAACTGTGACCTCCTGGTTCATAACTGAACCACATTGGCCATGCTAGAATTTTTATTCTGACTTCATTCTCTGAGCATTTTCCTGGTTTTACCTCTTTCTACTCTGGTGCTTCTTACTTTCTCCAAATATGTAGTCCTAAATGCCTCATGCGTTCTCTGAGAAATAATCTTGTACCTAGAACAGGGATGTTAGAGCAAGGCAGACCTGGGCCTGAACCCTAGATCTTGGGAAAACTGTTTTACCTTTTCTGAAACCTCTTTATCCTCACCTGTAAACTAGATATATATACCTCAGATTGATAGGCTGAGCGTTGACATAGAAAATGCTTAGTAGATTGAAATTGCTGAGTGATTGGTACGTGTATGTAAATACAGCCCAAAAGTTTTTGAAGTGGTTGTGCGCATTGATTCTCCCACCACCAGCACTTTATGAGAGTTCTTCCACATCCCTGCCCATAGTCTGTATTGCCTATCATTTTAAAATTGTACCATTTTGATATGGTATGGTTTTATTATAGCTTGATAAAAGACATCGAGCATCTTTTCATGCATTCATTGACCACTTGCATACTCTCTTATGTGAGTTTCTTGTTCAAGTATTTTTGCCCGTTTTTGTACTGGTTGTTTGTCTCTTATCACTATATCTAAAGAACATAAATAGATCTCCTTGAAGAAAGAAGGAATTGATGCTCTTTAATTTGGCATTCCTGGCCATTCAAGATCTGGAGAGGCAGTAGCGCCTGGTGATCAAAACATGGTTTCAGGGCATGTTGCTTTGATTTGAATTGCAACTGCCCACTCACCAATTGGATAACCTGGGGCATGCTATCTCACCTCTCTCTACCTTGGTTTCTACCTCATTGAACATAGTAATAGTATCTACCTTACAGGTTGTTTATGGATTAGATAGGTTAATATACGTAAAGCATTCTGCATGGTCACCTAGTATGTTTTATCAAACATTCAGTTTGTTAGTGCGTTGTCAGAGCTTTCCATTCCAATAATACTATTGACAACAAATTACAATCAACATTTACTAAACACTTAGTGTAAACCAGGAACACGGTGAGGCACTTTACTTGCAGTATCTGATTTACTCGATGATTGTCCTGTGTTGTAGAAATCTCATGACACTCTAGGACTAAGCACTGGTAAGTGACATATTTTTCTGATCATTTATCCACAGATTTGCTCACCCTTTCCCTATTCCTCTAAGCCCATTCTCTTTCATTATGCTGGAATAATCCTACCAACCCTATGGTGCTCTGTGCAAACGTATTTTTCAACACAGAATAAAAGGGAGTGGATGAAAAATGAGATCCAGAGTTACTGAAAATAAAATAAAGTCAAACTGTTAATTTTCTTTTCTTACACTCGTGAGTCAGACTTCCCGCGCCCCTTCATTAGCCAGGCTGATTCTTTACAAACCGACTACACCGACCTTCTGGCTCTTTCTGCGGTTTCTCGACAGCCCCGACTTGGTCCTTCCAAGTGGCTCATCAGACTGAGCTGAGTCAGTGCAGAGCTTCCAGCCAAGGAAGGCCTCTCAGCACGAGGTGTCAAACATAAGACAGCTCAGGCCGGGCGCCAGGGGAGGAGCACGCTTCCTGACCCGGCTCCAAGCCTCATGCATTCGCAGAGACGGGGCTGGCAGGCTGGCTCCCTTTGATGCCTGGAACAATGAACAGCAGGAATTAAGTCTCGCCATTCCCCCCTCATGCCTCTGTGTGTGTGTGTGGTGTGTGTGTGTGTGTGTGTGTGTGTGTGTGTGTGTGTGTGTGACGTGCATGCACTTCATCCTTAGCAAGAACTGTGTGGACAGCCTATGACCTATTACTGAGAATAACCCACTGAGCATCACACCTGGCAGAGAGAGGTCCCACAGGCTGGGCAACGGCCTTGGTATTATTTCCCTTCGAGTGTGTTTTTCATGTGAGGAAATGGAGGGCAAAGGAAGGGCAATCCATTTCCCAGGTGTTTGTGCATGAGATCTGGTTTCTCATCTTCCCCCAGTGTGGACATTTGCATGGGAAGTCTTCATTGGGTTCTTTAAAAAATTTATTGAATATATTTTTATTGGTTTCAGAGAGGAAGAGAGAGGGAGAGAGAGAGAGAGAGAAACATCAACGATGAGAGAGAATCATTGATTGGCTGCCTCCTGCATGCCCCACCCTGGGGATCGAGCCCATAACCAGTAATCAAACCGGTGACCTCTTGGTTCCTGGGTCAGTGCGCAACCCCTGAGCCACACCTGGCTGGGCCGATTGGGTTCTTCTTGAATGAAATGATAATGATGCCCACTCACATCTCGATGGCCAAGATGGACATAATCCTCCCTTTTACAGGTTCTATAGCTCAGAGTCCTTGTTGGACAGCTTCTCATTCTAATGACGTCTAGCCTGGGAGTCGATGTTAAAAAAAAAATCTAAAGTCTAAATTTTTTAAAGTAGGGCATACACTCTTAGGTTGCCACAGAGTAGCATTACTTATATTGTCTCAAGCCAGGTTTTAAAATTTTTTTTACAAGTTTATTTTTTATTTCAAGAAAAACAATTTTAAATATAATAATGTTACATGCAATAAACATTAATAGTTCAAGAAAAACAGCCTGGCCCAGCCCTGGCTGGTTTGGCTCGGTGGATGGAGTGTTGGCCTGCGGACCGGAGGGTCCCGGGTTCGATTCCGGTCAGGGGCATGTGCCTTGGTTGCGGACATATCCCCAGTTGGGGGATGTTTCTCACTCATCGATGTTTCTGGCTCTCTATTCCTCTTCTTTCCTCTCTGTAGAAAATCAATAAAATATATTGAAAAGGAAAAAAGAAAAAAAAGAGAAAAACAATTTTATAATAATATTACATGCAATAAAAATTAATATTTCAAGAAAAAAGATTTTAAATATATTACCAAAACTGTACTAACATAGTATAATATCACAAAAGTTGTAGAAAATATTAAAGATCTGCATATAACTGGATTATTTCTATTCTGTTCTAAAATATTTTTTTTCTCTGGCTCTATTTTGGTTCATCAGTTTATGTTGTTCATTATATTCCACAAATAAGTGAGATCATGGGATATTTATCTTTCTCTGTTTTCATATGTCACTTGGCCTTCTGTAGGCCCTCTTTCAAAAAATGTCTATTGAGGTCCTTTGAAATCCATTTTTGATTGGATTGTTTATCTTCCTTTTGTTAAGTTGTATGAGTTCCCTGTAACTTTTGGAGATTAAACCCTTATCAGATGTAACATTGGCAAATACGTTCTTCCATGCAGTGGGCTTTCTTGTTTTGTTGATGGTTTCTTTAGCTGTGCAGAAGCTTTTTATTTTGATGTAATTCCATTTGTTTATTTTCTCCTTAGTTTCCATTGCCTTAGGAGCTGTGTCGGTAAAGATATTGCTAGGACATATGTCTGCTATTTTGCTGCCTATGGCTTCTGGGGTTTTTATGGTTTCTCGTCTCACGTTTAAGTCCTTTATCCATTTTGAGTTTATTTTTGTGTATGGTGTAAGTTGGTGGTCTAGTTTCATTTTTTTGCATGTATCTGTCCAATTTTCCCAACACTATTTATTGAAGAGACTGTCTTGACTCCATTGTATGCTCTTGCCTCCTTTGTCAAATATTAATTGAGCATAATGGCTTGGGTCAACTTCTGGGTTCTCTGTTCTGTTCCATTGGTCTATATGTCTGTTCTTGTGCCAGTACCAGGCAGTTTTGAGAATAGTGGCTTTGTAATATTGCTTGATATCTGGTATTGTAATCCCTCCAACTTTGCTCTTCTTTCTCAGGATTGCTGCAGCTATTCAGGGTCTTTTTTTTTATTCCAGATGAATTTTTGGAGAGTTTGTTCTAGATCTGTGAAATATTCCATTGGTATCTTAGTGGGGATTGCATTGAATCTATAGATTGCTTTGGGTAGTATGGACACTTTAATGATGTTGATTCTACCAATCCATGAACACCGTGTATTCTTCTATTTGTTTATATCTTCCTCCATCTCTTTTCTCAACGTCCTGTAGTTTTCCGAGTACAGGCCTTTTACTTCCTTAGTTAAGTTTATTCCTAGGTATCTTAATTTTTGTTGTTGTTGCAATGGTAAATGGGATTGTTTTTTAAGTTTCTCTTTCTGTGAGTTCATTATTGGAAATCTTTTTACAAGTTTATTGGTCATGCTTGCAGGAATATGAATTTGTGATAGCCGTTCTGAAGATGCTTTATTACTTCTGTAGGCATTAGGATCGTTAATCCGAAGAGTACTTAGATTCTAAAACTTAGAGTCAGCTGGCTATCAAACTTGATTTTTAACATTTATTGTTAAAAATTGTAATATTTTCTCTAAAGAGAATCTTCGGTAGAAATCCAATATCTCAAACCAACAACAGTGGTGCTGCTCTGCTGAGAGGTGTGTTGTG
This sequence comes from Myotis daubentonii, assembly GCF_963259705.1. Taxonomy (NCBI): domain Eukaryota; kingdom Metazoa; phylum Chordata; class Mammalia; order Chiroptera; family Vespertilionidae; genus Myotis; species Myotis daubentonii. The sequence goes on along the minus strand of NC_081854.1, from coordinate 51,723,437 downwards.
GGGATGGTGGATGAGGCTGGGAGGGCTCTGAGTGCTATGTCTTGGTCTCCTTCAAGGGCCCTGAGGCACGTCTATAGAAAGCAGGGCTCTTAGTTTGAAAACCACTGAAAAAGCCTGCCTTTGCATTTTACACATCAGAGACTGGGGCCTAGAGGTTACTTGGGCATAGTTTCCAGGCAATGTTCTCTTTCTCTTTCAGTGCATCTAAAATCTTGCCCAGTCAAACCTTTAAAATTAGCTCTATAAACCCCCAAAAGCCATGGGTTTAATTATCAGGATCATTAAAAAAATTTATATATTAAACATTTATAAATGTACAATTTACTTACAAATGAAAACCAATCTATTATTAAAATTATTTTATGATTTATTTGTGTATACACTTACTGTAATTTATTTCATGAGTTGGCCTTGTAAAGGTTCTTTGCATTTTTACTGTGGTATCTAATGCAATGATACTCACCCTGGAGACTATAGACTTGTTGTGACTGTGTACCTCTTTTTGGAGTTCTCAGGTTTGCATACTCTGTTAAAGTAGAAAGAGCATGAGGATTATAGGCAAGAAGACCCATCTGAAATCATACTATAGGTCTTCTATCTATGGGATCTTTGCAAAGCTTTCTGACCAAATCTCACTTATTGCTTTTTCAGAATAAAGAATCTTTATGCCTCGTTGATGGGCATGTTCTGAATATTAAGTTGTATAATATCAGTATCCACTCAGTGTTTGGAATGAAGAAGGCAGGCAGCAAGAGTCATTTCTGCTGTACATATACCATAATTGTAAGGATTGATTCATCATCGGAACCTCTCAGATGGCCTCTTTGCACTTGTTAGGCATTCAGGAAGTGTTTCTGCGTGATGAATAAATATTACCGAAACACGAGGAGGGAGGCTTGTCTTCAGACTCGAGCAGCATGTATAGCTAACAATGTTCCTATGTTCAGAAGAAAGGGTGGTGGCGGGGAGTGGACCTGTGAATTCTGCCTGCCGTGCAGTAGGCATATTACAGACCAAAGGGGGCTATCTCAGAGGAAGGAAACTTTCCTAAATAGGAAAAGCAAAAAAGAAAAAGATGAAAGCTCTTTCTTTCAACAAAGAACTGCTAGTACTTAACTTGTCAGGACAGGATTTTGAAAAACAGCATTCCCAAGTATACCTTTGTCAAAAGCCTTACAAAGAAGCAATGCGAACCTGGTTCCCACCAGCCTTTTATTATTTCTCTCTGAAAATGGTTTGCAAGGGCCTCATTTTTGAAAACTCACCACACTACTGTGAACATGAAAAGCAAACCTGCTTTTGTAAAGCTGATGTTCCATTGGGTATGTGAGGGCCCAGCCATAGCACGGCCAATTAGAGATTCTAGCTGTGTTTGCACCAGGCCCAAACAAGGGAAGAAAACACAAAAAATTCACCCCAAACATGAACATTTTTTTTTTGAAAAATGCAGGAATAAACGGTGGCTTATATTGAATGCAATTACAAAGCACACATAAGCGACATGCTTTTCCCCATATAGATGCCACTTTCATGAGGAAGAGAGACACTTGATCAGAATTCTACAATCTTTGAATGGTGCTGTAATCACCGACATTCCTAGACAGGCACGGATAAGATGCTGGAGTATTTTGTACATCATCAAAAGATGTTTACATAGTCTGAAAATTGATGGTTCGTTAACTTTTTCTTCAAATATTCATCACACACTCAGATGCTAGGCACTGCTCAATTTGCTGGTGACACAGGAGTGAACAGAACAAAACCCTTCCTCTCATGGAGCTCATGTTGTAATGAGAGTAATTGAAAACCAGTTCTTAGATATTTTGGAGGGTATTAAATTAGGTAATGAAAGACCTTCATTATAATCCTAGTCCTTGCGGAGCAGGTACTCGCTTAATATTTGTTTACAGAATAAGTTTTCCTACTGCCTGGTTGTGTGATCTTGTACAAATCAATTCTGTTTAAGTTCTCCACCATCATAAAATATGAAAGTTGTGCTAAGTAGTCTATTAGCAAGTTCTCAACTTTAAGATCTCATGCTAATGTAGACATGATGGTTTCATTTTCTGGAATCTTCAGTGTTGTTCTGAAACACACATGAAACAAATCGTACACACAGAGCTCTCAGTTCTATGGGAAGTACACAAATAAAGAAGTCATGATGTTTATGCTAACATAATTAATAACCTGTGCAAGATTAATCCACACATAATTTTATTAAGTCTCAAGATCAACTAGTACATAATATTTATATATTAACTATTCTTGTATTATTAACTAGAATGGTCTATGGGGAAAATTTGTTTTGAAGGCAGGTAAGATATTTCTTTCCAACTTAATACTGTGGATATTTAGATGGGTTGCTTATTTTCTTTGAAAATAAACTTCTAAAATCTTCAAATGTATGGTAATACTAATGCCTCTTAGGGTTTGTTTTATTAATCCCATGGAATAAGAGATGCCAAGTGCCTCCAGTAGGTTCTGGCACATAATCGGTGCTTCATCATCAGCGTGGGTGTTAGAACCTTTCCTTTTCCATTGAGATCTTTACCAGAAAGTCAACATTAATTTAGTGTGAACATTGATTCAATTATTTTCATGGATTTCTCTTTGCAAGTGATCAAAATCAAGTGTGTTGTATACCTTTAAAAAAACTTTCTACAACTTGATTGCCATCAATAGCTACCCTATTTTATTGCACTTAAAGTTCATTGATTATAAAATGCAGCTGGTCACAATGGAAACCCCGTATGACTATTGGTCACTGGTACAATCCCAGGCGATCCGGGCTACAAGGCATAGTTAAAAAAACACACAGAAGAAACTTATGTTTCCTCTGGTTATGTAGTGTTTTTACATTCTTAGGGAAAAATCACTCATAATCCCATGGTATGGCTAATGATGTATGAGTAGGCAAGGTTAGTTGTCATTTGCAAATGTTCTACCATTTTTTTGAGGGGGTAGGGAGTAAATTTACAAATTCTTTTATATGTACAAGTTCCACCACACCAGGTCTAATACCTCATCACCATCTATCTGTAAAGAAAACATGATTTATAAAATAATGTTGAAGTATTTTTAGCTGACTTGTCCCAGTTTATGTTTCATATACCATATGAGAAGGTGGAATCTATAACTAATGGGTCATTGAGTTTTGAGAAACAATGATTTTTGGAATTTCTTGTAACTGTTGGTCTAGCCCACAGGCGCCGCTGTGTGGAAGACATTAAGACAAAGGCCTTATTGGGCTACTTTAATTTGCCTCCAGTTTGCAACATAATAATAAATGCAGATGTCTTTCAAGCATTAATTTCTATCTACGAGGCAGAATTCCATCAAGTATGGCCAGCCCGTTTTAATTAAGTGCCCTTGCTTTGCTTGTACCCTGTCTGCTTTTGGCTCATCAGAACAAGCACTTAGTCAATTAACTATTTTATTAACCAATTGATTCTTGCTCCAGGTCCCTACCTTCTTTCACCAGTTAGACATGATCATGAAAGGGAAAAATAGGGGTTCCTTTCATGTCTAAAAAGCAACGATAAATAATGAAACATTTCAAACAAGATTTCTGGAGGGAGCCTAAGCACAAATTTTTTAAAAAAGTGCCTGCCATTTATTCTGGAATGTCAAACCCGACTGCTTGGAATAGCATTGTATTTGAGTAAATCATATTGTCACCCTGACCTTTATTGATGTACCATTTCCCAACTTAAAGCATCAATCCCACTGCTTAAAAGATCTTTTGTTGTACAAGGCCTGCAGATCTATCAGGTAGCAAAATAATGATTTGCTATCTGTGGACTTCGTAAATCAATAATTTAACAAGATCCTTAGCGTCTTCTTCCCAACTCCTCCCTTCACTCTGATGCTTATGTTTGTGATTTCAGTTTTGTACAATTTACTGATATCCTTAAAGATCAAATAACCGTTATTTAGCTGAAGGGAAATACAACGTATGGCACTTGGTTTCTCAAGGCAGGGCATATTTTTAGGGCATCCTCTATGGCTTAAGTTGGCACAGCACTCTGTGGCTAGCAAGGAGTGTAATCAGATACAGATACTTTTTTTTCTAGACAAATAAAATTTCTCCCAGATCAAAGGGCTTAAACTCAATGGACACCCCTCCATTTCGTTTTGTGTCAGAGTGGTTTAAACAGATATAGAAAACTTATTTTTCTAAGGTCACCATTGGGATAAATGATGTGCTAATACTTGGAAATTGGACCTGTTTTGGAATATGTAGTCTGTTTATTTATCCTAATTACATACAAAAATACATATTTTAACAAGTGAAAGGTTGGTAAAAGGTCTTCTATGTCCTTATTCTCTTATAACAACTGTTCTTTAAAAAAAATTTTTATTTATTTCGGAGGGGAAGGGAGAGGGAGAGAGAGATAGAAACACCAGTGATAAGAATCATTGATTGACTGACTCCTGCATGCCTGACCCACCCTGGGGATCTAGCCTGCAACCCGGGTATATGCCCTGACTGGGAATGAAACCAGTGACCTCCTGGTTCATAAGTCAACGCTCAACCAGTGAGCCACACCAGCTGGGCTATTACAACTGTTCTTGTTGTCAATGTTTCCCCAATGAAAAAGGGAATTTAAGATATTGGTTTTCTAAGGATTCCAGACTAGGACACGAACGTTCTATATTAGAATTTCGATACCTTTTATTAACAGGCTATGTTATCTTAGGCAAGTAGTTATCCTGTTGAAACCAGTTCCTCATATTTACTTTTGCATATTTTATTTATCATTATTAAATTTATTAGAGGCCCGGTGCACAAATTTGTGCATCAGTGGGGTCCCTCGGCCTGGCCTGTGGGATCGGGCTGAAACTGGCTCTCTGACATCCCCTGAGGGGTCCTGGATTGCAAGAGGGCACAGGCCAGGCCGAAGGATCCCACTGGTGAACTATTGGGGTTGGGGAGGGACACGGGTCATTGGCCAGCTGGGGAGGGACCGTGGGAGGGCTCCAGGGCATGTCTGACCCAGCTTGCTCAGTCCCGATTGGCTGGACACCAACAGCAAGCTAACCTACTGGCCGGAGCGTCTGCCCCCTAGTGGTCAGTGCACACCATAGCGAGCGGTTGAGTGGCCTTAGCATATCATTAGCATATTACGCTTCGATTGGTCGAACAGCCAACTGGCCGACTGGACATTTAGCATATTAGGCTTTTATTATATAGGATTTGGGTAACACTGGTTGATAACATATAAATTTTAGGTGTAAGATTTTATAATACAATATCTGTGTACTCTGGTGTACGCTCACCATCAGAAGTCTGGTCTTCTTGCATCACCTTGTATTTGACCCCCTTTGCCCCATCCGCATGCCTTACTTTAGAGTTAACTTTGAGGATGTGACAACACCTGTAAGAATAGTGGTCATTCATTACTGACCACCTAACATAGTACAGGTACTTATAGACAATATCTATAACCTTCACAAGGACTCTTTACAGCCAATATCATCACCACCCTCATTTTCCAGCCAAGAAGCCATAAGGACATTTTGCAGGTGCTTAGGGTTACCTAGGCTGACATAGCAGGATTAAAATTGAAGTCAAAGCCTGCCACACACCGTCTTATGCTCCTTCCACCCACCATACTGCTTCTCCATGATGTAATGCCTGTAAAAGTGCAGCGTAAAAGCCAGAGCACTAGACAGATGCACTGTGGTATTCTAGCCATTAGAGTGATTAATAGTCCCCGTGAAATGCAGAACCTGACACCGAGAGGTGACGCTGCCCTTTCCTTGAATGGGAGTTGCACTGTGCCATTAGACAGATAATTATGGTGAGAATTTTCAAAGGCAAATTCTAGCCACTGTCTTTATGCCTGGCCCCGCTAGCTCTCCCGGGGAGGCAAAAAATGACAAGGCTGATTGATTTCCCTTTGCCACTTGCTTCAAGTGGTTCCCTTTTTAATGCCCTTCCTGATTGTGACTTCATTGTCATTCGAAGCTGCTGATATTTCAGCCTCCAAACAGAGGAAACAGTTGGGCTCCTCAGCAAGTTCAAATGCCTGCGCAGCAGGGGAAAACACACCATCTTCTCTAAAAGCTGTTTTGGTGGTTCTGTTAGAAGGCGCAGCTCTCTCCTTCATACTCCAGTGGGCAGTAATCTGCCCATTCCCTTCACGTGTTCCCCGCTCCCCTCCTCTGCCCTCCCCTGTCCCCCCCCCAGCCCCCTGCAAAAAAAGAAAGAAACACTTAATTGATTGAGACTTTTAGGGATTTTCTATGACCAAACCCTAATGTCACAGAAACACCAAGTCTAGCTGATTCGAATCATCATATATTCTTTATTATACTCTAGCCATGAATTCTAAATCCTACATTAAAAAAATCCATCTTGTAAAACGCACACATGCTATATTATTTAATGACAAAATAGAAAGGTTCAAAGAAGTTCCACAAAATGCCCTGTACAGTTCAGTGCTGTTTCTTACCTAAGGCTGGGAATTGCCCAACCCTGGCCTGCATCCCCCACATCTCCACAGAATTTCCTGTGTAATTTTAGTGAGGGCAGCCTTGGATCCTAATGTTTGTTTCTCTAACAAGTGGGTTGCCTCTCTTGAAGACCTTTAAGTTGACTCTGGATTCTGTAGTCCTTCTCTTTTTCTAATATATTTTTTTATCAATTTCAGACAGAGGAAGGGAGAGGGAGAGAGAGAGAGAGAAACATCCGTGATAAGAGAGAATCATTGATCGGCTGCCTCCTGCATGTCCCACACCAGGGATCGAGCCCACAACCCGAGCATGTGCCCTGACTGGGAATCGAACCGTGACCTCCTGGTTCATAGGTCAATGCTCAACCACTGAGCAACGCCGGCTGGGCAATCCTTTTCTTCTTCTACTTCTTCCTCTAGGGAAGACAATATACTGAAGATCCAAAGATGATCACCAAGTTGAGTGTAGACGTGGGCAGCTTTCTCATTGTATCCACATTGTTTGCCATGTGATATACTGGATTAACATTCATTAAACCGAGTGGGTAGGCTGCATCTCGCTACCCAGGTCAAGTGAAGAGCCAACCACTGCACAAAGCTAAAAGGTTCATGGAGATTAAAACAAGAGCCCTGGCTGTTTGCAGATGTGGATGGGAGGATTGCGTAGTTCCCATCTGCCCTCCTCTAACAAGTATAAATAGCGGCAGTGCCATTTATAAATGGGTTGGGTTTTTAAACGGTCTTTGTAACAGGAAGAACGAAGCCTTCCCACTGTATTCAGTACTGATAAATAAAGCAAAAAGGCAAAAAGAAGTTCAAGTGGAGGAGGAACCAGTAAGTGGTCTGTTTTGTTCTCATTCAAATCTGCAGTATTTTGTAATGGATGAAGATTAAATCGTCTGCCAGGGCTTTCCAAGTTCAGTCCCCTTGCTCTATTTCTTGTGATTTTCTATGCCAATGCTCAGAAATGTGGGTTCATTATTGACTGTTGAACCATCACTAACATGTTCCAGTGCAACCTCACTAAACTTTGACAAGCGTAATGGCACCAAATAATTATTTCCTAGCCCCAGTTGAATTTCTTATTCTATCACCGTGGCAGACGTCAGTTAATATTTAATGGAGAGATTTTTATTAAATTAATTCACACCAACATATAAATGATGAATATCCCCTTAATGTTCCAGGAATAGTTAAGTTTTAAAGATGAATGCCCATTATCACAGAGGACTTACCAGAGATGTCCCATGAATGAGACAAAACTACAGAAGGTATTATACACAAGAGGCCAATATCCATTGAGGTAGTTGCAACCTGGGACGCTGACCCAAACACTTTGCAGTAACTCATTTTATTTAATTCAACCAGAATTTGCTTCATATGAGACAGTGAGGTAGAAAGAGAATATGCAAAACAAATATCACCTGTTTGTAGCTGAAAGAATTTCACCTCCAAGGAGAGGGAATAGATCATGAAAATAATGAGCGATAAGGGCAATTATTCAGATATCAGAAGACATTTGGCATATGTTTCAAAGATTTCCTCCACCTTCCAGATAACCTTTCTGGGTTCCTCAAGTTACAATGAGTCTGAAAGGATGAGCAGGAGCTGCTAGCCAGATAAAGAGAGTGGGAAACAGGGGAGGGGGAAACACGTTTTAGTCAAAGCACTCTGTAGGTCAGGATCTCAGCAGGCAGCTCATTCAGTGGGGCCATCAAAGAGACTCTAATGAAGGGGATATTTGTGAACTTAAATGTGGGGTTAAAGAAAGTCAACAAGGAGTGGGAAAGCATCCTCAGGCTGAGCTTTTGGTGGATGGAGCCCAAGGATGCTGCTAAGCATCCTACATGTACAGGGCAGTCTCCACAGCAAATACTTACCCAGTTAAAAACCCTGCTCTTCAGCATAATAACCAAGCATTGTCTGCTTTCCTGTTTCAGCACCAAATCCGAGCAGGCAGAGGCATGTCTTAAGGAAAAAAAAAATAACAGTTTAGAGATGAGAAGCATTCAAAACCGTGCAAGTTTAAATTATGAATACTGTATTCACTGAAATCATATAAAGGCAGCAGTAATGAATATATGATGTTTACTTACAAGCCAAAGCTGGTGATAAAAAACCCCAAGAAGAGAAAAAGACACTAGGAAATGAGCGGGCAGGCCCAGCGGGGTAAAAATATTGAACCGCCTTTTCTTCTTTCAGACCATTGCCTAGATCTATACCCCTGTGGAATTGGGGGATTCAGAAGCTGGTTTCAAGTAAAAGAACTACAATGTTAGATACCTAAGCTGTGCCCTTTCTTACAAGAAAATAAGGTGCTAGAATCCATGTCGTGGGGCTTTGGTGGCACCTTGAGATGCCATGATCCCTGCCAGAAAACAGGTGTGTGCATGTGTGTGCGCGCATGTGTGTGTGACCACACATGAGTCTTTGCTTGGAGATGGTGTATGTAATATCATTCATGTGGGCTGCAGTGTCTATCAATAATAACTTGGAAAAACTAGAGGAAGGAAAGAGTTTTTTTTCTATTTTAAATACGGTCAGTTACAAGCCAAAGTAGAGAGTTTACCTGTAAGCACAGTTCAATTTACCAGTAATACAGTACCCTTGAGGCTAAAAAATGAAATATTAGTTTCCTTTGAGAGTTGGGAACTTCACAAAGAATTCAAAAGAAATGAAAGCAAGAATCAAGGTGAAAGAAGGAAGAGTACACTTAATTTTTTAAAAAATATTTATCTTTATTGTTGAAAGTAGTATAGATGTTCCCCCTTTTCCCCCATTGACCCCTCCCCCCTCCTCTGCTCCCCCTCCCCAGGCATTCACCCCTCTATTGTCTGTGTCCATGGGTTATGAATATATGCATATAAATTCTTTGGTTAATCTTTCCTCCCCTCCTCCCCCTCCCCCCATCTTTCTTCTGAGGTTCGTCATTTTGTTCCATGCTTCTATGTCTCTGGATCTATTTTTATTTTCTTCATCAGCTTATTAGATTCCACATATGAGTGAGATTGTGTGATACTTGTCTTGCTCTGACTGGTTCATTTTGCTTAGCATAATGCTCTCCAGGTCCCTCCATGCTGTCTCAAAGGGAAAGAGATCCTTCTTTTTTACAGCTGCGTAGTATTCCATGGTGTAAATGTACCACAGAAAGAGTACATTTTTTTTTTTAAATAGGTGAGAATCACTTACAAGGAAGTGTTTCTTTTGAAAATTGATAGGTACATAGAGAAGCCCTAAGGTACTCATAAATGAAATAAAAAAAAATGTAGGTGTTTTCAATTATAGATATATGTATGTATGTGTGTGTATGTATATATATATATATATATATATATATATATATATAATCTCTTTATTACATATAACAAATATAATATCTATTTATCTGGAAACCCTGACTAAAACAGTGGTCTTTACACCTTATTTTATTTAATCCTCACAAATCATCCTCTAAAGTGATGTACTTACTCCAAATTACAGATGAGAAAAATGAACTTCACAAAAGATAATACACTTTTTAAGGTCAAGTTGTAACAGCATGAACACAGATTTCCCTGCCTCCAAACAGTCTGTTCTTAGCACCTGTTACCTGGGGTGAGCATCCTCCCTCCTGCCCTCCCTCTCTCTCTCTCATGGCTGGGTTAGGGTGTGACTGAGGTACTTGTAGTGGCAGAGGATGCTTAGAAGAGCAAAGCATGGTCACCCAGATGCCTACAGTTCATTTTACTGTCATTGCCCTACTCCTGGAAATAAAAGCATGACCAGAGCTTCCCAGAGACATGGAATTCCCCAATACTTTCACGTTGGGGAAAGAGAAGGAATCTAGTTTCCAGTGACGTCACTTAAGGGGACTCAGAATCAAAACTCTTGCTTGTTTTTTAACCATTAGTATTCACTCCCTTTCTTTTTTAAAATATATTTTTATTGACTTCAGAGAGAAAGGGAGATAGAGAGAGAGAGAGAGAGATAGGAACATCAATGATGAAGGAGAATCATTGATTGGCTGCCTCCTGCATGCCACACACTGGGGATTGAGATCGCAACCCAGGCATGTGCCCTTGACTGGACTTGAACTTGGGATCATTTAGTCCACAGGCCAATGCTCTATCCACTGAGTCAAACCAGCTAGGGTAGTATTCACTTTCTGACACTCAATTTGAAGTGAACTTTGGGAGCAAGATTTTTATATTCTCTTATGAAGCCAGTCATGTACTTAACTTATTTCACACAATTTATTGAATGCCTACTATTTTAAAGCAATGCACGCATTGTATGTATTCCGTAGAGTGAGGAAGTTTGAGACACAGGATTCTATAATCTGGAGCTCACTATGGCACGTTCAAGCTCACGGCTTTGACATTCACTCCAGTTCCCTCTAGTCACCCAATTAAATAGGTCAGCGAGTAAAGTTTGATTAGACATTAAAAGATTCTGTTCCTTTTCAAGGCCTTATCAAAGATTAAATATGTCTTTCTAAGTGAACGAGGGAGCCATCCTTTGAAGTATCTGCTCAGCGACAGAGTGTCACCTGTTGAACAGTGGAGGGAACGGTAATGCAGAGACTCAAAAACTGTAGGGTCCAGGGAATTAAAAGCATAGTGATAGCAGAAAGACTTGGGATGGTTAAGAAATACAGACAGCATAGGCAGACTTTTCCTGGAAAATAAAAATAAGAATAATAAGTACAACACAGTGAATAATTATTATGTGTCTAACACTGTGTTTTATTCTGTAACTACTTTACTTATATCTGCTTACTTTTAGTTGTATGTCTAAATAAAATGACCTTTTCAGTTTTTTCTTTATAATAGTTTGTGGAGAAGAAAAATTATGTGCCATCTTTTTTTGGGGGAGTGTAAAATGTATTTTATGAACTATATGAATTTAATGTTTAATTCATTCGCTCAGTTAAAAAAAACATGTACAGCCCAGCTGCCATGGCTCAGTGGTTGAGCATCGACCTATGAACCAGGAGGTCAAGGTTTGATTCCTGGTCAGGGCACACGCCTGGGTTGTGGGCTCGATCCCAAGCGTGGAGCATGCAGGAGGTAGCGGATTGATGATGCTCTCTCATCATTGATGTTTCTCTCCCTCTCTCCCTTCCTCGGTCTGAAATCAATAAAAATATATTCAAAAAGCATTTGCAGAGTCCTTAAGAGAAAGATATTGAAAAAACCAGCCAGTTGGAAATGTATAATCTTAGGTCCCAGTCCAGGCTTTCTGAATCAGAACCTGAGTTGTAACCCAGTCCTCAGGAGAATCACATGCATGCTAAAGTTTGAGAAACACTGAGAAACAAATGGCTCTAATCAAGTCAGATGTTTTAAAGTCTTATTGTTTGCAGCTTGTTGGCAATCAAAAGCAAATTAAAAAATGCATCTCAGAACTATATACCTCCTTAGAAGAACCGGATCAATTGGAAAACAGTTAAACATGCTAACAGCCCTCAAAAATGTTGACTGTGAAATGTGGATCATGCAGGTAGCAGAGCACACTGCGTGGTTCTGTAATTATTGATCCCACCGAGAATCGAGCAGCTGTTTATTTGTTTTCTTTTTAATTTTTCCTTTCAAGTCGGCCGGCTTTATTTTCTGATGCACACGCCATCAGCAATGAGCTGCAAGAACCAAATGATTATTTTTCCCTTTCAGAGTGCTTTCTTTCATCACCGTGATGCCTTAAGAGCCACATTAGCATGGTAACTCGAGAGCCTGGTGGTCTCATGTTCTGACTTATAAATGGAGAGCTGTCACTTTAAAATTCCTGCCGTCCTAAAAGCTGTGCTGTGAGGCATACGTTTCTTAATTTGGTAGTACATGGATGGTGTGGCCTGTTGCTGTTTACTTCTTTAATTGTAAGCAGTTTCCCATTGTGGAAATAATTGATTGGACCAATGCTTAAATTAATCCGACAGTGCCATTTTTGATGAAGAATTTCTAGCTATAATACACAAGAGAGGGTGTCATGGATACCAGGATAAAAAATAGAAAAATATAGAGTGTGGAAGTAGACTTATTGAGATATGGTCAACTGATTTGCAAATACAGTTCTGCTGCATGCAATAAGTTAGATACTTACATCTATTAGACCAACTAAATCTTGGGTACCAATCAATGAGATCAATTAGTTAGAGATCAAATGCATAGAAAGAGAAGAAGAGTAGTCCCTGGATTCAAGAGAGACGTTTTAGAGAATCTAGAAGAAACAGTGCCTTCCATAATGTTTTGTGTAGCTTAAAAAAGTGCTAAAGTTGGGCCAAAAAACTTAAAAGCACGTGGGGAGTTTAATCCCGAACGTACCATTCTTCCTGTTTTCATCTTGCCTTTTTCATTTACATGAGGTACAAACTGGCACGTCCGAGCTACCAAGTGAGTGGATAATATATATTTTTTCCCTTAATCTAAGTTCAGCTCTAATTAATTCATAATTTGGTGGGGCTACCAAAGAAATGAAACAAGATAAAGAGTTTGTGTAGATAATATCAAATTCTGATGATCATAATCTGATTTTGGAAGCTTATTTTTGAAGATTATTTTATGATATTTAAAAAATAGTGTAACAAAATATATGCAATTAAAGGTGCTTTCCTAAAAGTAAAGCACATGCATTTCATTCATTGGATTCGCTTTATGCTTATGCTTCCCCAGTTACAGGAAGGATGAGGAAGGATGATAAAATATTAAAAATGTAAGCAACTTTCAAACGTGTCTAAATGAAGTTATATTAATGTTCTCTTCTGATTCAATTAATTCTGGCCTTAACACTTCAATTTTATTCTCCAAGCATGCACCTTCCCACAACTACAAACTGTTCGATCTCAATTAATGCAACAGTCATAGCCCGCTTTGACTGGGACATCATGATATTGGGGGGGGGGGGGTTCTAAACTTTAAAAATATATTTTATTGATTTTTTACAGAGAGGAAGGGAGAGGGATAGAGAGTTAGAAACACAGATGAGAGAGAAACATCGATCAGCTGCCTCCTGCACACCCCCTATTGGGGATGTGCCCGCAACCAAGGTACATGCCCTTGACTGGATTCGAACCTGGGACCTTTCAGTCCGCAGGCTGATGCTCTATCCATTGAGCCACAGCGGCTAGGGCATCTTTAATAATCTAGGTAATTGCTTCAACTCTCCACTTTGCTCGTGAATCTAGCCATAATTAACCAATTAAATCACATAAGCAGCTCACTTTCCTCCTCAGCATAGAGTTTAAGGATAAAAGAGAAAGAGAGGCTAGGGAATCTATCTAAACATAAATGTCATTCCATTATAGAACCTTATTAAATACATTTAAGTGTTTTAATTTCTAGTACTCTGTTGTTCATAATGAACTCTGCAGGGATTGAAAATGAATTTCTTATTCTGAGATTTTTGTCTCTTTTGAATTGCAAAGAGCATTCCTCTTGAATTTCCACTGGATATAATGAAACATATTTTAATATCACATCAAGCTAGCTCCCCGGGGAGACAACTGTCAAAAATCCATGGTATCTTTAAATCACTTTAATTACATTTTGCTCAATACAAAATAATATGCAAGAAACTGTTCGCGTAACTTTATTGATGCCACAGTATTTTCCATACAGTTATGTTATACACATTATCCAAGTAAGATTGAGTAGTTTAATTAGGCCGGTATCAGGGCGAAGGTAGATATATAGTAAGAGATGGATTTGAAAGGAAAGGTTCAGACCAGAATTCTGTGATCTTTAAAGGCCATGTATAAAGTTTTAACATCCAGGGAGTAGTATGGTACCTAAGAACAAAGCAACTACAATTAATTTACTCTTACGAGTGCCACACAACAGGTAGCTCTCATATGTTATGTGTTTAAATACATGATTCCAATTAACCTTCCCTATAGGTGTTTCAGGCAGGTACTGTTGTTATAATCTTCATCCTATAGATGTGGAGACTGAGGCTTAGAGGGTTTAAGGTGACACAAGTGAGAAAGCAGATTCATAGAGTCAGACATCAGTCCTTTAAATACTTTGTAAATGATAAAACTTGACTGTGTACTAAGACATTCTACAGTCTTAGGAGGAAGGGAGTCAGAAGAGCCTGTTTGCAGTCTAATATCAGTGGCGACAGTTACCAAAAATAAAGGTAAAAATGTAAGCGGATGGGTGTGTCAATTAGCTTGATTTTGGGATCATTTCACAATGTATACGATTCCTTTGCCCCAGTCTTCTCAATTGAAAAATGGGTAAAATATCATCTTATTGACTGTTCTCCTAAACATTTTGAGAGTAAGCATTGACTATCCTGAATCATTCAGATAAAAAGAGTAATTGTGAACCTTTTTGTTACCATTACGTTTATTTTAGATATTTCAGGGGCAAAAGGCAAGAGCCTTGAGTGGGCAAATATGTCCCAGTGTCGTCGTCGCCCTCCTCCTCCTCCTCCTCCTCCTCCTCCTCCTCCTCCTCCTCCTCCTCCTCCTCCCCCCCTCGCTTCCTCTCTCCTTTCTCTCCTTTCCTTTCCCCTTCCTCCCCTTCTTTTCCTTCCCTTCTTTCTTTTCTTTTTCTCTTTTATTTCTTTTATAAAATTAAGCCTCCAAATTAAGATCCCCTTCTCTCTTAAGATAATGCGGAATAAGCATTTGTGAATTTTTTTTAAAATGTATTTTATTGATTTTTTACAGAGAGAAAGGGAGAGAGAGAGTTAGAAACATCAACGAGAGAGAAACATCGATCAGCTGCCTCCTGCACACTCCCTACTGGGGATGTGCCCGCAACCAAGGTACATGCCCTTGACTGGAATCGAACCTGGGACCCTTGAGTCTGCAGGCCGACGCTCTATCCACTGAGCCAAACCGGTTAGGGCCTATTTGTTAATTTTTTAATTGAATATTCTATGATGAGCACCTGGCTTCAATGGCCATGATCAAAGTGCAGTCTTCTTTGGACCACTTATTTGTTATGTGACCTTGGCTACGTCACTGAACATTTGGGAAAATATGAGTAAGTTTTCTGGTGCGGAAAAGAAAAACGGAAAATAAAGGTGAGCATGGATGTCACATACATACCTACAATGTTTCCTGTTCATCCTCAGGCCCATGGCAGAGCCAGAACTTGAACCCTGATCTTTCCAACCAGTCCAGCTGTCTTTTCATTGCCTTAGTCATCAGTGTAAATGTGGACCAGTACGTTTTTTCATAGCTGCTATAAGTTAGGCAGTTTCTATGTGGCTGAGGTAGGAAGGAGGAGGTGAAGGATTGTGTCCTTGTCCCTTCACCAGGTCATCAACCAGATCCATGTCTTCCCTTTATATGTTTTATGCATCAAATTTACTTTTAGAATCAAGTTGAATCAAATAGTGGTATCACTAATACACCTGGATATCATTGTCTTAGCTCAAAGCTGGCTGTGCGGGGCCTCTCATAGCCCAGGGACACTGCGCAGTACCTTGGAGAGACTGGGCACCAGCTGCTTTGTGCCCATAGTTGGCATAAAACATACTATGACTAAAAGTCCACGCTAGGGATGGTAGACATCATTGTTTCCAAGGGACAACCTGGAAACGACGAGATTGCTAATCCACTCACCTGATGCCGCTTCTCTCATCGGCTTAACTTGTGCTCCGTGTAGTCAGACAGTCTCAAGTGACGATATTTCATTATTAGCCAATCCTGCCTGGGGAGCCCAGGACAACTCCCCACACATGGCAGCTCTCCCTTTGAGTGCTGTCGGGCACATGTCATTTCCTTGTACCTTTACAATAGCTTGCATTGCTCTCCCTTTGGTTTGAAAACAGGTTTGGTTTGAAACATTTCAAGGGGGAAAGCCATTCTTCTTGGTAATTCATCCAACAAGCATTCTCGATCCCTTAGCTGAGCACTTCCCCATGGGGGAAGAGACATAAGAATACACTGGGAATGCTGAAGTGTTATTAGGTAGGCTGTTTTCATAGATGCATAGGCACTGTAGACCCGGGAGCTGCAGGCTGTCCTCCGGCCTGTGTTTGTTCTTCATAGACTGTTTAAATTTTATGTCTTCTCTGTCTGTCTCTTGCTTGTGCCAGGCAAGGAGGATAGTAATATATGTATCCAACCGATGTCAGTTCAAATAAAAAACTCAGAGTCATCTGGGAAATGTGCATACCCTGGTAATTTACTTGAAAGCTCTTACTCTCCACCCACTCAAGTGCCTTTCCCAAATATCCATTCAATTTATTCTTCCATTTCCATAGAGCTCTCTCCTGTTTGATACTAAGGCCACTGGCACTGAGAGAACAGGAAAATCAAGCAAATCACAGCCACCTACCTCTCTCTCCACCACTGAGCTAGTTAAATGACTATGTATTTCCACCACTCACATCTCAGGATGTAATTAAATATACATTTTAAATCGGCAGTTTTAAATTTTATAGGACAAAAGCCTGAAACACTTTCAGCTTTGTGGAGGGGGAAAAAAATAAAATACGAAAGAATAATGTTTACAAAGCTCCGAAACAAGGCTTGTCAGCAGGATGGAGTTGCTACTATGAGCCATTTTGGACTGAATGGTTTCTATCTGTTTATAATAACTTGGATTCGTCTCCTGTTAAAATGTCACATGGATAAAGGCGTAAATTCTAACAGCTGTGACAGGATGGTCATTGCTAAGGAACTTTGACACGGTGGATGCATGTGTCAGAGACATCTACTTCGCTGTCTTTCATCCGGAATCATCCCAATATTCCCCTCCACGCTCAGGAAGACTAACAGTGAGACGCAGATCAAAGCCCATGATTCTGACGTCTTCTCCCCTAGGTTTGTTGTTTAATGAGACAGTCGGCACCAAGAACCTGTTCCGTTTCTCTGAGGAAGTTAGTGGAGGGACTCAGGATGAGACCACTGTTCTTGCCTTAATGCGGTTATTCCACAAGTTGGCTGGACTTAGTGACACACGTTAGCAGGAATATTCCAATAGTCATGCAATTTTTCAAATGCAATATAGAAAAATAGAAAAATGGGAGTCAATAAACATCAGCGTGTGGGGAACAAATGAGAACAATGGCCCAAGGTGTTCTAAGAACTTAACATGAGATGACCTTTTTCTGGGAACCTATTCATTCTGATAGATGTCATTCGGAACTATATCCACCTGAGCTTTATAACTTCATTCATTTATTCCTTCACCCATTCATTTGTTCATTTAAAAAGGGTATGCTAGGCACTGGAATGAACACTGGCAATCAGAAGATAAGTTAGCCATGGGATCTGCATTCAAGCAGATCATGTGTTAGTGTGCAGCGTATGTGCAACTAGCACCATATGGGAAGTGTCAGAGTGGACATGGTTTAAGAAGCAGCCGGAGTCAAAAAAGGAAGCGATGAAATATGTGTGGGAAAGTCGAAGAATAAATTTGAGCCGCATTTTGAAAAATGAGCAGGAATTTCCCAGGTGGGCAAAGCAGAGATGGTCTTCCAGGCAGATGAAGTGGCCTGAGCAAAGGCTTGGAGGCTTCTGAATCCCACAGCCATCCTAGGGATGAAACCTCATTGGTCTAGCTCAGTTCTTGTGACCTTCCTTCAGCCAATCACAGTCTCTGCTTTGAAGGTTTTTTCTGATTAGATCAGCCTATAACATGGAAGGTCAGATTATAGTGATGGCCATTAGATTTTTTCATAGAGATGCAGCTCCGAAGAAGAAATGAGCTAGCGAATGGACAGCAATTGGTACAGAGACTGGCAAATAGTATGTACTCCAAACAAGTTTGTTTTATTGTTATGATGATTATTATTAATGTTATTACTAATATTTTAATGAAAAAGCCAGACATATAGCAGCAATGCAGACCCTCATTGAGGTTCTCTTAGGAAACTAACCAGAGCTTAGAAGAAGGAAAGCCATGTTTCTACACTGGGCAGCACATCCTTCAGGAAGTCTTTCTACGACTTTCTCTCCCCGCCCCCCCCCCCCCCCCCCCCGTCCAATCTGGATTGGGTTGGCTCCTTTGTACTCTATACAGAGCTCCATCTGGTCCTATAACGTTGTAATAATAATAATAATAAAGCTGTCCCAAGGGAGAAGTGTATCTTATCATATCTCAAACCCTTGGGATAGTGTAGGTAGTGAATCTGTCTGTTCAAATAACATGAAGAGGGAGATCCGAGATCACTTCACAGGGGAGATTATACCTGAGGAGGGCCCCTGAAGGATAGGGAGAACTTCTGACATGCAGAAATGGGAAAAATGACATTGAGGAGAAGGAAATGCTCAAGATAAGCGTGGAGATCGGGAAGTGTTCACCATGCTTGAGTATGACAGTTAATTAGATGCAAAACGAAGTGAATGTGGAGCGAAAAGGGTGCTGGGATGAGAAGGGAGGCTTCAGGGTTGATTGCAAAGGACCTTGAATGCTGTGTAATGAGATTAGACTTTGTAATCTGTGCAATATAAAGACTGAGAGGTTTTCATCTGGGGATTGATATGGCCAGGATTCTTCTCTCTCTCTCTCTCTCTCTCTCTCTCTCTCTCTCTCTCTCTCTCTCTCTCTCTCTCTCTCTCTCTCTCTCTCTCTCCTTTATTTAGGTTACATAGGTTAACACAGGTTAAAGAATCTTCCCTTGGTGGAACAGGAGCTTTCACAACCTCACTAGCTTTGAGAAACAGAAAGAGGCAAACTGTCCTGATGAGCCTGTACTAATTATGATAAAGAGATGCGCTTCTGAATTCCAAAATTCACAGGATTTTGAGTCCTAGGTTCTTGTTCTTCTCAACACAATTCTACTTGTTCCTCTCTGCATTTCGGTTATATGAGCAAATGAATATTCCTTTTGCATAGTAAGCAAGTTTGAGCTAATTATCCTGTCACTAACAAATCAGAGATTATTTTAATGATCATTTTCAAGATGTGAAAATTGAGGCACTCAGAGATTGAGAGACTTGCCCGAAGTCATATAGCGAGGCAAAAAATTGCAGCAAGATTGAAACTGAGATCCGTCTAAGCCTGTGTCTGGTGAGCAAACGGACCCTCCATATTTCCATTCTAAAGGACAACCATTAAAGGAATGACTGTGCCTTGCTCCTGCTTTTATCTCCCACAACCACTATTTCATTATTACATAATAGGTACTTGTTTAATGCATGCGGAATTCTTGAATGAAGTCTAAATCTATAAAAATTCCACATGTACTCTTTTTGTTGCTAAGAAATAATAAGTAAAGATACTTCCATCGCTCATGTGCAAATATTTCTTTGTACTTATTCTTAAACCAGAATGTGTGTGTCTAAATGTATACTATCATTGGTTGGTGCAGATGAAAGCATTTTATTGTCAGTTCTTACTGTAGTTTTCTGCCTTTTTGTTCCTCCGTCATTTTCCTTTTATCAGCAAAGTCTTCTCCAGGTGGAGGAAGCAAGGAGCATTTTATAAACCTGCCTCGGGCTGTAAAATATACATGTACCTTCAATAGTGACAGAGGCATCGTTGGAATGTCCTCCAGAGTGAAATATCCTTCAGAAATGTGCATTTAACAGGCAAACATAATATTGTTGAAGAACATAGAATTATAAATTCATGGACATTTGGGTAGTGGGGATACTTTATAATCCACACATCCATACTTCTAACTGTAATTTTTATGGCTATATAGTTCAAATTACCCAAGATGGATAAAACCAGCACTTTCATTATTAACTGTGTTTGAGGGGTTTGGAACAACTGCTCCAGGAAAGCTCTTTATAACTTGAAACTCACAGAGGAAGTAGCAGGCCAAATAATGAATTTGTCACCACTTGACGTAAATCACCCCCAATTTGATTGGTCTTAGAAGTATTCATTTTGCACAACATTCCAAAAGTCTCCTGCTTTAAAAATGAAAAATTGCAAGTGAGTACTTTATAGCCCATTTAATTGCATTTGGAGATTTTCCTGCCCCTTAAAGTCTCCTGGATAAGCATATTAATGCTGTCCCCAAACACACTTTTAAACTGAGCTCTATTATGAGTAGCATCTGACCTTTCCGCATAATTGCATGTGGTCCAAATTAATTGTTCAGTTCTATTGTGGATTGAATAATAGGTATCCTAAAATGAGACTAATTATGCAGATACCTGATAGAGAGGAGAATCTTAAAGTGAGCTCTTTTGGGTGCCTGGAATTTCGAATATAAGGTATGAAATGACACTTAATTAACTAATAAGCCAACTGACAAGACTGACTCCACAGGAGACTTCTAGTCAACATAATTCAGAAAATTAGGAGATTCTTCCTGAACTGAAATGTAATAAAATGAAGCTTACAAATCAAACAAAAAATATTGTCATAAATCTACATGTTAGTGAGAGGACATTTAATATAGATTTGTTTAGAAAAATATAGAAACAGTAATTTTTGGCTAACTATATCTATTGCTTACTAATACTCCATTCATTTATGTTCAACTCTGTTGATTCCTTTTTTGGAATATTTTCATGGCTCTCAACGTGATATTGTATAACAAGCACCAAAGTGCATCTTTTTTTTTAAAAAAAAATGTTTTTATTGATTTTAGAGAGAGAGGAAGGGAGAGAGATATATAGAAACATCTATGAGAGAGAAACATCCATTGGCTGCCTCCTGCACGCCCCCTACTGGGGATCTAGCCCACAACCAGGGCATGTGCCCCGACTGGGAATTGAACAGGTGATCTCCTGGTTCATAGGTTGGTGCTCGCTCACTGCGCCACACCAGCCTGGCAAAGTGCATCTTTTAAACCTAAGTTTGATGCCAATGTGTTGTATGATTAGCTGATTTAAAGGCCTTAATGACTGTGTAACTAAACCAAGCTCCTCAGATTGTTTATTTTCTCCTCATCTGAAATGACTGGTTAGATTCTCTCTCTACCTATTTGGGTGCAAATAGCTGTCACATAGCACACAGTGCCAGGAACGTGCAGGATGTCGGCAAAAGGGGAGTGGCTGTCTATCCCCCATCCACCTTCACTGCTGTTCCCTGACCAAGATGGTCTGAAAGGCCCCTCAGTTTGACTCCACTTTAGACAGGCTTCTTCCTAACTCTAGGCCCTGATTTCACTTTTCTTTTAGCATCTACTTTAGAAAACTTGTAATTCTAAATTCTTTCTCTGCTTTTGAGATATATGTAAAAAAATAAACAAAAACAAAAGAACACCTCTTGCCAGTGTTACAACCCAGGAATGTCTTTCTCAAGGACATGGGAGCCATCCCTTTGAAATGTAAACATCAGGGCTATGCGACTGCTTCCTCCCAGGGTCTGCGGGAAGATGGGAGCCTGCCTTTCTCAGATGCCTTGCTCCAAGTTGTAAATCTACTTTGTCACAAAGATAGGAGAGACTTTACTTTTCTTATGGGAAAAGCCAAGTAGCAAACAGATGGCCTGTGTTCTCCCTCTCACCCTAAAAATCCTTCCACCCTTTGCTTCAGTGGAGTTGAGCTCAGACTGAGCTCCGGCCTCCGCCCCTTACTGTAACAGCCTTAAAGTCTTCCTGGCCTGTTTAACTTTGGTGCAATTTTTCCTTCGACAGTCCCTGCCGTCAACACAATGCTCTGCAACATACAACCATTTTCAATCACTTCAGCTCTCGCGCAGTTGCCTACTGGCTTCATTGAATGTATAAGCTAGTGTAGCAAGGGTGCCATAGGATTTAAATATTTGGTTGTGTTTTTACCACACGGAGGACACATGCTTGTTATGTTTGCTAATGGTAGTCTTGGTACTGATAGCCCAAGCCTTTGTGTAAGGGAATTAACACGTGTGACGCTCCAAGGATGTGCCACGTGACCAGATTTGTGGTTAGTGTTAGGTCGGAGAGAGCCCAGGATTGGATACATGCAGACATGTGATGAGACAATGGACTTCCCCTGGAATTTCTCACAGATCAGCGTGCCAGACACAGATACTGGCTTCTCCAGGACCCCCACACAGATACTGACTCATTCCTGAATACCTGGCTGACCCCTGCAGCTGAAACTTCCTCAACTGAATACCTCAGCTCATGTCCCCGCCCCTCACCCAACTGCAGTATAAAAAAAGCGCCCCCCTCCCTGTTGGCGTGAATCCATGTGCCCTGTCTTTGGGGTACGTGGGTCTCCCGGGGACGCAGAAATAAACCTTTTCCTTTCCTTTCTTTTCTGATTCGCTGAACTCTCTATTTCTTGCGCCGCCTCCTGAGCCACCAAACCTAACAGTTAGCAGGCTGAATGGCATCGAATCCTGTCACTGTTTCTGTAAAGTGAGTGATTTTATCTGTGTGTGCAGATGTGGAAACTGGCAGGGTGCTCACTTGCCCAAAGTCGATCACTTGAAAGTGCTGAAGACCAAGGTCGGTTGAGTTCAAGCTTGGGGAAAGGACCTACAGGCCTGGATCTGAATCCTGTCTCTCCTAGTACCACCTCATCAGCTTATTTACTAATTCACTCCCATTTCACATATGAGAAAACGAGGGTTTACACAATTTTTTAGTTTAATTGATTGAGGTGTTAAATTATATAGATTCAGGTGTATACTTCTATAATACATCATCTGTATGTTGTATTGTGTGTTTATCACCCCAAGTCAAGTCTCCTTCCATCACCATTTATTCCCCTCTTACCCTCCCTAGCTCCCTTCTGCCCTCTTTCCCTCTGGTAATAACCATACTGTTGTCTTTGTCTATGAGTTTCTCTTTTCTTTTATTTGTTTAATCCCTTTACCCTTCCACCAAGGTTTACAAATTTTAAGTTCTTTCCCAAAGAGGCACACTGCTAATAATGATCGTGTATGGGTTCTGTGAAGCGTAGAATGAGACAATGTATGTAAACTGCTTAGGAGACGTCCCAGATCTCACAAGAACCCAATAAATGTTAAATATTGATAATTAGTGGTAGTAAAATAGACACTTTACTGTTTCTTCCTCTGGGAGTGATGAAAACACGTGGAGTAGCACCACTGACAGTGACTTAAAATTCATGGGAGGGTCAGTATGGCTCGTTGATTGTTTGAAAGATGGTGGATGAAAACCATCCTTTATACAGGGATATCCCATGATGAGGAGCAAATACTCGCACTGAGTGGATAGAAAAACTTTTGTAAGAGCCAATGTTGGTAAAAGAGTGTGTGAGAGAAGCAAGAAGGCTTCTAGAAACAAAGGAAATCAGTTGAATTGGGAGTGTCCAGTTTGGTTTTGAACTTAGCTCTGTTAAGCTAAAGTCTAGGCCTATACAATAAAATTTTAAATACTTTAAAATGAAACTATTATTTTTCACTTTTAGGGGGCACAAGAAATAACATTTGTTTTAATAGATAGTTAATAAAAATGATTCCCATGTTAGTTTAATTCATCTTACTATAGCAATAACTTTTAATGATTAACAGTTGGACATATTTTGGGATTAACAGCCTAAAATTATTTTAATTTCAACACTTACCTAATGACTACATGGCAATTTAAAAGGCATTCAAATAATTCAGACTGTGTCAATGTATAACACATTATTTTTCCCTCTATAGTACTCTAATGAGTTAATTAATTCTTTTCACATAATAAACAAATTATATGTGTTAACAGCATTTTAAAAAATGAACTTAATTCACTTAATCGTTCACAATTATCTCAGTTTTCTTTGATTTTAGGACTCTGTAGTTTCTTTTTGTTATGGTAAAGAATAAAATATTAGAAAAGAAAAATCAGGTATTTTAAGTATCAACTAGCCTACCTGAGAATTTTGCCATGTTAGCGCTATATATTATTGTAGTTGACTAAGTTTCCTCAGTAATTTTGCCTGTCGTAAGATAATCATGCAACACCCAAGAGAACAAAAGAGTTGGAATTGCACCTTTCTTCCAGCCCAGAATGCCTTTTTGGAATTCACAAAGACAGAGAAGTCCACCATTAGCTCCCATTGTATTGGAAAACAATAATGTCAAGAGAGATTGAACATGGAGATTGAACTTTTTGGCTTTTGGAGAGTTACTAAAATGTACATTTTAAAACTTTAATTCTGGTGTTTAAATTGTGTGAATATGTCTGCCTGGGAAATGTGATTGAGTCGAATTGCTATGAAATACATGCATTTATGCAAAGGTCAATTTCGAGATAGGCAATCTATTTTAGGGTAAGCTTCCTTGCACCTGCCGTCTTTATATTTTTTTTCTTCTAAGTCTCCCCAGTAGAGGCCGTCATAGGCATTTATATTCAGCAAAGGCAGCAGGTTGCTGAGCCTAGAGTGCATTTAGCAATTGCAGATGGGTTTGTCTTTCTGAAAAGAGAGACGGGGAGGAATTTAAAGCTGAAATTCAATGATGAGGGGATGCTGGTATAGAATTAATAAAAAACCCCCCACAATCAAAGCAGGATAGAAAAGAGTATTAATTCCAATTTTTGGTTTTAAAGATGTTAGTACACCTATATATGTATTGCATAAAAAATACCGAGAAGAAATGCAACAAATTTCTAATGATCTTTATCTCATTATAGGAACACTGGAGATTTGCATTTTTTTAGCTCTAGAATTTTTCCATATTTTACCAATATGAATATATGTCTTTTTCATTAAAAAACCAAGTGTTAAACACTTTAAAAGAAGAGGTAATAAAAATCTAATCTCTCTTTCTAAAAGAAAGCCTCTGGCTACTATTTCAAGGACCACGATTAAGTAGATTACCTGGAAAGACATGTAGGTTTTTATTCTTTTATTTTACTCATACTTTTTAGCTCCTCTATGTGTCAAGGTACAAGATGAACACTGACCCTATAGATTTCATCCATGTGGAAGATCTCTCTCTTTTTCTCTCTCATTTATCTTATTTTATTTACTTAAAAATATTTTTTTTTATTGATTTCAGAGAGAAAGGGAGAGGGAGAGAGATGATAGAAACATCAATAATGAGAGAGAATCATTGATTGGCTGCGTCCTCTACACCCCACTCATGCCCTGACCAGAAATGGAACTGTGACCTCCTGCTTCATAGGTCAATGCTCAACCACTGAGCCACGCCGCTGAGCATCATCTATCTTTCTATCTATCTAGTCTACCCTCATTATTCACGGATTTCATATTTTCAAATCCACCTATTTGCTAAAATATATTTGCAGCCCCCAAATCAATACCTGAGGTGCTTTTGCTGTTATTGGTAGACGTCCACATGATCTAAGCAGCAAAAAATTGCGAGTCTCCTGATGTGCATATTCCTGGCTGAGATTGAATTAGGCGACACTCCGTCTTCTTATGTCACCCTAATACTGCAAGTAAGTTCTTTCCTTGATCTATTTAGTGCCACATTTTTTGCATTTTTGTGGCTTTGTTGGTGATTTTGCTGTTGCCAGGAGCCTGTCCATCCTTGCTGTTTCAAGGGACCTGGCATATATGGCATACTGTTCTTAATATGTTTGCTCCCCTTAACCAAGGTCACCTCTCCGAGAAAGGTTGTTTCCCCAGGTAGGGATTTTTCCCTGAAGTCAGGGAGGGGATAAAACCCCTCAACTAAGTGCCAGGCGGGTAATTAATCACTTTAACTACGAACAATCATGCTTAAGCTACATAATCTTTACTCCCTGGAATGGAGATAAGAAACGCCCTAACCTTTGTAATAGAGATTGATAGGATTGAATCAACTGGTATAAATACAGATGTAACAAAACAGCAAGAGACAGAACTTAGAAGACAGAACTTAGAAGACAGAACATAGAAGACAGAACCAAGAGGCACAGAACCTAGACCAGAACCTACACAGAACCTAGAGACAGAACATGGCAAAAGATCCTGGACAGAAACTGGCCTCAGAACCTAGAGACAGAACCTAGCGAGAGAACATGGCAAAAGATCCTGGACTGAACCTGACTACAGAAATTGGCAAGAGAACCTGACTAGAACCTGGTGACTGAACCTGGCTGGAGAACCTGGAGAACCTAGCAAGAGAACATAGACACAGAACCTGGCTGGAGATCCTAACCAGAACTTTGCTGGAGATCCTGACCAGGCTGCTGATCAACTGAACACTGTCTCCATGTCCTTCCTTCTTCGCCGACTCCGTCTACGCCTTTGGGGACCCCTGGACCTGCTGGGGTTGGACCCCAGCATTTAAGGTGGCCCCAAGCACAGTCCTGAAGTGCTGTCTAGTGTTTCTCAGGGCAAGAAGTCTGGGCTGTGCCTTATGGAGAAAATACATGATAGATAAGCGTCATTTAAGCATAAGTTATAGAGCTGTTCACTGTGTGTTCAATGTTAATAAATCAACAATATATAGTAAGTTGTCTGTAAACAGAAAAGCACGTCAAACAAGGTTATGTATTCATCAGTTGATGATCAGGTGACTGGAGGTTCTCAAGAACCTGACCTTGCATTTACCCTAGGAGCCATGGTCCAGTATTTGCTGATTCAGTGTTTATGGAAACTTTATAAAACATGACTATTGCAAATAATAAGAATCAACTGTATACATATGTATATAACTGTATATGCTTTTTTTGTATATGCATTTTTTGTCCAGTGTTTACGTTAATATAATTCACATATATGATTTAGAAATACACACCCACACACATGTTCACCATTACAATGTACTTCTATGTATACTTGTTTCTTCCCCTCTTCAGTTTTCCTAGTGCATATATAATACAATGACTTAAACTTGATTCCTTAGTAACTGAGTGTAGAAATGTGAATGCACAGGAGAATCCTTACCCTGGCTTTTCTACAGCTTCAAAAACTAACGAAGACTGTCCTATTCAAAAATTTGAACTCACTTAAGAAACAAAAAAAACATTGATAAGGGTAACAACAGTATTCATTTGGAAGCTTCTGGTTGGAGTCTATATCTGAGGAGGGTGCTGAAGGATAAGGGAGCACTTTTGAAATGCAGAAATAGGAAAGGTGACATCAAGGAGAAGGAAATGCTCAAAATAAGCTTGGAGATACAGAAGTGCTCACCATGCCTGAATCTGTCAGTTAATTAGATGCATTTTGGGGTGTATTTTGGTAGCAGGGGTGACCATCAAGAGGTAGATGAGTCTAGTGGAGATTTCATGGAGAGGTCTCAGTACTTAATTGGAAAGCAGGATGCTGAACAAAAGGGAAGTGATAACACTGTGCATTTCAACTGATAGCCAGGAAAGTAGTACAAATTCTGTTTTGGCTAGGACAATATTCTATTCCTGAATATGAGTTTTTGACTCCTCTTTTTCTTTTCTTTATTTTATTCATTTCAGAGAAAAAGAAAGAGGAATAGAGAGATAGAAACATCAATGATGAGAGAGAATCATTGATTGGCTGCCTCTTGCATGTCCCTCCTTCCCACCCAGTGGGGATCAAGCCCACAACCTGGGCTTGTGTCCTAACTGGGAATCGAATCATGACCTCCTGGTTCATAGGTTGACCCACACCAGCTGGCCTTGACTCCTCTTTTTCAGAGGCTGAACACTTCTTCTGGTAATGGTCTTGGCATATGTGTGTATGTGTCACCCAATTAATATATATCCAAAGGATGCCTGAGAACAAAGAGGAAGTATATATCTGCAAGCCACACATAAGGACTCATGTCTGTGTATAGTCTTCCATTCTGAACCTGAGGTGCTTGAACAAGGTTTGAAAGATAAGGGTGAATATTCCAGGTAGAAGAACAGTATGTGGGATCCATGGATAAGTGGGAGAGAGTGGGAAGTCCTTGGAATTGCAAATCTTCCACCCAGTGCATCTATTATACTGATTCTGAGTCTATGAAGAAGCAGGGAAAGGAAAGACTAGAGGACTGTGCAGCCTGACGTAGATGGCCCACCCTGGTGGTTCTTTGTGCAGAAAGCCACGTGGAGCCCTAAGCAGGCCGACTTGGTGAGATTTCTGTCTCAGAACGACCTCTCTGGCAACCATGTAGAGGAAGCCAAGACAAAGAGACTGCTCAAGAGTTTATTTTAGGATCAGGGAGGAATGACTAGTGGCCCTAATTATTCCAGTGCTGTGGACTTTTGAGTTCCCCTATGTGCCCGCATGACCTTGCTCACTACAGGGGCCTCCTCTGTCCTCTTAGGCCCTGCCCATCCCACTCTTCCCTGTTCTTGAGCTTCTTGCAAGACATGAAACAAAACAAGAACCCTAGGAAGGTTAAGCAGAAATGTCCCATAGCTTGTATTTTATAAATCCAGGGCCAAATTATTAGATCTTTCTGCAGATAAAGCACCAAAAGCAAGTGGAATATTCGGATATTTATTTATACCCTTTATTAATTTAGTCAACAAATATTTGTTAAGTGCCATTATGTTCCAAATACTGGATTAGGCAACTAATGAATGAGTGTTGACACAACATAGAGCAATCTCGCTCCTAATTGAGTTTTTGTTCTAGCAGGGAGATGAAAAAAAAAATCAGACAAGTAAAATAATTGCATACTGTTGTTTGTGTGTGTGATGAAGAAAATAAACAGGATGGAGGTTTGATTGTGAATGAAACAGGGAAGCTTTTTCTAAATAGGGGAGAGGGGGCAAGGATGTGCTGAGAAGATGGTATTCAAAAAAGACTTGAAGGATGAGGAACACATAGATGTGAAGAATTGGGAGAAAGAGGTTCCTGAGAAGGGGTCCAAAAGCACCATTTTTTTGGGTGCTTTTGAAGGTAGAATGTACTTGCAATTCTACCTTTTTTCCTTTATAAAAATCGTTTGCATCTTTTAGGAGTTTTTGCTCTACCAATACAGTCTACACAAAAAAGAGTTAGTGTATCCTTTTAAATTTTAACTTTAAAAATATAAAAGTAGCCTTAAATTCTAATTTGAAAACTATAAGTTATGTGCATTATTCATTGTGGAAAAGTAGTATTTCTGAGTTTATATGTACATGTATGTGTATCTGAAATGGTTCTTCTTTCTCTTTGAATTGACAAAGATTCTGTGCTCTACAAGGACTCCTCTGGAAACAGTAATGAGCTATAGATGACATTGATTCTTCACTAATTATAGGCACTATTATATACACATTAACATATTAGCTCATTTAATCCTCTCCAGGTTTAGTATTAAAATTGTTCCCATTTTACAACTGAAGCCCAGAGAAGTTATGTAACTTGTCAAGGTAGCACAGCTATTAAAGGTCAGTGCTACGACTAGGTTCTAGGCAATTTCCCCCTAGAACCCACTCTGAATCCACACAGCATATATGTCCTATGCTGGTAACCACACATGAAAATACAGTGGCAATAATACTATCCTGCCATTAAACAAATGGATACCTTTTCAAAACTTCAGGATGACATCTGTATAGTAAATGGAATCCCCATTTGTACTTGCCTTTATTATTGTTACTAGAGGCCCAGTGCATGAAATTCGTGCATGGGTAGGGTCTCTAGCAGCTGCCAGCTGCCAGCCAGGGCCTCCCTTTTCCCGGCTGCCTGCTGCCACTGCTGGCTGAGGCCTCCCTTTGCACCCGTGTTGGCCTGGCACCACCCCCTCACCAGCTCCACCATCCTGCCACAGTCCCACTCTCATCGGGGCCCATTGGGGCCGGCAGTGCCTCCACTGCCACCTGCTGCCATCACTGCATCGCCAACACCTGCCATGTTCTGCCCCCTGGTAGTCAGGGCACGTCTAACTCCCTGTTGGTTGAACTCCCGTCCGTAGGGGCAATTTGCATATTAGCCTTTTATTATATAGGATGTTTTATTGGCACCTAACAGTGTCTTGTCTATGATAGTAAAGGATCAGTAGATATCAACAGCCAAGCACTGTGTAAACACTTTTCACGAGTTCTATTAAATCTCACAAACACTTACTGACAGAGTTGCGTTCGCATTGCCTGGGCTTGACTCTTGGCTTGGATACTTCATCACTATATGACTTTGGGGGAAGAAGCTTATTTTATCTGTGTCTTGCTTTTTCCATTTGTAAAATGCCGTCTGATTTCAGAACCTGTGAACTTAACCACTTGTACATTACCTTCTACTAATATAAGATGGTATCTGATTAGATAGGAATAATGTATTTAGTTATTTTTAAGTTGAACATTTTATAATTTATGACGTTCTGAGAGCATGATAGTTTTCAATTGCTCTTTCAACAGGAAGATATGAGAATCACTGATCTAGTGTCTTTTGTGGAAACAGCTTCCTCAAATCCAGGACGTGGGTCACTGGGAAGCAGCAAACCTTTACCCAGAGATATCCATACTTTTAAAGCCTTGTAATTACTGTCCTGAATTTACTGTGCATTAGCTGGACCCACCAAATCTCAGCATTTTAAATGGAATGGAAGGTATGTTCATTGGTCGGTAATACCAATCTCAAGCCGATAGCAAAACAATCGATTGTGAAGTGCTAAACCCAATTATATAAACCAGAATGCAATTAAAAATTTTTTTTTAGTTGAGATACATCTGTGCAATTTAAATAACCAGACCATGGTGTTTTAATGGTGATTTGGCTTACTCAATGGCCAAGTCAATGAACTGCAAAAATTGACTATTATGGCTCATGAAACCAAGTCGACCCTGAATATAAATAGACAATTTCTCTTTTGGAGCTAGAGTAAAAGCAAATATTCTTCAAATATGGGGAAGCCAAATAAAAGACATTGAATGTATTTTTAAAGATTATTTTTATATTCATATAGGGTTTGTGTTGTTCTGCACAGCATATGTTTTATTAATTCATTTGGCCCATCTGGATAATCTAATGAAAGAATGGTAACTAACATTTATTGAGCTCCTGTGTTGTGCCAGGTACTTACTATGTGAAGTGATTCTAACTGTAAATTGAAACAAAACTTAATCTTCACAGCCATTCTCTGAGTTAGTGGCTTTCTCTTTCATGGAGGAGGAAACAGCCTCAGGAAGGCTGTTTAGTGTTTGCAAGTTGTCACAGGCATTAAATCCAGGAGTCAAAATAGAGCTTAGCATTCTTCATTATATTTAACTACCTTCACTCCCCAAAAGAGGTTTTTTTCAAGACTAAGAATCACTAATTAGACCACTGCACAGATCGAACTAAAATATTTATTTTCAGATTTGATCTCTAGAGCATCTCTTCTGTAAGAAACACCACTTTAAAAAAAGTGGTTTTTCTGAATAAATGAAGCTGTTTGCTTCTTGCATTGTTCCCCAAAGATCTGCATTTAGCCATTTTCTCATTCCAATCTGCAGACTCTCTCTGGGTATTCTTGACTACTGGCTTTGCTTTCAGTTATTGTCAGTAAGCTGCCCATTTTCGAATCATCGTTTCGTGCCAAGATCTCTCTAAGGTTCCGCATGTGTATCTTCCGTTACTCACTGGATATGTAGCTACCTGGATGCACAGAGGACCTCAAACAAAACATCAATTTCTGAGCACATCAATCGTCCCAGAAAGTAGCTCTTCCTTTAGCCATGCCTACCTCAGTTGATCTTCATTTGCATGGAGTAGAAACTTGGACTTCATCCTCAACCCCTTACCATGCACATTCCATTTTCTATATGTTTTCAAATCCTTTTTGCATATTCAAAGTGACATAATTTTTCTAGAGCACCATCAGTCTTTTGCCTATATGTCTTTATTGGCCTTCAAACACATCTTTGTGTCTTTTAAGACCAGTCTTCTACCTGTAGTCTCCTCCAATTCACTCTTCATACTCCAGCAAGAAAGTTCTTTGGGAAATCAAAGATGATAATGCCCTGTTCTTCCTTTGCTGGTCCCTTCCTAATCTGCTGCTTTCTTTCTTCTCTGATCTCATCTCTTGGCTTTCTTCCCCTCCTCCCCTCGCCCCCAGTATCCTGCTTTA
This sequence comes from Myotis daubentonii, assembly GCF_963259705.1. Taxonomy (NCBI): domain Eukaryota; kingdom Metazoa; phylum Chordata; class Mammalia; order Chiroptera; family Vespertilionidae; genus Myotis; species Myotis daubentonii. Next base: position 51,691,315 of record NC_081854.1, on the reverse strand, counting down.
TTCCTGGTTCCTCCCAGACCTTTGCATGCGTGTAGAAATCTCCCTTTGTTTCCTTTTGGTTAACTCCATCTCATCCTTTAATTTTTAGTATAGGTATCAGCTCCTCTTACAATTCATCTGTGATTGCCCTGTCTGGATAAGAAATCAGTTCATGTGTTCTTGTATCACCCTAGATTTTTCTGATCAGAGCACATAGGGCATTGTATTATGGTTTGCATGTTCTTGTTGTTAACTCCCAATAGATTGCAAGCTTCATCAAAGGCAGGGACTGATTGCTTGGTGCATAGAAGATGCTCTCGTCATATATTTATTGAATCATGAATGTGTATTATGTAATTCCTACTAATGCACATAACTAATTTACCTTTCTTATTCAATTATCTCCCCCCCCCATGATAACACTTAATCTGTATTAACACAAAAGCGTGGACTCCTAGAGTTGGGAAGGACTTTCACATGCAATGCTCTTTATATGAGTTGCAGGACAGTTTAATCACTTATTTTCTACATAAACTTGAACACATCATTTGCTCTTCCTGGGACTTAGCGGCCATCTGTTTAAATACCTGTAGTTTAGGTTCTCTTACTGTCTCTGATTCTAGTTGACTTTAGAAATGTCCTCAAATTATTAGCATGCTTTTAGTATATGTCAACAACAAGAAGAAGAAGCTTATGACTGTATGCCCATAGTAGTTACTCTTCCATCATTTTTTCCACCTTGTTTCTGATAATTATGTTAATCATTTTAAATAAAGCCTGAAATAAAATCTCACTAAACTTTATTTCAAGCACTAAAGCTGTTTCAATGTTGTTATATGTTCAAATGTAGCCACAAAGGACCTCAAATAACAATTACTGAGCCACCAGCTGTTCTCAGAAGGTAGCAGACAATAGATAAGACATGGCATGATTAATAAGCAGGGTTGACTGAATTCATGGCCATCCTGGGTACGAATACTCAGAGAGCTACATTTTAAGGTATTAATACTTTAAAAAAATTAGCATTGTTGGGTACAGCACCTATTCCATTGCTCTGGAACGGGCAATGTTATTTCTATCCAATATTAACCTTTAATATATCGAGAATAATCACAAAGATGCCTCTTCCAATTCACTCTGGTAAGTGATGGATGGAAATTACTATTTGGCTAGCACTTTGTACTAAATAGAGTCCAGGGATAATTGACCATTGAAAATTTCTCCTAAATCAAACAAACCAATCCTTCAAATATAAAACCACTCATCTTATCAATATCGGCCTTCAATTCTTACTCGATTAAATCCTTAAATTCATGCTAGGGTTGGCATCAGAAGCAAATTAAAACAGGATTCTTATAAAATGAGAAAGATAAGCTCATGCCTTTTGAAGAAGCAATTTAATCTTAATGAATTATTTTTAATATTCTTTTTTTTAAACGAAGCATCACATTGACCATAAAATGAAGTGTAAAGGGCGCTGACTGAGGGAACCGAGTTACAAAGAGACCACCGCACCCTTGCACAGTTTATACCTGCAATAATTTGCTTCATTAAATTTTTATGTTGCAGTTTACATTTTTTAGGAAAGCGAGTATCCCCAACAGTGTCATAATTAGAATTGTGTCAGTATGAGAGCAACGAAGGGAAATTATATTTGATCTCTGGAGCATTCAGCTCAATAGTAGGAATTTGTTGCTTTGTTGAAGACAGATTGGAGTCCACACAAAAGACATTCATGGAATGAAAAGACTTTGCTCTCACAGGGCCCACACCCATAAACACAGCTTCACGGAAGAGCTAAGTGTCAATTAAGAAGACCCAGGAAATGGGGATCATTTGCCTAGAAGATTTATGGAGTATTTACTGAACGAAAGGTTCTCAGTCTTTAAATGTCAAATGTTAATACGCATGGTAGGCAATTCTCATGAGGTTTTGGTCAGACCATTGCAATAGTCTCCTAAGAAGATTCCATGTATGTAGCCTGGCACACTTCATCCCATTTTCCATTTTGCTACCAGATAATTACATACTTAAAAAAATGATCTTTCAGTGGCTTAACTAACATTTCTTTTAGGATGAAGTCCCAAATCCTGAGCTGAGTACACAAATCCTTCGGTGAGCTGAACTTTGCCTGCTTCTACCACTAGAATAAGATCTTTGTAGAAAGATTAAATTTATTCACTTAAAAAGAAAGTCCCCTGGAGCTGGTATGATATTTTACAAATAGTAAACCCTCCACTCTTTATTAAAATGGAATCAAATTAATTGGTTTGCGTGGAAAATAATACTCGAAGAACTAAATATTTATAGTGTTCAGGTCCATTGCGGAATAATTGTCTCTCGTGCCATTTCTGGCCGGTGATGTAGTCTTGCTAACCCTGGAGATATGATCCTCGTGCCTCCTCTTTCTCTGTTGGTGAAGATTATGCCTGCTGCTGCTTTATTTCAGAAACTGGGTAACCTTCTGCCTTGTTTTTGTGTTGAGTGACCCTTTTGACAGACCCTGTGGCTCTGACCCTTTAAACAGTAGAAGTATCCTGGTGTTTTCACGCGGTGGTAGATCGTGATATTTAGAAATCCCTTCCTCCAGCACCTTTGATTCTCCAGGGATGCCCATAATAAATATTTGCATTATTTAAAGAGTTATAAACACAGTGTAAAAATGAGTGCGCAAGGAAGTTACCATTTGGCTTTTGATTATGTCTCCCCAAATGAAAAATGAATGAACGTGCAATGAATAATACATGTTCTGTGTTCTTGTTTTAATTCTAACTCATCAGAGAATGTTAAAATTACAGTGGAGCCAACATTTGCTTTATTATTTTAGTAAAGGCTGAATGTGGCACTTATACAACTGATTCATGCAACTTTATAAAACATAGACTTCTAATACCTGTATTGCCATTTATCAGTTTTTAACGTTATGTTACTTATTCTCTACTAGGGGCCCAGTGCACGAATTTGTGCACCTTGAAAGGAACTGTGGGCCACGTGGCTGCGGTGGGCACAGGGGCAGGTCTTGGCCCATCCTCTGCATCCCCGCCCGGCCCCTCCCACTGTGGCCCCTGGTCCTCTGTCTGCCTGCAGCCCTGCTCCCACCATTGCCGCTTCCATGCGCTGATGGTGCTGGCCCTGCTTGCAACTGCTGATGATGCAGAGCAATTGGGGCTGGTGCCAGCAGTGGGTGCAAGCGGGGCTGGTGCTGTCAGTGGGTGTGAGCGGCGGCTCTGGAGCCGGCAGCAGGTGTGAGTGGGGCCATTAGCATCAGCGGGTGCGAATGGTGGCTGCTGGCCCTGATCACCTCTCAGAAGCAGGGGGAGGTGGAGAAGACCTGAGGGGCCATCAGGAATGGCAGCCACTGCTTGCACCCACTGATGGCGCCAAGGGATTGGGGTTAGTGCTGGGCGCTGGGCACTGGCAGTGGGTGCAAGCATGGCTGGTGCCAACAGCAGGTGCGAGTGCTTAGTGGGACCATGGTGCATGGGAGCAAAGAATTTTCAGTAACCACCAGAGGCTTGGCCCGATGACAGCAACTGATGCCCCGGCTTGGTCTGGCGCCCCCGCTCACCTGCTCCACCATCCCACCGCAGCCGACGCCTGCCATGTTCTGCACTCTGCCGCCTGCTGCCAACGCCCACCATGTTATGCATGGGCCCCCTGGTGGTCAGCGCATGTCATAGCAACCAGTCGTTCAGTTGTTCTGCTGTTTGGTCTATTTGCATATTAGGGTTTTATACATATAGATAGCTCCAGTTTTCTTATAAATGGGGATAATGATGATGTGTATGCCATAGATCTCTTGGTATTTTTAAAAATATATATTTTTGTTGATTTCAGAGAAAAAGGGAGAGGGAGAGAGATAGAAACATCAATGATGAGAGAATCATTGATTGGCTGCCACCTGCACACCCCCTACTGGGGATCAAGCCCACAACCCGGGCATATGCTCTTGACCGGAATCCAACCTGGGACCCTTCAGTCCGCAGGACGATGCTCTATCCACTGAGCCAAACCAGGTAGGACTCTCTTGATGGTATTAAATGAAGTAGTTTACCTGAGGTATAGAAACCATGGAATACATATTAGGATGACAATTTTATTTGAACCTCACTCATTGTGAGGTAAGCAGTCTAGTATTTTCTTGCTCATTGTAGAGTTGAAGCAATGTTTTCATTGAAGACACTCTGTCAAAGAGCATTTAGCTCTTCTAAATCCCACTGTAATGTTTTTCAGTTGAGACGAGTGTGTCCAGGAAAATCTCCTTCTATACTCTCTGCCGTCCAGTGTCTGTGGTTAATGATTGATACAGGAGGGGAGTTTTGCAAAGCCTGCCTCTCTGGCTTTTCTTTCATCCCTTGACTGGTGTGACTACAGCTTCATTTTTCATTAGCAACATTTTTTTCTAAACCTGTCTGGACTAGCTTGTATCAGTAGGTTGGTGATTGGCTCTGGATAATTCAGTGCTTACTGCCCTTCAATCCACAACCGTCCTTGGAAATGTGATCTTTCCTAAAAGGTCACACCAAAGCCAGCATCTCATCAGCATCTAAAACTCTGCCTTTTCTTCTGTAAAGACCATGTAGAGGGTATAAATACTTTCCCGTGGAACCAAGCCAGGTGGGAGAGAAGTCATCACCAGTTTGGATGAGTATTTAAAATGATCAACACTGTTTAACATAGTTCCCTGGGGAGAAGGTATGGTGGACAGGGGTGCAGCCACTTCTTGCTTAACATTTATGGATTTCCAGGAAATAAATCTCCCAAGTCGAAGGAGCTACTCTGAGAAGGACCATTAAGACTACCTAATTGCATCCGATGGCATTTTCTTTTCTTCTCTGCCCTTAGTTTCCAGGCGGTAGCTCACGATATTGTGGGGCCCTTGAGATAAGGCGATATCTTCTTCATTTCTATTTCTTTAACATTTGGCAGTGTCTGGACCAGAAGTGATGCTTTAACAATTGATGTGCGGATGAGCACTATAGATTCTATGGCTGCATTAACATTAGTCTTACATTCCTTTACCTTTCCCCACAATATTTCACACGGCAACTTGGGAAAGAGGGGTCAGTGTCATAAGGGGGCTCTCCTTGCCTCTCAGGGATCTCCATATTCTGTAGTTCAAGAATTATACCTGCTCATGAATTCTCCAGTCCTGCCTCCACTTTCTTAACACAGCAAAACATGTAGAAGGATCCCCAGCCCAGCCCAATCTTGGAGCACTGGGAGGCTGGGAAGGTGTGAAAATCTTATCGCTCCGGTACATTGCATTGATGGAGGGACAGCGTGGCCCAGATGATTGAAGCCATGGTTATCACAAGAAGCTTCAATGCTGAAATTTAGACTGTATATCATACCAGGAGCGAGGGGTCGAAATGCTCTGGAAATGCAGTGGATCTATGCTGTCCCATAGGGCAAGACAAAAAGTATTGCTGGAGCAATTGATATTTCTGAAAGCAAAAATGTCTTCCTATGCTAGGAGGGACTTCTTATTTTATTTAAATAGGAATTAGTAAAAACCTCCACTTGGGGAAGGAAGGCATGTAGACTGTTGAGAAAGTTCTGGATTTTTTCTCCTCTCCTCCCGTATGCCTTAAATATCAGGAGACCTGAGCATATTGAGTTTCACATAGTGTACTGGTCATGCAATTTTTTTTTAAAAAAAGGTTAATAATCTCTGAACCAGTTTTAAACCGCCCTCTGCTAGGGAATGGTGTTAATGTGAGGATGGGTAGTAGATGAGGGTCCATCCAGTCCCTTATGAGAGCGATGCCTTTTCCCACTCAAATGCAAGGGAGGCACATTGCCCAGAAAAGAAAAGCTACTTCCGTTTGCTTTTTGTAACAACATGATTTCAGGACTGCTTTAAAGCCTTTCTCTACATATGAAATCTCATCTTCTTAGAAGCTTTTGCCATTCCTTAGATGAAAATGTAATATCATAGACATTCTCCCAAAAGGACCAGAAGGCCACACGCTTGGAGCCGTAAACCTCAGCACTTGGGTTAGCTGGCTGGGTTCTGAAAGGGAGAAATCAGTTCAGTGCTTTTGATCCCAGTACGGAAGAACTGGTACCCCCAAAGATAGGAAGGACTGAGAGGGGAAGGAAGAAGGAAGAAAGGAAGAAGGAAAGAAGGGAGAGAGGGAGGGAAGGAGGAAAGAAGGGAGAGAGGGAGGGAAGGAGGAAGGGAGGAAGGGAGGAAGGAAGGAAGGAAGGAAGGAAGGAAGGAAGGAAGGAAGGAAGGAAGGGGAGGAAGGAAGGAAGGAAGGAAGGAAGGGGAGGAAGAAACGTGGGATGGAAGGATGAAAGGAAAGGGAGGGAGGGAAGAAAGAAGGGAGAAAGGGGAGAGTAAAAAAGAAAGAAAGAAAAGGAAGGAAGGAAGGGAGAAAGGAAGGAAGAACGAAAGAAAGAAAAGTAAAGAGAAAGAAAGACGAGGAAGAAACGAAACTAAGGGAGTTTTTGTTGAGAAAAAACATCAGAAAAGATAATGCTAGCTTGCCTCTAATTAGTGTGAAAAAAAATGAACAAAGTGAACATTTTCTTCCTTTTGAAAAAAAAAAAGCACCAACGTTTGAAGTTGGAACTGTTTACAAGACAAACTAAGTTACACGTGAACAACACTCTTGCTCCCACACCCAGTCTTGCACCGTATTGTGTATCCACTTAAGAGAAACTGGCTCCAATTAGGGATCTCCTGTCGAGCGTCTTATTTATCAGCTCCCAGAACAGCTGTGAGCCATTCGGGATGACACCGGTTTTTCCTCATTACGTTCTCCTTAGAATTACAGATGTGCCGGCTCCTCCCCGGGGAACCACATTCTAGTAAACACATCCTTCTGCGTTTCAGGGGCTGCTCTGAAATCCATGTGGGAACACAGGCTGACGTGGGCTTAAGGCACTTAGGGCCGCAAATACCCCCTGGAATTTCTTGGGAAAGGAAAGCCGGGTGGTGAAAGGGATTCAGGCTGCGTGGAGAACGGGAGGGGACCAGTTAAATTAATAACACACTTTTGTTGTTCATCAGCTTCACCAAGCGAGCCGCACGGGGGATTTGTGACTGAGAAGACACTATTGTCACACGTTTATTTCATCGGGGGTTAAGAAAAGAGTCGGAGGCACATTGCTAGTAAAGGGAATGAGGGAAGCAACATGTTTCAGGTAATGTCCCTATGTTTGCTTTGATGGGACAAACAACTGTTTTAAAATCTTGTAAAGTGAGTTTTTTCTTTTTTCTTTCTGCTCCTGGAGAATGGCTTAGCAGGAGAGAAATAATATATGTAGCAAGCAGCCTGGAAATCTTATGTCCTCCTCTTCCCCACCACTGCTTGCTCTCAAGAGTAAATCGCTGTCGGTATTAATGAGCACAGTCGCTGTTGTATTTGATATTGACAAGAGAAGTTTCTCGATTTTCACCCATGGCGTATCTGGAGAAAAGAAGATGGAACCATTCGTTATGGGATTTACTGACAAACAAAAGTGGAGCGAGGCTGCGTTGTTGGCGCCAATTTTGTTCACCTCTGGCTGTGGCCACACCTCCCATGGATTTGTCTGGGTCATGGGACCAGCTGTGACCAATGGGATGTAGCTGATACAGAGACTTGTGGGTACAACCAGAATGAACACCCAGCAGATTCACAGAAACCCGAGCTAAGTGAATGGTTGTTGTCTTACAACACTAAGTCTTGGGGTTGTTATTCTAAACAGCAACATCGAATACAGAAAGCCAGATAACGAAGTGGATTGGGAGGCGGATTGGAATCATCCATATATCTATGTCCAAAATCTCCCATTGGCCAGACCCTGTGCAAGATATTGGACAAAAAGACAAAAATTTTTCTTCCCTTTCATTTGTCCTGGAAAACAAAGTTACCCACAGTTCCATCAGGGGGTTATAACTGTTGTACAAGGAGGAGACTAGAGCACAGGCCCGCGTTGGGGAACGTGGTTCAGGTGAAGGTGGGTGAGGCGTGCAGAGGTGGGGTTGGCCGGGGTTCCAGACAGAGTGAATAACACTCAGGAAAGCCAGAGGTGGCAGTGAGGATTGTGTGTCGGAGGAAATGGAAGTTCAGAGCCAGGTCTCAAACCAGCTTTGTCTGGTCGCACATTTCATGACTTTCCACGGAACTTCGCTCCGGGAATACTTGGCACCATTTACCCAGGCCTCAAACTTGCTGAAGTCTTCCTCGCAGTCCCTGAAGAGATGGTTAGTGACAGCAGCCACGGGAATGCAGCATCCTGTATTGGGGGATTTGTAACTCCACTTTAGATAAGTGGGAAGCCCCAGGGCATTCCATTCCCACGTGGATCTCGTTGCCTGGCCCATGGCAGGTGCCGAGGGAGAGGTGGTGCAGAAGGGCATAGGAGTCAGACCAGTGTTCTCCTGATGTGTGTCAAACATGATTAAGCCCTGGGATGCCGGCACCGAATCGCCCTGCATACTTCCCAGCATCATTTTAGGGACAAAGACAAGGGAATAAAGCATCGCATTAGCGTCTTCAAGGCCAGGCGATGTTATAACTATAATTTAATTGGATCTGATGGTTACTCATTAGAGTAACACTAGCTTGATTGGCCAAACATATTATCTTAACACATTTCTCGAGCAGAGACAAGCTAATAATGGCAGTATCTCATAACAGTGTCTTGTTTTAGAAACCTCAGCTTCCCACCACTACAGCACCATTTGTTAACTACTATAATTTGGATTTCTCTCTCTTTTCCTTTCTTGTCTTTTATTTTATTTTTCAATTTCAGTTTACATTCAAAATTATTTTGTATTAATTTCAGGTGAACAGCACAGTGGTTAGATAATCAGATCCTTTGCACAGTGGTCCTCCAATATTTCAAGTGCCAACCTGGCACCACACGTACTTCTTTAACTTGTGTCTTTCAATTTCCAGGTCCCTATTGTACATTTTTTCCACATTGTTATTTATTTGCAAAAAGGACCACTAGAGACAATGTGTGCATTTGGACATTTGGCACTAACATTCCTTTAAACAAAGCATGTGGATTTATCCAGATCAGTTAGTAACAGTTCTCTATTTTAGATCAACCCTTTAGAACTTTTGAATTTTATTCATATACTAGAGGCCCGATGCACGAAATTTGTGCAAGAGTAGACCTTCCTTTCCCCAGCTGCCAGCACCGGCTTCCCTCTGTCACCTGGGACCCAGGCTTCCCTTGCAGCCCCGGCTTCGTCTGGAAGGTCGCCCGGAAGTACGTCAGGTCTAATTAGCATATTACGCTTTTATTATATAGATGAGCACTTTAGGGCAGTGATTTCTCAATGGGGTGTGACTTTGCTCCCCTCTCCCAGTAGATATTTGGGGATGTTTGGTGACATTTCTGGATGTCACAGCTGTGCGTGTGTGGCAGTCTCCTATTGACCTGTAGTGAGTAGAGGATGTAGATGCTGCTAACCATCCTACAGTGCACAGACTGTCCCTCACAACAAAGAATTATCCACCCCCAATGTCAAGAGTGCTGAGGTTTAGAAACTTTTTTATAGAGATAATTTTTTAAAAGTAGTACTTATTATACTATCTAATTACAAAGATATACATATTCATTGTAGAGCATTTGATGAAAAACAAAGTTAGAAACGAAAGCAGGAAATTAAAATCACCCATAATCCCCTGCCCAGAAATAACCTCTGTTAATATTTTCTTTATCTTACCCCCAACACGTCTATTTATACTTTTCAAAAGGGGACTGCTGCTTGCATATTCGATGACATATTTTATAGCATGCTGCTTTGCTCTACCTTTAATGCCATTCAGCATCACTAAATAGTTTCTGCAAAAAACCATTTGGAGTATGGTGCTCTGATTTCTGAATTTATACAGATAATTTAGCCCAATCACCACAGTTGGACTTTTGATTATTTGCAAATAAATGATATTGCAATGAAATCTCATAAGGTTGCATCCTTCACAACATCAAAGACAACTTCCTTAGGATAAGATCCGATGGTTAAAGTATATACTGTTTTTTTCTTCACATTGTATGCTAAGAAGCTATTTGTCAAGTTTTCCTTCCACCAGCAGCACCCAAGAGCTCTCATTTCCCACCCCTTCGTCAACTGGATAGGTAGTGTCTTAAAGTAAAAGTCATGATTCTTAAAATTTAACTCTTGTCTGTTAAGTAGCAACGCAGAGCCACAAATATGCTTAGAAACCCTCCCTGCACTGGTGGAGATTATTTGATAGTTCAAAGGTAGCATCCCTTAATCCCTGGAGGACATCTCTTAGAGAAATTATTGATTTATATCATCAAAAAGCAAGTATTCAAAAAGCAGTCTAAGACCCCGGCTAAAAGCAACGTATGCGGGTTTCCCACGAGTCCCATCTGTGAAAGGATCATTGATTTTTGACCTTTTGGGATATTTCATCTCTCTCTTTTTCTTCCTTTTAAAAAATTCTCCTAATATTTTATTATGTGGGTGGATAAGAGGAGGAGGAGGAGAGAGAAACTGGGAGATAAATGATACAATTTCCCTGGTTTTGGTGGGCACATGCCATATTAGGTGGCATAGTTTAAAATTTGTAAACAAACAAAAATCACTGTATCCAGGCAGATATTCTTCTCCAGTAACCAGCACAGGTACTTGGATCCTTTTTGATTTGGGGAAAACATTCCAAAGAAACCAGGAAATGCTTCCCAAAAGAAATTAACTAATACAGCACCCCGTGTTCACACCAAGATCTTCACCTCCAAAGTGTTAGCTACGGTCCCCAGATTGGAATAGAATTTATTTATACGATCATAATGATCCAGGCTAGATTTTCAAAAGCTTAAAATCTTCTCTCCTAGATTTGCTTTGACAATATCTACTTGGCAAATGTTAAAATTTATAGTTTAGGCATCTCAGACAGCATGAGTCAGCGCTGCCATTGATAGTAAGGCTGCAAAAATGTCACTTTCTAAACACATGTCAGAAAGGTAATGGAGAGAAAAAGAAAACTGATTCCCTCTATTTATTTGAAAAAAATTGTTTCTTACCCTGATACATAATGTACTTATCATCCTTTGATGTGTAACAACCAACCTCAGGATCTCAGCATAGAATTTACTGTTCAAGTAGTTCCATATCTCCAGATGCTCTGCTAAGCGTGGCTCCAGGCTGCATGTTGGACTCAGATCTGTTCTCCCTGTTCATTTACTCACCTCAGATCGCAGCCACCTGATCCACGTTCTCCTCGGGACAGAGGGCAAAGTGCAAGAGGTCAAGCCAAGCACACAGGTCACTTAGAGCCTCTGCTCATGTCATGTCACCTAACGGTCCTTTACCCCAAGCAGGTCAGGTGACCAAGACTAACATGCAAAATATCATTTGCCTATTCTGGGTGTGTGTGTGTGTGTATGTGTGTGTGTGTGTGTGTGTGTATGTGGTGCGGGGGGCGGGGGGGTGGTACTTCAGAGGATAGTAAACTTTAATTACCTGCCCAAGGTCACACAGAAATAAATGCCAGTCCCAAGATTCATATCTAGCGCTGCATTATGCCTTCTTGATTTAGCTTAAAGGGGTTTCTATTTAAAAAACCATAATGATCCTTCCACATGCCTGTTCTTGTGCCACCATTAAATAATGAAATCCTTAAGGCAGAAACTTAATTTTATTCTTAGAGCCCACCTCAGGCATGGCATTTATAGAGGAAATCTCTGAACTAGGTGCTAATGAAATAATTGTTTTAATAAATACATTTCATAAATTAAGTCTAGTAACCACACTGACAACTCAGCCAAATGGCTGAGCGGACATCTACCCTAAACATGTAATATAAATGTTCTCTAAAAATGAAGCATTTTAAAGTCCCGTGCTTAGGATGCTATAGTTACAGTCTTTTTCATGTGTCTATTTTAATCTGTTGTCAATATGTAATGAAAACACACAACCATGGCTTTATAATCACACTTCCCTAAATTATTTTAACCTATTTATCCTGTGGTGTTTGAGTATGATTCTTTTTAAAAGATACATACTTTTATTGATTTCAGAGAGGAAGGGAGAGGGAGAGAGAAAAACATCAATGATGAGAGGTAATCATCAATCAACTGCCTCCTGCACTCCCCACACTGGGGATCGAGCCCACAACTTGGGCATGTGCCCTGACCGGGAATCGAACCTGTTACCTGATTTAGAGGTCGATGCTCAACCACTGAGCCATGCCGGCTAGGGCTGTGTATGGTTCTTTACAAGAGAAACTGATGCTGAGAGGAAGGAGAAGCTATTGGGTAAAATGAACACTTGATAACACCAAGAACCTCACTGTGGCCCTTGCCTTGAGACATGAGCGACAGTCCTGTGATTTGTGATCCCTCATGATTTCCACGTTCCTGGTTCCAGGAAGGACTTATTTGTGGCAAGGACCACCTGTCTCACATAACAACTCTGAAAGCAAGAGGAAAATGGAAAATGGCCCTTTCTCTTGCTTTAAAGCAGCGGTTCTCAACCTGTGGGTCACGACCCCTTTAGCGGTCGAACGACCCTTTCACAGGGGTCGCCTAAGACCATCCTGCATATCAGATATTTACATTACGATTCATCACAGTAGCAACATTACAGTTATGAAGTAGCAACGAAAATAATTTTATGGTTGGGTCACAACATGAGGAACTGTATTAAAGGGTCGAGGCATTAGGAAGGTTGAGAACCAAAGTTTAAAGGTTTGATGAACAGTATTTGGAACAGAAAGACATAATGTTGTCATTATATTTTAAGACTTAGATAAGCAACGCGAATACCACACAAACCTACAGAAACATGTAAAACGCCCTGTGCTTATCTAACAGTGTCAACATCAATAGGAGCTTTCGGAGAAGAAACACCAAAAGAGGAAATGGATAATAAATCTTTCTCTGCCTTCCCAGATGTATTTGTCCTCATGCATGTCAAAATTTGGGGTGGGGGACTTCAGGTCTTTGCTATGTCACACTTAAATCACCAAATACCATCCAAACTATTGAGCCTGTGAGTATCAATCAGCAAGAGTTGCAGGGATTCAAAGCCTGTGTTTATTCATATAGCATAAAAATTATGGCTTGGATGCTGACCTTGGTTGGTATCCTAGCTCCACCATACTTTGTGTGTTTTCAAAGATCACAGAATTAGAGTCTTAGAGTCTTAGTTTCTTTATCTTTAAAATCACCCCAACGGGCAATTGTAAAGATTTATAGATATCTAAAGCGCCTAGTTGGATGTGTGGCAGCCGGCCAAGGGCCAGATAAATTGTGTTTTCCAAAATGGCCATATAGCAGTAAAAGGAAATTTCAAGATCAATCAAATTGCACTTGTAGTTTTAGCATTAAAGTTAGGTTTGAAGTAGGACATTGGACCCTGTCTGTCTTGGCATATTTACCGCTGATAAACATATTAGTGATTCAGGACCCATCATTTAACCCGCCCTCGTAAACAGATCATTAGTACCAGGATGAATATTCTAGTTCGTGTTGTGTAGCAGAAAATACTGGGCTTTGGAGTCAGAAATTCAGCATTTACTAGGAGTGCGCCTCAGACAAATGACTTAACTTTTCTAAACCTTGATTGCCTAATTGGTAATTATAATACATTTTTGGGGGAAATACTGTGTTCTAGGCACTGTATTAAACCTGTCAACATATTAACTCAGTTATTTATTGATCAAGGGTCTACTAAGTGGTAGCCACTGTGGGAGGCCCTGGGTATAGAGGGGCGATTGAATCATTTTGGCACCATCCAACGTTCACCCAAGGAAGGGAGACATGATTTCCCCCTTGGTGGTGATTTCTCATTTTAAATTTACATTTTGGTAGTAAATAGGCAAAAAAAGATGCTGAGAAGGACCAAAAAAACCCCCCACAAAAACCAAAAAACGAGACAGACACTAAAATAGGATTAAAAGGGGAATGCTCTCAGGGAGGCTATGTTTAAGTTGACCTTGATAAATGAGATGCAACTAGGTAGAGAACACTCTGGACATGGACATTGAGGACAGCATGTTTGAAGAGTGTAAGAAAACTCTAATATCCCTCAAAGTGAACCTTGAAATGTGGCTGCTATTAAATATGAACAAGTCATCCTAATGCCGTATGGAAGGATAGTATGAAGGATAGTAGAGTTTGTAAGCAGTTCTTGAGATTACAACCAAGGGTCTGGGATTTGAATCTCACTGTGTTTTTAATTCCATTCTCACTGAAGCTTAGAGCAGAGTCTATGCCACACACTTGCTTTGCTGGGAGGGAAAAGCTATTCTTCCACTCTATGTTCCTGGGATATCAGTTGTTTGACTCTGCCTCGACCCCAAGCAAATCCTTAAACTTGTGGAGGAACTCTGCGTGTGAAATCTGTAATTGACAGTTGAGGTGCTAGGATTCTTCATTTTAATGATTAAGATTTAAATAATTACCCCAAATTTAAAGATGTGTAAGTAACTGCTATTCTCAACCACAGCCAGTCACATGAAAGGAATCAAAGAAAAGCTTGGAATTCTGATATTATAGAATTGCAAACATTTATAAGCACAGGAAAGACTTATTTATAGGTAAAAATCAATCATTAGTATTTGCCTTTTGATATGAATTCTCCAACCAGTGATTTGCAAGTTAATGTCATATGATTTATGAAATAACTTGGATTTCTTACTATTTTGCAGGACCTCATCACTTATATTTAATGAGCTCAGTAGCATGGGCTCAATGGGCTCATAATTCAGTGGCACTTAACCTCTTAATTATTTTTTATGTTCATTTGTTTGTCTAACTTTGCAATATGTGCCAACTTGCTGACAAAATATTCCCAGAAAAATTCATAAATGCAACCACACAAGTGCATATAAAATAGGACACATTATTCGAAGGGATAATAGGCCAGCTGAAGCCATTAATCAACCCTCCATGGCTCTACAGACCCCAGGTTACAGTTTCTTTATATTAGAGGATCTAAGGATCCAAGGGTCTTAAAACACAGGAAGCAATGAGTCATTTGCAACACATCCATTTGTATAATAAAAAGTCATTTACTCCAATTTCTCTTCTCAGTACAACTTGCTTCATCAAGCATTCTTAAAATTTAAAAATTATTTCGAAGGGTTTCTGCTTGGTATGAAAGGATTTTTTTCCCCTAGGAGTCAGCAATGCAGCACATATCTTACATGTCCATTGCGGGAGATGGAATCTTTATCTCCCAGCTCAGACTAAGCCCAACTCCATAATGGCAGGGTACAGTATATGATTTCTGTAGGCAACTTGAGCCCAGAAGGAAGGAAGGAAGAGCCAGGGGATCAATTATGCACACATAACTTATCTTTCCAAATTCCCAAGTCAACTGTGTCTTCCTCATCCACAAGAGGGAGACACAGTTGAGGGTGGGAGAGAAGGTAGAGGAACTCTCAACACATGGAACAGAACCTCTGCAGTGAGGAAGAGCCACCACCCCTCCAGAGGGGTAGACACTCACATGTTAAACTAGGATAAAGATTAAATTGTGAGATGTGTCAAATAAAAGATGTGGATATCGCCAATAAAAACTGTACCCCGACTGGCGTGGCTCAGTGGTTGAGCGTTGACCTATGTACCAGGAGGTCATGGTCCAATTCCCGGTTGGGGCGCATGCACAGGTTGTGGGGTCGGTTCCCAGTGTGGGGCGTGCAGGAGGCAGCCGACCTATGATGCTCAATCATCATTGATGTTTCTATCTCTCTCTTCCTCTCCATTCCTCTCTGAAATCAATAAAAATGATTTAAAAAACAGTGTAAAATTAGAGTGAAGGTAAGTGCCATATAGAATAATTTTTTTTTTTTTTAAAAATCCAGAGTTCTTTTCCTTGAGATAGATGAAAGTGGTCAGAAAATATATAATTTTTTTACTACCTAGTCATAATTTTTATCAGTGTTTTCTGTAATGATATAATTTGGCCAAAACATCTTAAGCCAGGACAGCATTGAAAATATTTTTTTCAATGTTTTGGTTAAATATTTGAAAGATAACAATATTATTATGGTTTGTCCTAATGTGCTTCACAGAGCATTCTTTTGTCAATTGCTTATGATCCCCAAAAGAGCTCTTGAATTGAAGAATAAGAGCACAGACATCTCCTTTTGTTGTAGGAGAAAGTTAAAAAGTTAAGAGGAGAGTAATAGCTGAAAGTTGAGATTTGGCAGCCAGTATGATGTGATCTGATTTTCAATCAATCTTGAAACTGAGAATTTAAACACCTCCATCTGACATCAAATAGAAATGACCCACTGGTCATGCGGTCAGTGTTTCTGAGCTCAGGATGCCTGGCAATAAAAGATTTTTCTGCTTTATTTTCCTCCTTTTTTTCTTCTTTCTCTCCTGCATCCCTAAATTCTCTCACCTGCTTTTCTGCTTTTTAGTCCAGACCAATAGCTTGATGAAATAGGGTTGTATAGTGAAAACAGCATTGGGATAGAATATTTTTGAATATATATATATATATATATATATATATATATATATATATATATATATATTTAGAGAGAGGAAGGGGGTGGTAAGAGATAGAGAGAGAAACATTGATGTGAGAGAGGCACATCGATTGGTTACCTCCCACACGCTCCCTGACCAGGGCGTGGGGTAGAGTCTGCAATGAGGTACATGCCCTTGCCTGGAATTGAACCTGCAACCATTCAGTCTGTGGGCTGATGCTCTATCCACTGAGCCAAACCAGCTAGGGCTGTTTTTGAATATTAACATCAACATTTTTTTAGTCCAACAATTATAAAAAAAAGCTTCTGGTTCACGTGTAAGCTGATGATCTTATGTTGCTGCTTTGCTGTAAGGGACTTTTAATTGATAGAGTGGATACTCCATATGGGCAGGCATGCATGCGCCTCTTGTCATTCATTATGTCTTGAACAAGTAGCACCATGCAGGACACATAATAAAAACTCAGTTATTTTTAAATAGAATTATATCGACTTGAACTATGGGGATTAAATATAAAAGTATATATAGAACCTGGATCACATAATTGTGACCTAAGTGTTACAAGAAAATGGCCTGAGATGCGTAAAGGAACAGAGAGGTGTGTCATGCCTTTATGTTTGCATCCACAAATCTGAGCTGCCAGGGAATCAGCAAAAGATTTCCATCTCCTTAATGTAAGACGTTTCAGGCATATCCAGCCCTACTTAGGGAATGTAGGAATTTACCTCACTGACCAGACACTTCCATTTTTTTTTTGGTCCCAACAGATATATGACAATAATAACCCTTTTCATTTATGAAGTTCTTTTTAATAAAAGAAATATGTATATACTTTCACACAGAAACCTTCCTGCATAGAGAACTCATGCTTTCTTTCATTCAATAAGCCATAGAAGCATATTATGGTAGATAGAAGCTCAGATTGTGGAGCTACTGGAGGTGAGGTTTAAATGTAAGTAGTCTACTCTCCAGTGTGACCTTGGGAGAATTACTTAACCTCTCTGAGCCTCATTATCCTTATTTTATAAGTCAGGATACAAATCATACTGAGCCCATATCATTATTGTGAAAATGATTGAAGATAACACATGTAAATCACTCCTTGCAGTGGCAAATAGAAAGGTTAGTCAATTTGGGGTGTTATTTTCATCAATGAATACTTATTGTGTCCCAGGCATTATATTAGGCGGGTAATATCACTTGTTACTGAAATTGGAAATTGGAGCTGAGCAAAAATGATTTGTTCTAGGTCACAAGACTATTCAGTGTACAAAGCTTTCTATTCCAGATATTTTGATTCTAAATTCCACCAGCACAATATTTAAGATGAATACAATGCAAGTGCTTTGCCTAATAGCACAACAATTTGGTACCATAATTATGGATCCATGCAAGATTGGACTCACTCTCCTGATCTGCCCCTCCATGTGTAAACTTTGAAGAGTTAACAGTTGTGCCTTGATGCTGGGCTAATGATGACACTGGCCAGGTGGAAACAGGTCAGGTGGGAGAGCCTCACAAAGTCTCCCTCCTTGTGGAATCCGTGTGAATGGAATGGGGCCAGGGAGGATCAACTAGCAAGTCCAGTTGTCCAGAGTACAGCTTCATTCAGCACATCAAGTCAGTAGGTAGAAATTAACATCTCCATTTTATAGATGAGTAAACTATAAGCCAGGGGCATGTGAGAAACTTGCCTAAGACCACAACGCTTGTCTTTGTACTTTCAGTGCTGGACAGAGTCCATCAATGCAATTGCTCTTAAGTAGTATATTTCCTTTTAAAAAATATATCTTTTATTGACTTCAGAGAGGAAGGGAGAGGGATAGAGAGATAGAAACATCAATGATGAGAGAGAATCATGGATTGGCTACCTCCGGCATGCCCCACACTGGGGATTGAGCCTGCAATCCGGGTTTGTGCCCTGACTGGGAATCCAACTGTGACCTCCTGGTTCATAGGTCAACCCTCAACCACTGAGCCATGCCAATCGGGCTGTGTTTCTAATGTACTTTTTGTAATTAATTCAGCTGGGATGTGGATGTGTGAGAACAATGATAATTGGTACATTTTCAAGTGTTTTTGGGTAGAAGGCCTCTCAGCTGTGAAATGCTGTGGTAGAATGGACACTTTAAGATTAGATAAGTTCCAGATGAGATTCCAGTGCAACGTGCCTATAATTAGTCAAGTATTAGAATGCCTTGACTTAAATGATTGATTATCAATTATCAATACATGACTATTATATTATACCAGTAGTGAATCAGTACAGTTTTCAGGCCTCCACTACATTAACTATTACATTTCTTGTGTCTGGTAACATCCATCATACTGCTTCTTTTAGCTACATTTTTGGGGAGCTAATAATTGCAGTATTTGTACTGCATGAGTTTTAGAAATGATCTTTTATTTAATGTCCAGGATATCAATTATGAATAAAACTATACATGTTACATGTCTGATGCTGGTTCCCATAGCCTCGCAATATACATGAACAACTGATACCGAATAAAGAAGACACTCAACATCTGTAACGAACGAGAAAGCCAGAGTTCTATCCACTGGCAGGCAGGCTGGAAACCAGGCTTGCTATAGCCTTTTTACCTTTATGCTTTGTTTTCTCAATTGTACAAATGGAGAGACCGTCAGATCTGTGTCTGAGGGCTTCCCTCTTAAATGCTCTGAATAAATGCCTTTATGAGGGCTCCTTATATTTCAGTTCAATCCTTTCTCTAGATCACACACACACCTCGATGTGAAGATGAGAATAGTAAATCGACAGGGAAAGTGCAAAGGCACCAGGAAGCCAAGTTTACCTTAGAAACCCTTTGGTTTCTTTGGTCTTCTAGGCAGGACACCGTTTTGAAGTTCAAGGGCAGAGTCCTTGTGTTAAAAGGTGAATATTTTCAGAGTTAAGACCAACACTCTCTCATGTTTTGTTTTGTTTTTTTAATGTCTCTGCCAAGCTCCAAAGGCCCAGAAGAGAGAATAAAAGGGTACTCTTCCCTCCCTCAGGTTTTGTTTTGTTTTGTTTTACTTTGTTGATGAGGAGGTGGAGCTACAGTTGAGGTTAGGACTATGCAGTCTGTGCAGGCACCGTTCAGGGGGCAGTTGTATAAGCACCAATGTCAAGGTGTGGCCCGAACTGGCCAGCTCAGGACAGAGGACATCTGTGTCACTCACACCCTTAGAACAAGGCAGGTGGAAATATGGCCGGGGCAAAGGTGGATACATGTGTGCTCTCCTGACAAAGTCTATGGTTCTGGAAGTCGTCAGGAGCTGCTTGTAAGAGATGACATTCTCATTTCTTGCCCCAAGAGGACAATTGAAGCAAAAAAAAAAAAATCTAGGAAGAGAAGTTGAACTTCAGACACAGTTTTTAAAAAGAAAAATCTAAGGACATAGCCGAGATGACTATTTGATATTCTCTCTCTGTCTGGCCAAATTACCCCTCAGGTAATGAGTACTTGATTCTTTGGCCAAAGGGGAAATAGAAAGCTAATACAGAGGAAAAACGATTACAGACAAAAATGTCAGGCTGACGGACATTTGGGTTTCGGGGATGGAGATGAGAAATAAAATCTAGCCCCAAATGCGGCTGTATAATTAAATGAAGTGAAACATATACTAATACAAAAGGGCATTTGTAATATATTTTTTAATGTAATAAGTATATGGATCTATCTGTTTTTGCACGCACATGCACACACATTCATGGACACACACACATATTAAATTTCTTCAATTATTACCACGGGGAGAGAGGATAGGAGGGGGTGGAGAAAGCTTAGACAGGATACCACCCATGACTTAACTCATGTTTTGAGAAGCGAGGCAGGAATAATTGGGTTAATTACTTAGTTATTTTTGAGTAAAAACTCCTGGCTGAGATAAATAAAATCTGAGCTGAATGTTGAAGAAGGAATAAGAGAGGATCACCAGGTGAATGAAGAAGGAGCAAGGGAACTCCGGAAGGAGAATTTATTACATCATAGTAGCAAGTATAGAATGTGTGACTGGAGAGAAATTTGCCGGAGGAGATAGTGGAAAGCTAAGTGGACCCAGACTGTATAGGTTCCCTCATCCAGGGCAGTATTTAAGAGTACTGCCTCCGGTGTCATAGAGACATGGACTCCAATCCATTTTCCAATGAACAGTTGAGTTTGGACAATTCCTCTACCTTCACTGTTTCCATCTGTAAAATGTGAGTGGTAGTACCGACTTTAAATATTAAATGATATAATGAGTGCAAAGGACTTATCCTCATCCCTGGCACATAGTAAACACGCATCATTAGATAATTTTTAAAAAATCAGGATATGCATATCATTACTATTATAATTGCTTTAGATTTCAGTAATTATTTTATGACTTAACAGTATGCATTAAGCACCCATATGCATCATATTCTTTAAATACGAAAGCCATGTCCCCTTTACGACCCTCTCCTGTGTGAGGGAATGTTCACAGCAGTCTGTAGTCTGAGCAGTGGGTGGGAGCTTCAGAAACTTGCCGTTAGTACTGCAAGCTGGCTGTGTGGTGCTAATTAGTTATGCAGATGGTGCCTATTGAGCTTCACAGCACTCATTGCTTTAGATTGCTTTCCCAACACCCCCAGAGGAATAGTCTTCACCTGTCTATTTATTGTATTTCCTTTCCTATAAATTAGTGGAAAGCCCCTGGCTATAATCTTTAGGTAGTTAAAAGAAATAAACAATTCAAATGAGGTCTTTGGTTTACGTTTGTTTTCCTCTCTCTCTGATAAGTCGGGGATGAATCATGCCTTAGATTTACTCCCAAATGGAAAATGTCCATAAAACTAGCAAGGCACAAACAGCCAATTAGTAGGGTAATCGTTTTTGCCAATCACACTTTTACCTTCCCCTACCTACCTGCTCCCATTCAAAATTATTCCAGAAAATGTGGTTATTTATCTGTCATGTTGTAAGGGTTGATTCCTCACAAATTGTAAGATGACGATGAATAAGACCATATATTGTACAAGTGGGGCTGCTTGTGACTCCCCACTTTCATCCTACTCTTCCTTTGATCCATTCCCCAATGTCACTTTCAGGCCAACTTGTTAAGAATTGTGAATTTGACCTTATAGGCCGCCCGTTTCAACCCATCCTTTCAGGGACTCATGCTACTCTTGTTTTCTAGGTACAGTTCGCAACCTTAGCCTAGTGTTCAAGACTCTTTCCCACCTGACATTCTTTCATCTTTCATTCTCCACTGTGGATGGAGGGAGCTACCAGCGGCAGCATGAACTTCCATGCCCCGGTGCCTTTGCATAACACTGGAGTCCCTCTCTTGTTTCCTCTCTAGTACTTGCTCCTATATCAAGACGAACTCAAGGGTTGTCACTTTTTTCTAAAAGTTTTCCTTTGCACCCCCACCTAACTCGGCTAAATTGGAATTCTTTTCTTTCTCTGTTTTCATACATAACCCTCCTAAATAGTAAGTATGACAATTTGTTGGAATACAGTGGCATTTATAATCTGAGGCAAGGAGAGGGAAGAGAAGATTAAAGTAGGATTGATGCCCAGAATTAGACACAGCAGCGTGGTAAGAAAGAAATAAAGGTAAAATGAAAGATATCACCATAATTGTTGATGACTATTTTGAAAATCCGGTGAGCATGATGGCAGAGCTTTCTCTTGAACACGCTTGCCTAGCCCTGCTTCATACAAATGTCATGGAACAGCTGAAAACTAAAACAATAAGTCATTCTAGTATTATGTTACATATGCTCTACACGCATATATAACATAATACTAAAATGTCTAATTGGTCACATTTATTGAGAGGCCTCTTTTCACACATTGCCTTTGAGCCTGTGATGGGGGTAAAATAATACCCCCCGCCCTTAGGCAGGTGAGAAGATGAAATGGAGGCAAACTGTGCCGTATCTCATTTAGTAATGGGAGAGCTGGGAGTAAGACCCTTTTCCACTTGATTATAATGTCTGTGGTGCTTTCTGGGGTAACACTGAAGGCACCTTAGTGAATCAACAAAGATGAGGTCGGCCGAAATGAAAACCTCCAGTGTGGGTTGATAGATCTGTGTTCTTTAGCATAACCTGCTCTATGGTCTAGGCCAGTGATCGGCAAACTGCAGCTCCCCGGCCACATGTGGCTCTTTGGCCCCTTGAGTGTGGCTCTTCCACAAAATATCACGTGCAGGGGCGCACGTACAGTGCGATTGAAACTTCGTGGCCCGTGCGCAGAAGTCGGTATTTTGTGGAAGAGCCACACTCCAGGGGCCAAAGAGCCGCATGTGGCTCAGGAGCCGCAGTTTGCTGACCACTGGTAGGCCACCTAAGGAGTGACTAGGCTCATCTGATCCATCTTTAAATGTCCTGATTATTAATGATATAATTCTAACAACCATTAGGAGACCATATCTCATAGGTGGGGATGGTGAGGGAGCTCTATACTAACACAGTACATTTCAGTTGCCTTTTCAGTTGTGATTTTCCTACCCAACAGTGAGCAACTTAATGCAGAGATCCTTTCTCTTTAATTCTCGATTCCCTAATGTCAATTTTAGTAGGTGCCTCATGGAAGGCAATCAATGTTTCTTAAATGGTATTGAATGAATGTAGTTTATCAGTCTTTAAGATAGAGCCCAATGCCAAAACAAACGTTTAGAACTCTCTTGACAGTAGATGTCTAGATTTGTAGAGTTGGCAGGAAATGCAGAAGCTGGGTGATCCAACACCTTCCTAAGTCAGTGACCAGCTCACATTTAGAAGCCAAGCTTCTAGTGTGCCCACCATACCTTTTCCTCCTTTGTTTAGTTTTCTCAGAACTGAATGACTCAGAGATTCATAGCATTAGAGACTGATGAGGGACGTTGGTGTTCAAATGGTCCACACTCTTACCTGATAAAGAAACACTTCTGCCGAAACTGGTTTGGCTCAGTGGATAGAGCGTCGGCCTGCAGACTGAAGGGTCCCGGGTTCGATTCCGGTCAGGAGCATGTACCTGGGTTGCGGGCACATCCCCAGTGGGAGATGTGCAGGAGGCAGCTGATCGATGTTTCTCTCTCATCGATGTTTCTAGCTCTCTGTCTCTCTGCCTTCCTCTCTGTAAAAAAATCAATACTATATATATATATATATATAAAGAAACACTTCTTACAGATCTCTGCTTATTTGGGGGGCTTGACCCTAAGCACTGTGACCTGGGAGGTGTCTCCTCCTCCTGCCCAGGACGATTGCAGCAAGGCAGCACACGGAGCCTATTCGGGGGGATGCCAGCTGAGGACCAGAGCAACAGCCTGTTCTGAAAATACTTCCTGAGCTTCTTGGCTACTTGTTTGAAACCAAAATATTGAAATGTGGCATGTGGGCAATATTTATAGCCAGTCCCGCCAAGGAACCTTCACAGAGCTTATTGCCAGAAGCGTTTTCATGATCACTCCATCACAGTGTAAAAAAAAAAAAAAAGAATTTGCTTGAGAAATAAACCCTTCAGCTTAGTAAGCAAAAAACACATGTAGAAACCTGGGTTACCTTTGTCAAATTCTTCCTCAGCATCAGGTAATTGCCAACCAAAACTTCCTCAGCATCAGGCAATTGCCAACCAAAATTGCCAAACTGGGTTTCATAGAGAAATACTCAGACCGCTTCTCTCTTAACTTTATTCTTCCTTTCATGATTACCTTCACTATATATATATATATATATATATATATATATATTTTTTTTTTTTTGCTGTGGACATTGTAGGATACATAAAAGGATATTATGATCCACTTTGGCCAGTGGAGCAACAAGAGCGAGATTTATTATTTACTTATTTATTTTTTAATTTTATTGTATTGTTTAAGGTATTACAAATAGTAGTACATTTGTCTCCTTTTTTTCATGATACCTTTAAAAATGTCTTTATACAAAGAGTCCTATAGGCTTAATATTCCTAAATCCATGAGTTCCTAGATTTGAAAGATGGGGACATATGATCACATTTCTAATAAATGCTCTAAGTCAAGCTGATGATACTTCTTCCCATTGCCCAGACCCAGAGCTAATCAGAGATAGGGGGTATTTTTCCTGGATTATATATATATGAATCATGACTCTTTGAACTGGGGGTCAGCTAAGAGCACATCAAGGGTCATCTGGCGCTCTTCCCTAAACCACTTTTCCTTCGGTGCAGCCATGTGTCCTTCAGTATGGGGGTGCTCGGATCCTTTCAATTTCATATACAGTTTTAAATTCATAAGAGGGGTTGCCTGAGGTGAAATTTATCAAGCAGTGGTGTGCTGGAGCTGGCTCAGGAGAGCTAATTGCTAACTTTACAGGAATTTTGAGAGCTGGTTGCTGGCCCTGGTAGGGGTATTTACAACATGGAAATTGTCAAATGCCACAAATCAGAGCTTTTAATTTATTGTTTGCTTAAGAGCATGCCACTGAAAAGTGTTCATATATTAATTCATTTTCTCCAAGGCGTTGTCAAAATGCCACCTCCTGTTTGAAGTGTTCTGTGATGCGCTGAGCTAGTCTAGATCCCTCTCCCAATAGTACTTTATTTTGAGGCTCTTTTATGAGATAAATCATTTTCACCCAGGAGGCATGGACATCTATCCACATCCACATGTTTTATTTTCTTTCTGGAACCTTAGTTGATTTTGTGTTGGATTGCTCTCTGATTGATCAAACATCCTTTCAAGTGTCCGCTGTAATGCCTTGCAGGTTTAGCGCTTAGAAAATATTTTATAAATTGTCAATAAAACATTAGCTTACCAGCAATGGAAGATTCTAGCGATGCTCAATTATACCATCGCTGCCATTACAACCCCAGTTGAGATTCTGCCTGGGGGAACCACAGCAAGGTCAGGATGTTGACCTGACGTCACCCAAGGAAGGTAGGCGTGAGCGTGGAGTAGAGGGTGTCAGCCCTTGCACTTAGCTTTGGCTGAGGTAACACTCCTTATCTTTTGAAGATTGGTCACTTGCTCCATTCTTTGGCCATAAAATGGCTCTCATTAGGGAAGAAGGTAGGAAGGGATATGCCATTCTCATGATGAATTATTTCAGAGGGTACAGAAGCAAGATAGGACAGCTGTGACTATGCTGAAAGAAAGGAAGAGGATGCAAAGAAGAATAAATGATGAACATTTCATTCAGTCATTTATTGGGTGAATAACATATTCCAGATTTTGTTTTAGGCACTGAGGATATAAAGATAAATAATAACGTATGCGTCCCCATGGAAAGGCAATCTATTAGAAGTTGAAGGTGAGGGAAATGTATTCAGAAAGAGATTTCCTCTAGATTATAGGAAATTGAAGAGCCACATCGAAGGGCAGATTGATGGACCAATAGAAAACAGTTTTAGAAAGTGCAACGTGTTACATCTAATAGAGAAATATACAACTTTTCCCAGTATAATTGGTGTTGAGTTCAGAGGGAGAAAGAGAGATAGGAATGTGGGTTTGAACAGACCCCTCCTTCCTGCTGCCCAGATTTAGACTTCCAACGAGATATATATAGAGAGATGCTGTGTATACCCAGT
Organism: Myotis daubentonii; assembly: GCF_963259705.1. Taxonomy (NCBI): domain Eukaryota; kingdom Metazoa; phylum Chordata; class Mammalia; order Chiroptera; family Vespertilionidae; genus Myotis; species Myotis daubentonii. The sequence continues at coordinate 51,665,390 of NC_081854.1, read as the reverse complement.
GGAGCCATTAGTGCTGAAGCGCTTAGCTACATGGCTAGTAATTAGGAAGAGGCAATGAGGAAACCTATTTCCCAGAGGTCTTTGCCCTGCTTCACTCCTACAACTTTAGTCTGCCCGTTTGTGCAATGGAGGTAGCTATAGCAATTCTGTTCCGACAGTGGCACAAAATAAATCACTGAAAGCCATTTTGCACTTGCCCAGGGACTTTCAAGAGAGGATCTCAAAGTGAATCTGGGCTGCTGTGTGCCACAAAGAGGACCGGCATTTCCCTTTGGCTTGAAAGGATGCCCCATTGTGCGCATGAACTTTGGGTTTTATCTCTCGCTTTGAAATGGAAGACATCAAAGTGAGACATCTGAAGCAAAGACACAATGATCCCCGATCCAAAGCCAGGTTCAAAAACACAAGAGATGAGTTGTGTTATTCTGAAATTGTATTTGCTGGCTGAGATGGAGGACAAAGAAAGATTAACTTACAAACATAAAGGCAGGCCTTGAAATTCCTATTAGTCCCAGGCCCCAGGGCATCGACGTTTCCAGCAGGACACTTATTTTTTTTTTAGAAGTAGGGGAACAATGGCGCATGGAACACAGGAAGCCTCATTTTCTTCTCTCAGCCTGAAATGTACAGTTATTAAAGCAAAGATTATTCATGATTAGATGATGGATGAGGAAAACCTGGTTTGGTAAGTTGTTATTAAGAAGTGTTATCTTTGTGGAGCTCAAGTTCATGCTTGCGAGGGCTGCATCCAGTGTTAAGCCCTGTAAGTATAGCAATGGTTTTCCATGTGCCAGTGTTCTATAGCCTAATTCCAAGTAAAGTACACGAACTGTCACTGTGCTGGACACCTTACGTTGTAATTGAATTAAACATGTGTCAGTCATGTTACAGGATAAATGCTTTCTAGCCCAGCTGGGTTTCAGTATAGAGAAGAGCATTTTAAATCTACGCATTTAATAAAATTCCTTGTTATCTATTACTCCGTCTACCTTTTGCTCTAGTAATACTGGGATAGTTTGTTTATTCATTCCACATTTATCACATAGGGCAGGTCAATTTTTGCTTCCTGAATCATACCATCTTCTGTTGTCTCAATTTGGGTACCCCAGAACCAGACCCTGACACAAGGATTTGAATGCTAAGAGTTGACTTGGGAAGTGAAAAATACAGGTACTGGGAAGTGGATGGTGATACTCAGAAGGTAGGGCAACCAGTGAAAGGTACTCATCACCTGGCCAACTGGAGTCACTATTACCATTTGCACTGGCCAAACTCATCTTCCTCACGGATACCTGAATTCATACCTTGCAGGATTGTTTTGAAGATTCAATAGGCAAAGCCAATTCCTGGGGACCGGACCTGGCACATAATGACCACTTACCATTATTATCACTGCAGCAAAATAATGAGAGAATAAGTGACATATGCACAGATCTCCTGGAGTTAGACATTGTCTTAAAGACAGAATGATTGTGTCATATCAGGGAAATGGGATAAAATGCATATGTTATATTTCCCCCCCATATCTTAGCTCAGAGATCTGATAATCTTCACTTTTGAATTCACTATGGCTTTCATTTGGACACCTTACACATTTCACTGGAGTTGTAGGAGAGTTTTACGATCCTTCTCATCTCACATGGAGAGTGAAAGGCATGCTCTCAGAGCTGCGTCGAGCCCACCTAAGCATGAACGACAGGAACAGAGGAGGTTCCCTCCTGACATCATCAGAGGTTAGTAATTTGTTCAACTCTGATGATGCCAAGAAGAGCATGGAAAGTCATTTTTTCCCTTTTGTCCAGTCTAAAGGCAAACATGACTTGTATGGCAGGTTGTTTGTATGTTAATGCCTATGTTTTGCCACCTTTCCATGTCCTACATTCAGCTGGGGTGGGTGGTTTAGGAAAGAGTCATTGCATTGCCAAGGATCCGTTCCACAGGCACAGTTGCACAGACGTGGAGATCCATAGGAGTTTCGTTTTATCCCAGGGAGGTGGCCTGGCTGAGGGCAGGGGGAAGGAGTGTCAAGGCCAGGCAGCTGGCCCAACGTAGCCTCCAGCAGGCCTCTCTAAAGATGGAAAAATGTAGCAAATGGAGAAAGGGTAAGAGTACACCATGGTCTAATTAGCATTTGCTTCTTGTAGTCCTGGAAATGTCAGTCACCAGTTGGTAGCAAAATAAAGACGTAATGTTAGTGATAATGAATTAAATTGTGGCCATTTGCATTGGAATGTCATGATAATGATCTGAAATTGCCATTGTCTATATTCCCCTTGACAGTTCGAAATTGGACTCTGAGCTAATAGTATTTTGGATGAACTTTAAGCCAATGAAATGGCTCAGAGTACACTCCTGTCGGCAAGCCATGTGGGTTTGAGGAAGTTAATTTACCTCTGCTTTTGTTCAAGCTGTTTGGTAATTGATGAACATACCATAAAAGTTTTAATGAATAACCACAGGGACCATTTAACTTATTTACTAGGTAGAAGTGGAATGTACTTGATTACCTTCCCTAATCTGGCTCTCCAAATGAAGCTCACCCAGAATAAGTACTGTGTGTGTGTGTGTGTGTGTGTGTGTGTGTGTGTGCACAAAACATTGCAGGCAAATATTCTCAGAAGGTCTGAATGGAGGAGTTGCATTTTCTCCATTAGCTTCGATTTATAGTTCTGCTGCAAGCATTAGACATTGCGTAGGGAGGACTTATGTCTATGGGCACGAGGACCGGAGGCTGTGCTGCAGTGGGGTTATGTAGCAACCCACAGAATCAGCACATATCTTCACAGCATCTGTTGTGCGAATAACTCTCCAGCAACTCTCCATTATTGTGAAGCAGTTAAACTAAGAGCCACATTTAAAAAATTTATTGGGGTGACTTTGGTTAATAAAATGATATGTATCAGGTGTACAATTCTACAATACATCATCTGTATATTGTATGGTGTGCTCACCAATCCAAGTCAAATCTCCTTCCATCACTACAGGGTTTTTTGTCGTTGTTGTTTGGTTTGCATGTTTTTTTGGTCTAGCTCCCAGAGTCTAATGACACTACAACATCCTTTCATAAGCAGAATTGTATTATAAGTGCCCACATGTATCTTAGTTTCCCATGAAATTGCATTCCTTGGCATGTCTTTTTTATTGTATTTATCCTCACCTGAGGATATGTTTTATTGCTTTTTAGAGAGAGAAAAAGAGAGAGAGAAAAAACATCAATGAGTTGCCCCCCATAGTGCCCTGATGAGGATTCGAACTCACAGCCTTTTTGGTGCATGGGACGATGCTCCAACCAACTGAGCCACCCAAGGAGGGTTCCTTGGTACCTCTTTGTAGACTGTTTAAAAGGTGCAGACACATGCTAACAAAGCGGATTGCACTGAAGTAGTGGCAGTCAAAACCCGTGCTCTGTCCCTTTCGCACACCTCAGCAGGAGCCTCTATAGATGTGGGTTAGATTTCCAGCCTTGTCACTATGCCTTTCAGGGAATGTTAGTTTTGCTCCCCATGCCTCAGTTTCCTTCTCTGGAATTATGAGCTGACATTAAAAATCTGTTGTGAGGATTACAGGAGAAACACATGATATGATGCCCAGAACAGTGATTCCCACCTGGAAACCTCGGAAAACCCAGATTCTGGACCCTGCTCCCAGGGATTCTGGTTCAGTAGGGCTGGAATGGGGCTTGAGAACTTGCGTTTCTTCTAAGATCTCCGGTGATGCTGGTCCCGGGACCTCCCTTTCACAGCCACTAGTCCAGAAGATAAAAAATACTTTGCAAATGTTGGTTTTCTCTTTCTGTGGCTGGAATAAATTGGTACATCAGTATTATCCCCGAGAGGGCCCCAATGATGTCTTATGCCCCCCAGAAACTAACACAGTCAGTGTTGAGGACTGAATTAAGTGGAGCTGTGGTTTACAGAAGCTCTAGCAGTTACGTAACACAACATTGCTGTACCATCGTCAGAGAGCAGAAACTGGAGCCCGACTGCCTAGGATCTGATCCCAGCTCTGCCACTGACTGTTTGTATGTCTTTGCACAAGTTTTTAGCTCCCCTGGCCTCCGCTTTCTCCTATGTGAATTGGGCATAGTAATAGTACATACGTCGTAATGTTGTTTATAATATTTGTATTCCTTAATCCTACAAGTGCTTAGTGCAGTAGCAGACACAGGAAGCATCCAGACATTTCCCGCTGCCATTATTCATGCAGCGGTTCTCAACCTGTGGGTCGCGAGCAATGAAAATACATCCTGCATATCAGATATTTACATTACGATTCATAACAGTAGCAACATTACAGTAATGAAGTATCAACGAAAATAATTTTATGGTTGGGGGTCACCACAACATGAGGAACTGGATTACAGGGTCGCGGCGTTAGGAAGGTTGAGAACCACTGGATTGTTAGTATTTACTAACAGTATGTCACCTCTCCCCCATCAGAGGGAGATGAGGTCCCACCACGGCTCTGCTTCTGAAAGCTCTCATGACACATTAGGGGCATTTCTGTGTTTTGATATTTGCCTCAAAATGCAACTATCCCTGTGAGTGACAACAGGCCCGATACTAATTTTCATGAAGCAATAGTTATACCAGATAACCGAGCCGCATTCCGTATGGAAGCAGATGTCCTGAAGAAATAGGCTTTATGTGTTCACTCCCCAAAGTCAGGTCTTCTTCTGCCACCATTTATACCCCCTTAATTCATATACAGATGATGTATTATAGAATTGTACACCTGAAACCTATATAATTTTATTAACCAATGTCACCCCGATAAATTCAGTAAAATAGGTTTTAGTGATGTAAGTGGATGGACTGGGGCCAAGGAAGTTATCAGTTTCTGATGGGAACTTACTGGGGTGGTAGATGGGTGTGGGAAATGGCCAACATAAATAGTGGAGGCTGACTCAGGTATGGAAAAGGTCATTAAAGGTCAACTTCTCCCTTTTCACTGTCGTGTCTTGGTCTGACTGTATTCACAAGTGGTGAGGGTTCTGAAATCAGGATGGACATGAAATGGGGATGGGCTATAGCCACTTCAACTTTGGGAAAAAATTACATATGGAGAAATTATAATTTTAAAATAGCCTGAGTTAAAAATGATGAAAAGTTATAAAAAGAGAGTGAAAGCCATCTTTATTTTTACCTCTTCTATAGATAATCACATTAGTGTTTTAACTACATTAGTGTATATACCTCCCAAAATTTTCTATGTAGACCCACACAATTTATTTATGAAACCAACATTATATTTTTATTCATGCTGTTTTTAATTTGTTCTTTCTCAATAATATGTCATGGATGGCTTTGTATATTAAAAACAGTCTACACCCTGGCTGGTGTGGCTCAGTTGGTTGGATGTTGTTCCATGCACTGAAAGGTTGCTGGTTCAATTCCAGGTCAGGGCACATGCCTGGGTGGTGGGCTCAATCCTCAGAAGGGGTGTGCAGGAGGCAGCTGATCGGTGCCTTGCATTGATGTTTCTCTCTCTCTCCCTTCCTCTCTCTCTAAAAAAACAATTTTAATAAAAGAGCTATTGATGGTGCCTCTGTTCAATTTCTCTCCTTCCTTTCTCCTTTGAGCCTCTTCCAAGCAGTCTTCTTTGTTTTAAAAAAAAAAGAAGAAGAAGAAAAGGAAAAATAACCTATCACCTTATTGTAATGTCTACATAGAATTCCATCGGATGGAGATATCATAAGTGACTTATCAAATCTATGAACTGCAGTGTGATGTATACTTTAGATATATACATATATCTTTGCAACTTTCTCATAAATTCTTTATGATAATTCATAAAACGCTGAATGGCTCATCAAATATTATGCAAATCGTATGGATCTGAGCAGTGAGTTACCCAGAGAAAAGGGAAAGCTCATTTTATTGTAATATTTTTGCTAGCTGGTGACCGTTCACTCATTTAGTCATTCATTATGAATGAGTTCCTGATGTGTGCCAAGCCTTTGATGAGAACAGTGAATAAGTGGCGATGAAATTTTTCAAGATAGTGAAAAGGTCAGTGTGTCTTCACTCATTGGGGCACCATGTGTACTTCACTCTTAGGAGGCAAACGACCTTGTCCAAGTTTGCTTATGTCACCTTATGGCTGCGTATTCGCATCACCTGGGAAGCTAGCCTCCTTGGGAGCTCTTCTGCTGTCTATGCTTGGTGCTGAGCCTCAGGCCATTTTCAGTTTCCCTGTGGATTCTGGTGAGCAGCCAGGTCTGAGAACTCCTGAGCTAGGGCACTCCCCGCTCTGTCATCTGCCGCTTGAGTAAGACCCTGCCCCCAAACTGCCAGTCCAGTCTGTCTTTGTGTCTGGGCCTCATCCCACCTGGGGAATATGAGGAATATTTTGTAACTCCGTGGGGGCAACATGGAAAGCCTTTTTTTTTCGTTTGGGATAAAACTGAAGATCACCAGTGTTTCCTTTCCTGCTGAAAACCCCACAAACTTGAGGCATGTGGGTTGAGTCTGACCTTTCTCCTGTTTCCAGCTGTGGTTACACACACACACACACACACACATACACACACACACACACACACACTCACACCCTTTGAATTTCATGTGGTTGGGGTGTGTCAGTCTTTCGCTGGCAGACTGAGTGTCATATCCCCACCTTCCAGTGGCCACATAACTCTGAGCAATTGAGAATCTATGTTTTATTTTTGTACAGTGTGCCTTACATACTTGCTTTACTAAAACCAAAATATGCTTTAAAAACACATTTCTGCTTGAATGACTAGAACAGGGGTCTTCAAACTTTTTAAATAGGGGGCCAGGCCGAAACCGGTTTGGCTCAGTGGATAGAGCGTCGGCCTGCGGACTGAAAGGTCCCAGGTTCGATTCCGGTCAAGGGCATGTACCTGGGTTGTGGGCACATCCCCAGTAGGAGGTGTGCAGGAGGCGGCTGATCGATGTTTCTCTCTCATCGATGTTTCTAACTCTCTATCTCTCTCCCTTCCTCTCTGTAAAAAATCAATAAACTATATTAAAAAAAAATAAATAGGGCGCCAGTTCACTGTCCCTCAGACCGTTGGAGGGCTGGACTATAGTTTTAAAAAAAAGACTATGAACAAATTCCTGTGGACACTGCACATATCTTATTTTGAAGTGAAAAAACAAAATGGGAACAAATACAATATTTGTATTTGCATGTGGCCCATGGGCCGTAGTTTGAGGACCCCTGGACTAGAGGGTTCTCTATGAATCCCAATAACAATGAACCACTCAAGCCCACAGTCTGTCTTCTCACTTTCAGCATCTTTGGTTCTCTGGTTCCCTGTTGGATTATGTTTGTTCGATCCAAGGCTCTGTGTGTGACAACTTATCTTAGAACATCCTGAGACTTGGTCTCCATGTCTTTTCAGCTCAACAATTTAATATATATTTACTTAACACATGCTACATGCCAGTACCCTGCCCATAAGCCCTGTAGATACAAGAGTGGAAAACAAGTAATGTTTGAATGCAGCGTTGATGTGGTATTAGAATTGCCATTCCTTTTCCTTCCTTTCTAGCGGAGTTTATTACAAATAGAAAAGAAATAGTTTAAGCCTCCTCAACCTGTGTCTTCATTCCAGTAGTTGGCTTATCAGAAGTGTAAATCTGACTTGACATTTGATTGACTACAACCTTGATTTCCTTCTCTGTGCAATGGAGATCATAACATGAAACTACCTTGTAGGTTTATTGTCAAAGTACAGACAGCAAGAGGGAGTGAAAAATGATAATTTAGGCATTTAACAGTGCGGAATTTAAAAAGGAGAAACCGCAATATTCATGCAATGGAATACCAGGAAGCATTAAGAATCAATGTGCCAGTTTGTCATGTACTTACCTGACTGTGCTTGTAAAACAAAAATATGCAGTGAACCTTTGAGATCTAAGTGGAGGTGAACAGAGTGGTGCTGTCAATGAAGGGTGGAAAAAGAGCTCGCTCCCCAACATTTCCTGTTGGGCGTGGACACAAACATGGTCATGAAGGTGCAGGAACCGGGTGGCCAGGATGACACCAGCTTCCTAAGGATGTTACCTGGGAGCCAAGAAGAAGGGGATTTATCGGGGCAGGACCAAGAGATCCCATCCTATGACACCTGACTTCTTACAAAAAGGTGTTGATTTATCAAACAGGACAAAATGCTAATTTTGCATCTTTAGGATGAATATGTGCCATTTTTCTTCTTCTCCTTGGAATTTAAATCCTTCTCAATGACAAAATGAAGAGGAAAGGGAGAGGGAGGTAGAGAAAGGGACCGCAGGAGGAAGAGGGAGTCTGTCTCCCGGAGAGAAGCCAGAGGCTGGGAAATGGGAAGTCCCACACTGCACTGTGCCTGCGACATCCAGTCCCAGAGAGGCACTCAGACAGGCTGCTGGCAGAGCGCTGATTGTTTTGGCTGCTTCTGCTCTCCTGTGATGGAAGCAGCAAAGGTTTTAAGAGCTTCAAACCCCAACTCTGATCTGCAAATGAAGTTAGGTGTTTGGGAAACAGCTGGTAGAAACAGCTCAGCTCCCTCCGGAGCCTCTGGTCGGCTTCAGAGCAGCTGTCAGGAGGGAGGGAGGCAGGCAAACTATCGTGGGCATGTGTGTGTTAATAAAAACAAAATGATTCTCTCTAAATAAAGCATGGCTGGTTTCCCTGGGATGAAGAATTCGCTTCTAATTCCACATTTCTGTCTCTTTGGGGGTTTTGAGCCAAGAACTCAGAGCATCATCTTTCCTTCCCTTGGAGGCCTTTGGATTCAAACAGTCTTGGACTCCTATCCCTTTCTGCTCAGCCACTTCCCTTCTGTGGGAATTGGGGCAAAGTAATTAACCTCTCTGAGGCTCAGTTTCCTATTTTTTTCAGTTTAGCTTAGACCCTTGTGATAATTTATATAGAGAATTTGAAAAATGGTAGGACTTCTTTTACTTACCTTATCTGTGTATACATACATTTTTATTAGACTTTTTTTTTTTTTAAAGAATGGTTCTTAATTGATTTTTCAGAGAGAGAGGAAGGGAGGGGGAGAGAGAAACATCGAGGTGAGAATGAAACATCCATCAGCTGCCTTCCTGCACACCCCCTATCGGGGACTGAGCTCACAACCCTGACATGTGCCCTGACTGGGAATTAAACCAGCAAGCTTTCAGTGCAGGAGATGATGCCCAACCAACTGAGCCACTCCAGCAGGTGTTAGACTCTCTTTTGATTGTCTTACGCACTAATTTGGTGGACCTTCTGGTTTTAGTGCTGAGAAATCCCTTTGTCCTGGGCAAGCCAAGGTGGTTGATCATCCTAAGAGTGCATCTGGCATATGGTAGGCAGAGTTGGTTGTCCTTGGGAAGTTTATAATCTAACTAGAGGCCTGGTGCATAGATTTGTGCACACTGAAAGGAAATTAATTAGAAGGTGGCTGTCAGGGTGGGACTGGGCTAGATGGGCCAGACACGTCTTGGAGCAAACCTCCTGAGGTCCCTCCCTTGCCAGCCAGCCGCACCTGGGGCGGCGCTGGGGCTGGAAGGGCTTCTGCAGAATGAGTGGGGTCCCTCTGACAGGTGGGGTCCCTCAGCCTGGCCTGTGGGGATCTGGCCGAAACCGGCAGTCTGACATCCCCCGAGGGGTCAGAGTGCAAGAGGGCACTCTGCAAAGTTGCTGTGACTCTGCAGCTCCTGCATTGAGCGTCTGCCCCTGGTGGCCAGTGGACATCATACCTACCAGCCGGTCAGCCAGTTGGCGGTTAGGCCAGTCACTTAACCTTTTATATGTATAGATAGATACTAATACTTAATCCCCTCATTACCCTTGATGTATAAATTATTGTTTATTAGATTATTGTTATTACTCTACAGCCTCCCATACTAGACTACAAATCTGTAGAAAGCAGGAAATACATTATTTTTTTCTCCTTTTATCTATTATCAAAATCGTTTCTATTTACTAGGGATTCAATAAGTATGTACACATCCATTAATTAATACATGAGATCAATGGGGTCCTTTTCTTCCTACTTTTTATCATCTCAATAATAACTCTGAGCTATTTTAGTCGTCACATTTCTATGTGAATTATGTACACATCTATACAGAAACATTGAACTTGACTATCTCATTCACTGGTGCTTAAACTTTGTATATTTAGGAATCACTTGGAGGTATTGTTAAAATACATTTGGAGGCCCTGTGCTTCAGATTCTGATACAGCAACTAAGGGATAGAATCCAAGGATCTGCCAACACTCAAAGTGATTCCCATGTCCCAGTAACCCTGGGAAAAACACAGATCTGTCCTTTCGCCCTATGGACAGGGCATATTCTGGTTTGCTCAGTCGATTCACTGAAATTATCAGTAGTGCTCCCTTTATCTTCTAGTATCCCTGATCTGATGGACACATATACCGTCATCTCACTGATGAGTCTACGCATTGGAAAACTTAACACATCCTACAGATTACAGATAGAGAGCTTTAGTTAGCTATCTTTCTTGGGATTTTAATTTTCATAATGCAAAGCCTTCCTTACTCACCCATGTAGTAAGGTAGGCTTTCTTTCTCACTTTTAAGAAAAATTGTGTATCATCTTTAGAGTTAACAGCCCAAGAGACTGTTTTAACCGATGTTCTGTTCTCAGTGGAATAGAAACGCCGGCTCACTTACGTTCCCTCAATACAAAGCTTAGATTCCATCACAATGGAGATACTCTAACCTGGAGCTTGAACAGAAACGTGATTATTACGAAAAATCTTCATATCCTTGTAGATGGGAATATCTTCCCTGTGCAGATAACACCAGGAGGCCAGTCAAAAAACTCTAATGCAGTGATGGCGAACCCATGACACGCGTGTCAGAGGTGACAGGCAAACTCATTTTTGTTGTTGATTTTTCTTTGTTCAATGGCATTTAAATATATAAAATAAATATCAAAAATATAAGTCTTTGTTTTACTATGGTTGCAAATATCAAAAAATTTCTATGTGTGACACAGCACCAGAGTTAAGTTAGGGTTTTTCAAAATGCTGACACGCCGAGCTCAAAAGGTTCGCCATCACTGCTCTAATGGGTAATTTTATTAGGAGCTCCCATTGGTAGCACCACATTCATCCTCACCTTAGTAACAGCTTCAACTAAATTCTCTAAATTTTAAGTTACTTCCTTCTTAAAGACGAGTTAGCATAGTCTATTTAGCTCTGAGCTTTATATTTGGGAAAACAAATTTTTTGTGCTTTGTGGGGTTTTTTGTACTTAGCGCAGTAGAAATGAGTCTTTTGAACAAGAGGTGGTGAAGATTAGGTTACTGGTGGCAAGTAATGTGGGGATTGATGCTTCAGGTTTTAGGATCATACTGCTTGGGTTCCACCATTTACTAACTGGAGTTTACTGTGCGAAGATGGCAAATTATTTTAGTTCTCTCGGTCTTAATCTCTTCATTATTAAATGGGGATGATGATGGTAGAATAGGGCATTGTGAGAATTACATAGGATAAGCCATGTATGGACCCTCTTCTTGCCTTTGTGACCTCTCCTTGGCACTCTGATTTCAGCTAAAGTTTTGATGGGTGGTTTTAACTCACACCGATCCATCATGTCTCATGTCAAGCATTGCTTATCTCCTTGTTTTCTTTTGCTCCAAACCTTGGGAGCCCTCTTAGCTCATGTGCAAGGGCAGCCCACAAGTGCAGAGGAGACAACCTTTAACCAATGGAAAGTGAAAGTCAGTGGATACATGCCTCAACCCCCTGCTGTTCAAAAGAACAATTCTAGATGTTATTTTGCATGCCTTTCAGAAGTCTTGGCAAGGTCAAGACCGTGTTGCCCAAATCAGTGAACTACATAAAGTATACGCATTGGCTTTTGCTCTTTCTCCATCTCATTCCCCTCATCCCTCACTTCTGTTTCCAAGGATCACCCCCCGCCCGCAAATCCTCTCCCCACAAACCTGGTCTCAAGCTCTAGGAAAATCAAACGAAGCTGTGAAGGCACTAAGCACTGTTTTTGGCATATAATAAGGTCCCAATGAAAGTTATAATAAGGTTCCAATGAAAGCTAGCTGTTATTACTAATCATAATAAAACTTATAATATTTTTCTTTTGCACTGAAGGATGAGCTAGAGATCTGTTTATTTTAGAGGGAAGGAAACTTTCCCATTCTTTCTAAAAGTAGACTTGAGATAAAGGTTGTTGTTTTTCCCATCCAATCAGCTCACACACCCTTTATAGTCTTCATTTTACCAAGATAGATATCTACTGTTTTCTATTTTCTACCTCACAGAAATGTTCTAAGAATCACAAGTGGGTGCCTTTATTTAGTTCTTTCATCCCTCAGGCAGAGAAAAAAGGAACCATGCAAATTCAGAGGAGTAGTTGGTATGGAATACCTGTTTGTCTTTTTCGTATTTTACCACTGCTTCCGCAGCATGAAAGAGACGAGTTTCATTGCCTCCACTGGCAAATGTTATTATTTGTGGAACATCCACTTGTCCTTGTATTTAGAGATGTAGGCCATCATTGACTTTGTGTTTGTCTAATCACTTCACAGAAACTCCAGTGGGCATTCCGAAACTGAGACCATCTTCTCAGCTCCTCCTAAACATATAAGTCTTATCCTCAATGACAAAATATTTCGAGAGTTTAGACATGCTTCCTGACCACTTTTCCAGGTAAGTAAGATTTTGGAAATTTATGAGGCTAAAAGAGGTGCACTATCATTGAGGAAAGACGGTTTCTAATACTCTTTTCCTCCCGAAATTTTCAGTGTCTTAAACATTTTCCTAGTTGATGATACAACTTCTGATTGATCCTTGGTGGAGTTAAAAAGAGACCATCTCTGCCCTAACCGGTTTGGCTCAGTGGCTAGAGCGTCGGCCTGCGGACTCAAGGGTCCCAGGTTCGATTTTGGTCAAGGATATGTACCTTGGTTGTGGGCACATACCCAGTAGGGAGTGTGCAGGAGGCAGCTGATCGATGTTTCGAACTCTCTATCCCTCTCCCTTCCTCTCTGTAGAAAATCAATAAAATATATTAAAACAAAAGAGACCATCTCAACTTTGTTTACCAAACCATTTATTTTCTAAAACGTTCATTACCTCCAAAACAATAAGAAAAATGTGTCTTTTTTCTTTGTCAGCTTTTACTACTAAAGGGTTGTTTGTATGAATCTCAAACTACTCACAGCTAGGTTGGATGTCTGTCTGGTCTGATACTGCCTTGTATTCATCCAATCACAGTCAAGTAAATTGCCACCGTTGTCTTTCTCCCTGAACTAGAAGTTCCTTAAAGAAATATCCTTTTACTAATTAGTTCCCGACACATGAAGGAGCTTAATGAATCTGTGGCCTCATTTCCATATTATGTTTACTTCAGTTCCCTAAATCCCATTATACAGCTTTTCAGTGTCACAAAAGTGCAAGAAATAAATTGAAAAATTTATAATCTGGTCACTTATGTCTATTGTAGGAATCATTTCATTTGGGGAAGACATATCTTCCATTTAGTGTAACTGATGGAAAAGCATATAATGAACAAGAAAATGATCAACATTATGATGAGCTAGTAATAACGATTGTTTGTGTAATACTTTTAGCATCACAAATAATTTAAAAGATAATAACGGATAACATTTAACAGCAGCTCTGTTCCAGGCATTGTGCTAAGCACTTTGCATACATTCCTTTCTTTGTAATTCACAATGATGCTATGAACTAAGTGGCATGTCAAGATTAAAACTTGTCTGTAAAAGGTGGACCTGGGATTCCAACCAAGGTTTTCCTGACTTCACCATCCATATATTAATTATGACATAATCGATCTGACCTCCTATACATGATCTCAGGTGATTAATTTCCCTCTTTAAGGGTTAGGGAAACAGATTCAGGAAGCTTCAGTGTTTAGCCGTATGACTCCGTACTGAAAGGAGCAGAAATAGTAGTGAATTTGTCTCATTTTTCTCTCTTTCCCCATCACCTTCTTCCCTACCCCTCCAATTTATATACTGTTTAAAGCGTCAAGGACTTGTGCTACACATTTGAACTAAGCATGCTTTTTCCACCTAAATGAGACTCTGGGGAATTATCTTAGAACAGGTTCCCTAGAAAGCTGAGCCTGGGACACAAGCTATGTGCTCATATTTCTATTGGGGAGAATAACTATTAGGAAGCAGAGTGAGGTGAAAAGGAAATTCAGTGGGGAAGCAGGGAGAACACATTACCAGCTGGTCCCGGCTTTGTGAAAGTGAAGCTGATTCCTCAGTCTCGTGGCATGTCTTCCAATCGTATGTGTGACTTTTTTTAGTCTGTCTTGAAGGAAGAAGGGGAAAGAATGTATTCACGGATTCTCCTCTCCCATTGTCCTTATTTCTCCCCATTGTATGTCAACTTCGGCACACTTTAGGGTTACTCTCAGCTCCTCTGGGCAGTTACCAGGAAAGCTGAATCCCAAGACATTGCAAGTATCCATGTAGCAAGCACAGTGACCTCGTGTCATCAGCAGCGACAGTGATGACTCCACCAGGCACGAGCAGCCAGGGTGTATCGTTGTCAAGGGAACGAAGGGCTCTAGAGGCAGACAGCCTGGTACTGGTTACAGTGGTTCTCAACCTTCCTAATGCCGCGACCCTTTAATACAGTTCCTCATGTTGTGGTGACCCCCAACTTCATTGTTACAAATGGAACATAATTAAAGCATAGTGATTCATCACAAAAATAATATGTAATTATATATGTGTTTTCTGATGGTCTTAGGCGACCCCTGTGAAAGGGTCGTTTGACCGCCAAAGGGGTCGCGACCCACAGGTTGAGAACCGCTGGGTTCGGAGCATCTTTTCTGTGTTGTTGAAGGACAGGTGAGCTGGCTAATGGGGAATGCTGACCGTGCCTATCACTCCCTTTCATGGTGATGGTGTTGAGGGCATCTCAGGACCACTCAGCTGCCTAAGAAAACCTGCTCTTCACTGTCTAGGAGCCAGAGGATGAGGATTCATTCAGTGGCTTACACACTTTTTCTAAAGGGCCGGGCAGTCAATATTTTAGGGTTGGCTGACCTGACCATCTCTGTTACAACCACTCAGCACTGCCGTTATAGCACAAAAGCAATCAGAGAAAATACAGACGAGGATGAGTGAGGCTTTGCTTCAGTATAAATTTATTTACAAAAACAGGTCATGGGCTGGAGTTTGCCTACCCCTAGACCAGTTAAAACATCAGCACAGTTAGATCAAAGGGGAAGCTTCTTTTAATCTCTTATTCATAGCACACCAGAAAGCAACCCCTCCCCTTCTGCTTCGAATACTGTGCCACTTCTTTCTCTGCCATTAACATTTTATTTTGACTTTATAACTCTTTAACTGCATGAAACATTTACATCAGACAGTAAAGTCTAGAGATGTATTCATTATTTTTTATTACCTGGAGGATAAGTGAAAATGAAATGTACTCACCAGCTGCCATAGTCAACTGATAAAATTATATGTTCTCCATTCATCGATCAGTTTATAAAACAGTGTAAGAAATACATGTTCAATTATTTTATAAGCATAATGTGTGGAACTCATAATTGCTTATCACACTAAATCTCGACGCATTCTGCGAGAGATATAAGGCAAGGGAATAACTGAAAAATCATATAATATAGGCATAATATAATCTTCAGGATTATGTTCAATATGCACATTAAGTAAAGTGAAAGCAAACCATAAAATTTAGCACCAAGGGAACACTCGTGCGCAAGTCGACTTGAATATTTCTCCCTTCCAGTATAATAGGTAGGGTGAATAATCATCTGTAGAGGAATGTGGAATGCTTCATGTATCACTAAACTAGGGTTTCAAAAATACATGGTTGCCTTGTATGTTTTTATACAGATACATACATATTTATACACCCTCACATACACCACACATGCTCACTTATATACATACTTACATGTACCTGCACACACACACAGATATACATACACATACACATATACATATATTTCAAACTCTATTGATTTTATCTTATTTTATTTTGGCTCAAGTAGCCTGAAGACATCAGTATCCACCTTATTTAGCAATTCAAGGCAGCTTGCAATTAAGTATAGTCTATTCAAGACATAAGTGCCAAATGAGTCAAAATAACTCCTCCATTCTTGCTACCACACCCTGCCTCAAGCTCTCCAAGTTTCCACGTCCAGTCAATAACTCTTTTCCCTGCTGGAAACCCCTGTTTAGTTTACTAGTCTTTTCATTAGATTGAAATTTTCTTCATTATTTTTTATATCAAGCTAGCATGGGCTTCATTACTTATTTGTCATTAGGAATGCAATAATGCAATCACTTTTAAAAGATTTATCCTTTTCCAACACTGAAACACATTTTCTGCTATTCTGCTATCATGTCGTTGTAGATATTTATAAGTATTCGGAGGCAGCAAGTGAGCTCTTAATAAATATTACCATTTGCAACTACTTATTTGTGATTTAAGGTCTGCTGAATATTATAAAACTAAAAAATTGTGGAAATAAATTAGCTGAGGCTGATAGAAGACTAGTTCTCATGTTTAATTTCTGATTTCAAGTGACTTTATTTATTGCAATGCTCTCATTATTCTCATGGATTGACTTTGTAATATTACACTTTTGAACTTATAAAATAAACATGTAGTAATATATTTTATTAGATTTATCAGTTTTAACTTTGATCAGTTTTCCCATACGTGTTTTCTATAAACACATGGGGAAAATGTTTTATAGTAAAACACTACATGTTATATTTTAAAAAGTTTTCTGCTGCTTAAAAACAAAATGAAAAATCAGTGAAACAAAAAAGTAAATATAATATCAAGAAGGGAGTTTGACAAGTCAATGTGCCATATGCTAAGATATTTAAACAAACTAGATTCAACAGTGCAAACTTAAGAAGTAAATGTTTTCAAGACTAGTTTTCTGAAACAGAGAAATAGCCCGATTCTCCCACAGAAACTCATTCGTGGGTCCCTGGTTTAAAGAAGAGTAGAAACCAGACCTGCCCTGTGGAAATGGAGATGGAGCAGTTGGCCGTTTCTATGTCACTCTGAGTTGCTCCCGAATTTTATTCATTCATCCGACATATTTCTACTGGGTGTGGCACTTTTCTATGCACTGGGTTAAGTAAAAACAGATTCTTGCCCTCAAGGAGCTTATATTCCAGTGAGAAAAAACAAGAAGCATAACACAGACACTATTATTATAATGATAACATTAGCAATGTAATAAGATTACAAGACGGAGACAATAAAGCAGGTTCATCTCAGGAAGAGTGCTCGGCTGGGGAGGTGTGTTACACACATTTTGGCTTCAGTCTCATTGAGAAAGTGACATTTCATCACCGACCTGAAGCTGATGAGGGAATCAGCCATGGGAACTCTGGGGGAAATTATCATAGGCAGAAGGAGTGGCCAATTCACAGGTGCCAAGGAAGCAGGAGAAATAGTGAGGAGCCCAGTGTGTTATAGTGGAAAGGTCAAGGGTGAAATAATAGGCCATGCCAACTCACCTTTTCCCAGGTTCATAGATCTTACAATCACTTCCAGACCCAGGGTTTTCAAACCATAGTTACAATCTGGCCTACCATTCAACAGATGAAGACACTGAGTGATAGAGTATAAGCTACTGGCTCAAGGTCACCAAAATGGTATCTTAGAAGAGGTATATTTAGCCTTTACAGCACCACCTTGCGTTTTGAATCTTAAAATCCTTCATTTACTCATAAGAAAACACCAAATAATTTAGGCAACTCTCTCATGATGGCATAACTAATAAATGTTAGAAATGAGGTTCAATCCAGTTCTCTCTGCTTTTAAGATTAATGTTTCTCCCCCTTCTCCATCTCAGCGTACCTGTACATGGGGAGAGGGAATCTTGTGAAATTGCCTAATAACCCCGGACAGATGCAACTACAAATGGGTAATGCACAGTGGGTTAAACTTCATGGGGAGTAGAATAGTATTATAAAGGTACAGTTCATTGGACTGAAGAATCTGAGTCTTTTAATGGTTTGAAACTAAAGAAAGGATTTCTTTAGAATTTGTGAATGAATTCAGTTAATAAAAAGAGAATCCAGACCCTTGTCTGAGGTGTCAAGTGCTGGTTGAATTCCTTACGCCAGTGATTCTCAATTGTCAATGTCCAGGGAACAGTGACAGTGTCTGAGACATTTTTGAATGCCATGACTTGGCATAGGAGGTGCTACCGGCATCTAGTGAGTAGAAGTCACAGATGCTGCTAAACATCCTACAGTGTACAAGATGGCCCGCCCTCCTGCCTCCCAAAGAAACTATGTAGCTTGAAATATAGTTGTGCCAAGGTTGAGAAAACCTGTGTGAGTAGACAGGGGAGATAAGGGGTCATTTTGGAATTCGAGTGTCTGAATTCAGAAAAGCTACTATTACTATTATACTCACAACAGGGAGACTGATCTAGTTGATTTGTAAAAACCAAGAGAATACTAGCCACATTGCTTGTCATGGACCAACATGTTGGATTTAGCAAAATGCAAATTTCAAAGCCTATAGAGATGAGACCAAATTTGGAGCTGCTACCTGTTGTAGGTGTGCCATTACTTCTGCAATTCTTGGTTTCTTCATTTACAAAATGAGAAACATAAAATGATGTACTTTGCTTTAAAAAAACAGCAACCACACATTTTCACTCATGTTTGGAACCGCTGAAAATGTTAGTTATCTTTACTGAACACCTATTCGACTTCAGCAGATAATACTATTAAATTATGGGATCGAGGTACAAATCACTCTCCCAGTTTCTTTGAGAAACTCTGAGGAATGTCCTCAGTTAGACGCAGGTTTTATCTGGGTGAAACCAGACTCAGTTTTGATCTACGTGTGTCACTTGTTTGATGTATGCTCTACCACGTTTCCCACCCTCCTAAATCTGGCGAGAAAGGAAGAGCAGCTCACAGAGAAAATGCCGGCCATATTTCAAAGATAGAAATCATTTGCAATATTTTCAAGTGCTGGCTGCTAAAAGGCTTCACTTTGCTATTCTCTTTCTTTTCTACTTATAACAATTAATTTTAGAAAGGGGATTGTAAATATGAGTAAGCACAAAAAATGAAAATGAACTTCAAGATCAACCTTGAGTAAAAATCAGTGGTAATGTTTTGGGTTACAGCTGACTTAGTAGGTGGCCGTTGGTGAGTTTCTTTGAAAATCGCTCTCC
Organism: Myotis daubentonii; assembly: GCF_963259705.1. NCBI lineage: Eukaryota > Metazoa > Chordata > Mammalia > Chiroptera > Vespertilionidae > Myotis > Myotis daubentonii. The sequence continues at coordinate 51,646,229 of NC_081854.1, read as the reverse complement.
CCATTTTAGGTGGGTTGATTTTTCACTGTTTTGTTGTTGTTGTTGCTGAAAGCAAAGATCAGGATTCTGACTCTTTGTTGGCTTAGAGCAGGGGTGGGCAAACTTTTTGACTCGAGGGCCACAATGGGTTCTTAAACTGGACCGGAGGGCCGGAACAAAAGCATGGATGGAGTGTTTGTGTGAACTAATATAAATTCAAAGTAAACATCATGACATAAAAGGGTACGGTCTTTTTTTTTTTTAGTTTTATTCATTTCAAACGGGCCGGATCCGGCCCGCGGGCCGTAGTTTGCCCACGGCTGGCTTAGAGAGAAGGAGATCGATTACCTTTAACCGAAAGGGCAGTGTTGGTGCAGGGATCATGTAAGTAAACTGTAATCAAGGTGCTCCAGATTGGCTGTCCCACCTCCCACGTCGTCCCTTATCTGCCCCTGCTGCTCCATCATCAGCAGTCAGGACTGTGTGTCCACAGAGATTCTGCTGAGAGAGACTCAGAAGTGACCAGCTTTTCGCTGGTTGTGTGTCATGGTCCCGGTGACTACTGATTGCCTTTCAAAGTGTCTTGTGTTATACCTTGAGCTGAATTGTCAATTGTCCTTCTCCACTGATAGATTAGAGCTTGTCAAGTCATTGTTCTTACTACTGCTGGTAAGAAAGAGGTTAGCTTTCTGTTGGAATTCAAACACAGTCAAAAGATGCTAGAAGACAAAATTTCCATTTCACTAAGGAATAGGGCCTTAGGGTCAGCCTAAATCTTAGTTCCTTATTTTTGGCTCCAAAAAGGTATTTTGTTTTCAGTATGGGAAGCAGGGCCATGTTGTGGTCGACAGGGCTCCCCTTCCATGGTCAACGAGCTTTCTGTAGACATCACAGGCATGCGCTACCTAGGGGCTATTTTTTTTTTAAAGCAGTCTTTTTTTTTTAAAAAAAAGTATATATATTTTATTGATTTTTTACAGAGAGGAATGGAGAGGGAGAGGGATAGAGAGTTAGAAACATCAATGAGAGAGAAACATTGATCAGCTGCCTCCTGCACACCTCCCACTGGGGATGTGCCCGCAACCAATGTACATGCCCTTGACCGGAATCAAACCCGGGACCCTTCTATCCACTGAGCCAAACCAGTTAGGGCAGGCCTATTTTTTTTAAACATGGCAATTATTGTGTAATTTAAGAGGCTTCTTTCATTTTTTGTTTGTTTTAATTTGCTTTCAAGATTGTCTCATGGATATACAGGGTGTCCCCCTAAAAGGTATACAAATTTTAACAGCTGGTAGCTCAATTTTGAAAATGAAATCTATTTTAATAAACACCACTTTATAATTGTTCAAAGTGTGGTACACATTTTTTGGGACTCCATATATATATCTACATATATCTATAGATATATATAGATACAGATATAGATAAAGATATATATATATATATATATATATATATATATATATATATATATATACCTATATTTTATTTTTACTTTTTATATACCTATATTTTAAATATAACTAGAATCACATGATTTGGTGGTAACTGTCAGTCCAATTTTAGACTACAGCCTATTTTATATTTATGTAAAAACCCGCCAACATTCTTAACCAAGAGCTAACTTTAAAGTATAATAATGGGAATCTTTTTATTTAATTAAAATACCTACTTTCTGGCTAAAGAGTAAAGTTCCTTATATTTCTTTACTTTTTCTACATAGGTTCTAAGATAATATAGATATCACATAATTTCCCCTGTATTCAGTCCATTGTAACTTAACAAAGAGAAACGTTGCCTTTGAATTTGAGGAATATATTTTCTCTAGAGATAAAGTTGTATAATATTTGCTTCAGAACCTAGGAGTTTAAATTATAATTTCCCATTATGTTCGGCAACTATTGGTGGAAGGCAATAGCTGATGGAAGAGTAAGAGAACAAGTTTGAGACACTGACATTATTGTTGTTATATTTAAAAAAAGTTTCACAGATTTTTTTGCATGGTTTACCTTAGAACGTGGCATCGGTGGCATTTCAGGTTTCCTTGGAGATGCTGCCTCTGAGGCTGTGAGTGGCATGGTAAGGGAATTAGTTTAAACTCTGCCTTGACCAAAATGACTAAAGCCTGCATATCCTACTTGTCAGAGTTCTGATATAGGAGCAGGGTTGAACATGAGAATTTTTGCTGCATTGTTTGTTTTTCTATGTGAACTGGGTTAATAAATCTTAATACAAATACAAAAAGGACATAAATCATAATTTTTGTAGCTTGAAGAAAATTGACTTTACCCAGATCAAGAAACAGTATATTACCAGTTCTTCAGAAACACTTTTCATGGCTTCTTAGTCACTAACCCCTCTTCCTCATGGGAACTTACATCAAGATTTCTAAAACCAGAGATTAGTCGTGTTTGTTTTTGAATTTTACATGTCTTCATTTGTGTCTGCTTTTTTTTGACTCTACATTTTGTTCGTTATATTCACCCATGTTGCTGTATAATAGCGTTAGCTTATTTATTTTAATTGATGTATGCTCTTTGTAAGAAAATACCATAGTATGCTTATTTATTTCTTTTTTTGTGATGGATACTTGAGTTTCTTGCAAATTTTGGCTATTATTAATAGTTGTTTTCTTTTAGCACTTTAAATATACCAATATTTCTGCGGAGAAATAAAACTACTCATCTTGACTTTAGCTCTTGAAGAAGTGAATTTTTTTTCTTATTGCTTTTAAGAGTATGTCTTTATTTTTTGTTTCTATAATTTTTTTGAAATACATTTTATTGATCTTTTACAGAGAGGAAGGGAGAGGGATAGAGAGTTAAAAACATCAATGAGAGAGAAACATTGATCAGCTGCCTCCTGCACACTCCCCACTGGGGATGTGCCCGCAACCAAGGTACATGCCCTTGACCGGAATCGAACCTGGGACCCTTGAGTCCGCAGGCCAACACTCTATCCACTGAGCCAAACCGGTTAGGGCTGTTTCTATAAATTTTACAAAGATGTACTAATTGTGTTTTTCTGTGTATTTATCCTGCTTGAAGTTTATGGTGCTTGACGTATATTTGATCCCTTTTGTACTTTGTCATTCAGACTTAATAGTCAACTAACATCTTTCAAATCACAGATCCTCTCTTCTTCTGCATCTAATCTGATATTAAATCCATTCTATTGAGTTCTCAAGTTTAATAATTGTATGTGCACTTCTAGAATTTTCACGTGATTCTTTTATAGATTCCAGTTCTCTGATGATGTTCTTCATCTTGTTCTCTTGTTTTGTAGATATCAGTTGATTACTTTCAGCCTTTGAAACTCTGACAGCTGAATCACTGGTCAGTCTCTTGCTATGGCCATTTTGTCCCCTCTTAGTCCATCTCTTGGGGTTTCTGTTGACTTTGCATTGAATGCTGGTTGTTGGCCATGAAAAATTGAAGAGGCTTTGGATGAGCCATTAGCTACTCGTGAGAGTACATGCAGATGACCGTAGTTCAACATAGGTTGAGCTGTTAGCAGACTATCTTCCAGTCTCTGTAGGACCTGTTCTTTTCAGAATTCACTCTTACTTCTAGGGTATAGTCTTTGAGGATTCCAAACTGAAATCCTGAGGTATTTATTGGGGCCTTACTCCCTCCTTGAGACTGATACACCAGATTTACATATTCCAGTGACATAGCTCTGTCAACTCTTTGACCTCTTGGCTTCTGATTTCTGCTAAGATTTTCTTCACCTATGCTCATACCAATTAGTGGAAACCTCAAGGTCACCTCTGAATTTTTTTCTATAATATTTTGGCCCCTCAAGTCTTGGTGCCTTGAAAGTTCTCGTGCCTTCAAGCCGATATTCAGAATCAAATTTATCTTCTATAAGTTAGTACATTATCTAGAAATGGGAATTCTAGATATTCGTTTGTATCTCAGTCCACCATACACTTCTCTCTTCCTATTAAACAGAATTGTGATTTTACATTTATTTTCATGGTCCTGTGAATAATAGATGTCTCTCCCATTGGGCTGTAGGCTGCAAGAGAGAAGAATTCATGTATGTTTTTGTGAATTATTGAATGCCAGGTAACTAGCATAGTGCCTGATGCATAGTATGAAATCGACTAGTATATGAATAAATGAATGACTTGGGAGCTTTTGAGTGTGTAAAGTGATTACAATAAAACATTAAGTTCAAGTAGCAAGGCACGAGTGAAATTCAGATCTGGAATAGAAAAACTGAAAAGGTCATCAGGAAACATTAATTTGTCTCATGAGATGGAACTTGGAAAGACGACTGCAGATAGTGGTGGAAAGTGAGAACAATATTTTATTCAAGTATTTAGGAGAGCTTATTGGCAGAGAGGGTATTATTAAAGGCTCTGAAAATTTAAATACCTGGACCCTCAAAGACTTATGAGGATTACAGAAGATACTGCTTTAAAAGTGCACTTCGCAATGCCCGGCCTGCTCGACTCAGTGGTTGAGCATTGACCCATGAACCAGGAAGTCACTGGTTCAATTCCCGGTCAGGGCACATGCCCATGTTGTGGGCTCAGTCCCCAGTAGGGGGCATGCAGGAGGCAGCTGATCAATGATTCTCTCTCATCATTGATGTTTCTATCTCTCTCTCCCTCTCCCTTCCTCTCTGAAATTAATAAAAACATATTTAATAAAATAAAATATAATAGGTATTCAGCCCTGTTGGTTGTCTTATTTAAAACTTCTGTTTTAGTTGGTTTTCTGTGATTCATATTACTCCAGCAATAGAAATGGAAGGGTGCTACCTTATGTTATAACCAGGTGAAAGTAGAAATTTAGGTTCCACAAAGGAATCAAAGATGGAGGTGGGGCTCCTTGTTACTGCCGGACACAGGTGGACACCCCAGCTTCTTTGGTATCACAGTCACGGTGGCCTCATGACTATTAGGAGATTGTAAGAGTCTTAAATTTCCACTAAGGCTCCTCTGGCACCGCTGCAGTGGGGCGGGGTAGGAGTTCCTTATTACTCCCAGGTGGCAACGGAAGTCCTTGTCACTCTTAGGTTCCTTACTTGACCTGTGGCTAGACCACAGGTTCTTCTGTGGAGTGACGAAGGCGGCATCAATGTTCCCTCTGACTAAGTTGTAGACAGGCTTCTTTCTGCCTCTGGGTCCCTGACTTTCCTTTCCTTGGAGCACCTACTTGAGAAAACTTGCAATCCCTTTCTCTGTCTCTTTGAGAGGTAAACCTTTTTAAAATCTCCTTGCCAGTTTTATAACCCCGGAATGTGTTTCTCAAGGACTTTGGATTCCACATATGAGTGGGATGATGTGATACTTATACATGGACTCTAATGCACAAAATAAACTGATGAACAAAAATAGATCCAGAGACATAGAAAAGACCGTCACACCTCAGAGGGAAGGCAGGGGAGGGTAGGTGGGAAGAAATCAGCCAATGAACTTGTATGCATATATGCATAACCCATGGGCACAGACAAGAGGGTGGTGAAGGCCTGGGGTGGGGGGCGGGAGTGGGCTAGAATAGGTCAGTGGGGGGAACAAGGGGACTTATGTGATACTTTCAACAATAAAGATTAAAAATAAAAAAGGACTTTGGAACCATCTGTTTGAAATGTAAATATGAAAGGAGATAGTATCCTTATTTGGCAGTCTCTGGGGGGGAGTAGGGCCTAACTTCAGTGGAAGTCACCAACTAGCAAACGCAGTGACCTAATTACAGAGAACAATTGCAGACTTAGGAATAGCAATGTGCTGGACACATCCCATTGGTCACCACCCCCTGCCCCCAGCATCCTTCAGTACCGCTCCACTAGCTCATCCCCAGCACTTACAACCTACTACTTGTTGTTTAAGTGCGCTTGAGTTTAGTTTATCTCGCCGATTGCAATAGTCTTGAAAAACTAACTTTGTCCCAGGCAATTTTTGTTTTGTCAAATGTTTGGTTGGAGTGGTTAGTATCTAAAACCTTATAGTTTGCAAGGCTGCCCCTTTCTTGTTTCTTTGGCTAAAGAAAGTAAGTTTTTATTCAAGTTTTTCAGACCTGCACTCCTTGGTGTTTCTGGATTGTTGACTTTTCAGCTCCAAACCCAGAATATATGAGCCCCAAAGGAACCCCAGGAAACTCACTACTGTCATTCCTCAAGTCCTATGGCCTCTATTCAGTCTGATGTCTTCTCTCCACCCCTTTCAAAAATATATATATATGATTTTCAGTTATACTTAGTGGGAGGAATAGGGAAAAACTTCTACCCATCTTTCCAGAAGTGAAAGTCCTAACTCTTTTTACATTTGCCCTTCAAACGGCTACTTGACCTCTTCAAACTTCTGGCATTTGTCATTATGAAAGAAACTTGGTTCACATAAGTGATAACACATTAAAAATTGTTTTAACAATCATTCAAAAATGTACAGCAGTTGACATTATAAGGAATCAAACAGCTTTCCCTTATCTTTCCTAGCTAAATGTACTGTTGAAACAAGTTATGATAATGGGAATAGGTTTAGAATTTAATCACACTCTTCCATGTCAGAGATTTCAAAACAGTGACAAGGCTGTCATTTGCAGAGTATGTTTCTGTTATTAAAGCCATCATCTGGAAGTTAGCTCGTGTACTGAAACAACAAAATAACAACAGCAACAAAACAAAACCCAGGGGCGACAAACGGACAGAAGTAGCAGAGATAAGATAGTGTTTGGCCTGTTGCGTAGAGCTGTTTCTCATAAAGACCCCTGCCTGAAATCCTCTGCTTTTCCTTCTTGTCAACAAATCACGCCTTGGGCTGCCTACCATGTTGTTTGGGTATCTTGATCCATCTCTCTTCCAGCAACTCCTCAGACACAGATTTCTGATGCCCAATGACATGTTTGTATCTGACTGTTGGCACAGCTGCCCAGGTGATAGAGGACCTCTCTGGCCACATTCAGCAGGTCACGCTGGGCTCTGCCAGATGATGCTTGCTGGACCGTCATACTCAGCAGGCTGGAGGGGAGAGAGCAGTCAGACGCCACTGAGCGAAGGCCAGCCTCCCCAGATCCCTGGGAAACCTACCTATGGAGAAAGGTGATTCGCTAGGAAGCGTAGCAACCCCTCGTCTTTCTTGCCTCTGTGATGATCAACAATCCACGGCACATCTGTAGCCTCGTGCTGCCCAGCGGCTGGGAAGCTCTGCCGTGAGTGCAATTGGTGGCTTCTCTTCCTTCCTCTCCTCTCCTGCTCTGACCTCAACACCAGGCGTCTGGGAGATACACAGGCCCAGAAAACGGTCACTGAAAACATTTACAAAAGAATGGATGTCAGCATCCCTAGATTTTCTATGCACTGGATGGTCAGGATATGGAAACTTTTTATTTTGAAATCCTCACCGAGAATATTTTTCCATTGATTTTTAGCGGAGGTGGAAGAGAGAGGGAAAGACAGAGAGAAATATTGATGTGACAGAAACACATCGATTGGTTGCCTCCTGCATGAGCCCTGACCAGGGCTCGGGGAGGAACCTGCAACGGAGCTTCATGCTTTTGACTGGAATCGAACCCGGGACCCTTCAGTCTGCAGGCTGATGCTCTATCCACTGAACCAGACCGGCTAGGGCAGGATATGGCAATTTTTATTTAGTTATAACAGTCTCCCAATGAAAAGAAATGGTTTCATAGAAGTAGATTTTTTTTTTTTAAAGCCAACTTATCTTTCTATGTGTCAAGTTTTAGAACATCCACATCCAGGGAAGAATAGAAACAATACCACAGCTAAATTGTCAGACCAATATATTTTAGCTACACTAATGGAGAGAGTGTAATTCCATCCTAGAACCGAAAGTGAGAGGCACTTCGAAATTTCTCAACTGTGCACAGATGTAGCCCAAGCTCCTCCAACCCGAGGCTGACAGCTAACATCACAGATGTTTCCAAACAAACAAAAGGCAAATGTGGTTTGATAGTTGGTCTGTTTCTCAAAGATCTAAGAACAACGCACGGACATTTCACTTGGCTGCCAGAAAATGAAAGGCCCTGCGCGCACACAGCGGCCCCCCACCCCCCCCACGGCCCTCTTCTACTGCCCTTGTTTTTGTGTGTGACTGCTCTTCATTTCCTTGAAATATATCCCCAGTCTGTCCTTCAGAAATTGGTATTTCTTAAAAAGCTCAGCTTCAAAAATGTCAAACATAATGAAAACTGAAAATCACAAAAGAGAAGGTTGTTCACAGCCACTCCCCTGGGGTTCCCTCATGTTTCTGGGTCACCGCGCCGACTCCGTGCGTTAGAAATAACACCCACAGTACACTTAGCCGGCAACCCCCGGTGACAGGGTCGGCGTGATCCCCAGATAAACAAAGCGGGCCCTTCCCCTTGAAGACAATGCGGAATCCGTGCAGACATATGCCACCCCATCCACCAAAGCGGTCCCCAAAGAAGGTCTCCTTTCAAAGTAGAAGATAAAGGGAAAAGCTCCTTTGGAAAAATTGTGAAAAAGGCCCTTTATTTTTACCATGTTGGGGGAGAGCAGATGAAGGACACGCGTGAAGGGAGTTTGGGTGAGTTTCGTGAAGGCCATCTGAGGGAGGCAGGGACTGAGCGCTGAGGCTCTGATGGACTGACGATTCCTTCATAAGCTCAAATCAATACCGGGGAGAAACGCGAGGCACAGAGCCTCAGAAGACTGAAGCCAGAAATGAGCCCGAGGGATTATAAAATCCACCCCTGTCTTGTAAAGACAGGGCATCTGGAGACCAGAGAGAAGTAACCTGCACAGGATAATCCCACGTATGCTTCTGTGCTTGGATGATTAATATTTATATCACCCGTGAGCTCAGCTACAGTTTCCCGTTTGAGCCTGTGCTGTGGTGCCACACCCTGTACGGAATTACCCGAAATCTCAGATTCTGTGACTGAAGAGGACCGAGCCTGAGTACCCCCGATGCTACTTGCTAGCTATGCGACCTTGTCCGGAACAGATAACGACCTCTCTCAGATGTGGTGTCTTTATTGGCAAACTGCTTGACATAATCATGGCTCTCTCATTGGTTTTGGTTACAATTAAGTAGAAAATGTTGGTAAAAAGCTTAGCAAAGTACCAGGCACACGGTAAATTATCTATAAATGTTATTATTTATACCAACTGTAGTGAATTATTATATTTTTTGTTATTTTATATTCTTATTTATGTAAATGATCACTATTTATTATTATCATTTTATTTTGACTTGTATCAACTTATGTTTTCATATATATTTATATCAGTATTCAATATTGTATATATTTCTATTTATATCAATGTTTATATTTATATGCATATTCCCTTTATGCTACATGCTCCACAAACTGAAACGAAAGACAATCATAGACTTCACTTCTTAAAATTCTCAATAAGCAACAGCAGCTTTTGTACAGAGCTCTAAGTATAAGCAATAATATTTGCAATTTCATTAAATTTATATCGTGCTTTAAATATTGAATACAGTGCGCATGATATATGTCCTGTATATTAAGTCACTGAAACTTTTCATAGCTCTAGTGAGTCTTGTAGTTCCTACTGGAGACTCCCCCGTCTTGGCATTTGTAATAGACCCCAGAGTATCTGCATTTCTTCCGACGCTCAGACTCACACTGTGAAGTGATTTTATAAAGGGAACTCACACAGAGAAGACACCCCAGGCAATCCTGTTAAACCCAAACTCTCACCGCTCCCAGTGAGTAGCCGAAATGGCCAGATGCCCCTCACGGCTGTGGAGAGGGCCTCTCTGTCTGCCAGCTTGAGTCCAAATTGTTTCATTTGGAAACATCCATGGCACGTCAGTGAGCTGTTGGAAGGCCCGAGTGTGGATCCAACTGTCGAAGGCTGGGTCCTTTCTCAGGTTATTCTCAGCTGCCAGCGTGGTTTGGAAGAGCCTACAGGACAATGAGCACCGATTTCTAAATGGATTATATGGCGAAATCCAGAAACTTCATCCTTAGGCAGTGCTGGCTGATGAGTTTTATGTCAGGATGACCTCCATGGACAGAAGATGGGAGGTAGGGAGGAGCTGAGATTTTACCCTCCATGTAAACTCACAAGTTAGTTCACCACCGTCTCATACTTACCAGCAGAAGACACAAGACTCCTGGGTCAGAGACAAAGGACTTCATTACTCACAGAGCAGATAACATGAGCTTCATGTTCACATTGGTTTCCCTTGTCCCCGTATGTCCTGGGACGATGCAGAGTAGATGCTACACACACAGTGGGTGTGTGTCTCAGCGGAGGAACCTGAGGTTAGGAAGATATCCAATCTTACAAGGGAAGGTGCCAGCAACCCTGCCCAACCTTTGCCCCAGAGACTTTCTGCTCAGGAAACAAATCTACCCTCTGCCATAGAGAAAGGTACTATCTTTATCTTCCCGGGTTGTTTGCTCTACAAATGTCTAAGCCAGTGGTTCTCAACCTGTGGGTCGAGACCCTTTGGGGGTCAAACGACCCTTTGGGGGTCGAACGACCCTTTCAGAGGGGTAGCCTAAGACCATCGGAAAACACATATATAATTGCATATTGTTTTTGTGACTAATCACTATGCTTTCATTATGTTCAATTTGTAACAATGAAAATACATCCTGCATATCAGATATTTACATGACGATTCATAACCATAGCAATTATAGTTATGAAGTAGCAACGAAAATAATTTTATGGTTGGGGGTCACCACAACATGAGGAACTGGATTAAAGGGCCGCGGCATTAGGAAGGTTGAGAACCACTGGTCTAAGCAAAGATAGTCCAGAATAAAACCTATGGATGCTTTTGCTCAAAAACTTGGGAGGAACACAAGCAACCCATGGAGAACTGTCTCTCTCAACAGGATATAATATAATGAGGTTCTGTGCTAGTGCTTCAGATATGGGCAGGGTGGGACGGGTCTCGCTGTAAGCCTTCAATTAAAGAAAGATTTCTGTGGTTAACACCAAACCAACCTAGGAAATAAGCAAAGCTCAAAAGAAAACAAAACAAGCATGTGATATTACTGTAGTGAAAGGCAATGAGCTATGGGTTAAAAAAGACTGCAAACGGACTCTCACATTAACTAATGTGTGGCAGTGTATAAACTGTTTCAACACTAAGGACCTCAAATTTATTTGTAAAATGGTGATACCTGTCACACATGGTAATTGGGAAGCTGGAATGAGAGAATGTATTAGATTCAGTCTGGCACGTAGCTCTCAAACACAGGGCCTCCCTTCTGTGGCAGATACTGGTGGGTCCCTGCTCAGCTGTTCTGGGATTCCTCTCATCTGTTTGATGGATCTACCCAGCAGCTGACATAGGCGCCGCTGCTTATGGCTCATCCCTACAGCTTTCTTTGGAGGACTTCCCTTGGGTGATTGGACAGCATTTCCTAGAGGCCTGTGGGAGTTATGAGCCCTCCCCACTGTCATGGCCGCTGGATGGCTGCTGCAGGGATTCAGACCCCAGCTCCCATGCCTCAGGATGGAACAGGCTCTGCCATGCAATTTATACCCCAGAGCGCCGAGGGGGAGGAGGTTGAAGTTAGACTTCACCCCAAATTGCATCTTTACTATTATTTTTTGAGATCCTCACCCAAGCAGTGATGATATATTTTTTCCATTAATTTTTTTTTAGAGAGAGTGGGAGGGGAAGGGGAGAGAGAGAGAAAGAGTTAGAGAGAGAAACAGATGTGACAGAGGTACACCAATAGGTTGCCTCCCACATGTGCCCCGACATGGGGAGGCGGGGGGGGGGGAATTCATCATACCTGCAACCCAGGTACATGCCCTTGACTGTGCACGACCCTCTGGTGCACAGGCCAGCGCTCTAACCACTGAGCAACACTGACCAGGGCATCATATTGCATCTTTACACAGCTTCTTCCTCACCCCTTTCTCCTGGAGTGTGCTTCCTTCTTCATCAATCACTTGAACGTGAATCCCCATCTTGTGTTCTACTTCCAATGAACTTGCCTTAGACACTGTTTCAACACTGGCCCCCAGGGTAGACAAATAGAACAATGTCCACACTCACCAGAGATATTGATAATTCTGATTTCTTTAGCATTCGTTTCTAATCTTTCTTTATAATTCCAAAGTATTGCAGATGAGAGGCAGGTGCCTTGTTCTGTCTCCATTTAAACCAAGAAATATTTCTCTAACGTAAATAAACCGAAGGAGGCCAGATTATTTTAGCAGAGAAATGAGGTGGCATATTATTTTCTTTTTTTTGTTGACCTGGATCTGTAATTAGCACTTTATTTTATATTATACACACACATGCACATATACACATGTTATGTTTTGCTCTTCTTTGGTATTTGTGAACTCTTCTACATGAAATCTAAACACTCATTCAACATCCCAAATGTGTTTTAGGGTCCTGGGTCAAAATCACCAAGCAATGCAGACAAAAGGAAAGCTTTAAGTATTGAAAGAAATGAGAGAGCATCTGACACCCCCCTGAGTGACAGGCATAAAGGAGTCTGCATCGGGGACTGTCAGAGACAATGCCACAGGAATAAGAGAAAGGTCTGCAACTCCAAGTCCTGTGAAGCCAAGACGAAGGTGGTCTAAAGAGATAAAAGAAATGGAAAGACTGTTAAGCATATGGATTGAAGACCAAAGAGAGAAGAAAAAACCAGGAACAATCTTTCTCACAATCAAAGAGAAAGCACTCTCTGTACATGCAGACCTTGAGTGAAATCATCTAATCCTGGAGATGTGGCTTCTTTAGGGCTAGCTTGGTGGTTTCAAACATCGGGACAATTTCCAAAGCCTTCAGCTGCTGGGTAGAGCCGTGAGTACAGATGAGAAAGCTCCAGAAGAAACTGCCAGCCATGATAACTTAAGAAGGTATTCATTGGACTCAATGACCAATTTTGGTGTAAAAGATATCTATTGCAAATACATGTCACAGAGGACATGTATCTTTCAGGCAGTAGCACAAGCTCCAGGATTTCAGTCTTGAAACAGTCTCAAATTTTGATAACCTCCTTCCACTGTTTCAAGTAAGTCACAAGCTGCAACCTGTCTCATGTCCACTTTCACAAATGATTTATTTTTTAAGTTTTATTATGATGTTTTTAATTCTCCTGCAGAATACATTTGTGATGCTCCTTTGATACAAACAACCTACTCCCAAGAAAGACCAGTGCTCAAATATAGTTTTTCTTCAGCTACCATTTTACACTTCAATGAACTCAACACATCACCGCTTAAACATGTCATTTGTCTCGGATTTAGTGAATGCTGCCATTTAACAATTCTGCTGCCATTAATCTCTTACCAATAAAAAGGCCAATTCTGTGTTCATTTCTGTCTCTGACTGAATATTACTTACTCAGTTCTGCTTGCGGTTGCTCAAGGTCTTGTTTGTTTCTTTGGGTTATGTATTTTTAGTCATCTAGCATGCTAGATGATGAAAGCCATGCTACCACCTTTACTAGGTTCCAATTGTTTTTGTGTGCCACTTACGAAATTTTTGAATGTGTTATCCTTAACTGCATTTTTTCCTGATACACCCCATGATGATTATTGTGCAATCTGCATAGCCCGTTGAGTTTTAGGAATGTGGATACCATGTTATTTATAGGAATATATGTGTGTGTCCTTCCATGCTGTTCCCTCTACCTGGACCATCCTTCCCTCCCTATTCTACGACTTTCTTCATATTGATCTCATTTCGGTAGAAAAGATTACTGTCTTTGGCTCATTGTCCATAGGCAGACTTGGGAACAAAGATTGGGAGCCCAAGTTCTTTATTTGGGAGGTGATTCTAGGAAGAACTCGTAGGAGAGGGTACCAGGCATACCCTGATGGGAAGGAGCATTCATGGGCGAGTTACTTGGGCACCTAAAGCTCAAGCCTGCTGTGGCATTCTGGGAGATGGCGGTGAACACATTTCAGAGTTGTCCCACCTGGAGACAGTGAAACTGGGTTGTTTCTTCTCCTGCTTTCGTCTGTCATTGTCTCAAGAAACCCCTTAGATGGAAAGCCGCAGGTGTTTGCAGCAGAATGCTATGAGCATACAATGAAATGGTGAATTCCCATGGGGTATGGTATGTATTTGGGGGCGGGGGGGGGCGGGTGGAAAAGAACAGCAACCCTCCTATTATACATTTCCTTGAAATAACATTCTAACAGTCTTTTCTCTGTAGCACTTACCACATTGGTCATTTTTCTTTGTTGATAGAATTATTTGACATATCTTCAGCTCACCCTGGCTCCCAAGAGCCCATTGGTCTGCAGACCCATTGATATGTTGCTAGGTTAACGTAGGCTGATAGAAGTATACACAGCGGGGAAATGGGCGACACCAGGGGCTCTTTCCTCTCTCCCAACCCTTCCCCCCACACTTCCTTCTGGAGGGCTGGCTCAGACATTGACAAGCACAGCCAGTGTGGGTCTGGCCTGTATCACTAGGACATCATCACCTTCCTTTTCCAAGCCACACGGTAGACTGGGCCTCTCCCGTGACTGAATCGATGCGCTGGCTGGATGAGGTGATTGGGAAAGCCTGCTTGGTTTGTGAAGGAAGTTTGCCTAAAACCACAGTTTCATCTTGGCAGCCTAGATATGGACCTCTTCCTGGCAGTAATTAGGACGCAGGAGTTGTTACAGCTCAAGGCCACCCTGTTGTCAGGGAAGGGAGGGTATTTGTCATCTTAATTGCTCTGTTGAGAGGACTTTCTTTCGGTACATCATAATGCTGAATATTATTTAGCTTCAGAGAAGAAGGGAAAGGAAGGTTATGAATTCTTGAGACAATACTTTAGCCTCTAAAGAACATACTCTGATTTTAACCTGTTATTTCATAGATCTTGCAGAACCAAATCAAAGCACAGAGAGATTGAACTTCATAACCAGTAAAGCTCCCTATGATTCTAAATATCTGTGATATCCTGCCAATAACTTTGATCGTGTTCTTTTTAAAATATATTTGTTTATTTATTTCAGAGAGAGGAAAGGAAGGAGGAGAGAGAAACATCAATGGTAAGAGAGAATCATTGATCGGCTGCTTCCTGAGCATCCTGGGCATGTGCCCTGACCAGGAATCAAACCATGACCTCCTGGTTCATGGGTCGAGCTCAACCGCTGAGCAACACTGGCTAGGCTGATTGCCTTCTTAAAATTGTAATGTTAAGATACATCACTTGGAATCAAACATCCGCAGCAATAACAAGAACCACCCTAAACATGTGCTACATTTATGTCAGCGAATGAATGAAAAAAAGTAAAAAAAATAAAATAAAAGCGTCTGGGAAAAAATGATCCAAATGCATGTGTTCAAGCTGAGTTGCTCTAATTGGATATCTTTTTACACCTCCAGACATAAGTTTTACTGGGTCCAATAGACTCTCCAAGTGTCCAATGCTCACAGTCATATTTTAGAGATACATGCAACTTGCTGTAGAACCGGCAAGTATCTAACTCCCAGTGAACATCCAAAGTGCAATATTTTTGACATGGAATGTATTGTTCCCAGTGTGCAATTGTCATGTGCTCGAAAGAACTGGAGTTATCTATTTAAGGTCTATAAAGAGTGTGTCCATGTTTGTGTGTGTGTGTGTACAAGCACAAGACTGTATGTAAAGCTTTCAATTTTTTAAAAATATATTTTATTGATTTTTTACAGAGAGGAAGGGAGAGGGAGAGAGTTAGAAACATCGATGAGAGAGAAACATTGATCAGCTGCCTCCTGCACATCCCCTAACTGGGGATGCACCCGCAACCAAGGTACATGCCCTTGACCGGAATTGAACCTGGGACCCTTCAGTCTGTAGCCCGATGCTCTATCCACTGAGCCAAACTGGTTAGGGCAAAGCTTTCAATTTTTAAAAAATGATTTTAAAGTAAAATCCTTTCTTTGACTCCAAATATAATCAGCAACTTTATACCGATCCTGGGATTCCTGAATAACTTCTCTGCCTGGAATGTTTCAGACATGAGGATGCCAGGTATTTGGTTATAGCCATGAAAGTCCACATTGGGTATTGCAAAATGTTATCTGACTCCAATAACTGCTGGTGGTCCTCATGTCTGCAATTTAGCAAGCCCAGCACTCCCACTTGCTGTGTGTAATTATCAAGGTTCCAACAGTATGGCCAGTGTTGGCTTGCACAGAATGAGGCATTCCTATTTTTGCCTATGAATTAAAACTTTAACAGAAAACAAATGGTGCATGTTTACTTTTAATTTATTTTTAATCAGCTTTGTTTTGATAAGAACACTGTATCTAGAAAAACACCTCACGGAATGATATCTGGAAGAAATGACATGAACACAATATTGTGTTCGTGTGCCTTTTAATGTAATGTTTCCGTATGGATTAATCTAGACCAATCAGATGTCTTTAAGGAGAAGATTAAATATTTAAAGTGCAAAGAAAGAAGGAAGTTTTCTAGCCTGCATGATGCAAAGAATTAGCCTCAGGAGTTACATTTCTGTAACCTTCTTCTGACACTTAGTGATCTCATTTTCTTATACAAAGAATGCACACAGCAACTACAAAACAAAAGAATTTCGAGCTTTTGATAATATAACACATTTTCCAGACATGATTTGAAAATGACTTCTACAGCTTTTGCAGCTTTTATTTATTTATCCATGAATCATTTATCTAACAAACAATGATTGGCCAACTAATATGGATAAGCCCATGCTAATTAAACATTCAAACTTTGTAGAGAATATACAAGAGATTTGCTACATGAGTCAACTTGTGTTTGCCGAATTCATTATCTGCACACTGCACACTAAATTTCATAATCTCAAGCGGGATATCACATGTGACACTGATGAGTATGCACTCAGACATCGGAGTAGCAAAAGTCACAGAATGTGCAACCAGATCTTTTAGGCTTCAACCCAGCTCTGCCTCTACTAACTTTATAACTTGTGTATCAGTTTTCATGCCTGTAAAATGGGGATATTGAGAACAGCACCTATTGTGAAGAGTGACAAGCTTATATATAGTAACTGGAGGCCTGGTGCACAAAATTCATGCACTTGGGGTTTGGGGGGTGGTCCCCAGCCTGGCCTGTGCCCTCTCAGAGTGCAGGAGCCCCAAGATTGATCAACCCAAAGAGGTAGGCCCCGCCCACCCATCCGGGCTCCTTGGTGAATTGCCCCAAAGAGGTAGGCCGGAGCCGGGGGTCCCACCTCTGTGGTGGGCACGCGGGACCGCAGGAAGTCCGGCGGAAGCTGCACAGAGCCATCTTGTGACAGCGTGAGGGCATCACGCATGAGGGTGTGATGACTACTTAGCCTTTTATTAGTGAGGATTATCATTACAATATTATTAATAGCTAGCAAATAGCTAACAGATAGACAGTGCTTGCTTTTCAGCACTCTGGTTTATGTTCCTACCTGGAGAGAGAAATCTCCAAAGCAGATGAATACCTCCCATTTTCATAGAGGGAAATGCCATCTCTAAGTGACTGTTTCACAAGACAGGAAATGATCCAACCGATGAACAGGTTCTGTGTGGCAGGAGTCAGAGAAAGGAGCACAGTTTGAGCTGATATCAAAACCAAGATTCATAGTTTTCCACAGAGAGCAGAATCAAGTGTGCTGCAAGCACAGAGAACATGTTCTATTTCAAGGAGCCATTCAAATCGACAATTGAGCTACGTGTTTTACAACAATTAAGACACATTCACAATGCATGTCTTGTTGTGGGGGTGAATTTTTATATTCAGTTTAAAGCAATCCTTTCAGGGACGGGATGGAGTATTTTGTAAGCCTAGGGAAAGAACCCGGGCTTAAAGAGGTTGAGACCAGATTTTCTTTGCACCGGCTGACTGGGAGGCATGGGCCAATTTCCCAAAGGGCTCGATGACCTCTGATGTCCTTCTGCCTCTCCCGCTCTGCTTTTTCTTGACACTTTCGAGTTAAGTTTGCAATTCAATGCAAACACTCAACAACTTCTGTGTAAAATGAGTTTTCAGATCTATAAATACAATCTCGTGTGGATGCTAGGGAGAATGGATAAAAATGGATTTTGATGCTTGCTTTGTTAATTCACTAGGGTTCTGACATGACAGGGCAACGCTGACGAAGAAAATCTCTATTTAGTTTGCATATTTGTTGATACATTGATAAAACTGTCTGTTGGTTAAAGGGTGCCCCCCCCAACCCACCCCCGAGTACACTGTATTTGAATTCTCACGGTTCTGAATTGGCTTATTAAACTAATAAGCTATTCCTTCTATTGTGCCCAAGATTTCTGATGCTAGACGCACGCCAGGGGGCACTGTGTGGACAGTCAGCCCCTTGAGGCAAGGAATTGCAGAAACTCCACACTAATTTTCCTATCAATTTAGCGAGCTCTGCGGAGGAGTATCTTCTCTCTCCCAGATGTTCTAGCAGAGGTCCCGGAATTGAGTGTCGCTGGCTCTGAGTGACCTGCCAGGGACAAGGGTCTATCCTGAAGTATCTGTGGCCAGAGGACACGAGGCTCTGATTCTGCTGGCTTTTATTCTAAGGCCACCCCTCAGGCTGGGGATGGGTCAGCCTCACTGAGCGCTGTGCATGCAAATCAAGGAAGAGTGGTCTCTCCCGGCCGGCATGGCTCAGTGGTTGAGCATCGACCTATCAACCAGGAGGTCACAGTTTGATTCCCGGTCAGGGCACATGCCCAGGGTACAGGCTCAATCCCCAGTGTGGGGTGTGTAGGAGGCATCTGATCAGTGATGCTCATCATCATTGATGTTTCTATCTCTCTTCTCTCTCTTCCCTCTCCCTTCCTCTCTGAAATCAAGAACAATATATTGAAAATTTAAAAAAAGGAATGGTGGTCTCCAAGTAAAATATGCATAGGGTTCCCTGAAGAAGTGGAAAAAGATGCCCTTTGAAAAAAAGCAACAAGTACCCCTTGCCAATAAGAGCAGGCTAGACACACAACTCCACAAAGGGACCCCCTTCTGTGTGTCATAAAATAGCAACGGAATCCATAAATAACTTGACATTTTCTTTTCACTCAGTTGTCTCACTTCAGCGCTGTCTTTCAGGAGAAAGCCGAAGAATGATTATGCCCATTAGCATCTGAAATGATGTAATGGCACTCTACCTGTCAAATTGCTTAAAATTATTGGTGTTAAGGACACAGAATGTGTCCCTAGCCTTTGCTCAAATAACATTTGCCTTCTTATTTAAAAATAATATATCCTATAAACAGAGGATGAATAGAGAGTAAAATAAAATCTAGAGGCACATTCTATGCAGACCTAGAGGAATTAGACACTGTAAAAATTAGGTGTAGAAATTAATCATTGAAGACAGCGCTTTTAGATGAATTCAGCTAACATATTTAATATTAGAATGTATGGCTTCTAGTCGTTGTTGTTGCTCAAAGATGATGTCTAATGAAAGAAATAATTGTCTCCAGGGTCCAAATACATCCTGCTAAAATATAGATAGAGTTTGGGCTAGAACACATAGGTGCTATTCTTATTGGAAAGGATGAAAAATATTCAGTTTACTTCATAGTCTTATTTTATATGTTTCTCATTAAAGCATTGCAGAGAGCAGATAAACGTTGACTCTGGAATCCAAAAGACCTTGATCTGTATCCTCCATCTGCAACTTATGAGCTGTGTGACTTTGGGCAATTCATTTAAAATCTCCTTAAGCCTCTCTCTCCCAGTGAATAAAATGAGAGTGGAAAACAGTGCCTACCTCAAGGAGTTATTGTGAGGAGTAAGCGAGACAGGCTGTTTAAGGCACGGAGCATGCTACCACGCTCAACTCTTAGTGCTTTTATTTTAGTCATAGCTATTAGGTAGATATACTGTTGTGTATGCAATCATCCTATTGAGGTTAGAAATGTCTATGGGTACAGAGAAACAGGCATTCCTGAATCACCCTAACATGCACATTGTGGTCTATAAATATTTTTCTTGATAATTTGACTTATTTCCTCAGAATATAATCCAAAAAGGAGCTCCCGGGTCAAGCGTTTCTGGAGTTACAACACTAGTTTGAAATTCTATCCCGGTGCCCCTGACGGCCAGTAAGTGGTTTCCTCCTGGACCTGAGCTTCTCACCGCATCGCAAGCAGCCGCAGGAGCCTGGCTTGTTTTCCGTGGAGTGACCCCGCTCAGCGGGCTCCGTTTCCTGGTTGCTGGCCTTTTAAAAGGCTAACCAACAAGCTGTTAGACCGCTGCCCTTTGAAAGGGCAGATCCCAGCCTGCATCCCCAGACCGGAATGGCTTATTTGTTCTAGCCTGATATTTGTGTCCTGTACATGCCAGCAGGTTTTCAGGTTGGCTGGTGTTTGTCCCTGAAAGCTGTGAGGGTCGCCGCTGACAGCCAACTAATAACATGGCATACCTGGGCCTCAACGCTAACGGTGCTTCCCCCTATCACGGCGGTTCTCAACCTGTGGGGCGCGACCCCTTTGGCGGTGGAACGACCCTTTCACAGGGGTCGCCGAAGACCATCCTGCATATCAGATATTTACATGACGATTCATAACAGTAGCAGCATGACAGTGATGAAGTAGCAACGAAAAGAATGTTATGGTTGGGTCGCAACCTGAGGAACTGTATTTAAAGGGCCTGAAGGTGGAGAACCACTGCCCTATTAGCTCATTGGTTTGGTCTCTGCATTCGTGCCCCCGTTTGTCTTTCTGAAAGAAATACTCTCGGAGAGAGGGAGGACGAGGCTATATAAGAGACAGATGACAGAAGATTTGAAGTCGTTTTATAAAAAGACAGAGTTGAAAATAATGAGTCCTGTGTTTCTCACACTGAACCGGAATAGGGCAATATATGAAAAACAGCCGGAGTGACCGACTGTCCCAGTGAGTCTGCGATGAAGGGGTTTTCCGGGATGCGATGCTTTCTGTGCTGAACCTGGGAGAGTCCTGGCACCCTGGGGTGGCTGGCTACCTTAGGGGAGGTTCTAGTGTAGCAGACGGAACATGTCCCTGGTCAACATCCTTGTAGTGAGAGCCCCCTTTTACTTAGTCTGTTTGACACAGGATTTCTGCCCGTTGGTGGAAGAATGATGCTTACTGATACACCTTGCGGCCATGGCCACGCTCAGCCACGCCTGCGCACTTCTGTCTGTTTCAAATAGGTTTTGGAAACTGCATAGCATACCCCGCCTCCTGGAGCTTCACAGTATATTGTGCGTAAAATTCTCCAAGAAACCCTGCTGTAATAAGTCCGATTGCTTTTTTCAGTCGTCTGGCCAAGTTTTAGGGACCTCATGCATCTGGAGTTCTGACTGTATGAAGGAAGTACCGGGATGCTATAGTCACTCTGACCTTCCCTCCGCCAACTGAGCATCTGCATTCCACATCCATGCACATGTTCAGGCAGAACCTGAACTAAGCACTTCCTGCTTCTTGCTGCTGCCTCTTCTCATGCTACTCACCTTCATACAATCTGTGATTTAGTGCTCAGGAAGCCACATCTTAGGCTGCCTGAGCACTAAAGGGTACAGTCTGTGGACATAAATTCGATGCCTCAATTTGCATTGAGCCTGTCTCTGAACCATTGAGCCCGGTGCTCTGTTTATGAATGTGTAGGAATCAACACGCATCTGACCTTATCGCTGGGAAAAATATCTATTCTCTTGATGAGTGAGGAATAGCAGTTTTCTTTTAAAATGCAATTCAATGAACTAATGCACATTTTAGTACTCTATCTAACATAACACATTCATTTTGCTATTTTTTAAAAAATATATTTTATTGATTTTTCACAGAGAGGAAGGGAGAGAGATAGAGAGTTAGAGGAAGGGAGAGAGATAGAGAGTTAGAAACATCGATGAGAGAGAAACATCGATCAGCTGCCTCCTGCACATCTCCTACTGGGGATATGCCCGCAACCCAGGTACATGCCCTTGACTGGAATCGAACCTGGGACCTTTCAATCCGCAGGCCGACGCTCTATCCACTGAGCCAAACCGGTTTCAGCTGCTATTTTTATTAGTATTATTATTTCTAGGTAGAGGACAATGCTCATTTTAAAAACTTTTATTATTGAAAGCACATTAACAATATGAGCAGCTAGTAAGATGAGATGCCTAGTGTCCATTCAATCATCCCATCAGTCTTTACTTTAATTAAATGTTACCCCTGGTTGTATTAGTGTTTATGACCATCTTTTACAATTATTACAGCATTCAAGAAAAGTTGACATTTTCAGAAGCGAGTGCCATAAAATTCCTTCCATGTAAGTTAAAAAACTATGTGTTGAAGGAATAATATTGCAAAATAAGCACCTACATGAAGGCGATCTTTTTGTTTAGTGGGAAGAGAATTGGACTGGGAGTGAGAGAAGGTGGACATATTCCTAGCTGTGCTCATCAGGATGCCCTTGGACAAGTCTCTCTTTCTGAGCTTCCTCCCTTTACCTCTAACATGAGGGGATGCGGAGAGCTTCCTTTGAGAAGTGGCAGGAACCCCCCTGGGGAACCAACTCCTTGATTCACCAATTACCTCGTTGGTGTGTAAAATGCCATCAGGCCCTTTCCTTTCTCTGGATCCGATTTTGTCTGTTTGTAACAAGATGGTGTTGAAATTGGCTAAATGATTTCATCATCTTTCCAAATATTAGACCCAGAATCCTCAGCCTTTAGATCAGGGGTCCTCAAACTTTTTAAACAGGGGGTCAGTTCACTGTCCCTCAGACTGTTGGAGGGCCGGACTATATAGTTTAAAAAAAAACTAGTCGGCTGCTAAGCAACAGGCAGCAGCGGCAAAAACACCTGGCGGGCCGGATAAATGTTTTTGGCGGGCCGCATGTGGCCCGCGGGCCGTAGTTTGAGGGCCCCGGCTTTAGATCCTAGGACCTTAGAACGTCGTGCCCCTTTTCACAGTGGAGGCAAAGGCAGATCAAATGTGAACTGAATGCCTTGATCCTGAAAAATAAATTTTATTTTTTCCAGAAAGAGAAGTGCCTAATAATTTTCAGAAGGTGGTTATTTAATTTAGTGTGACATAGTCATGTGAAGATATAATTATTACCCAAATAGTATGCAAGCTCCGTGAAAATAGGGGTGCTGTTTTGGTCAGTCTCAACTTTCAGCATCTAGAACAGTACCCCAAAGAGTTGTGGGATGAATGATTGCTCCCTGGGAACCCTGAGAGTGGGAGAAACTAGTTTTCTGTGTGGACTTGACCTTATATGCTAGCAACTTATCTATAATAATAAAAGGGTATTATGCTAATTAGACTGGACATCTGGATGTCATTCAGGCCGTCCTTAATGAAGCTGGGGCCGAGGAAAGCCAGCCCAGGTCCTGGGTGCCTGCCGGCAGCAGGAGAAGGGAAGCCCGGGTCCTGGGTGCTGGAGGAAGGAAGGCCTATTCTTGCACGAATTTTCGTGCATCGAGCCTCTAGTGGTCATTATAATTACAGTAGTAAAGGCAGCTTAAAGGAGTGAGTGTTAATGTCTGGAGATGTCACAACCACCAACCCCGGAGATTCCCAGAGGGGCTAAAATCTACATGATGATTCTAAATTGGGGATTGTTTTCCCCCTGCCTAACACTGTCAGTGTTGAGAGCACAAGAAATAACGGGGGATGACAATGTCTTTTTCCGCTTTGGTAAGGGTGGTTAAATCACCATGGTGATTACTAAAATTACGACACGGCTTCATGAGGCGTGTGAGCAGAGATTTCAAAATTGTCAATCATGAGTGTTCACACACAGAGTCCACAGTAAAACCAAGGGTGGTTCTACGTACTGTTTCATCCATTAGACTTACTAGAACTAATGTTGAAAACCCATTAACTAATGTTAAAAAAAGAAACCAAACCACTATGTTTAAATGAACTCTTCATTGTTTCACAAACCTACCTCTGAAAGGTGCTTAAGTGCTCTTCAATGGTTTCCAACAGCCATTAGCATGATATTCAGATGTCTCTGAATTGTATTCTAATTGCTTTCCTTGTTCCCTAGGCTCTATTTATCCCACCATATGCCATTCTTTCCCTTGCCCTCTCTGCTCAGGCCATGTGACTTTCTGACAATTTCTTGAGCACAGAAAATGCTGCCTGGGGGTTGCTCTTGCTATTCCTTATTTTGGAAAAATTTCCCTAAGTCGTTTTCCTGCTGGGCTCCTTCTCCATCCTTAGGACCCCATCCGAGTGCCCATTCCCCGGAGAAACTTTGACAGTCACTCTATTCAAAGGAGTCATTTAGTATTGATCGTTTCCTTTGAATCAAAACTTAGCCTCAATTTTTGAATTAGTTGTTCTCTTCTTACTTGCCTGTCACCCCTTCCCTCACCAAAATGCCACTTCCTTAAGAAAAGGGACCCCCATATGCTTCTTTACATTTTACCATGTGCCAGGCACGATGCTGGGCCCTAGGTATAGAGTGCTGAATTCAATAGCTGTTGAATAAACAATAAATCTAACTAGAATAAGAGAAAGGAAACCCAGTGTAGCCATTTTTTCCTTCCTTTAGGCATAGGAAGTAAACATGGCGGGTATGGTATGTGAAGTTCTAAAAGCTTTACTCTGGAGCCCAGATCCCAGGTTCTCTCTCCACTGGAAATATTTCCTCATCTCAGGTTGCTTAGAACTCCCTGAGGCTCAGGGCTTGTGAGGAGGCACACAAGTCGGGCGATTCTTCCTGAAGGAATCAGCTTATTATCTTTCATGTATTTAGCTGTTTGATTAATAACAAATGTGTGGCCCTAGCCGGTTTGGCTCAGTGGATAGAGCGTCAGCCTGTGGACTAAAGGGTCCCAGGTTCGATTTTGGCAAAGGGCACATGCCCGGGGTTGCGGGCTCGATCCCCAGTGGGGGGCCGTCGGGGAGGCAGCCAATCAGTGATTCTCTCTCATCATTGATGTTTCTATCTTTCTCTCCCTCTCCCTCCCTCTCTGAAATCAATAAAAAATATTTTTAAAAAAATGTGTGGTTTTCTTAAAAATAAAGCCTACGTGAGAATAAAAGAAACAACAGGAAAAGATCATCTATTTTTGTTTTCTTTAAAATGGCAGTTCTCAAACTGATATTTTAAAGGCACCAGTGTTATGATATTTTCCTTAGTGTTTGTAGGTATTTGTGAAATTCAAATACTGCAAATCATTTTTTTCTTATTCATGTACAGTGTAGAATTATTTACGTATAACCAAGATTTGAAACATACACACATAGGAGTGTATGAATGTGTAAAAGTGGTGTGTCTTACCTTAGATAAGAAATAAGGCACATTAGTGATTCTCTAGCACAGGGGTAGTCAAACCTCTGCATGTGGGTAAGATCCAGCCACCAGTCTGCTATGGCGTACAATTAAGACTAGTGTTTACAATTTTAATGTAAAATATATAAGAGACTGTCATTCTTTCAGCAAGAACAGTTTCTTAAAAAGTTGAGGAGATTGTCTCTCTCGCTCTTTATGGAAGAGGCCCACCCCTTTTCTCACACATGAGCTGATAGCACAGTGTGCCTGTTGGGAACCCTGTAATAGTAATAGTCTGTTTTTTAAAATATATATTTTTAATTGATTTCAGATAAAGAAAGGGAGAGGGAAAGAGAGAAACATCACGCCCCCTACTGGGGATTGAGCCCACAACCTGGACATGTGCCCTGACTGGGAACCAAACCAGGACCCCCTGGTTGACACTCAACCCCTGAGACACACTGGCCAGGCAGCAGTATATTTTTAAGGACTAACTCCGTGCCTGGAAGAGGAGGCACTCCATGACTATTTGTTAATGAATCATGAAAAATGAGTAAGTAAAAAAAAGATTTTCTTTTTCTACTTACCTCCTGCTATTACCCTATTTACACACTGGACTCTGCCAGCTCCAACCATGTAGCCATTTCTTAAGCAGGTCAAGTCCTTTCAAACTTTCTTGATATTCCTCCTGCATGAGTCTCAGTGTTCCAGAAACTTTCTATTCCAAACAACTTCCTTGTACATCCTGACCTTTTCTGTGAAGACATGATCAACATCCAGAGACCAAAGTGATCATTCCCTCCTGCCCTCCTTTAAGGCTTTGCTCCCCTGTCTGTTCCAGTCACTGTCAGCTTAGTCCTGTGCCTCCTCACAAGGAAGTGAAAACTCATTGATGTTAGGAACCATGCTTGTTTCAGGAACATGGAATTGGTGTTTCTAATAGTCTGTTTAATGTGGATTCTAGGAGACACTAACCTTTATAGAAACACCATACCCAAGGATACATCTTATTATTATTTCAATTTTTATTTTTAATCTTTCTTTATGGTTCACAATGTTCTTTCGGGATGTGGGAAACAAGGAGTTAGAAGGAGTGGTAAGGTTGCAGAATTTGAAGGATCTCACAGATGTCTTCCCTCATCACCTCCTTTCTGGTTCAGTCTTTCCCCAGGAGACACTCAACATCCTTTACAAAGTGGTTCAAGAGTTCAGCTTACTTAACTTACTGCTTCAATTTGTGTTAAATCGCTGGGATTCCTCATTTTTGACAACTGTTCACAACTCATATGATAATATTCTTTATGAGGACTGTGGTTGCCTATGAATGGAGTTCAAGTAAAGAAAGGACATTTTCCATTAGGTGCAAAAGATTTCAAAGGAGAGGAAGTTGTAATTAATTCTTAGACATGGAGTCAACTATGATTGCAGTTAGTGGTATGTGAGATGAAGCATTTCAAAGAACTCTGTAGTAGAAATGAATTTTTTAAAATTTATTTAATCTTGTTGTTCTGGAAACTTTCTCTCCCTTATCTTCATCTACTTGTTTATGATAAGTGGTAAAAATTAGTAGAATTTTTTCGTAGGAATTCATTTTGAGGAAAGTATAATATGAAACAGGAATTGAGGAGGTGTTTTTGGTGTTATGCTAGATAATTAAGGAGAAGAATATTCTAGGGAAGAATGAAGCAAGTACAGGAGAGAGGTAGAAGTAATACATTAAAAAAGATAGCACTTCCTAGTTTCTTCATAGTCATTGTGTCCATCAATAAAGCCCCCCTTTTTAGCTCTAGCAATTTAAATTTTAGCTTGCGTTATTGCAAGTCAGAGTCCCAACTGAGAAAAATACTTCAAAGTCACAGTCTGGTATTTGAAGAAAATGAAGAATCAGGATACATAAGGACATAATTTGACGAGAGCATTATTTCTCTTCTTTCCATTCAGCTTCCTTTCAGGTGGCTATGATAAGGAAGCTGGTCTTATATGTAAATGGAGACTCTGGCCAAAAAAAAAGTGTCAGTTCATTATTTATAGATGAATAAGTAAGCTGCTACCAATGACTCTTTCAAGTGACTGACACCCACCTACAGGGCTCTACCCTGAAATTAATAAATCTGTAGACTAAGATATAGCTACAATGTGCCCCATATGATGGGAAATAAATTTTTTTCTTTTTATTGAATGTATAGGGGGTGACACTGGTTAACAAAATTATATATGTTTCACGTGCACAATGCCACAACACATCATCTGTACACTGTACTGTGTGTTCACCACCCAAGGCAAGTCTCCTTCCACCAACATCTATCCCCACCCTACCCTCCTTCACCACCCTCTGCCCCCAGCAATCACCACACAATTATCCATGTCCATGAGTTTTTCCTTTTTTTCTTTTTTGTTTAATCCCTCCACCACCCCCAACCCAGCCCCAGAATGCCCTCCCCTCTGGCAGCTCTCAGTCTGCTCTCTATAAGTCTGTCTCTATGTTGCTTATTAGTTCATTTTGTTCATTCGATTCTACATATGATTCCACTGTCTTTCTCTGACTGGCTTATTTCACTTAGCATAATGCTATCCAGGTCCGCCCATGCTGTTGCAGAGGGTAAGATTTTCTTCTTTTTTATGGCCAAATAGTATTCCATTGGGTAAATGTACCAGAGCTTTTTATCCACTCATCTACTGATGGGCACGGGCTGCTTCCAAATCTTGGCTATTGTAAATAACGCTGCAATGGGAAATATTAGAGGGAAGGGATGGAATTACATAATCAGAATTTGAGTATTGATAGTTCACTGAACTTGCTGATGGTTTTTTTAGGAAAAAAAAATGGCATTTTTTTGCAAGGTATTTTGTTTCATACATTTCTCTAAAACTCCTCTGTGACGTTTTCTGACCCTAACTAGACACATATTCATAGTTTCGCATTCTTTAGTCTCCTCTTTACTACATCTGATGCATATCACCATTTTTGCATGGTAAAATATTTTGAGGATACTTGTGTACTGTGAAGGTAGTTTACTATTTTGTTAGATTCCCCATTATTTCTGAACTCTTGGCTTCTGGACGTGCAATAGTCTTCTAATTATTAGCCATATTTGTGTAATTACACAGAAGCCGTGTTGCTTAGTAATAACATATAACATTTATTGAAAAATTACTATATTCCAGGTAGTCTTCCAAGCACTGCTGACACATTAGGCTATTTAATCCTCACCAGTCAGAATGAGGTAGACACTTCTCATATCACCTCTATTTTACAAATTAGAAAACTTGCCTGAGGTCACATAGCTAGTCAGTGCCTGTCAGGATATAAACTCAGAGTCTGTGTCTGGGACCTACACTTTACACCACTCATGTTGAAAGGGTCAGTAGATTAGAAGACTGGAGTTTGAGTCCTGACTGTACCACTCCACGTCATGATACTTCTTAGCCTAGCCTCCTTTCTGATGGGTACAAGACGACCTACCTCATTGGGTGGCATTGCTTAACTCGCTGTGTGAGCATTGCACAGGAATTGATCAATATATTTTTATTGGTTCTGACATCTACATCCAAGGTTCTCAACTGGAGGTTGCTGGTAAATGAGACCCAAATCTTACATGTATGCACATCATTGCATTTTTTATGATATGGTCTAAGTTTGTATGTTATTACCTAAGGAATCCATAGCACCAAAAGTGACACAGATTAGATGAACATCTAATTTATCCTCTAGGTCAGGGCATCTTTGAGAATGAAAGGAGGTGCTGTTATTAATTACACTGAGACAATAGGTCCTAACCATATGACCAGGACATATGGTCACTCTATAAAGGATGGATGAAAATACACATATCTGAGTTGTAGTTTGCTCTTATATACAAATGAAAAAGTCAAATTAAGTTATTCCTAAAGGCCCTTCCAGTTCTAAGAGGATATGATTTTCTTTCCAGTTAAATGTAAATCTTACTGGCTCAATATGCCAGTCAGACCACTTAAGCCTGCCTCGTGCTGTCATCTGTCATTTGAGAGGATAAACCACACTTACCATCTCATTTAGCGTAAATGTGATTAGGGAAGTAAATGTGCAATGACAATCAAGAAAAAAATAAAAATGCAAATCCAAATATAAATAAAGTTTGGATTTTTCTGTGATGTATCACTGGGGATGCCCCACTCACTCATTCGCATAAAGAATCGTTGGGGGATTCTGTTTTCTTTCAGAGCCCTGAATATCAGAATCTTCAGAATAGAAATGTTTCGGTGTTTAGGAAGGTTCAGATTGGCAAGGATTCCCTTCAAACTCTGAGCGTAGTATATATAATATGACAGTTTGAGACGGGCTGTGAAACAATATCACAAGAGCATCAGCACACTCATAGGCTTCTAGCCGTCAAGGATCTTGAATGGCAAAATGGACCAAGAGTCTCGATTTGTGTGGTGTGTGACAAGATGGTGTTATCACTGTGTTGGGCTGTTGATGAGGTTCTGTTAGAATCCATTTGGACCTGGGGCCTGCATCCTGTTTAAATGTTCCTTGGGACTCTTTCTAAGGCTTTGAGTTTGTGGTAAGAATGATATCTATAATACTTTCAACAATGCAGATACATTTTTAAAAAAATGGACATCCGGACCACTGCCTGGAACCAAAAAGTTGTTCAGGAAGTATTTGTCATATCGAAGGAAGAAAGAAATATGAAATTCTAAAAGGAAAGGAAACAATAAGGGATAGTGCTAACTATTCTCTTTGCTTGAGGTTTTATGCTAATATTTATGTCATTAAATATAATAAAAAAAAATGTAGGCTGAAAGTTTGATTCAGGACATGCCCCCCAGAAAGCTCTGTTGTCTCACTTTTAAAATTGTGCTAAGATAAACATAATATACTATTTATCATTTCAACTATTTTACAGTGTGCCATTCATTGGCATTAAGTACATTCACAATGTTGTGTAATCATTTCTAGTAAGTATCTAGCTCCAGAATTTTGTCAGCATCCCAAATAGAAACCCTGTACCTATTATTATGCAGTCACTCTCCATACTCCTTTCTCCAAACTCCTGCCAATCACAAATATACTCTCCATCTCTATGGATTTGCCTATTATGTATACTGCTTATAAATGGAATCATAAAATATTATGTCTCTGATGTCTGCCCCTTTCACTTAATGTAATGTTTTCAAGGTCCATCCACGGTGTAGCATATATCAGTACTTTTTTCCTTCTTGCTGCTGAATAATATTCCATTTTATGGGTGCATCGCATTTTATTTATCCATCCATCCTTCAATGGAGATTCGGGTTGGTTCTGCATGTTGGCTATTGTAAATAGTGCTGCCGTGAACATACGCATATACATTTTTGTTCAGATGCTTATTTTCAAATATGTCGGGAATATACCTAGCAGTGGAATTGCTGGATCAGATGGCCGTGGTGGGACTTTGTGGCACCACAGGCTAAAAATCACACATCATAAATCACCTGCCGTGTCCCTGACTCTATGCCAACCTGTCTCTCATCCTGAACGAACTCAGTCTCACTTGCCAAGCAAAAGATGCCAGGGATCAGCTTCCTGTCTATCGAATGCTACCCCAAATTCAAGGCCATCCCTTAGAGAAGGAGTCAGGTTGGCCTAAGCTATTGATCCCCTTCATAATTCAGAGCAGACCTTAGCATTGTTCAGATACTTTCCTATATTTAACCACAGCCTTTTAGTGTGATAAATGGACATACCGTGTTCCTTATTGGTGTAGGGCCAGGAGAGGGTATTCTTTCTTCAGTACATCTATTAAACTTTTTTCTTAACAGTAACGTTTATCAACGCACCATCATGAGTTTAAGTTTTTCTCCATTATTAAACTTCCATTTGGACTTTACTAAGGCGTCCCTTGCTTTCTTTAGTGAGACAACATGCGGTTTCCTTTCTCTAATGCATCCTTAAAAGCACTATTTATTTTGCCTTAGGAACCATTTGTCCTTTATTTTTCCAAAAGAAATATTTGGGGTTTAATTAAAACCATCACAAATGCCGTTAAACGAGCATTAGTACAAACACCTGCTGCCTTATTACAGCGCGCTCCCTCCCCCAGCGCCCAGAGGAACTTCCCGTGTGTGGGGTGCTTTATGGGATTGTGGTGACAGGTCTTTGCCAAGGTTTGGAAATTTTCATCGACACGTCTCAGAAACGCCCACTTTGGACAGTCTGAGAAGTGCCACGCCCAAGGGGAGAACAAAGGGATTACAATTTCTGAATAGACTGGAGATCTAGATTCAGGCTTCATTAGAATTTCCCCTTCAGTTTAAAATCAGGAGCCAGAGGAACTGGAGAGAGTACAGGGCTAATCTTTACACAACACTGCACTCCTGACTCCAGAGAGCCATCCGGGTCTCCGCGGTCGGCAGCACATCTGTGGTTTGCCACTGGAAGGAGCTAGAGGAAAGATATTGAAAGCACACGGGGTCACTGGGTAGCAGTGGGGTTAAAAATGACTAGAGAAAAATGGGGGGGGGGACAGGGGGAGAAAGAAAAGAAAGACTGGCCTTACCCTCTGAAAGGCAGCGACTCAGCTTTGAAATGACATGGCACTGAGATACATAAGTTCATCTTAAATATTTGAAACGTGGAACTTGTTTGAAAGTCCTTAAGACAATAGCTTGAAAGCCTGGCATTTCCTTTTATTTTGCTTGCACCAAAGATTCAAAGGGGAAACACTAAAGGAGATAGAGAAGGCATCGAGATGGGTACTCTGTGTCAGAGAACCCTTAAATCTTCACAAAGAAGAGATCTCAGAGAAAAAGATCTGCTACAAATATTTAACCCTTTATTGGCTAAACTTCACAATCGTCCTATCTCAAATAGAGATGAAATGTATGTAGCTTAACTGGAAAACTTTTCCTGAGTCCAGACATTTGAGATTACAAAAATTCAGAAAGCATGAGAATACTGAAGGCAGAAGCAAAAACTAGATTCAGACTGATTGTAAAAACATTATCAACCACACTGTTTTTTTTTCTTCTTGAAAAAGAAACAAAAAAGAGAGATGCTCAGTAACACACCGATAAACCCTGCAGCTGACATTTATAGTCAGAAATTTCTTCCCAGTTCTAAGTTATTTATTGTGACCTCTCCTCATTGATTAGAGGTAAATTGATTAAGGTACAGGAGAATTACTTGTGACAGCCCATGCTTATCTCTGGACAAAGGTTTCATGCATAAAACATTAGGAGAAGTAGAAAATTGTAATTGTTGAGTTACATTGAAGAGGTGTATAGCTCAAATCACCAACAGTATCCCAAACATGCAGATAAGAATTCTTTGTTCCTGGTTGCTGGAATGACAGAAAATTAACTAGGAAAATTCTAGGCTCCTCAAATACTACTTTGAGGTCTGAGCATGTCTCCATGATAAAGTTGCCAGAAAGAATGTCAAGCCAGCCTGTGTGGCTCACTGGTTGAGCATCGATCCATGAACCAAGAGGTCCCTGGTTCAATTCCCAGTCAGGGCACATGCCCAGGTTGCAGGCTCGATCCCCAGTAAGGGGTGTGTAGGAAGCAGTTGATTGATGATGTTTCTCTTTCATCATTGATGTTTGTGTCTCTCTATCCCTCTCTATTCCTCTCACTCTAAAAATCAATAAAAGCATTTTTTTAAAAAGAATGTCAAGAAGGAGATTTCCTTTTTTCTTAAGGCCAAGTGGTATTCCACTGTGTAAATGTACCACAGCTTTTTATCCACTCATCTACTGATGGATACTTGGGCTGCTTCCAAATCTTGGCTATTGTAAATAACGCTACAATGAACATAGGGCTGCATATATTCTTTGGAATTAGTGTTTCAGGTTTCTTCAGGTAAATCCCCAGAAGTGGTGGAATCACTGGGTCATATGGCAGTTCCATTTTTAGTTTTTTGAGGTCACTGTCTTTCAGAAAACATTCTATCTAGGCATATCATTGATTTCAGTAATAATTTTGAAAAATAGAATTACTTATTATGCATTTAAATCTTATAACCATTATCTTCTGGCTAATGGTTGACTTTTTTGGTAGAACCAGCATTTCCAAAAGTTAATCTTTACCTACAAGTGTGATGGTAGATTTGATGTGTCAACCTGACTGGGCTAAGGGATGCCCAGAGAGCTGGTGAAACATAATTCCTGGGCATGTCTGGTGAAACATCATTTCAGGGAGAGATTAGTATTTGAATTGAATGGAGAAAGCAGATGCCCTCCCCAGTGTGGGTGAGCATCAGCCAATCTGTTGAGGATCCGAATGGAACAGTAAGGCAGAGGAAGGGCAAGTTGGCGGTCTCTTAGCCTCAGCTGAGACATCATCTTCTCCCGTCCTAGGACATCAGCATTCCTGGTTCTTAGGCTTTTGGACTCATGTCTGGACTCACACCATCAGCCTCCACTCTCAGGCCTTTGACCTTGGACTGAATCACCACTGACTTTCCTGGTTCCACAGCTGATAGAAGGCAGATTGTGGACTTGTCAGCCTCCAGAACCACGTAAGTCAGTTCCTATCAATTACTCCTTATAGATATATGTGTATTTTGTATATCTTAGTTCTTTTTTTCCTGGATAATCATCACTAATACAACAGGGAGGGAAGGAGAGAAGGTGTGAAAGAGATTTATTTATTTTGAGGGATTTGATTCAGATTAGCATTTACTTTGAAAGTCATGATTTTTCTTTAGTATATGATCATGCTTAGAATTTCTGTAGTTAATTTTGTTAACTGTCTCATCCATTTCTAAAATTATTTGCCCTTCTAAACATTGAAAAAAATTTTCCTGTGTAGCATACTTTGAGAAATGTTTTATTACACTTCTAGGATTTACCTTCTATGGGTTAATGAAGGTTGGCCATTAAAAAATATATATGCACACACATCGGTTGTGTTATACAATTGGTTATACAATAGTGGTATGCCATATTGTTGTTCAAAAATAGCATTCTTTTTGTGTTTGTAGGGGGGAGAGGGTTGTTTGTTTTGATTACTAATGCTTGTTCTTTAATGTGATGCCATTATTTGTACATAACACTATTTTGAGCAGAAGGAATGATATAAATAACAAATAAATTAGTGCTTAACACTGCTACATTTCTAAAAGAATTGGTAAAGATGTTGAGAGTTAAGCAGTGAAGCAAGGATGAGGGGACTTTAGTTTTTATATCTCCTTACATAAATATTCTGAGCATAGTCACCTTTGAAATCACACCCTTGTAGTTTCCTAATCTCTCAGTTGCTATAGAGCCCTTCCAACTTCTTTCTCACAGTTACTTTTGGAATTTTTTAGTCCTGACTTTTATGATTGCAATAGGTAAAAGTTGCAGTTAAGCAAAAACCAGTATTCTTTCACTTCATCTTTATTAAAGTTCATACGAAAATTTTTTGGAATTTCCTATTCATACTCATACACTTTGGGAGCCTAGAAGACCACTGTTTATTTAGAAAATGACCTAAAATTAACCTCTCTGGGTTCTGGATCATTTCCAGGGTGCCCATCCGCATAAGTTTGCCATTGTATCTCCCCAAATGTCCTCAGTTCTTTCTCATAGACTCATCTTGGAACCAAGGCATTCACATAAAGTGCCTCCCAGGAGCCAGTCGACAGAAAGCTCATTAGTCGTATACATGCAGCCTTCTCCAGGCATAGCATGTTTTCTACACGCTGGAAAGTGACACTAAAGAAAGAAAGGATTTCGAGTACTTGCTCTTGACTTTTCCAAGAGTAATTTTGAAGGATGAGCAAGCAGTGAAGTGGCTGCAGTTGACTTTAGATCTTAACTAATCAGTGTGGCCAAATTAACTTCCAAAAAAAGCTTTCCAAGTAAGTGGCCATGATATTTTTAAATTTTAAGACTTAGTTTTGTGTTTTTTGTTTTTTTTTTTTCAGAGTAGTTTTAGGTTCACACAAAATTGATAGGAATATACTGGTACAGAGATTTCCCATATACCCCTGACCCCACCTCTGCATAGCCTCTCCCATTATCAACATCCCCCCACCCCAGAGTGGAGCATATGTTATAACTGATGAATCTACCTTGGCATATCATTATTACCCAGAGCCCACGGTTTACATTAGGGTTTATTCTTGTTGAACATGCTATGGATTTGAATAGATGTATAATGACATATATCCATTAACATAGTATCATACAGAGTATTTTCTCTGCCTGCAAATCCTCTGCTCTACCTACTCATCCTTCTCCCTACCTGATAATCACTGATCTTTTTATTTTCTCCATAGTTTAACTTTTCCAAAATGTCATATAGATGGATCAGACAGTATGTAGCTTTTCAGGTCAGCTCAGTTTACTTAGTACTATATATTTAAAATTCCTCCAGCTCTTTTTATGGCTTGATAGTCCATCTCTTTTTAGTGCCAAATAATAATCTATTTCGGGATGCACCATAGTTTACATATTCATCTACCCACTGAAAGACATCTCAGTTGCTTCCAAGTTTTGGCAATTATGAATAAAACTGTGAACCTCCATGTGCAGGTTTTGTGTGGACGTAAGTTTTCATCTCCTTTGTACAAATAGCAAGAAGTGTGATTGCTGGATCACCTGGTAAGAATATGTTTAGTTTGTAAGAAGCCACCAAACTGGCTTCCAAAGTCACTGTACCATTTTGCATTCCCACTGACAGTAAATGAAGTTCCTATTGCTTCTTATCTTCATCTGCCTTTTAGGTTGTTGGTGTCCCAGATTTTGGTCATTCCAATAGCTATGTTTTTTCAGTGTATTTCCCTGAGGACATGTGATGTGAGCATCTCTTTATATGCTCATCTGTTATCCATATATCTTTGGTGAGGTGTCTGTTAAGGTCTTTGGCTCATTTTTTTCTTATTTTTGTGTTTTAAGAGTGCTTTGTATAGTTTGGATAACATTCCTTTATTAGAGGTGTCTTTTTTTGGCCATGACTTTCTATTCAGAATGG
The DNA here is from genome assembly GCF_963259705.1 of Myotis daubentonii. Taxonomy (NCBI): domain Eukaryota; kingdom Metazoa; phylum Chordata; class Mammalia; order Chiroptera; family Vespertilionidae; genus Myotis; species Myotis daubentonii. Next base: position 51,610,212 of record NC_081854.1, on the reverse strand, counting down.
TGTGGCAATGTATTTTACCCCTTATTATTGTGTACCTCTTTTCTCTCTAGTCCAAAGGTCCCTAGCCTAGTTCAGGTAATAGTATCTGACCTAGAACTTCAAAGAGCTACCTTACTGATCTGTCCCCTGAATTCATCCATTGAAACACCAGCTTGAGTATATTGCTTCTGGGTCTTAAATCATTCAATGTCTCTTTGTGGTTCTAAATAATGGCTAAAGCATAATTTGGTATTTCAGGTTCTTCATTTTCTGTCGCTGTTGACACAGCTTTCTCTAGAACTCGAACCTCTAACACTCTGCAGTTTTATTCACTTAGGTCAAGTAGATTCCCCTCTGGTCCTTAATCTCTACTTTTTAACCTAAAGGATTATGTTCATTATTGCATTATCATATCATATCGTATTTCTGTAGCCTGTGTACATGTCTTCTCCAAAAACTTACATTTTTTACCGAGGGCACATTCTATTCCACACCTGTTCATCTTTTGATTCTCAGCAGCACTCAGCAGAATTCCTTGCATAACATTTTCAGAATGTCAATAAATTAATTGGATCAACTGCTATATCATTATGACCACTCAAAACCATTTTAAATGAGTGATTTGCTTTGTACGTATCCATTAAAATTTTAATTTATTCTACATTTACTTTTCCTTTTAAATATAATCTGAGAGCATTTATTTGAAAATTATAACACTAAGTAATGAGTTTAATTCTAAGTGAATAAGAATAACTATAGTTGGGGATGGTCTTTGCTTTAGAATTTCTCCAGATTTTTCTTGTGTCCATATATATGTATAAAACTATGTGTAATATATTAAATATCATGTAATATGCTATTACCTTATAACACTATAGATATAGATGAGATAGATATAAATATAGATATAGATATATAGATAGATATTCTAAAGCAAAATAATTCAAGCAAAGGCATTGAATTAAAGTTTTGCCACTGGTCACATTATTTTATATATTATTATTAAAGCTAGTTTACCTTATTTAAATATAGCATGCGCTTTACTTTTAAACAATTGCTTTTAAACAATTCTTGACTGAATAATCTCTAATATTATACAATTTGATCTTAGACATTATGTTTAACATAAGAAAAGCAATCTATAAGTATAAGGATGTGTATGTATGTGTGTGAGAGAGAGAGAGCCAAAGGCAGTCAGTGTTTGAACAGTGGAAATGGGGAAGAAAATGGTTAAAGTATGCTGCCATCTGCCAGTTAGGCACAAGGTAATGTATGAATGACTGACAATCCAATCTGAGAATTAGTTTTAGGCAAAAAAGTATGTCAGAGTAGAAAGTTATGAACTACACAGAACAACCATGGCCCAGATTCTGAGGGCAACCAGTACCATTCCATTTTCAAATATATGTATGAGAGAGGCATGAATAATGGATCACATATAACATCTTTGCTATGCATTATTTAAAACATTTGTGCTGACTGGAAGTGATCATATATGTTTTCATTACAGTTTTGTGATGTGGGTAATATTCTCTGCTGGTGATATTAGTGTAGGGATATGGTATCAGACGTTGTTTTAAAGACTACAACAGATGATCAGAATTTAGATGGCATTGTAAGCATTTGGAAAAATCCATTGCAATGCAACACAAGTTTTTCAAAACTGCTCAATATTTGTATGTGTGTGTGTTTCTCCCCTCCCCCACCCCCAGTTCCAGAATGATGTAAAACTAAAAAGGACAGGTGCATGCTAAATTGTGGTTTGGTTCGTTTTTTGATTTAGTGTCATGAATTATTTTGCATTTCATATCTCAGCAAAATCTTAGGAAAAGGCTCTTCTTTTCCCCTCACCTGTCTCCAATGTGGTGGTAGTTAGTTACCCAGGAAAAAAAGAGTTAGGATGCAACTGACTGAATTCTCGGAACATATCAGGCTCTCCAACTGAAATGCATATATTTAAGCCTCCATCTCAGTAGGAAAAACATTTTAAAGCCAGAATGCCATTAAGCTACCTCAGAAGTTATCATCATGAAGTTCATTTTTCTACAAGGGAGGATGCTGATGCATATGGAAAATTAAGCGAAGGCACCATGACATTGTTTTATTTTTTCCAGCATGAATATGTTACATTTGCTTAACAGAATTTACCGAGTGCCCACCATATTCTAGGTGCTGTGCTAAGATGTATATATAGTAGTAATCTGAGACAGAAGTTATCAATGTAGAAAGTCAATGTTAGGCACCATTTCTTTGGGGATATTACATTTACTAACAACCAAGTGTTCCATTGTGTAAATGTACTAGTTTTTTCCCCCCACTCATCTATGGGCTTCAAAATCTTGGCTATTATAAATAACTCTACAGTGAATGTAGGGGTGCATATAGTCTTCTTCGGACAAATTCCCAGAGGTGGAATTGCTGTGTCATAAGGCAGTTCCATTTTAATTTTTTTTTGAGGTAACTCCAGACTTGAAACCATAAAAATCCTAGAAGAAAACATAGGCAATAAAATCTCAAACATTTCTTGTAGGAATTTTTTTTCTGATATATCTCCTATGGCAAGGGAAATAAAATAAAAATAAAATAAAATAATGGGACTACATCAAACTGAAAAGTTTTTGCACAGCAAAATAAATAATAAAAGAAATTAAAAGACACCCCTCCCCCCAGAATGGTAGGACATATTTGGTAAGGGGTTAATATCCAAAATTTATAAAGAACTTCTAAAACTCAATACCAAACAATCCAATTAAAAAATGGGCAAAGCACCTGAATAGACACTTCTCTAGAGAGGACATACAGAGGCTGTACATCCTTGACAGTACTTTGTATTTTTCATCTTTTCATTTTTTATTTTTCAATCCAGCCATTGTAGTGAGTGTGAAGTAGTATTTCATTGTGCTTTTAATTTGCATTTCTTCATAACAAAATGATCCTGAGTACCTTTTCATATGTTTATTGGTCTATCTTTCACGAAGTTTATATTTAAGTTTCTTTTTATTTTGGGTTGTCTGTCTTTTTTATATTAATTCATAAGTGTTTTTTAAATGTATTTTGGATAAAAGTCCTTTGTTGAATGTATATCTATAGAGTGCTCTCTGGGAGATATAAGGGGGAAAATTGATGACCTCTTGGTGATTTGCAAAATAAGATAGGGTATCTTGAAATGAACAAATACACAGTTATTCTTCTAAAGCAATAATGATAATAATAATAATAATAATAGAGACCACCTTGAAATTATTTTTCAGAAGAATCCTGAACAACCTAGGTTGAAAATTCAGACAGTAATAAAATTTTGGAACTAAACAAGCTGGTCCAAACACTTACTACTCTTAAGCAAAACCAAGAATTAAATGAGAGAAACTTTTATAAGTCTTGGTTGAGTTTCAATGCACGAACATCAAACGGTATTAAATCTCAATTTCTGAGGGTTAGAAACAGCAAGATGCCACCTGCTCTTTTCACGGTAAGACTTCCAGCATACTCCGCAGAGCTCGTCATTGTGCGTGTCCCCGTTGCTGTCAAACAGGCTGCTATCTATCTTGCTAAATGTAGGTTCAAATTAAAAATCTTCCGGCTTTTATACAAAAGTAGTTTAGATATAGCCGAGGGGACTCTGGGAAAGATAAATGACTTGGTGCTCTTCCTATAAGAACTGACCGGAACAAGCTCAGTGAGTGTGTTCTGTTCAGAGGGATAAAAGAAGACTGATCGTTTAATTAGTTTAAAATAAGGTTGTAAGTGACAAATCCTAGCTAGTAACTGTCATTATATATTTTAAAACAAATGAACTCTCTCCACCTCCAAGGAAGAAAATTTTTTTAAAAAATATATATTTTTATTGACTTTAGGGAGGGAGGGAGGGAGGGAGGGAGGGAGAGAATGAGAGATAACCATTAATCAGCTGCCTCCTGCATGCCCCACACTAGGGATCAAGCCAGAACCTGGGCATATGCCTTGACTGGGAATCAAACTGTGACCTTCTGATTCATAGGTTGATGCTCAACCAGTGAGCCACACCAGCTGGGCAAGAATTCACAGATATACTAAACGTCTCTTTCGGAACCTGTTTGAAACAGTTTCTTTCATTTGTCACAAACATTCCATTTCTTAAGTAAGCTTGCTGATCTCATGAATTGTGCCAGGAAGCAGGAAGGCTAAAATGTTCATTTTCATTAACTGGTTCATTTATGCATCCCTAGCAAAGAAGGGAATATTTGTGAGAAAGAATGACTGGCACTATGCTATTTTCCCTCCTCAGTTAAATGGGATCCTGAGGTTTGGGAGGCACATAGGATGGTATAGGCTGTTTGTTCAGCCTGAAAGCCATCCTCCCTCTAGACCATGCTGCCTTTATTTGAATAGCCTTATTCCGTTCCCATCTTTGTAAAAAAAGCACCAGGTCTTGTCTATATTCATGTTGGACAATATTCAGAATCCTGTCTAAGTCCCCAGTTGTGTAAGCAGTTTTCAAGGTTCACGTTCATTTGAAAAAGTTGTTCTCAGGTTCTAAAAAATGTATGTACGACACAGACCACAGAATTTTCAGAACACTTTCAAGAAGTTCACAGGTGTTTTTAAAAATGTATATATTTTTATTGATTTCAGAGAGGAAAGGAGAGGGAGATAGAAACATCAATGATGAGAGAATCATTGATCGGTTGCCTCCTGCACACCCCCCTACTGGGGATGGAGCCCACAACCCAGGTATGCACCCTGACCAGGAATCAAACCGGTTACCTCTTGGTTCATAGGTTCAATGCTCAACCACTGAGCCAAGCCAGCTGGGTAAGTTCACAGGTGTTTTGATGCCCATCTATATAACCAGAAGTAAGAAACTGGAATAGAGAAGGTAGATCACTTGAACGTTGGAATTTATTTAAAAGCCAATGGTAAAAATGTATATTAAAGCCATAATTTTCCATATAATATATTTCCCATATCCATTCTAACATATCAGATATTGGAAGTTAATGGATATCAGTAGCTCTATTGCATCTCAAAATTTTAATATAATTTGCTTTGAGGGGCATGAACTAGAGAGACCGAGTTTATTAGGACAACCCAGGGGAAAGAATAGAAAAATGTCGAATGTAGTTTGGGAAGCAGAGTGTGTAGAACCCATCGTACAGGCAAGGGACTGAAAATCGAAAGCGAATAATATGCTTGTCTGGAATTACACCGCATCAGAAAGCGTACGAAGATGGTAAATTAGTTCTGATTCCAAATTCTTATCCTGAGCCTCTTTCCCTGATTCCGAATTGTACCCGCAACATGTTTGGCTCCATGGGCTTACTTATTCAGGAAAACCATAGAGATGAAATTAAAATGGAAGAGATTTGTCAATTTCAAAGGGGCAATGACACTTTAGCCAAAATTATCTTACATTCGGATAGGGCTGTAGAGTATACACTAGCCTCCAGTTATATTCTTTCATTAAACTCTTTTCATCTTCTTTTATTATAAGACTAGAGGCCTGGTGCATGAATTCATGCACGGGTGGTGTCCCTCGGCGTGCCTGCAGGGATTGGGCTGAAACTGGCAGTCCCACGCCACCTGCAACTTCTGCCCGCCACTCCCACTCATCCCGGTCCTGCTGCGCCTGCCGCAGGCTCGCTCCCAGTCAGTCCTGATCGGGAGAGGCTCGCACCACTGTGGCGGCACTTGCCAGCCGGGACCCCTGTGTCTGGTGCCCATTCCAAGGGGGTTGGGAGTGGGGCCAGGATGCAATCGGCCCTCCAGGCAGGTGATGGGACACTCTTGCTGGCCCAGGATCCGGATTCATCCTGCTGACATTTGCGTTAGTTGTCGGGAGCCGCCTGGTGGCCACTTTTATATACTTTCTTCCTTGTGGAGCTTCTAGGGAGGAAGCAGTCACGGTACCCGAGGCTGACTTCCAGGAGGCCAGTGGTGCTATCAGGATCTTGCCGGCAGTGCTGGTCCATCGGTGCCTGGCCCGTTCTCTGGAGATTGGACCTATAGGATTACTGAGGGAGGGAGTGGCTGCTGAAGGGTTGGTGGGCCGTCAGGACTGGTCAGTCAGCTGAGCGGCACTCCCACTGTGGCAGCGCACTGACCATCAGGGGGCAGTTCCTGCATTGAGCATCTGCCCCCTGGTGGTCAGTGGGCATCATAGCGACCGGTTGACTGGTCATTCGGTCGTTTGGTCACTTAGGCTTTTATATATATAGACTAGGGGCGCAGTGCATGAATTTGTGCACCTTGAAAGGAACTGTGGGCCATGAGGCTGTAGTGGCCCCAGGGGTGGGTCTCAGCCCATCCTCCACTCCCCCACCTGGCCCCTCCTGCCACGGCCCCCAGTCCCCTGTCTGCCGGCAGCCCCACTCCTGCCGCCACCGCTCCCACTGGCCCCGCTCACACCCACTGACAGCATAGAGCGATTGGGGCTGGCGCCAGCAGCGGGTGCGAGTAGGGCTAGTGCCATCAATGGGTGTGAGTGGTGGCTGCCGGACCTGATCACCCCTCAGGAGGAGGGGGAGGTGGAGAAGCCCTGAGGGGGTGATCGGGGCTGGCAGCCACCACTTGCAACTGTGACGGTGCTGAGTGATCAGGGCTGGCGCTGGGCACCAGCAGCAAGTGCAAGCGGGGCTGGCACTGGCAGCAGATGTGAGCGCCGGGCAGGACTGTGGCACGTGAGAGGAAAGAATTTTCAATAACCACCAGAGGCTCGCCCTGATGACAGCGACTGGTGCCCTGCCTTGGTCTGGCGCCCCTGCTCACCTGCTCCACCATCCCGCTGTGGCTCATGCCCGCCATGTTCTGCGCTCTGCCACCTGCTGCCGACACCCGCCATGTTCCACGTATGCCCCCCTGGTGGTCAGCACACATCATAGCGGCCGGTTGTTTGGTTGTTCCGCCGTTCAGTCTATTTACATATTAGCCTTTTATTATATAGGATATAGATGATATTATATCACTGTGCAGTGAGGTAGGTAAAGGAAATGTTAGATCTTGGTTCCTTGAGTGAAGATTTAGAGTCTGAGCAAACAAGGGTAGATTTTGGAACAGAAAGTTTAGAAGGAGCTGCCTTCTATCTTTTACTTCATTCTAAGAGTAGAAAAAATTCCCTAAATGCCCAATGTGTTTCTCTTTTTTTAAGAGCAGTAATATGTATTGAGATTTTTTTCAATATAGAAAATAAAACAAAAGGCATATCTTTTTATCCAGATAATCACTTTACCCTTGAATTTTTAATTCTACCCATTTATCTGTCAACGTAGCAAGATAAAAATAAAAATCACCCCAAACACCCCAATTACTTTTAGAAGTTAACATTTCTCCCAGCCCACACATGCAGTTTTAACGATTGGCTTGTCTACCAGAGTCACATTTGCATATTGTTCTACATCTTGCTTTTGTTCTGGCCCATTAAGGGTATTTATCGTGTATCTATCTTATGCTTTTTAACGTGTCCATGGTCTTTGATGACGTTTTGTTGTTTGGTACATTTTTCTGTAGTGAGTTTCTAATAATTCCTATGAGGCAACGATACTTCTGGCTTCAAACTTCATCTGTCCCCAAGTCAGGGACAATGACAGGTGGCTTGGTGAGGTTGGCTTGAGATTCCAGGAGAGTGAGTGCTACCATATGTTCTATTACTTTGTTAATTAGTAGGGTGACTATGTACTTTATCATTCAAACAGGGGCACCTTTGGAGAGAGAAAGGGGTGTAATAGTAATTACTCCTGACAACAGGCAGAAACTGGGGTCATGGCCACTCTCAATTAGGAATATGACATACCTCCCCCTTTTCCTCTTGTGCCCTAATCTCACTGGACTCTCCCACACCCAACATCCCCCACAATTTCAGTCAGTGATGCTCCACAGACGCACATCTGATGGCCCTCTCTTCAAACCAATATTTTTGGAAATAGTTTTTTAGGAATTTCTTGAAAAATAACATTTTTAAAAAAGATTTTATATCTTAGAGCCTTGCTCACTGGTTTTTTCTCTGACTAGAATATTTTCTTTCCCCCTTTCTAACTATTTTTAATTTGGATTCATTCTCTAGTTCACCAACACCCTCCACGTGGAAATTCCCAAACCTTATGTTGCTCCTTGCTAGTTGTGGGAGTTTTTCGGGGGGAAAATTAAGCTAGGAATTTTTTTAATATTTATGAGTAAAACAGGATTAATTCCAAGAGATTGGGTAGTGGATGAAATCACAAAATATTGTGTCACCGTGCCTAGCAAATCACAGAAAATGAGCAATACCTCAAACCTTTGATTGGTATACAAGTTTCAAGAAACTGTCAAAAATATCTTATCTGTAAACTGCTTCAGCTGGAAGCTGAGACAATTAGTCTCTCATCTCACATACTAAAGGTTACACAAAGAATTTAGTAAATGGAAATGCAATAGATTCACTGTGAGAAACGTGGTAAGCTTATCGTTGATTGATTTCATTAACACATTTTGTGAGCTATCATTAATTTTCACACTAGCCATTGATTTGTCACTAGAGGCAGTTATCAAAACACACCTTAAACCAACTCAAATATAAGGATTTCTAATAGGTAATTCAAACCTTGGAGTCTAGGAAAGGATGGTACTTTTATTCCTCCCCCCCCCCCCGCCCCCAGGGCTCAAGAATAAGAAAGGACTGCTTACAGCAAACATTTAATCTGATTTTAAAGTATTTTCAAGAATTCTGGCTAGTGGAGGAAATATACTGATTGAAAGCGAGTTTCCATTTTAAAAGAGTGTTTCCTATTTCTGAGTTCATATGTTCATTTGTTCCTTTTGAAAATAGTGGTTATTTCCACCCCAACTCTACAGCATATTAAATGTTCACCTAAAAGTTGGTTGGTTGCAAAGCAAATTCACCGTCACAGAGTGCTTAGCTAATGAACTTGAGATAGAAACACCCTGCTTCTCCTTTTTTTTTTTTTTTAAAAAAAAGTCCTCACCCAAGGATTGATTTTAGGGAGAGAAAGGGGTAGGAGAGAGAGAGAGAGAGAGAGAGAGAGAGAGAGAGAGAGAGAGAGAGAGAGAGACATTGATTGGTTTCCTCTATGTACACTCCTCAACAGGGGACCAAACCCACAACCTAGGCATGTACCCTAATCAGGAATTGAACCCTCGACCTTTTGGTGTACAGGATGAAGCTCCAACCAATTGAGCCACACTGGCCAGGGCTACTTCTCCGTTCTTTCAACCCTTACATTATACATGTACGATGCTCCATTTTCATATCTACCTCATTTATGTAAACATCTTTCAGGACAGAAACTGCTTTCTTTAAAAAATAGATATATATTTTTTATTTCAGAGAGGAAGAGAGAGGGAGATAGAAACGTCAATGATGATAGAGAATTATTGTTGGCTGTCTCCTGCCCACCTCTCACTGGGGATGGAGCCCACAACTGGGCATGTACCCTGACCAGGAATCGAACTGTGACCGCCTGGTTCATAGGGCAACAGTCAACCACTGAGCCACACTGGTTGGGCTGTGCTTTCTTTTTTTTAATGTTCCTAGCTCCATACTTACTACATGTTTGAATGAATGGATGAGTGGTTTACTCTTGAATCTTTCCTGTGGATGCCGCCTACATTAAAGATATCTCAATTTATTCATTATTTACTTTTAAGTGGGAGGGATTTGGAATGATGAGACTACACAGATAAGTATATTGTGAAATCTCTGTCCCTTTAGATCCTCTTTTTATACATAGCTATCGTTTGGAGACTTAAGGATGCAATAGAGAACGGAAACATTTTATGAACTTAATGGGAGAAAATGTACATGAATAGCCATGATAGGCACACCATGCGCATTTGACCCTATCCTATAGACTGGTCAAGCGCTATGTGCAATTTCTCTTTAAATCCTTGTTGGAAAATTTGAATGTTATCAAAAGATCATGCTATTTGACAGAAACACCTGTGGGTAAGGTTTTAAAAGAAGCCACTTAGCTACCCAAATTCCCTACTCTTGTAGGAAAATCCAGCCCACCAGGAGAGCTGACTTCTGGGAGGTAGATTTTAGACAAGGCCCTGGGATTGAAGATGCCACATAATAGCTGCCGGCTGCTCTGGCTATCTATATCCTGGTATGGGAAACACATGTTTGTCTGTTGAGCTTTTATACAGATTCAAGAGAAGCTGTCCATTGTGAGGAGTGAAATAGAATGATGGAAGGACTGCTGCTGTCATCCTGGGGGCGGGGGTGCTGTCCACAGGCAACAGCGAGGCATTTGACAAAAGAGCACACATTCTGTCTTATTTGCCTCTGGGGAAGTGATCCTGGACTTGAAAGCAACTCCCTAGGGGAGTTTTTTTTTTTTTTTTTTTAGTTTTTAATTGTTACCCTGCCATTCTGAAAAGGCTTTTAGATGGCTGACTTTTAAAGTGTGCTATCCTAGCAAGGCAGTGAAATGGAATGGAAAAGGTATATATATATATTGCCATATACTTAATGCTTACGGTCAAGCACTTAAACGCTCTAAAGTTTAGTTTTTGAATCTGGAAAATAGCAACTACTTCAAAAAGGGTCGTTGATGATTCAGTGAAATGGTTCTGTGCCTCCGTACAGTGGGTCATCCATGTATGTCGCCCATTATTATCATTTATTATTAGTATTATTTAGTCTTTTATCCTTTGGGCAGGGATGGATGACTGATAACCTCCTACTCCCAAGGTTCTGACAGTGTTTAGGGAGATAAGGCACACATATAAAAAACTTGGGTGGTGGGTGCACAATGCAATATATTAATGATGTGCCATAGAATCATACATTCGAAACCTGTGTAATCTGATTAACCAATGTCACCCCAATACATTTAATTAAAAAATAAAAAATATAGAAAAAATTCTATTCTGTTCATTGAATCCATGATTGCTGTCCCCCAAGGGGGACTTTGGGAGCTCTGGTTTAGATGAGGTTATTTTCAGGGAAGTGTGTGGGGCCTCCTGGACTTGCTGGTTTGGGAAAAATTCTCTTAAAGCAGGATCTGGAAGAAGGAGGAAGAGTTAGAGACCTTAGACAAGGAAGCCCTCCATCTCAGAGGGAAAACCATAACCACGCTGAGTTTGGATGGAAAGGCTGGAAGTATAATTTGGTACCTGTCGTCACTTTGAATGGTAGCCTAGGCCTGTAAAATTTGTTGTGTAGCCATGTGGAAAACACTACATGGCTACACCGAAAGGATCAAAGCCATACTTAAAAAAGATTAATCTTCTTTCATCTGTAACTTGGATAAGAGAAAAGAGAAACTAAAGGCTGAGATTCCAGACAGAAGGCTCTTCTCGCTAAACTAGACTGGTTTAGACTGGACAGGAAGTATAGAGGACTAGGATAATCATATGGGAAAAGATTATGGAAGTAAAAGCAATAGGCTTGGAAGACAGTTTAATTCCGACATGCAAAGGAAACGTTATAATTTTGAACTCAAATCACTGGGAATTTTTCATTGTTGGAGGAGGTTATTTAAGAAAAGGTGATCTTTTTAGTTTTGTGCAATGGGACATCTCTGAGGTGCTATCTAGCACTCCTCTGAAATGTGGGGTAGACTTTATAAGCTGGAATTAGAGCTATATACTGGAAACTGGAAGTAGTTGGCCAAGGGACTTAAAGTATATTTGAGATCTGCCCTAGCTGGTTTTGCTCAGTGGATAGAGCATTGGCCTGTGGACTGAAGGGATCCAGGTTTGATTCCGGTAAAGGGTACATGCCCAGGTTGCAGCCTCGATCCCTAGTAGGGGGCATGCAGGAGGCAGCTAATCAGTGATTCTCTCTCATCATTGATGTTTCTCTCTCTCTCTCTCCCCCTCTCCCTCCCCCTTCCTCTCTGAAATCAATAAAATATATATATATTTTTTAAAAGTATACTTGAGATCTGAATTTTAATCCTTACTAGGGACACACAAGTTCCCTTTGAATGTGATCATCCTCTTGGAAACAGCTTGGAAAATAGCACAAGTTAATTAGAATTCAACCTCCAAGTTTTAAACAAAATGTCTGTGGGAGATAAGCCCCACACAAAGGGAAACTTTCTGCTTTAGAAGCCTGTTCAGATAAGGAGACGTCGCAGGGCTCTAATATTGGTATTCTATTTATACATCCACTTGTCATGGTTGGATAAGTTCTCAAAAGATTGGAAATGCAATCTTTTGATTCAGTCATTTTAGAAGATTCAAATGCTTGAAGAGAATTTGCTACCGTTTTCTAGTTGATTGTTACCAAGTAGAAGAAGTATATGGAGGCACAGATAGTCCCCACTAATTCCAATTTCAGATGGATAAAATGGTAAATGAGTTTCTTGTACTTTCTATACACTTAAGAAGTAGCCAAAATTAGAGTCAGGAGACCTAAAATCTTGTCTTTCTTCTGGCCTAGTCCAGTGTGGAAGCTTCAGTAAGTCCTTTGTCCTTGGTTTCTTTATCAGGTAAAATGGGGAGGGGGAGGGGAATATTTTCAGTTAGCTGACCGCATTGGGGTAGAATGCACCTTATATAATAACTAGAGCAGGGGTCCTCAAACTACGGCCCGCGGGCCACATGCGGCCCGCCGAAAACATTAATCCTGCCCGCTGGGTGTTTTTGCCGCCGCTGTGTGCATAGGAATTTGTTCATAGTTTTTTTTTTAAACTGTAGTCTGGCCTCCAACTGTCTGAGGGACAGTGAACAGGCCCCCTGTTTAAAAAGTTTGAGGACCCCTGAACTAGAGGTTCAGTGCACGAAATTCGTGCACAGGTAAGGTCCCTAGCAGCTGCCGGCTGCTGGACGGGGCCTTCCTTCATTCTGCGCCGCCCCCTGGTGGTCAGTGCATGTCATAGCAAATGATTGAACTCCTGGTAGGTCCAACTCCCAAGGGGACACTGCATATTAGGCTGATATGCCTTACACAGACACAGAAACACGTGAGGCACATTAAAAATGTGTGCCATCTTGGGGAACACAATTCAGTAGACATGGAGAAAGGCAGGGAGGGGAAGCAGTCAAGGCAAGTATGCGACTTTCAAAACCAATGACACCTTGGAAGTCTGAGTAGGTTTCCTGAGTGCCTACACCTTCTGGAAACTGGGACGTCCAGGCTTAAAGAGGGAGGAATTCATCATCCCAATTTAAAAAAAATTAACTTCCAGACTTAGCTAATGCTGTCTTCTCTTTTAGTGATGACCTTTCAAAGCAACTATCGTCACTGGTCCTGATGAACCCTTTTTCTAGAGGTGACATCGAAGTGGGAGAGAGGTTAATTCACTTGTAAAGAGTTGTCAGGGGAAGCCCCGAGTTCTGTGATCTGCCAACATTGAGTCTCTATTTTTTAAAAAAAATATTTCTATTGATTTCAGAGAGGAAGGGAGAGAGAGAGGGAGATAGAAACATCAACGATGAGAAAGAATCATTGATCCGCTGCCTCCTGCTTGCCCCACACTGAGGATTGAGCCCGCAACCCAGGCATGTGCCCTGACCTGGAATCCAACTGTGACTTCCTGGTTCATAGGTTGATGCTCAACCACTGAGCCACACCGGCTGGGCCCCGTGCTGAATCTTTGGAGGTGACAACTTTGTGCATTTTTTCCCCTAGTTCTTCACCAATAGTAACAGAGCCATGGAGAGTCTTTGGCTGCCTAGCCATACAGTTCTCATACCGACTTGCTGGCTTTTTTGAAGTAGTAGTTTAGTAAAGTGAGTTCTTTTAAATTCCAACTGACTTTCTTCCAAGCTCTGAGGCTATGGGCAGTGGCCAATGCACAGGACTGGGAAGTGCGATATAATGGTGCCTGCAGGCTAGGAATCTGGTCTGTGAAGCATATTGGTATTTACAGAGTATCCATGAAACTTGGCTGGAGATCCAGCCTTCTCTATGGGAGCCAGACTCCGGGTGTCTCTGGCTAATCAGCATGCTTCCACAGAGAATAAAATAATCGCTACTGAGCAAAGGAGCTGCTAATCATTAACAGGGTGGCATCTGCTCCCACAGTTCCATTTCTAAAAGATCTGGACCGTCACATCCTTTTGAAAATGGTGTCATTCGTGTGTTTTTGCTATTATTATATTTTGAGCATTGGTAATACTGAAGGCTTCCAAGATTGGCTGTTCCCAAAGATATCTTATTGATTGACAGAAATATCCAGGGAAAGGGACAGGAGTCGACAAAGATCGTGATGACTCTAGTCCCGTGGTCGGCAAACCGCGGCTCATGAGCCACATGTGGCTCTTTGGCCCCTTGAGTGTGGCTCTTCCACAAAATACCACATGGGGGCGCGCACGTGCAGTGCGATTGAAACTTCGTGGCCCATGTGCAGAAGTCGGTATTTTGGGGAAGAGCCACACTCAAGGGGCCAAAGAGCTGCATGCGGCTCGTGAGCCTTGGTTTGCCGAGCCGCAGTTTGCCGACCACTGCTCTAGCCCTTGCCAAACCCAAGGAAGGAAGTAACCTGAGTGTTTTGTGCATCTGATTCTCTCCCAATGTACTCTGAGTATGATCAGGGCTATGTCCAAAACCAGATCTTCCTATGCACACATGCAGAAGGGACAGGAAATATGGCTCCCACGGGAAATTGGGTTTGCATCTCTGTCCTGACCCTCACCATCCGTGCGACAGTGAACGTAAACCTTTTCGACACCCGTTGCCTCTCCTTTCCAGCATGGGCTGTAATCTGCGTCTTTACGTATCCTTCTGAAGAGTAAATGAGATGACATGCAAAACCTACTGGCACCATCAACTCTACTCAATAATTCATGTAGTGTTCAGTCAGTGATAATTTCCTTTATCACATTCGGCTATTTGTATAATGTCCCCATTTTTATGTTCCATGACCTGGCCAGTTGGACTTTACTCATATGGACAGTAGAACAAAATATTGCTATTTGGCCCACCCGGGATGTGGGGTTCCCAAAGCTGTCAGCCATTTGGTGAGAAAACAAAACACTGTCTGGATCTGTTTTGAATAACAGAGCATTATGGCATCAGTGGTAACTGCTGGAGCACTGGATGTCCGGCCGAGCGGTAGCCACCACCAGAACCCTGGCCTCTCCCAGCGGGGGCACGTGATAACACCAGCCTCCCATCATCTGCTACATTCCCTTAGACCAGTAGTCAGCAAACTGTGGCTCGCGAGCCACATGCGGCTCTTTGGCCCCTTGAGTATGGCTCTTCCACAAAATACCGATTTCTGCGCATGGGCCACGATGTTTCAATCACACTGTACGTGTGCGCCCGCACGTGGTATTTTGTGGAAGAGCCACACTCAAGGGGCCAAAGAGCCGCACGTGGCTCGGGAGCCACGGTTTGCCGACTACTGCCTTAGACTATGACTGAGGTAGAAGCATAGACTGGACAGACTGAAAATGAAGCCATTTACTATCTCTAATCCAGATTTGAAAGAAAATGTGAAAATTAGATACATCTAAGATTTAGGTAATTTTCCCTATAGAAGAGGATCTAAAAGTAATACGAATACTGCTAACGTTTATGGTCAGTTTATTCTATGACAGTACCAATGGCAGCTTTATGCTTTTACTCTCATCACAAATATGACTTCTGATTTTTATAGCTACAAAAACCAAGGTATAGAAAGGCTAAGTAGCCCTGGCTGGTGCGGGTCAGCTAGTTGGGCATTGTCTTGTACACCGAAAAGTTGCTGGTTCGATTCCTGGTCAGGGTTCATGTCCCGGTTACAGGCTCGATCCCCAGTAGGCCACGTGTAGAAGGCAGCCAATTGATGTTCTGCTCTCACATTGATGTTTCTCTCCCTCTCCTTTCCTCTCCTCTAAAGATCAGTAAAAATGTGTTTGTTTGTTTTTTAAATAGAAAGGTTAAGTAATATAACAATGCTTGTAATAGAGCTTGGAGTTAAATCCAGAACCTGTGTCTATTCAGAACTAAAAGACAAACAAAACAAAAAGAAAACAACAAAAAAAGCACACCCATAATATTTCAAATCAGAAAGAAGCTTTAGACAGTCTTTCCAAAGGCCCTAGAGTTTTTGTGGGGTTTTTTTTGTTTGTTTTGTTTTGTTTTTAATCTTAGGAAATCTCCAGTGCCAGTTCATTTTATTTGGTTTTAATACTTGCCTGGGCTTTGAAGAACCACAGGCATTTGGACTCTTGTATTGCAGACAGCTCACAACAGGTCAAGTGCGGGAAGTGTCACTTGAGAAGAGTGAGGCCGTGGGAAGTGTCTTCTGCGAGCCTGGTCCTCTAGGTGGGAAACGGAGGTGTTCTGGAACCACACAATGGAGCATCACAATTGCTCAGTATCTTGATGCTTTTTTTTTTTTTAAAGTAAGATTTCCAGTTTTGTCAGCATTTCAAACCTCATTTCCCAGATGGCAAGCCTTGTGTCAGCTTCTGTATGTACAGCCTGAGCCAGTTGGGATTCATCCAGCTTCTTACCTTTCCCAGCTTCTGGGCTCAGAGAAATTCATGCAGTCGGGGTTTAGGGAGCAGGAAATAGACCACTTGGTGCCCCCCTTTTTTTGTATAAGAAACTCCTTAGCATTAAGTTATTATATTATGAATATAGCACATGCACACAGCAATAAATAAATAAGTGAGCAAAACACAAGGGGTGTAAAAGAAAGGGTTAATTTCTTCTAGATTCTGTGGAGATCCAGTGAGCAAATAATGAAGAAAACCGTACTTAGGCAAATCGTAGTCAAACTGCTGAAAAATCAAAGATAAACTGGAATGCTTTGACAGCAGACAGAGAAAATGGGGACATTTCATAATGTTTGAATAACAAATGCATAATTCATCAGAAGCTATACAGGCCAGAAGACTGCGGAACTACATTTTAAAGTGCTGAAAGAAAAAAACAACAAACCACACACATATTTTTTTAGCCAGTACAAGTCTCCTTCAAGAATATGGGAACTGTGGACACAGACAGGGGAGAATGAAGATGGAGGCAGAGATTGGAGTGATGTGTCTCCCGGCCAAGGAACGCCCAGGGCTGCCCGCCGCCACCACCAGCGAGGAGAGAGGAATGGGACAGATTCGCCTTCAAGACCTCCAGAGGGAGCCAGCCCTGCTCACCCCTGGGTTTCACACAGAAGTAGGAACTGCATGAACGTTGGCTCTGTTCATTGACGTGCTTATGGTGATCATTTCACAGTGTATTCATATACCGAGTCATCACACTGTGCACCTTCACAAATCTCATTGTGCCACCTAAAGCATAAATACAAAAACAAAGCCAGAGCAAATAAAAATACTTTTTTTTTTTTTAGGGAAATGCTGGGGAGTTACTCATTTTTTTCTCCTCTCTCTTTTCCTTCCATCATCATTTATCCCCCCCTCTAAAATTACTTTTGATGAAAAATAACCACTATCCTCCACATAACCATCGGCATGTCGTTTTGCAGGTACACCGGTAGCTTATATGCCCTCTCACTTGTCGCTCAGATTCCTGAGAGGCAGGGGTGAGTTTCAGAGAGGGAAGTGACTTACCTAATGACACACAGCTGGTATGTGAGGACATCAGGATTTGAACCCAATCCAGATTATTATTATTATTATTATTATTTTTCAATCCAGATTATTTTTATCTTCATTGCACATAGGCAGAAACGGAGACCAAGAGTGGTTAGGTTACTTATATTGTCCTATCCTCCAGAGGGCTCTGTATGATTTTTTAAAAATATGTGTCTTATTATTTTTTTCAGTGATCTCTTCACTCCTGTTGTCTAGAGTTTTCTGATGTATTCTTCTACAGTTTAAAACATTTTTCTTACTTATCCCTGGTTTATAGAGATTATAATTAGAACTATTATATGTATTAAGAAGAAGTTTTTTATTCATTCATTCATTCATTCATTCATTCATTCATTCATTGGTTCAGAGTAGTTTGAATCATAACATTCCATTAAAGAAGTGGTTGTGGCCAGGGGTCTAGACTTACCAGCCAGGATAGAAATGTATGTGAACATATACATACATACAGGATTTCAACCTCAGATATGTTTCCTAATTAGAATTTAGTCTGTCCCTCCTAAATCTCTTAGAATGTCATGTCTATCCCCTAAAGTAATAACCAAAAGTTTTTTCTTTTAAAAATATATTTCTATTGAGTTTTAGAGAGAGGAAAGAAAAGGGATAGAGAAACAGAAACATCAATGAGAGAGAAACATCAACAATTGGCTGCCTTCTGCACGTCCCCCACTGGGGATGAAGTCCACAACCCAGGCATGTGCCCTGACCGGGAATTGAACCAGGGACCTCTTGGTTCATGGGTAGATGCTCAACTATTGAGCCACAAGGCTGGGCCAAAGAGTTTTGATGATAGCAAAATTCTAGAATTTTAAGTGGAGATGGAATGTGATATAAGATCCCAATTTCTTCCAAATTGCAGCTTTCTAAAACTTAGAAGAAACAGCAGTGAATGGAATTTTAAAAACTTGGCTTTATTTATTTGCCAATTTCTCGTTAAGGGAAAAAAAGCACAATGTCCATATTTTTTTTTTCAAAGATGATAGCACTCAAAAAACTATGACTATAAAAGGACTAAGGGACAGTGTCATATAAAATTTATATTTCTTTTCCAAGTCATAGCCCACCTACCTTTTTTATTATTATAAGAGGTATATTTCTTTGGTGTAAATATTTGCAATTTGGTGGTATTTATAAGAACAAAACATGCAGAACCAGCCATAGATGATAACTATCTAATTGTTCCCTGACGTAATTAATTTTTGCTAGGCACGCTCAACTGATTTTTAACAATGGCATTAGGATGGATACTGGTAGAGTATTTACATGATAAAGTCTTGAGAAACAGTGGGATTGCCTCGCAGTTTTGGGCCATTGTTGTGAGGATTGTGTCAGACAATCAAAGTGGCCTGGAACAAGCGCCACGCAGACAAAATATGGGCAATTTCCATCCTGCAAAATTGAAAATAAAAGAGACAAGCATTTTCAGATGACCTGTCGTCAATCTGTGTTAACTTCCCGTCAGATTCAGGGGGGAACAAAAGTGCCCTTTTGGTCCTCGCCTTGACAGAGAGCCATCACTCTCTGACTTCCGGAGAGTAAGTGCTTCTGAGAGCCGCTCCCGCCAGAGCGGCTCTGGAGTGTTAAGTCCATAAAAAAATATTTTCTTTAAGTGGCCTTCACAACCCCACACTTCACAACATCTTCTTAGCTTTGGCTTTCAAGTGTCTTTAATTGAGAGCATAAATTTTCTTTAGAAGCTACATTCAAATATCTTTTAAAAATGCTTGTATAAGTGATTATCTTAATAGAGAATGCCAATGATTGAAGAAGATGCGTGTTAAATTTTTGTTCCGTAATTCTTTTCTGTTCTTTTGACTTTTCCTATACATCGACTCACTTTACGAGCTGAATAGGGCTGAGTTAGAATGCCAAAGATGTGACATAACTCAGGAATTAAATCTTACTTATTGATCGTCTACTTTTGTCCATTGGGCCTACTTACAACTAAAAATGATGAACACAACATATAAAAGTCTTGCTCTCAAGATCTCTTTAACCTGAAGGAAGGGGACAATTAACTAAATATACAAGTTTATTTCACAGAGTTACAAGTACTTCATTGCCATGGACTTTCCAGGAAGGCAGTGGTTTTGTCTGTTTTATTCAGTAGTGTATCCCATAGTGCCCGGACATGGCCTAGCAGGTGATAGACACTGAATATAGTGCCAATGCCCCACTTTTATTTCTATGACTCAACAAAGGTCTTTTCAGTTTACAGAATCAGTTTGGGATTTGTATTTACAGCTTTTGATGGTTACCTCCATGTCATTGCTGTAATGGACTTTTTCATAATAAATGTGACTCGTTAATGGAACTACACTGTGTTTTTTTCTTTACTTACTTGGATAAACCAAATTAGTTTTTAGTGTTTTTTTTTTTTTAACATCATAATTCTTTGAAAAATAGGTCAACTTAGTTATTATCTTTTGACAGTGTCTGAGGTCAAAAAGGAAGAACATTCCTCCTTCTGCTGAATATTCCCTTTTTTCCTATAGTATGAGTCTTTTATTTATAACTAGAGACCCGGTGCACAAAATTCATGCAAGAGGCTCAGCCCTCACAGCCCTGGCTTCATCCAGAAGGTCATCCAGAAGGATGTCCAGAAGGTCGTTCAGCTGTCTGGTCTAATTAGTATTACGCTTGTATTATTATAGATTTCCCTCTTGATCTGAATTTTTAAATGAACGGTGATGAATAAATATTGATTAACTCTGAATATCCAAGGGGGCAAGACAGTGGGGAGAGGAAGTTGAATGCCTATAATTCAGCAAGTTTTCAAATGGGCATGATGCATTTTATTAGGTTGCATTTGATTTTGTGTGTGTCATCTCTTCGTCCCAGCCATCTTTACTGAGTAGTGCTTGGAAGTGCTTTTAAGACAACTCATAGCACAATCAAGGAGATGGACAACCAAACATGTGTCAGAATGAAACTCAAGCTAATCATGCAAATATGGTTTTATGCTTTGTATTCTTGATTGTCCACACTGACTCTCTGTTTATCATTTTCTCATTTTATAGCTTTGACATTTGCTTTACTGACTCTGCTATGCAGATCATTCCCTTCTTAGAAATTTCTCTCTTTGAAGGAAAAGTGATCCTGGATTTTGCCCTGGGGCTAACCTCACAACTCAATCAAGATCTGATAATGAGTGACTTTAGTCTCAAAACTAATAATTTAAATTATACTCCCACTGGTCCTTCCTTATGCACCATCCTCAACGCCAGCTTTGAGGATTGCCACAAAGAAACTTCTAACTTGAAACTATTGGGGAGGTTACCATTGCATTTCTCAGTGTCAATCAGGGCTGTTGCTTGGCTTTGCATTGATTTTCAGAGTAACCGCAGGAAAGAAAACATCTATAACAGCCTTCACATTGAATCAATGTGTGTATATTGTTGATATTCTGGAAACCCGTTCACCCATCTTATTAATTTATATGTAAGGAGTCGGCAAAGTTAAGGTTTTATTTTGAGATGATAAACCATAATGGATTTAAGCATGTGAAGGTACATATTTAATGCACTTTAATGCTTTACGTTCTCACTGTTAAAATGTAGAGCCCTACTAAATAATTCTGTGTAGGAATGCTTACCCTATCACTGCTCCGCTCTCTACAGGGCTATGAATATGTCCTAGTTGGGGCTCCTCTGCTCCAACTTGTTGAAATATTTCTATCTCTGCAAACTTTTCTTTGGTACTGGGATTCCATCAGTCAATGAATTTAAGGCACTACTGTGTTTAAAGCACTACTGTGTATTGTGAATTCAAAGATGGAAATAAGGCTTGGTTTTGTTTTCCACAGAAAATTTAAGGCTAGTGCTTCACGGAAAATAACTTGGGAAATGAAGATATAATCATTATTGTGGATATTATAGGTCTATTCTTATTGTTGATGTTGAGTTTTGTTTCTCATCATGGAAATCAACTTTGAGTTGTACAAAATCTATGCCATGGGTACTGCTATTCATTTTATATTCAAAGGATGCAAATAGACCAGCCACTTTGAATAATAATTGACTAATATTTATTGATAAATTATCAGTGAAAAGCCACATCCTAATGTTTTTATTGCCTTATCTCTTTTAGTGCAACAGAGCTCTGATGTAGGTATTTTATCAATGCTTCTTCATACGTGAGGAGACTGGGCCTTAGAGACTTCTTTCCAAACTCAGACACTCAGTGAATATTGGAATTCTCAGTGCAACTTTGATCTTTCTCACCTGGAAGTGAGCATTGGCTTTGGGGTGCTGGTTTAGGAGGAAAAGAAGAGCAAGTAAAATATGAACTATTCACCCAGAAGCTTGGGATCTAGTTGAGCTTTTAATGCTGACAATGACTGTAAATATTATTATGAGTGGTGCCATTCATAGTGATATAAATATATATATTATATATTAGAATATATATGTATATATTAGGATTTATTCAGAGAATACATGTGTCCCTATTCTATTCCTTTTATGGATTACTGTCCTAAAATAATAGAATTAAGAATATTAAATTTAGGAGATCCTCTTAAAGATCAGACAGATGAAGCCTTACATTTTACCAATAGTAAAGCTATAGATTAGAGAAGAGAGATGATTTTTTTTCCAATATAGACTTGTTTTCTTTACTTTTATTTTTTATATCGATTGGTTATTTTCTCCACAGCAGAAGGTGAATTGTTTAAGAGTAGACATTGTGCCTATCAAGCCAGAGCTCACTAACAATGTTTGTCTGTAATATATTAAGTGAATGAAATTACTTTTATGACATTTTGCTATACCTCATACATACTATTTAGATAACTTTCCAATTTAAGTGATGTCTAACGATAATCAATGAGATAATTTCTGTAATGGCTTTAAATGTGTGAAGGTTTGCATTTTCTTGGGAAATGAAGATGTAATCATTATTGTGAATACTATAGGTCTATTCTTGTTATTGTTGATGTTGAGTTTTGTTTGATGCTGAGCATAAGCCTCCAGGTTATATCCCTTATCATCAAATGGCCAATCTGTCTTTTGTCTCCATGTTGAAAATAGTGATAATAAATGTTAGCTAATATACTTATTACTTTTATCAATGAGTTGCTACAAAATCCTTGGCCATGGCCCCAAGTGCTTTTATAAGTACAGTGGGGCCTTGACTTACGAGTTTAATTCGTTCCGTGACGGAGCTCGTAACTCAAATTACTCGTATGTCAAATCAAAAAGTAAACGAGTGAGACACGTGATGCTGGGCTGATGTTGTGGCGTTCACTGTGACGTTCGCTGCGCCAACTAGCGGTGGGGTATCTGAAGCTGGCTCGTAAACCAAATTTTAGCTCGCAACTCAAAGCAAAAAATTGGCCGAGAGACGGCTCGTATCTCGAAAAACTCGTTAGTCGGGACACTCATAAGTCAAGGCCCCACTGTATCTCAATGAATCCACAAACCAATCCCATGCTGGAGGTGATATTATTCTACCAATTTTATAGACGAGGAAATGAAAGCTTAGAAAAATTAGATAACTCACCCGAGTAAATAAGGAGCAGAACTGGAATTCTTCTCCTTGAGTCACTCTTCGTTATGTTGGTGTCTTAATTATTTACTTGATAGACTTTGCCATGATGTGCAATTATCTACTTTGTCTTTCCTTTTTTCTTCCACCAAAACTCAAGCTTCACAGCAGTAGAGCCTATTTCCATGTTTTCTTTGTTGCATTCTAGCCTGTAGCATAGTGCCTGCCACACAAAAGACACTTCTCACTTAAATCGTCAGTACTTGCCGAAAGAATGAATGGCTATTAATCCCAAAGTCACATCTGGGGCCACGATACACATGAGAGAAAATTCCCACTGAACAGACTTATCCATTTTAAGGGCGGATATTCGGGTTTTAATGTAGGTAATGATTTCGGTTGCTAAATGTAGAAGTGAGGTAATTTCATAAGAATTTTATGTTACAGTTTAGTATCCTGAATTATTGAGTCTCAAGAATGCAGTGTGGAAATGTGACTTAATTACTGCCATCATATATTTGAGGGAAACTGTAATGAGAGGGGTGACCAGCTGTTCCCCATCTGCACCGAGTATAGAACAAGAGGGAAAAGGCTTATATCAAAAGCCCAAAAATGGAGCCAGCCTCAGAAAGGGCTGGGGCAGTTTTTGGACATGCTATCAGGATCTGTTTTCCACATGTTTTTCGTTTACTGCATCTCTTTATGCTGTCAGATGATGTGCCCAATAATCCGACTCTTCTTTCTGATCCTCAATAGCCTTGAATCATCAAAGGCTAAGTTACCAAGAACAAGCTTCCCAGGCCATGACCATCACTGTGAATGGCGCCACTCATAGGATGAATTCTGTATGCTCTTGTACCAGCCAGTAAGAGGGGTGATAATTGGTTCTATACACGAGGCAATTTGCAGTTTGTGACAAAGTAAGGGACTTGCTTGAATATCATTTAGACGGTATGACTTGGCTGGGTTTAATTTTCTTAATGCATTTGTACATCTCATGTTTCATAGTAATACTAGGGAATAGATGTAATCTTCCAAAGTGATGATCAACTCTGAAATGGACAATTAGTTGAGTCAAATATCCAAACTGTAATTGATTATACAAGACAGAAATATCATCATCTCTAGCATTCTCATAGATATTAAAGTGAAAGAACATTGGGTGGGTTTGCTTTTTTCACTCTTGTAGGGCTGCATTCTGTGTTTTATTTGGTTTGAGCTCATCAATGATGGCATTGCATAAACCTTTCCTTGGCATTAACCCAACATGGTTTCTCATGTACCGTTTAATTCAATTCATATTTTTGGGTGCCCACTCCACTTCAGGCTACTTCAGGTGGCACTTAGGGTGACCAGCAATAAAGGCAACATATCAGCCAAGTTGCAAGCAGAAGCTCAGTCCCAGCTCTGGTTACGCACAGTGGCCAAGCCCTAATAAACATCATGTGATGGTAAAGTATTTCCAATATGTTTCACAGGTGAAGGAAATAGAGTGCCGTCTGCAGGATCCAGGTAGGAGAGTCTCTAGTGAAATGTTGTTGTTTTTTTTGTTTTTGTTGGTTTTTTTTTTTAAGACAGAATCTTTGGGAGGGGGTTATTTTTTATTTTTACATATATATATATATTTTTTTAAATTTTTTATTGATTAAGTTATTGCATATGTGTCCTTATCTAGGGAAGTGTTTTAGGAACATGGCTTTGGTCAGTTCAGATCCTGCCTCTTCCAGTTATTTGCTTTATGACTGAACAAGTTATTTAACATTTTTTTTTGTAGCACAATTTCCTAACCTTCTGAGTTGGGATAATAATAGAAATGCTTATAGGGTTGTGGTGAGGATGAAATGTTCTCTCTCTGGGTATGTACTAGTCTACACCTGCTCTTACAAAAGAGGTTGGCAAACTGCTTTGTGGGCCAAATTCAGCCAGCTGTCTGTTTTTGGATGGGCCAGAAATAGATTGGAAAAAATTTTTGAAATATATTTTTTGATACATGAAAATTATATGAAATTCAGTGACCATTTATTCGGTGGCCATGACTAACACAGTCGTGCTCATTTGCTCATGCATTTATTGTCTATAGCTGCTTTCACTGTACAAAGGCAGGGTTGAGTAGTTGTGACAAAGTCTCTGCAAAACCTAAAATATTTATTATCTGACCATTTACAGAAAAAAAATGTGTTGAACTCTGGTTTATAACACTATCTGACATAAAGTGAAATCTGTAAGTTGTTTCCACTATTATTAACCATTTTCTAGGTTAAATAATTATTTGGCTTGAACTTTTACATGAACACCTCTTCATTTTAGAAGCTAAATGTGTTGAATTAAAGAGTATTTATATGAGCCCTGGCTGGGTAGCTCAGTTGGTTAGAGCATCATCCCATATGTGGGTTCAATCCCCAGTCAGGGCACACATGAGAAGCAACCAATGAATGCATGGATGAGTGGAACAACAAATTGATATCTCTCTCTCTCTCTCTCTCTCTCTCTCTCATAAAAAAAGAGGATTCATATGGTTGTGAATTACAAGCATATATCTGATTCAGGTGCCTGTCTCTTTGTTGTATCTTAGGATTTCATCAAGAATGAATATATCTCAAACCATTGGTCTAGGCAGGTGAACCTCTGAAGCTTCGTGGATCAAAATAAGTTTAGTAACTGGTCTAACTATATGATTATCACATCACAGAATATAGTTGTAAAATGTTAATGGAAGCTCATGGGTTTTATCCATCAAAATCCTCTCCTTTCAGCCCACCCAAGGGAAAGGAATGATCTAGGAGAATACCTGACTACTGTGCACAAAGAGCAGTTAGAATCAGACCCCTGGGGCAGGCCCAATTATCACCTCTATTGGGATCTAACTCAAACCCAGTGTGATGCTAGGCCAGCATGATCTCTGGTGCAAGACCCCTCTCCAAGGTCTCTAATTGGAGACCCATTTTGATACCATGATCACTCAACCCATTTGAGGAAATGTTCGATAGACCATTATTTCAAACTCTGCTACGAAGTGTTTCTTTAACGAGATGACTCATTCGTTCTGCTATTATTTATTCATGGGTAGACTTTGTATATAAATTGCTTCACTTACTGCTTTTGGGCTCCCAATTCTGAAGCTCTCTTTTGAAAATCAATAACACCTATCTTCTGAGGGAAACCCTCGGCAAAGCAAGCTGCGATGGCTTTTGTTACACTTCTTGGCATTAATTATTCATGGTTATTTATTGAATAATTCAACATGTTCTATGATAATTTTGGAATTCTCTACCATGTTACGGAAAAGTGAGGGCTTCTTGGGCCATCCATTGATTCATGCCAAATGAAGCTATTATCAGCGAGAGCATACAATCTGTAAGAAGGTGACATTCAGGTTTCAGGTCTTCATTAAATAAAATAAAGACAATGTGTGTATTCTATGGTCTTCCGGGAGAACAGGGAGCTTATTTCTATTCTAACTGTACTGTAAGTGAAGGGGTGTTACCAGTGTAACAAAAGGAACACTTTCTTGTGTGATAAAATGTCAATAAAACAATATAGTAAAACAGCTTTCCTCTATAGTTAAATGACATAAACATTTCCCACAAGGTAGTCTCTTCTTCTTCTATTTTTTTTTAATCTAAACTCACAAAAAAACCAAGTGATTTCTTTAGTATTTGTTTGTGTTATTTCTAATTATTTCTGTGTCATCATTCAGTTTTATTCCATGATTTATTTCTCTGTTCTGACACAGTTTTATATTAACTGTCTTTTTGATGTTTATGGATCTTTGTAACTTCATAACCCTACCAATTAAATAATATATAAACCAATAATAAGCTACAATATCACCTAAGTTCTTTGATGTAAAAAGCAGCAAATAGTTTCTTGAAAAACACAGATAGCATTTTTTTTAAATATACCCATTAGAATGGAAATATTACTGTATCCTATTGTACATCACAAACAACCAAATATAGCATTGACCTATAGTTTAAAGATTATATCAAGGCAATATTTAGTAATCTACTAAAATTTACTATAATTTTATAGTAAATTCATAACATACTTGATAAACTAGTTATTGTTTGAAGACCATTGCAAAAGAATTTTATATGCCTGGAGAAGAGTACTATGCAGATTTCATATGTACATAATTAATAACTATAAAAGTTATAGAGAGGATGCTTAAAATCAGTCCTGTATGGCTCTGGTCTGGTAGCTCAGTTGTCTAGATAGTCCTGATATGCCAAGGTTGCGGCTTCGATCCCCGGTTAGGGCACATACAAGACCTAAATATTGTGGGACAAATTTATGTTTATTAAGCAAGTAAACAAAGTTAATTCTTGCAAGGGCAAACCAGATTTCCAAAATAAGTTATCTTTATGTTCCACCCCACCTGCCTATGAAACTTTTAAAAATCACAGCCCTATGTGGTAGAAGGGGCAGATGTACCACAGCCAGCATACATACAAGACCGATTTATTTTTATTGATTGATTTAAGGGAGAGGAAATTGATTTGTTGTTCCACTTATTTATGTATTCATTGGTTTATTCTTGTATGTGCCATCATCATGACTGGGGAGGAGGCTGCTATTGGACTCCAGTGGGTACAGGTTAAGGATGCTGCTAACCATCTTTTACAATACCCCTGACAGCCCCTATGACAAGGATTTATCTGCTCCAAGAAATAAGTGACACAGTCGAGAAACCCTGGTCTAGAATGATGGGAAGGGACAAGCAGAGGAAGGAAGCTTGAGAATCACTGTGGCAACCCTACAGCTGAGCAACTGCATTCTGGGTGGTGACACCTTTTAAATATGCCACCCATTAGATGTCTAATTCAGTAATCCCATTGTATTGAACATCTAGATAAAGCTTCATAAAGGCATATTGAATGAATAAATCATAGAGTGTCAAGTGTTAATAAGAGACAAATGGTACCCAGCCTTCATTGTACTTTTCTACCCCTTACTCATTGAAAGAATAATCAATGTTCCCAGGTTGGATCTTAGCTCTGGTTCCTGGCTGCATAATCTGCAATTGTTACTGAACCCATAAAATGGAGGTAATGATATAGCTTCCCTTACAATTGTTGTGAGAATTAAATGAGAATGTTCAGTAAATAGACAGTGTCCTGCACAGTCTCTGAATAAATGGCAACTATTAATCAGAGAAGATCACATTATGCTCCAGAATGATGTGTCATGGCGCATCCGTGGCCCCATAAATTACAGAATCATTATATCTCACACGGAGACAGAAATGGAAATGATTACCTCTTTTGATGGAGAGCTATGTTGTGAATTACTTTTCTTAAACCTTTGGATAGATGAGTTATGTGTGAAAAGCCCCAGAACGCTAAGTGTTTTTATAAGATTTGTTACGGGTAAGGAATGGGCGAGCATAAATGAGATCAGTCCGAAAAGATTACCCTGGAAACTTGCTGATGTGCAGGTCTGCCAAGGTAGTGACAGATCATAAAACTACTGAGAAACACAGAGGTATGGGGCCCTGGAAATATAAAAGGCACTGTCCTGGGCCTTTGTAAATGCAGCTTTTTGCAGGGTGGACGCTGCTACACTGCTATGCTTAGCATCATGCTTCCTTTTATGAGTGGTGCTGGAAATTGGCCTGAGTTCGGATAAAGGTAAGAATGATCAGTGGTGATTATGGCGCTATTACTGGGCCAGTACCAGGTAGTTGTGATGGGTCAAAAGTTTGAAATAAGCTCCAATGTTCAAACTCTGCTGCCTTAGAGCAGTGTGACCTTGAGGAGGTTCAGTATGTCCGGTAAACTTGACCTCTGTACAATAGCGATATTGATGATACCTGCTGCTTCACCGTTTTGATTAAATTGGGTAATTTATGAGAAGCACTTTGTATAGTGCCTGGGACTATGAACATTATCATCATCATCGTTGTCGTTGTCATCATCATCACCATTTATCTTTTTTATCCTCATCTCTTAAAAGCTTTCTGTTGTTGAAGTAATTTGAACCACTTAACTTTTTAGCTTTGTTTAAAGGAAGAATGTTTATGTAGTTCTTCTGTATGTTTTTCCAACTTCAACATTATTAAGTTTCTGGATTACTGTGTCTATTTTGTATAAGTTTTCCCATTATATGAGTTTTCTCACTGTTTGGAAAGAGAGGATCTGTCTGTCTGTGGGTTTTCCCATTTGTAATGATTAAATCTGATAATTTATATCTATAGAATCTCTCCTCATTAAAGAATCTGTCTTTCATTTACTTTCTTGCCATTATCTACTTCAATTTGAATAATTAATTAGTCAAACAGTATTCGTGACTGCATTTGGCTTTAGAAGAGCTTGAATATTTAAAACGTGGACATGTACGAACTGAGGTTCTTTTTGGTTTGTCTGACTTTTCCGAAAGTGGGAGATGGGGTAGATGATAGCAGAAAGCAACTCACAAACACCCCAAGCTGACCATGTATCCATGAAAATGTTCCTGTATTTGTATTTGATATCAGCTCTTAAGGTAAAAATGATCTAAAGGCAGACACTTCCTGCTCTCCTACCCATGGCAGGTATAGTGAGTTAATTATAACATTCATTTTCACTGGCCTCAGAATACTTTTCAATTCATAGTGGGAGCAGCCACTATCCATTGATTAATTCCAGCAAGCTTAATGAAATCTCTTCCTCATCTCCACTTGTACAGAGATCCAAAACTGCTGGCATGGACTCTAAGAAAACTAGCAGAAGTAATTTAAAATACTTGGATTGGACCCAAACATTACCTGCAAAAAGTTTAGAGGGAAGAGATAACACAACAGGGACTTTTATAAGGAAGCCATTAGCTTGTAAGTATTATATACATCAACAAGCACAAACGCTGGTGTGATGGGAGCCTAGAGGATCGATTGGCTGGCGATCATGTGAGGGCATCTGAGGACACACAATTTTGAGAAACATACCATAAATATGAAAAAATCCACCTTTATGACGTCTGAATTTGGTGGATTTGATGGCTAATATTAATAATCAGGGATGTCTAATGACCTCTAGTTTATCACATAGATACTCCATTCACTCATTTCCACCCCTCCCCCTCCATTCCATCAATTATCTAAAGGGAGAGATGGGTCATAAAAACCAAGTCACAATTATCTGTATTTGTATGAAAAAGAAAGATATTCCTGAGTTTCCTAAGTATGCAAAAATATCTTAAATAAAGAGAGTGGAGAGGAGTGTGTGAACTTGAAGTTGTTTTTATTTTTTGTTTGTTTGTTTGTTTTGTTTGTTTGTTTGTTTTAGTTGCTGTTCTCGTGTCTGTTCTTTTGTTTTATTGACTTGGTTGTTGGGTCCTTACTGTGCAGAGCTACCAAACAAGCCGTGGATGTGGCATCCACCGGGCCATCCTGCCAGAGCAGCAGTGTCCAGGCTGGTTCTGCTCCTTTGATTAGGAATGTACAGGGCGCACACCAAGGCTTGAGACCGTGTGTAGCTATTTCCTCACCGAGTCCACAGTGCTACAGCTTATCAGTTTCTCCTCATTGGATAATCATGAAAACATACTTCCCGACTGTCTGTAGATGTCAGACAACTACTTTGATTATTTTTTGTCTTATACTGTTTCACTTAATCCTCAAAACAATCCTGTGAAAATTAGTCCTGTGTCGTCCAGTTTCTTAATGTATAAATTAGAGATTGAACTGGATCTTAGGGATTCACATATACAAGTAGGGACAACAAAATCTGATGATATGAAACTCTTATTCTACTCACATTTCTAGTGTGTCACAAGAAATGCTAGAAAATAAATCTTTAAAGATCTCTACTACCAACATCTTGATGACGAAGAGCATTTTAGAACCTGCTTTATGCCTTTCCCTTAATTTTAAAATAAAAATGATGACTTGATGGGAATAATATATTGCTCCAAAGAGTGTTTTTGTTGTTGTTGTTTGTTTGTTTTTAGATGGAGCTGAAGGGTACTTCAGAATTCAGGCATCTTCTGTAGCCTCAGAATTATTATTCTAAATTAGAAATGTAAAGACCCCATAGCAAAGCAATTATTTTTAAAAAAAGCAAAAATGATGGCAAAAGTTTAAATGTGAATCAATAGTCAAAGATATACTAACATGAATTTACTCTTAACACTCAATCTGAAAGAGTTTTATTCTTTCCAACAAATGATATAGAAGATAGATTTTGGTAGGCTCTATATTAACATATACTCTAAATACACACACACTCATATATGCACATGAGATATTATTATCTAACTCAACCTTAGATGAGTCCCATGAGTGGGACAGTGAGGGGGTAGTTGGCTCCATTTGATGGTGAGGAGATGGGTTCAGAGAGGTTATGTAACCTTGGACAAGCATCTCAGTCATTCACCTTTTTATTCATTCTGTCTTTCCTTCAACAACACAACAATATGGGAATGAAGAAGTAGAGAAGAAACCAGAGCAATTGGTCCTACCACATCTAAAGCACTATCTCCTTAAATGGTCACATCAACTACCAAAAACTCTTATATAATCCTGGTTCTCACTCTTGGCTTGCTTTTCACTGGCTGTGTGATTTTGTGTATGTGTGTAACTAGTTAATCTTCTTAAAGCCCCAGTTTCTTTATCTATGAGATGGGGTTAACAATGACTCCTCAACCACCCCACAACACTGGCTTTCTTATACCCTGTGTCATCAACAGTCATCTCTCTATTTTTCAGGCCCAGCAGAATCACAACATACTGGGCTTCAAGAGCTCAGTGAATACTGTAAATAGATAATTTCAACACGGTACAGTGAGCTTTATGAGAGTTTAAGCAGAGAGGAGACAGTTTTTTTCTGCCTGAGAGAATTGTCACATCAGACTCATCCCAGACTCAAATCTTGTTTTCAAAGAAGCTTTACAAATGTATCTATCTATCTAATCTCTCTCTACATATATTATACTACTTATCTAGCTTTTAATCACAATATTCTCAAGCTACTGTGGAAGATTCCCTACAAATACCCATTAGTTTTAGTGCTAGCATGTTTTTAAAATAGCCTTAAATTTAGATATAAGCACTAGAGGCCCGGTGCACTATAATTCATGCACTTGGGAGGGGGAGGGGTGCTAAGCCTGGCCTATGCCCTCTGGCAGCCCAAAAGCCCTCAGGCAATGTCCACCATCAGTTGGACATCCTTAGAGCTGCCAAGGAGCCGGGAGAGGCTCCTGCCAATGCCACTGCGCTCACAGCCATCAGCCCGGCTTGTGGCTGAGCAGAGCTCCCCCTGTGGGAGCGCACTGACCACGATGGGGCAGTTCCTGCATTGAGCATCTGCCCCCTGGTGGTCAGTGTGCATCATAGCGACCAGTTGTTCTTGGTTGTTACACTGTTAGGGTCAATTTGCACATTACCCTTTTATTATATAGGATAAGGAGACAGGAGAAGATTTGACTCTGGATGGTGGACACATGGGGAAACATAGAAATCCATATCTGAAACCAATATGTTCATGTTGACCAATGTCACCCCAATCAATTTAATAAATACAAAAAATTTTATATGAGAAATTAACCACTCTGTAGATAAAACACTGGTGCTTATGAATGCTGGAATATGTAACTTCTTGTAACTTCATTTTTTTACCAAATCTTGTTTTGTCAAAGGAAGCTACATACATGAACAGGCGCTTGTAAAGAGGGAGGTGCAAGACCAGACACATACACCCAGTGACAACTGAAGGGTTTTTTTTGGTGAACAAGTGAGAATGTTTTGCTTTCATTAATGTCTCCTGAATAGACATGCACAATGTATACACAGAAGGAAATAATAACCAATGGCAGTGAACACTTATGCATCATTAAGGAAGAATGCAGAATTTCAAGGAAAATTCCCGACAGAGGATGTATATATTCATTGAAACTCCTTCTGGGACCCGTGGCAGGGCCTGATTGCTCTAAGCCATTTAAAATGGATCCTGCAAAACCTTAGCAGGATAATTACATGATGGAAAACAATTCTTGTTAAGAAGCTGCCTTATTAGCTTACAAGTGGCCTTCCTCTCCCTCATTTCTAGCATTTCATGGTAGTTTTCTGCTGGAGAAACTTTAAAATACTGTTGACAAATTAATGAAAAGGCTTTATGCAAAGGCCAGTCTCCCTTCAGCAAGCATTTGTAATGTTGATGAAAAGCAAGTGCTATTTCAGTGTGTGTCCCTTAGAAATAGTCAACAATCATGTCAAGTCCTTAACTAAAGTGCTATTGCATAAAAAAATACAAGTGCAGATGCAAAAAGAGCAAACATAGTGATCTTTAGAAAAGGGGTTTGCAGTTTTGCTTTATAAAATTAAATCACTACTTATCCAAAAAGTATATTACTACATTCATATATTGCATTGATATTTTAATAGTAGATTTATGATCTTGTTGGTGTATATTTAAAATAAGTAGTACACGAGGGATAAATGAATATACTACTGTTTATTTATTCATTCATTCATCTCTTGATGGAATTTTAGTTTTTTTCCTTCTTTTGGCTACCATGAATAATGTTGTTATAAATATTCATGTGCAAACGTGTGTGTGTATGTGTGTGTGTGTGTGTGTGTGTGTGTGTGTATTTGCTTTCCTTTCTCTTGGGTATAGAGCTAGGAGTAGAATAGCTGGGTCACGTGATAATTCTATGTTTACTCATTTGGGGAACTGCTGGGTAGTCTTCCAAGGTAGGTGCAGCATTTTATTTTTCTCCCATGATTGTATGAAGGTTCTGATTTCTCCACATTCTCACCAATACTGTCATTATCGGACGTTTTGGTTCTAATAATCCCAGTGGGTACAAATGGTATCCCATTGTGGTTTTGATCCATAAAAATTTTAACTCATTTTATTAACAAAAATAAAAGAACTTATTACTATTTCATTACAGTCATAATTTAGAAAGAATTGAAATAGTTATAGGTCTTAAAATAAACATAATTATCATATGTGATAAATTGCTCTTCACATCGTTCTTATAGACATTTCATATTACATTTATTTACATGGGTTTTATATTTATTTTATAAATTCAGGTATTAAGACTGTTAAGTGTTTTAGCTGGTTGTGTTGCTTACAGAAAAGCTATCATCTGAAAAATTAAACCTGTGCATTACTAGTTACTGAATTTAGTTT
This sequence comes from Myotis daubentonii, assembly GCF_963259705.1. Classification (NCBI taxonomy): domain Eukaryota; kingdom Metazoa; phylum Chordata; class Mammalia; order Chiroptera; family Vespertilionidae; genus Myotis; species Myotis daubentonii. The sequence goes on along the minus strand of NC_081854.1, from coordinate 51,576,166 downwards.
GTAGTGGTTTCTCAGGTATAGCTTTGATGATCAGAAATGAGATTGGTTTGTAATTATCTTTGGGGACTGACATTGCCAAATTAACTATCAAAATTACTAGTGACCCTTTGCATGGATTCATGCACATTGAAAGGAAATTAATTAGAAGGTGGCTGGCGGGGCAGGACTGGGCGAGATGGGCTGGAAACCCCTGGAGCCAACCTCCCACGGTCCCTCCCTGGCGTCTGCAGAGTGAGTGGGGTCCCTCTGGCAGGTGGGGTCCCTTGGCCTGGCCATGTGGGGATCAGGCCAAAACCAGCTCTTTGACATCCCCTGAGGCGTCGCAGAGTGCGAGAGGGCACTCCAAAGTTGTTGTCGTACAGGGTGTAGAATGCAAATGCAAGTGTGCAGTAAATCAGATTCGGGGCTGTCAGTGCCCCAGCAACAACATAACCCATGGCTGAAGGTGGAATCCTGCGGCCCCACGAGGAATCGGGCTCCCTCCTCTCTGGTTTCGGGGTGCATCACCAGAGAACCGCAGCTGCCAAGTCACTGCAGCTCAGCAGCTCCTGCGTTGAGCGTCTGCCCCCTGGTGGTCAGTGCATGTCATAGCGACTGGTTGGATGGGCAGAGGGACCCTTAACATATTAGCCTTTTATATAGGGAGATTATGTTTGATTAAAAGAAATAATTAAGGTTTAGTTCTTTGTGTGGTCAGAAGCAGTTAAAAAAAAAGTGTTAGAATTGTTTGCTCTTTAATTTTTTGATAGAATTCTCTTGCTGAAGAGTTTGGGTTTTGTGGTGGGCAGACTAGTGGGCCCCCTAGCCATGTCCATGTTTGAATCCCTAGAAACTGTGACTATATTAGGTAACATGGTGGCAAAGGAGAAGTAATGTTGTAGAGCAAATTAAAGCTGCTAAGCAGTTAACAGTAAAATAAATATTTCATCCTGGTTTATCAGCGTGGGCTCGTCTTTTAAATTATGTGTCTTTTAAAGAGGAAGATGGAAGCAGAAGAGGTAGGAGACAGACAGATGGGAGGCCGCTCTGCTGCTGGTTTGGAGGAAGGGACATATGCTAAGGAAGGCAGGTGGCTTTCACAGCTGGAAAAGGCAAGGAAACAGACTCTTAGGACCTTGATTTTAGCCCAGACAGACCCCTTGCAGGCTTCTGACAGCCAGAACTATAACAATAAATGTGTGCGATTTTAAGTTACTAAGCCCGTGGTAATTTATTACAGCAGCAATAGGAAACGATATATAGTTTATACATATGTATAGTTATAGTTATATATGTAAATGCTTGTGTATATATACATATGTATTAGAGTTGGCAACATCAGTATGACTTCATATTTAGATGAATATCTATTAGTATATCAGTTTGAATTCATGAATCCAAAACTGCTATGCACATAAGGTAGTTTCAGAATTACTAATTTACTCTCCTGTGAGGAACAAATTTATTAACTAGAATATAATGTTTTGTGTGAGTACATACAGTTTTTAATAATTTTTTTGCCTCATAGTCCAGTCAAAACAACATGTTTATAAAGTTACTTAGGTTAGCTCCCTTTTCCTGCATCATTCGTGTAAATAAAAATGCCTTTGCTAATATTGATATATACATGTAATTTTCCTCAGAGTGGCTTGATATTAACTACAATTCACATTATAATCTGTTTTACTGTTTTTTTGATGTATATTCCTACTAGCCTAGGAGTGTCTTAATATACTTTCCTTTTTCTAGGTGATAGGAAAGATATTCTGGTTTTTCTAAGTTATAGGAAAGGTATTCTGGTTTTGTTATTTTTTTCTTGTTTTATTGCTTTAGTTAGAGAAGACTTTTATTTTTACACTAGAGGCCCGGTGCATGAAATTTGTGCATGGGTAGGGTCCCTAGGCCTGGCCGGCGATCAGGACCGATTGGGGCCTTCCTTTCAGCTGCCAGCTGGGGCCTTCCTTCATTCCGTGCCACTTCCTGGTGGTCAGAGTATGTCATAGCATATGATCGAACTCCTGAGGGGACACTTTGCATATTAGCCTTTTATATATATAGAGTTCTGCAATTGATGATTTCTGTAGCATAATATATATATATTCTATTTTATGACTATCCCATGAACATATGAAAAGAAAGTATGTTCTTTATTTCCAGGGAAGACAATTTACTACATATTAGTTGAATATTTTTACGTTTTTTAGTGTTCTTTTGTAAATTGGTTTTTCTGCACGTGATATCCCATAGGTCAAGATCTGTGGATACAAGCTCCCTACTTGTGTATGTCTGTAAATTTCTCTCTGGTATAGTTTACAGTTTTTGCTTTATCACCACTGATTCTACATCATTTGGCTCATGCATATTCATAACTGCTATATGTTTATTCAGATTACTCTCTTCAGTATAAATTGTCTTTCTTAGTCTAGTTTATTCTTGTTTTTGGTCTGGATTGTACCTTTCCAAGAGTCTTGCTATCTTTTGTTTGCTTCTCCCCCGACCCCCTTAAATTTTTCTGATTTTGATTTTCCATTGTGTCCAACCTAAAATTTTTCATAGTTTTCCTCATACCTTTTATATTAATTGACATGACAGATATATCTAGTTTTATACAACTTTTAGTTATATACAACTTTTTAAAACATTACTTTTAGCTTTTGACTGTGCTGTTTGCTTTCTCTGGGTCTTCTTGTCTAATAGTTGACCTTTATAATGGTTTTTGAATTTGGGTAGCCCTCTATTTGTTTGAGTAATGTAACCGGCTTCTTCACAGGAAGTTGTGTGATAAATTCCCTTCCCAAGGTCATCAGGGAATGAGGGGTGGAGCCACCATGTAGATCATGTAATGTTGGTTATGTGCGGTTTGCTTGTTTTGTTTTGGTTGGATTCGGCGCGGTGGCTAAGGGCGCTCAGTCTTGAGGTGTATTTTAATGATCATGCCCGCTTTCTCCAATTCCCACCCCCTCTCCTGCATGCTAAGTTAAATTAATGCACAAACCAAATGAATAAACGAATGGCCTGGATAAATGATTGATGGACAATTTTTAGGTAATTGCCAATGTTATAAATATTTTAGGAGCAAAATTTCTTTTTGTGGTTGATGTTGTTTTGTATGTTTGTGCCTCTGCTGAATGTGATAGCTTTTGAACGATTTCATTCCACCCGGGATGGAGAAAACCGGGCTGTTGCTCTGTTTCATCTCTCAGAGCCCTTGCCTGTCTATGTTGAGCACTGAAAATTAGGGACAAATCATCCATTGAAAACAAATGCTTTCCTCGATCTGTGACAGTTGCAAATGACAGATGAGAAGGAGGCTGGTTTCATGCGTTGTACAGGGAAAGAAAAGAGACGTATAGCTTATCTGACAGCCACTTTAAAAAAATGTCTTTGAGTGAATTGGCATAAAATAAAATCTGTGCTAGATTTAATCACACGAGGAAAGTTTTCTGAGCTTAACATTTTCTTTCATAAAATGAACAATTCATCCCATTTGGAATGTTAACACATTTGTCATTTTGCTCAACTTCAATTTATTTGGGGGGAAAAGGGCATAGATTTCTCAAGCTAGAAAGAGTAGTCATAATGGAACGAGACCCAACTTTTTTTAGAATCGAAGCTCCATCCATGTTTCTTAACTTCTCGAATACTTGTTTTTCTCATCTATAGAATGGGGTTAACAATACCAACCTTCCAGAAGGAAGAAGCCTTAAATAAAACAGTTTATGAAAATTGCTGGCGTAAGTGGGCGGGAATAAGAACTCCCTTTCTTCCATCCTTGTGTAACCCAGGCTGTGAGAACGTCACAGCCCAATCCAAGGCTTCTAACTAGCAGCCCAATTCAATAACATCCAATCAGGAAACCTGACTCAATAAGCCAGTGACGAACCTTTTGAGTTCGGCGTGTCAGCATTTTGAAAAACCCTAACTTAACTCTGGTGCTGTGTCACATATAGACATTTTTTGATATTTGCAACCATAGTAAAACAAAGACTTATATTTTTGATATTTATTTTATCTATTTAAATGCCATTGAACAAAGAAAAATCAACCAAAAATGAGTTCGTGTGTCACCTTTGACACGCGTGTCATAGGTTCGCCATCACTGCAATAAGCTGACCTTTGTGTGACTTTCACAGATGCTCTGTATCGAAGAAGAAATGGGTCCTTTAGGGTTACAACACTCTTCTGCATCGGGTGCATATATGTTTATCAGGGTTATATCTTCTTGTTGTATCGATCCCTTCAGTATTATGAAGTGGCCTTCCTTATCTCTTGGTATGGCCTTCACTTTGAGGTCTATTTTGTCAGATATAAGTATTGCTACCCCAGCTTTTTTTTCATTTCCATTTGCCTGAAAGATATTTTTCCATCCCTTCACTTTCAGTCTGTGTGAGTCTGTTGTTCTGAGGTGGGTCTCTTGTAGACGGCAAATATATGGGTCATGCTTTTCTTTATCCATTCAGCCAGTTGATGTCTTTTGATTGGGGCATTTAGTCCGTTTATGTTTAAAGTTTTTTAAAACAATATATTTTTTATTGATTGCAGAGAGGAATGGAGAGGGAGAGAGAGATAGAAACAACAATGATGAGAGAGAATCATGGATCGGCTGCCTCCTGCACGCTACCCCCCCCCCCCCCACCACCACCACCACTGGGGATGGAGCCCGCAACCAGGGCATGTGCCCTGACCAGGAATCGAACCGTGACCTCCTGGTTCATAGGTTGTCGCTCAATTACTGAGCTACACCGGCTGGGCTGTTGCTGCTTTTTCCTCATTGGTAACCACTCATGTACTCACATTCCCTCTTCTAAGACATGCTGCTGTTTCCCATCACTTGAATGTTCTTCCTCGTGGCTTTATAACTTTTTCTTTTGTCAGTGATTCAGGAGGGAGAGGAGATACCCTGCACGTACTCTATACCCTTTTGATGATAGCTTTCTTAAGCAAACTGCCTGATGCAAATGTTCCTATCAGTCAATTTGCTTGCTAATACACGTAATAATAATAATAGACTCAGCAATGAGATTAAGTTTGCTTTATTAATTTTTCAATATTACATTTCACTAGCAGATGCATTAAAATTAATTGTCACCTTCATTATGCCAACTCTAATGAAAAGACATACATCATTAGTGATATGCCTACAATATAAAGTATGTAAGAACATTTATGAGGGAAAAATCAATAACCTCATTAATCGTGTTGATATTTGTTCCTAGTGTCAGTTATCCCCACAGTTATTAACATAGTCACATGATGACAAAAAGCCAATAAATAGCATTTTTTCCATGTAGTAACCTGATCTTGTCTGTCTCTTTTAATTCACTTGTGTTTCATATTTTGTTTTATGTGCAAAATTTTATTGTTAAAAAAGTTTGTCATTAAGATTGAACCAGATGTACTCTATATTTGCATTATATGTTTCTAAATAGTCATAAAGTAAACCTGAAGCCACCATTTATATTAAAATTATCAACACTAATAAAAGAGAAAAATGGTAATTGGCGTACGACGATACCCTTTTCATTGGCTAATCAGGGCTATATGCAAATTAACTGCCAACTATGATTGGCAGTTAACTGCCAACTATGATTGGCAGTTAACTGACAACTATGATTGGCAGTTAACTGCCAACTAAGATTGGCAGTTAACTGACAACAAGATGGCGGTTAATTTGCATATGTAGGCACAATTCAGGGAGGCGAAAGGGAAAGCAGGAAGAAGCCCCCTGCCACTGACAGTGATCGGAAACCCAGGGGAGAGCTAAGAGCTGGGGGGCAGGGCAAAGGCGGCCCTGGGGCCGCCTTTGCCCTGCCCCCCAGCCATGATCGGAGAATCAGGCGCCTTTGCCGCCCTGGCCAGTGATAGCAGGAAGTAGGGGTGGAGCCAGCAATGGGAGCTGGACACGGTCGAAGCTGGCAGTCCCGGGAGCTAGGGGTCCCTTGCCTGGGCCTAAAGCAGAGCCCACGATCGCGGGGCCGCTGCAGCTGCGGGTCCCCGCTGCCCGGGCCGGACGCCTCAGCCAGAGGCGTTAGGCCTGGGCAGGGGCGGAGCCTGCAACCGCGGGGAGCTGGGGGTCCCCTGCCCAGGCCTGACACCTCTGCCGGAGGCCTCAGGCCTGGTCAAGGGGCCGATCCGGTGATTGGTGATAGGAGGGTGATGAGGCTCAACTCCTCTGGCCGAGGCATCAGGCCTGGGTGGGGGGCGGAGCCGGGGATTGGGGGGATATGATGGTCCCCTTGCCCAGGCCTGAAGCCTGGGTCAGAGGCGTCAGGCTTGGGTGGGGGGTGGAGCCAGCGATCAGAGGGAGATGGGGGTCTCCTGCCCAGGCATGATTCCTGGGCCAGAGGCATCAGGCCTGGGCAAGGGGCCGATCCTGCGATTGGAGGGTGATAGGGGTCAATGCCTGAGGGCTCCCAGTATGTGAGAGGGAGCAGGCTGGGCTGAGGGACACCCCCCCACACACACACCCAGTGCACGAATTTCGTGCACCGGGCCCCTAGTGTATGTATAAATGACTTAAAATTTAAATTCTATCTATTGACAAAATGAGTCTAAATTCTGTAAAGTGGCCATATCTTGAAATCTCTCATTTAACTTTGGATCTGGAAAGGAAATAGTATCTTATGTTTCTCCAGATTTGAAAACTTAAAAGGTCATTGTACCTTCTGCTACGTACAATTACTTATTTATTTATTTTTAAATAATTTATTATACTCCAGTGGCTTTTGGTTCCCTATAGAAAATTGAGCACACAGAATATAATTTGATTTAATTTTCAGGCTAAGTTTAATCTACTTTATTTGTTGGGGTGACATTGGTTAATAAAATTATAGAGGTTTCAGCTGTACAATTCTATAATATTTCATCTGTAAATTGTATTGTGTGTTCACCACCCCAAGTCAAAGCTGTCTCCATCACCATTTACCTCCCCATCTTCTACCTCTCCACCCCCTTTTCCTCTGACAATTGCCATGCCGTTGTCTATAGGTTTTTTCTTAATCCCTTCACCTTTTTTACCTAGCCCCCCAACTCCCTCCCCTCTGATAGCTGTTAGTCTGTTCTCTGTATCAGTGCATTTGTTTTATTTTATATGACCTTAAAAATATTTTAAAATGAAATATAATACCCAAACCACTAGTTGTACGACAGAAGAAATAACAAATCCTTTTTAATACTAAGTTCTATTAAAAATTTCAAAGCTTGTTCATTACAGGTTTATTTTAAGTCTATATTTTGTGTGTACACGTGTGTATATGTGTATGTGCTTTATTGAAGTTTACTATTATGACAGTTCTATACTGAAATGTACTGCCTTTTATAGAAAACATCAAAATATTATAATTGTCTTTACTATAGACTAAATGATTGTACTCAACCTAAAGAGTTGAAAGACAAGTCATTATAGTAATAATGCAAGAAGACAGAAAACCCTTATCTAGGAGAATAATAAGTAAATATGCTTGCATATCCAGCAAACACTATATGAATGTGTCTGCCTTTGAGATGACAGGGCACTGGATAACCAATGGTTAAAAGAGAGCAGGAAATTAAAGGATATATTAGAATAAAAAGAAAATGTTGACCCAAAATTGATGGATGACTCCACTAAACAGAATAGTCAAGGAATTCTAATGACCTAATATTTATTATAATAATTCAAAGCAATTTGAAGTTAGCCCAAGGACCTCCAAAACTTATGATTTAATTCCATGGTTATAAATAATCCAACGGCCCTTGGAAGTTGTAATGGAAGGGAATTATGACCATGTACTTGGCCTCTTGAGCCACAATAAATGTGCTATAAGAACGTCAACTACATGTGATACCTTTTGTGAGAGACCATTTTAGCGGCACAGACTGGAGCTTGAAAAGAGCTATGTGGAAGTATAGTTCTATAATTCTAATAAGAAGACAAGGGGTGTGAAATCAACAGGCAAAATTTTATAATCTCTCTGCATTTCACCTTACCAAGGGGATGGACTCTATATTTTGGATTGTAAATACTCACATTAAATATTTTGCCTTAGCCATACTTCTTTAAGCTTTTTCTCCCTACTCCCCGACCTACAAAAAAATACCAGAATAGGATGTTGGGTTTACAAAAAAAAAAAAAAAAAAAAAAAACCCACAAAATTTTAAGTAGTTAAAATTTCCTGAGATATTAAAAAATGTTTAAGGTAGATTAAACTTAGACCAAAAATTAAATCAAATTATATTCTGTGTGCTCAATTTTCTGTAGGGAACCAAAAGCCACTGGAGTATAAAATTTCTAATTAATTATGTGGAATGCTAATGGATTTTAAATTAAAAATACGTGCTGTTTAACACCGCCTCACTCCACACCGTTCTGCAAATGGATATTACAATAAAGCCGTCCTACGAAATCTGGAATGCACAGGAGGCATCATTGTCGCTTCTCCCGTTCGCTCCAAGGAGGAGAGCTGTCTGTGCTCTGCGTCAGTGGGGCTCCGGCAGATCTGCTTTGACAGGTCACCCCGAAGGCTTGTTTTGCTGCACCCCATGCAGTAATGAATTAACCAGTGACCCCCTTTCTAGTTTCATAGTCGTTTGTAAGCCTTCCTTCTTTTACAGATATGGAAACTGAGGTCCAGCACATTTAAATGTTTTAGATGCCATAACTAATACTCACCAGCGCTGACAACCCCAAACAAGGCTTCTCATTCCAGGCTGGGCACTCCTCAGTGAACCCCAACAAGCCCACACGGAAAGGGCACAGCAGTTAGGTTGGCCTCCATGAGGAGCAGCACATGTGGACTTCTCCCACAATGCTCTTTTCCTTGGTACCAGGTAAATCACACGTTGATATGAATGTCCAGGGACCTATGTAGTTAGGTAATATTTAATCTTATATAACTGTGTCATTCCAACTACCATGGTTTTAAAAAGGTTTGGTTACATTAACAAGTTAACATTATTAAGTCAACACTAATTCTTCAGACTCCTAATATGTATGATCTGATCTATGAAAATTATATTTATGGTCTACTACCCACCCATCATGTATCTTTCTCTCTTCCTTCCCTCTCCTTCCTTCCTTCCTTCCTTCTTTCCTTCCTTCCTTCCTTCCTTCCTTCCTTCCTTCCTTCCTTCCTTCCTTCCTTCCTTCTTTCCATTATCTATCTCATTGTTTTAAAGACACACACACATTAACACAATTTCTTTGGCATATTACAGATTCTGTAGCATCATTAATGTTTATTAGGAATCTCAAGGTAGAGGGTTAATATACAATTTATTTATTTTTTTTCTCTTTGACTCCCTTTAAATAATGCCAAGGACTAAGCTTGCATGAACAATAAACTTTGGTAAATAATTCCTTAATATTGTGATAGAGTAAGAATTCAAGGAAGTCATGTTTGTTTAATTAAATATAAAGTTTAGAATGGAAAAAAAGCTGATAGCTGTTAAAATTGGGTGTAGGCTATGTGGAGGCTTATAATATAGTGTTATGTATACTATTACATGCCTGAAATTTTTAGGATAAAAAGTTAAAATTTTTAAAATTGCATAGGATTATCGTTTACTTGTTCTTTTATTGAGAATCAGTAGTTCTTTCATTTTGGATTTTTAGCCTAAAACTCCATTTAGATAGCTTCTTCGTAGTCACGTGACCATATCCTGTATCATCTAAACCAGGACCCTGCTGGGAATGTTGAGGAATGGCAATTATGAGAGAGGGCTCTTCAAAACAAACTGAGATCGATGGCCTATCACTTGATAGGAATTCTACTGAATATCTTTTAAAAAGGCATTTTTCTGAAAGTCATTGAGTAACCATAATGAGCAAATAGTTTGTCCAGTGTGGCTCAGTGGTTGAGTGTCGACCTATGAACCAGGAGGTCATGGTTGGGTTAATTTATCAGCTGCCCCCTACATGCCTCACACTGCAACCCAGGCTTGATCCCCAGTGTGGGGTGTGCAGGGAGCTGATGATCAATGATGCTCTCTTATCATTGACTAGAAGCCCAGTGCACGGGGAGGGGGGGTGGTCCCTCAGCCCTGCCTGTGCCCTCTTGCAGTCCAGGACCTCTTGGGGGATGTCCGCCTGCCAGCTTAGGCCCGATCCCCTAAGACATCCCTCTTGCAGTCAGACATCCCTCTTGCAGTCCGGGACTCTCACAGTCCGGGACCCCTTGCTCCTTACTGCTCACTTGCAGCAGCGGGAGAGGCTCCCACCACCGCCGCTGTACTCTCTAGCCATGAGCCTGGCTTCTGGCTGAGCAGCGCTCCTGCTGTGGGTGTGCACTGACCACCAGGGGACAGCTCCTGCGTTGAGCATATGCCCCGTGGTGGTCAGTGCGCATCATAGTGACTGGTCGTTCTTCTGCTGGCCATCCTGCTGTACGATCGATTTGCATATTAGGGTTTTATTATGTAGGATGTTTCTCTCTCCCTCTCCTTTCCTCTCTGAAATATCTATATATCTATATCTATATATCTATATCTATATCTATATCTATATCTATATCTATATCTATATCTATATCTATATAGATATAGTTAATAACCAAATAAACCTCAGCAACAATGCCAGTTTTTCCCGCGTCGGCCTGCATCTGTAAAGGAGGCAGTTGTTCACCAAGGCAGTGCTGGGCCTGCTTCCTGGGGAGCGCGCCTTTCTGGATGCAGGCTCCCTGGCAATGGGCGAGCGCTGCGGGGTTTGGACACAGAGCGCATGGCTAGCGCTTTGAGAGTTAAGGAGCTCCCAAGCACCAGTTGGCTGTGGGAGATTGTGGCCCCCAGCCATTTCCCGAATCCCAGGGCTGTCACAGAACCCTTTTCCTTTTCGTCCCCGTGCCCAGCCAGCTGGCAGGGGTGTGATCACGGACGGGACTGTGAGTGGGGTGCCTCAGGAGTCTCCAATGAAGGCTTCAGATCGTGGGCACACAGTTTCCTCAGACATAGTGATTTAGGTCTGACACCTCATGTGAACGTGGTTGGCATATTTTATGCAAAATATGAAACTTGACTAATGTATGTTTGCAATAACAATTTTTTTCACATTTTCAAACTGAATGTTATGCACTAAAATTGTTTCACTTTTTGCCAAACAATTTTAATTTCAACTCCAAGCCAGCCTAAGTAGCAATACAGTAACAGAAGTGCTACTCATAAAGTATAAGACAAGTACTACTGAAAATATCTGAAGTTTGAGAGCTTTGTTGAACATACTGTCTTTTTTTTTAACATACTGTCTTAATAAAACTTTTACTTGCAATTAAATTTTGGCCTAGTATTATGATGAATTATAAGCAAAGTGTCTCAATAAACATTCATCATTCCAATAATTTAAATTCATATCAACTGCTATAAAATTACAGTTCTTCTTCAAGAGCTTTAAAAATGTCAGTACACTTTGATACAGGAATTCAGCTTTGAGGGATGGATAGTGCTCTCTATAAGTTTTCTTTGTTTTATAAGTTTTTGGAAATGGTCGTTAATTAATGTTATTATCTATAATAATAAAAGCATAATATGCTAATTAAACCGATGTTCTTCCAAATGAAGCCGGGGCTGCAGGCAAGGGATCCAGGCAGCCGCTGCGGCTGCAAAGGCCTACTCTTACACGAATTTCATGCATCGGGCCTCTTGTTTTAAATAAGATCTCAATGAGTTATATATGTATATAAAACAATACATATATGTGTGTCTATATACATATGTATATAAATATTTATATATACACACATATGTACATGTATACATATGTATATATGATAAGATTTATACCTACCAACCCCAAAGCAGGTTGGGAAAATGTACCTTATTTCCAGACTCTGTCACTTAGAGGTTATTATGTTGAGGGAGGTCTATGGTCCATCATTAATGTGAATTATTTACTTACTACTATTGCTTTAGACAATTTATATTATGTGTTTACATTAAACAAGGTACTTGGTATTTCTTCTGTTACTTACAAAAATATCTTAGTTTATAAAACAGGCTTAGCTAACTGGCTGAGAGAGAGATATTTCTAAGTGTCTAGAAAAAATGTTTCTAAATCATTAATATTATCTATTAATGGTTTATCATTTTTATAAACATCCTGTTTTCCTAAACTTTGTGTAATTCCTTAAATTGGGATAGACATATTTATAAGTCACTTATAGAAGCTACTTGATATTTAACTATGAGTTTGAGATCTTTGAAGAATAAAATAATAGCATAAATATTTTTTATATAGTATAAACTTGTGCCTGTTCTGGGTAAATATATAAAATAACATAGTGCAAGATGATGAATAAAAAAGTGCTTTGATTTCTACTTTTATGTTGTATACTTATATAATAAATGCCTCAAAGAAACAGCCCTTGTCTACAAAGGCCTAAGAGTATTTGGGAATGGTACTGAAGGGAGAGGAAGATGCCAGTAGCACCCTAAATGCTACGTAGTCACCAACTAGATCATCTTTTCACCAACATTGCTTTTGTTCCGTGACTCAGTTCCCCCCCCCCCCTTTGCCCGCTATGTCTTCTATATCTTGAACCAGTGAAATCCTACTGACACATCAAAGCTCATTTCAAAAGCCATTCCCCCATCCAGCCTTCTTTCATTCCTCACCAGCAAAAAATAATTTTTCTTCTCTTCACACCACTCCCAGGACACACCACTATATACTGCAGTGTGTGTGTGTGTGTATGTGTGTGTACATGCACACTCAAGTTTTACCTGCACTCAATTTCTGTTTTGGGGCAAAGTGTGAGACTTGGGCTCAAACAGATTTTGTCTCATACGTACATATCCTCAGAAATACATGGCCTTGGCCTTAGGACATCAGTAATTGCTTCCTGCATTGAGACTGAAGTAGACAGTCCTGCAGTTAGTGTGAGATGAAGCAGTGGGTAACAAATGGTTTAACATGCCCTGGCTGGTTTTGCTCAGTGGTTCGAGTGTCAACCCATGGATGGAAGGGTCTTAGGTTTGATCTGGTCAAGGGCAGGTACCTGGTTGCAGGTTCAATCCCTGACCCTGGTAGGGGCATGTGCAGCAGGCTACCAATCGATGTTTCTCTCTCTCTTTCCCTCCTCCCTCCCTTCCACTCTCTCTAAAAATCAATGGAAAAAATATCCTCACTCCTCAGGTAAGGATTTAAAAAAATGGCTTAATGTTACAGAAACATAGCAGCAGTTCAACTCTGGCCAATTTATTATTGTTATCATTATTATATTAATATATTAGCATTTAATTTTTGTATCCCCCAGGGTGCTAATCACAGTGCTTATATTCGGAGTTTCAAAACATTTAAAATTTTAGTTAACATACATTTTAATACATAAAACTGAGTATTTTTTATGTTGGAAGCTAACTTAGCAAGATGCCTTGTTTTAAATAAATGTCAAATCATTTAACATGCGATAAATGCATTATTTCTTAATTTGTTTAGCTTTCTCAGCATATTATTAACTTTAACCTTTTGATTTGTATACACATTACATTAGGTAAATAACTATTACAGCTACTCCAGTATGCTTTGTGCTAACTGCTTTTTAATACTCTGATATATGCCTGTATATAACTAAGCTGCATTTTGGGACTTCAGTATTAAAGGTTTGATGTTTTATTGATAATATATTTGAGTAGGTTAGGAATGAAGGCTAATCATAATTGATCTCTTCTTTTTTTAATAAATATATTTTTATTGATTTCAGAGAGGAAGGGAGAGGGAGAAAGATACAGAAACATCAATGATGAGAGAGAATCATTGGTTGGCTGCCTCCTGCAAACCTCCCACTGGGGATCCAGCCTGCAACCCTCCCAGGAATCAAATCGTGACTTCCTGGTTCATAGGTCAACGCTCAATCACTGGCCGGGCTGTTCTTTTCTTACAATTTGCAACAACTACAAATTCGCACAGAAATATTTAAGAAGGTCAAATACTGATTTGGGGGTTTTCTGTATTACAGTCCATCCAATGAAAATAAAATTTTTTCTATGATGTCCATTGCTAAAGTGGTGCTTTTAGTTAAATCTTATTCACTTAGTTGTGATATGATCTCAAAATTGGAGTGTCTAAGGGAACAGGACATTTTACATCATTTTTATGATGCAGCAGGTCTCATTTAAGAAAAATGAGCAGAGGGGGCACGTTTTAGAAAATGCAGTGTTTAGATTTTTCCCCCACCTAATGTCACATTTCATTTATTAATTCTTTTACTTATCCACCCAAATGCTGTTTATCAAACACCTACTCTGTGTTATACTGGACTGAATAAATATTGGAGATACAGCAATGAATAGATTTTGATAGAACTTGTTTTATGTTTTGTTTTTCATAACTACAATTTTATTTTCAAATACACTGATGGTATACGCCATTTAAAAAAAAATGATGATTCTATTTTGACTTCAGAATAACACCATCTATAATTGTCAGGTTCTGTCATTATAGTAATTAGAAGACTCCTCAAAAGACTGATAAGAAGCAAGAGATTGAGGATTAAGCCTCTATCAAACTCATGAAAATTGGTTAGAATATTCAGGACCTATCACAACCTTTGAATTTCCTGAAACACCACACTGTATATCCCTTATAATATATAGAAAAACAAGAATGTAGAATATGTTCCCTTTCATCCCCAGCCTTTTATTTTTTACTCAGGAACAAACCCCTCCCTCCATACGATCAACAGTAAGTGCTGTGTCTGCCGCCATGTTTCATTAGACTGCAGTAGAGTAAGCATCAAAGGTTGGGAAAGAAACAAAGTTGACTTTTATTTCTATTGTTCTTCCATACAGACAAAATAAACATTTTCTTTTTTGGTGGAAAGAAAAATAAAACATTTTTTTGTCAAATTCAACTGATATCGTTCTTTTTAAAAATATATATTTTTATTGATTTCAGAGAGGAAGGGAGAGGGAAAGAGAGATAGAAACATCAATGATGAAAGAGAATTATCGATCAGCTGTCTCCTGCACGCCCCCTACTGGGGATCGAGCCCACAACCCTGGCATGTGCCCTTGACTGAAATCGAACTCGGGACCCTTCAGTCCGCAGGCCGCCGCTCTATCCACTGAGCCAAACCGGTTAGGGCCTGATATCGTTCTTAACAACAACAACAACAACAAAAACCCTGAATTTTTTTTGGAGCTTCAAAACAGTCTCTTAGTACACTAGGTTGTCAATAAGATTAATTTCATGAACTGTTCAAGCGAAATGAGAAGCTAATATAAATATATTTAAAACCAGTTATTAACTGGTTCCAAAGTTAAGCCACATTTAGCCTAATTAATGAACCAGGTAAACTATCCAATTTTTCCCACATAACCGTTTTCTCTTAAGAATTTGTTAACACATTGCATATGAAAAAATACACAGCTACGTTCGGTGGGTTATAAATTAAATACTTTGCCTGTGTTCTGCTCACTCGGCTGCATTTCTTCCATTTTGGCCTTGTAAAATGTATCATATTTTATGTACTGATGACACTTCTCTATAACCAACTGATTGCTCATCGCATATATTCTAATGTCAGACGCTGTTTGCAGGAAACTTGCAGTGAAAACCATGTCATTTAAATGGCTATTAACCTGAAGTCTATGTTTGAAAAAACTAATTTCCCACCATTACTGATTGCGTATCAGTTCAGTCTTAAAACTGCACTTACTTTAATGATCTATCTTCCTCCTTAAAAGGTAGATTTAGTGTCATTTCAGCGTTTCCCACTCCAGGGATGATGCACTCTCAGTCAGGTAGTCTCTCCTCATTACATTTGCCACCGGGAACCAGGGGTGCAAAGTCCGCATTCCCCTGTCTACACCATAAGGGAAAACCGCTCTGCAGTCGGCACCTCCACCATTGCACATCCAGTTTCAACCCACCGTAATGGACCCCGACTCCAAGAAGGCTTGCTGAGTTTGCTTGCAAATGAGTATGCGGTACTTACACGTCTGTGGTTTTATTGACGTGTTCCTTCCTGTTCCTGTGGTTTTTAATTGAAACCCCCACTGCTCTGCCCAGCTATAGGGATGCAGAATATAGGGGTTTTACATTCACTCTCCAGCTCAGACAAGAGGAGCTCAGAGGCCCCAGTTCATTGTAACATAATCTGCAGATTGTAGCGTTTCTTCTGGTCTGTAATAAAATGACGAGTCTCAGCATGAATTAATGGCTGAATGAAATCAGAGTTTATGAGAAGTTTAATTTTTCAACACATGCAACTGTCATGACCTATGGGTTTGTGTATTCAACGGCCTATTAGAAACATCTCCTGTTTGTAATGTTCTACAGTAGTGCTGAGATCCAGACAGGAAGCGAACGTTTTATTTTCTCTGAACGTAGTTGAGCTGCTAACACTGATCATTGCTACTTGGCACCACGGAGCCTGTGTTATTTGGCTGTATTACTAGATTGCAGTGAAATAGGTGTTTATGTTGATTCATTGGTCTCTTGTCCCCTCTGCCTCCCGTGATTGTATTTTAGAAACACAGAGCTGACTATTCAGTTGGTAGTGAGTTTTATAACCAATGACTGAGTGGCTCATAAGGATTAACTTTGATCAGTCTTTCCTTTCTTCTTCCTCCCCCTGCTCTAGTTTGACCAGTTTTCAAACTATATTAGAAGTGGAATCTTGTTTAATTTTTAAACACTTCTATATGAACTTCAAAAGTATGAATCTATATAAAACTGAAGGAGAGAAAGGAAACCAAAACTACCACCTTCCTTCTGTGCTTCCTCTGCCCAGTTCCCAGAGTCATCTTAATTTAACATCGTCCACAGAGAGGACAGAGTCAAAGGCTGTTATACTTGTACTAGAGGCCCGATGCATGAAATTCGTGCAAGAGTAGGCCTTCCTTCCCCCGGCTGCCGACACTGGCTTCCCTCCGGCCACCAGCAGGCATCCTGGATCCAGGCTTCCCCCACAGCCCTGCTTTGTCCAAAAGGACGTCCGGTCTTATTAGCATATTACAATTTCATTATTATGGATTGCAATCTCACCAAGAATAGAAGGTGGAACATTAGACTATGCCAAGGAAATCCAACATTTTTTCCCAATTTTCCTGGCCAGAAGTTCAACTGGATTTAAGAACATCATATCATTGCCCAGTTTTCTTCACATTCTAATTTAAGTTCTTTGATAATATAGGTGACTATCTATAATAATAAAAGAGTAATATGCTGATTAGACCGGGTGTCATTCCAGTCCAAGCTGGCAGCCAGAGGGAAACCTGAGTCCCGGGTGCCAGAGGGAAGCCAGTGCCAGCAGCTAGGGGAAGGAAGGCCTACTCTTGCACAAATTTCGTGCATTGGGCATCTAGTGACCTAATAAAACCAGGAATTCCTGTATCTTGGCGATCATCATAATGCCACTTTATCACGTCCTGATCTCAGTTCTGTGACTAACTGCATTCTTCCCCCACCAGCTAACAGATTTAACATCTTAGTTTTGATTTTCCCAGAAGCAGGATGACTTAAGATGCAAATGCAAGGAATTCATTTGAGAAGCGAAATAACACTAG
The DNA here is from genome assembly GCF_963259705.1 of Myotis daubentonii. Classification (NCBI taxonomy): domain Eukaryota; kingdom Metazoa; phylum Chordata; class Mammalia; order Chiroptera; family Vespertilionidae; genus Myotis; species Myotis daubentonii. The sequence continues at coordinate 51,558,709 of NC_081854.1, read as the reverse complement.
TAAAGGAGTTGGGGAGCGAACTAGAGAAGCAGAAGCAATACGGAGGGCATTATCAAGCCACATTCCACAGGAACTGGAACTTCGTTCCCACAGGAAACTCAGGGAGCCAGTGCAAAACACGTGCGGCGGAATGATCTCACTGGAGGGGCCAGCAAGGCAGCCTGTCATTAACATACCAACTCCGATCATTGATCATCGATACTGGGATGGGGAGGCCTAATCTCAGACTCTAGTAACTTGATCTGCCAGGGAGACAGCAAAGTGGTCTCTGGTGGCAAAGGAATCCTCGGGAAATGAAATGTTGGTGCCTCCAGCTGGCATTGGTGCTGCTATGCTCTGAAGTGTTAGGAGCAAGGAGTTATGCTGGGGGCACCAACATCTATGCAACTGCAGTCAATGCAACGAGAAATGCCTAGCTGTTCACCTGCCTCGCATCCCTCTCCGTCCAGTGTAGGGCAGATCACTTCTAATTGGTTATATACTGGAGTGTCTTTTCATAGAGACTGTTCAAGACAAGGATCCTCCTCTGGGAAATTCAGTCTCTGACTCCCATATTTTTAGGCATCTCTAATGAGACTTACAATTAATCCTGGGATTTGATTCCATAAGGGGGTTCCAAGTCCCAAGGCTCTGTTAACATACCCAAAAGTGCTGGCACCTCAGAAAACCCCCAGAGCTCGGAGAAATCACTTAGAGGGCTGATGTGCCTGACATCCAAAGTGATTTACTTTGAAAGGTGGCGTTGTGTGAATTCATTGATTTAACTGTCCACTGTAAAGGGACTTGCCTTTTTCCTTTTGAAGTGTTTCCTTTAAAAGGTCCCGGCTTCCTCTCTATGATAAGCAAAGAAACTGTTCACATTTCAGAACCTGACTTATTGAATGACATTTGGACAATTTTAGTCTCTCCTTTGTAAAAATGGTGGGAGGAGGGGCAAAGGTATTGTGTACATTTACATTTTAAATTGTGTAATCATGTTATTATCTGAAACTAATACCGTGCTGCTAAAATTTAGATAAAGTGTCCTGTAATGCATACAAAATGTTCATTTGTTGAAGGCCATTAAGTTAATTTCCTGGCAACAAGATTAAATGCAAGGCATTTACATAATCATTAGTCGAGAGGTGTAGAAAAGATAATTAAATATTCCACCACATTAATTCATATTTAATTAACTATGTTTTAGTGATCCTTCTGTCTGAATATTAATATTTTGTAAATAAACAATTAGAATGCATACTGATTTTTATTAAAGGTTTATCCTTAAGATTAAGTAAAGGATGCAATTATTAATTTAATGATATATAATTTTGAAACCTGATCAGTTTAAAAAGGCCTTTCATGGGCCTAAGTGATGATGGCGTCATATTTTATATTCCCAACTGCAATGTACCAAATAGATCTAAAAGTATATTTATTTATTTTCATGATATTCCACTCTGTGGTTCCTTTAAATCAGGATTGATATTGAACTTTAAAAATGAAACTTAGTTATTATACACCAAACCTCATTTAGTTATGGCCACATTCACATGTGATATTTCTGGGAAATGACATACATCAACAAAAATAAAAGAGAAAAATGGTAATTGGCGTACGAGCTACCCTTTTCATTGGCTAATCAGGGCTATATGCAAATTAACTGCCAACTAAGATTGGCAGTTAACTGCCAACAAGATGGCGGTTAATTTGCATATGTAGGCACAATGCAGGGAGGCGAAAGGGAAAGCAGGAAGAAGCCCCCTGCCACTGACAGTGATCGGAAACCCAGGGGGGAGCTAAGAGCTGGGGGGCAGGGCAAAGGCGGCCCTGGGGCCGCCTTTGCCCTTCCCCCCAGCCATGATCGGAGAATCAGGTGCCTTTTCCGCCCTGGCCAGTGATAGCAGGAAGTAGGGGTGGAGCCAGCGATGGGAGCTGGGCACGGTTGAAGCTGGCAGTCCCGGGAGCTAGGGGTCCCTTGCCTGGGCCTAAAGCGAAGCCCACGATCACGGGGCCGCTGCAGCTGCGGGTCCCCGCTGCCCGGGCCGGATGCCTCGGCCAGAGGCGTCAGGCCTGGGCAAGGGGCCGATCCTGCGATTGGAGGGTGATGGGGGTCAACACCTGAGGGCTCCCAGTATGTGAGAGGGGGCAGGCTGGGCTGAGGGACACCCCCCCACACACACACACCCAGTGCACGAATTTCGTGCACCGGACCCCTAGTATATATATAATTGATTACAGAGTAGAAGGGAGAGGGAGAGAATGATAGAAACATAAATGATGAAAGAGAATCATTGATCGGCTGCCTCCTGCACCCCCCCTCTTCCCTCCCTTCTAGGGATGGAGCCTGCAACCTGGGCATCTGGGCATGTGTCCTCAAACTGTGACCTCTTGGTTCATAGGTTGATGCTCAACCACTGAGCCATGCTGGCCGAGCTGACTTTATTATTCAGAAGGCAGTAACAATTAAGCAAGTCCAAATAAGATCCAATTGGTGGAAGCTATAGGTAAGGTTTATAGCCAATGAAGAGTCTACTAAGAGGTACAATTTTTGAGGTATTAAGAGATTTTTTTTCATGAAGTATTAGGGAAATTCTTGCAAAGATAATTAGACATTTGTAGGAGCAAGAACTCTAGTGTTTCCTAACCTTAGATGCAAAACGTTTGTGGAGGGCATATATTTTAGTAAAGTGGAATTCTAAAAAATACATGCACTGTATCTTTGACTATTCTTGCCTTTATTTGCCTGGACAGTTTGGAAGCCAGGAAAGGAATAGCCCAGATCTTCACTAACCAGTCTCAGTAAGAAAAGAAACTAAATATAAAGTAGGAAAAAAAGGGGGATTAAACTTTCTAAATCATGAGAATGTAATCTTCACTAAAAAAGAAAGTTACATTAAAACATCACTAAGCAACAGTCATATTTTCCTGTCAGGAGACGTTATTTCATATTAAATTGTAACATCCCAAGCAAAAAATGTGGGTGTTTTCAATATGAAATAGTTGGGCAAACAATTCAATATTGATTTTAACTGTCTAAATGGAATTTTCAGGGAAAAGGTTGTTTCACTAGCACACATTTCCTAATGGAAACATTGGTTTCTAGAATTATAGGAAGGGGAATACTAAGGTTGCTTTTGTTTCATTTTAAAGCTGTTGGGACTTTCATATTTACAATATGGTATGGTTAGTGTTCCCCTGGGCTGTGGCCAAAATAGAGTCCCTCCTGGTTTGTGAAAACCACTGTTCTCAGGGTTGGAAATCATTCTGCTTGTGATTCAACCCACAGTGTGCACCCACAGTGTGCCGGCATCGTGGAGAAGGGACACTACAGCGCCCACATGCACAGGTGAAGTCCCAAAACACTCTGTACACCCCCCACCTCATATATCCTGATAGTGATTTTCTAGCCCCTATTTTTTAATTTTGATTTTGCCCCTCCTTCATCCCTGTTCATGGCAGAATCCCACTGTTGTCCTCCCTTCGGCAGCTTAGGATCCCTAGAGATGGTTGGATTGATAGCTCACCCAGATAACCATGACATTGGCTCATTCATTCCACAAATACTTTTTTTAAAAATTCTTTATTGTTTAAAGTATTACATAAGTCTTCTTTTCCCCCCATTGACCTCTCCCTGGCCGCCCCCACCCCCCAGCACATGCCCTCACTCCTCTACTGTCTGTGTCAATTGGTTATGTTCATATGCATGCATACAAGTCCTTTGGTTGATCTCTTACTCCTCACCCCCTGCCTTCCCTCTGAGGTTTGACGATCTGTTCGATGCTTCTCTGTCTCTGACTCTATTTTTTTTCATCAGCTTATGTTGTTCATTATATTCCACAAATGAGTGAGATCATGTGATACTTATCTTTCTCTGACTGGCTTATTTCGCTTTGCATAATGCTCTCCAGTTCTATCCACGCTGTTGCAAATGGTAAGAATTCCTTCTTTTTTATAGCAGCATAGTATTCCACAGTGTAGATGTACCACAGTTTTCTAATGCACTCATCTGCTGATGGCCACTTAGGCTGTTTCCAAATCTTAGCTACTGTAGATTGTGCTGCTATGAACATAGGGGTGCATATATCCTTTCTGATTGCCGTTTCTGTTTTCTTGGGATATATTCCTAGACCACAAATACTTTTAAACACCCACTTTCCTGGTTTCTGACACTACCAAGATGAACAAGACGAGCTCCATCACTTTAGAGAGTGCCTATAAATTCCGGTGGTGGAGACCTATAATAAATGGGCATCCAAGTAAAAAATACCAGACATAATAAACAGGTACGCACACGGATAAATACTATGGACTCTCCTTCTCAGTTACGAAGAGGACTCCCCAACCTTGGGGGTTGGATGACAATGTTTAGGCGGAGGGTATGCTGAGCAGCCATTTCAGAGGACACGTTTTCCTCTACAAGAGGAAGGTTGCTTGTTCTAAGCCTCCACTTGATTGAAGGCTAATCCCTATATTGCCAAAGCAAAACTGTAAGCCGGAAATGACCGGAAATGTGTCATTTGCTTCCTAGTGGCCGAACATTTCATTGTAGCGAATGATGAGCCCCTGCTCACAGCTCTTGGGACAGTGTTCTCATAATCTCTCAGCAATCCTCTGAGTCCCCCCTGGAATGCACAGATCAGGAAACATTTATAATACAAAACCATGTCTTAGTCAATACTTCTCCTTTTTTTCTGTTGGAAATGTTAATTCCATTTTGCCCTAGCCGGTTTGGCTCAGTGGATAGAGTGTCGGCCTGTGGACCAAAGGGTCCCGGGTTCGATCCAGGTCAAGGGGCATGTACTTCACTTGCAGGCTCCTCCCTGGCTTGGGTTCTGGTTGGGACTTGTGCAGAAGGCAACCAATCGATGTGTTTCTCTCACATCGATGTTTCTGTCTTTCCCTCTCTCTTCCACTCTCTCTAAAAAATTAATGGAGAAATATCCTCAGATGAGGATTAAAAAAAAAGAAGAAGAAATGTTCATTTCATTTTTGAAGTTTTTTTCCTATTGGATAGAAATAAACAGTTTTGCTTCTTTTATTGCCAAAGACAGACTGGTAGACCTGAGTGAATGAATGCCCTACGACCTGTGACAAAGAATGAAATTCCAAATTAACAAACAAACAATAACCAGGGCAGCCAAGTTCTTCAACCTTTCCTTTTATCTTTTTGAAATTATATCCTTTTGATAAGATCTAAATTAAACTTCCTTGCAACTACAATTATATTTCTTTTAGGAAAATCATACCTCAAATCTCTCAGATAGGTATTTGTAAGTGTATTCTCTTTTATTTATTTAGTCTTATATACTTACATTATTTATCTGTTACATATGTTCATTATATTTTCATTTAATCATTACATTTATAAAATGCTTTAGATTAAAAAGGGGCAAATTCTCTAAACATTAAAAGCCAGAGCTAAAATGTAATAAGCTCAACTGCAGCACAATCTATGGAGCTAATGGTAGGAAACTGCCTAGCAGAATGTAGATCTTACAACAATTCTGCAGTTCTGATAAGCATAGGAAATATAACCTTTAATTTAACCACTGATTTTAGTAATTTAACCTAGAGCTACCATTTGGTTGTGTTGTGTTCTAAAGCTTCTAGAAAACGGATATTCTAATCTTTTCCTTAGGGATCTTTATCCTCTTACAGTTTGCACAAGAGTGTGACTGGGGTTGAGATCAAAATGAGACAATTTGTGACAAAATATCTTGTATATGTTTGCAACTTGCCTGCTCTATGGCAATATTTTGATTATTTTATTACCTCTGACAATGAACTGAAACACCTTGACTAAGTAATTTCTCTTTTGTGTCTCAGTTTCCATAGTGATAAAATGACTAAATTGAGCTACTTTTTTATATCTGGTAAGCTAAGTTATTTGATTTCTCCCCCTGGGTGTGATTATCACATTAATATATTGCTGCTGTATTCATGTGTAAGTGCATATTTATGTGTGTGCATATGTTACTAACATAATGGTGGAACAATTTTTGAATACTTTTCAGAGTTACAGATAACTGAATTTATTCCCTTCTCATTTGCCCCCTCAAGTAACATATTCATGCAAGTGTCAGAACAAACACAAAATAAAATGAAAAGAATGGTAAAATAGAGGATAATGCCCAGGTCTCCTAGCTCCTGGTATAAATGCTCTTTAAAAACTTCATGGATCTCGGCCAGCATAGCTCAGTGGTTGAGCATCGACCTATGAACCAGGAGGTCACAGTTCGATTAATTGATCAGCTGCCCCCTACACGCCCCATACTGCAACCCAGGCTCGATCCCCAGTGTGGGGTGAGCAGGAAGCAGACGATCAATGATGCTCTGTCATCATTGATGTTTCGCGCTCTCTCTCTCTCTCCCTCTCTCTTCCTCTCTGAAATCAATAAATTTTTTAATTTCAGGGGCTTTTTTTTGTAAACAAGAAAACTTGGTATTAACATCCCCCACCACTACCTAAATCTCTACTTGGTGTCCTGACTTAGAGAAAGATGTTTTTGATATATTTTACTTCTGCATTTCATCTTAAATTGTTTAGTGTTCATTCACTATGGTAAAGAGATGACAGGTGACTAGGCTGTGGTGTCATCGTGACATTATAATTAATCTTTGTCCCTTAAACGCAGAGGTTGCTTAAAAATTGATGTCTGCATGCTTTTAAATTGATGAAGGTGGTATTGGAGCTAGATCTAAAATAATGGCTCTAATAAAATCTCATGGGCAAAGTTGTGTCAATTTACTATTCTGCTACACTGCTCTTTTTCCAAATTTTCTCCCATTGAACGTATTTAATTGCTTACTACGTATGTTCTATAGCTGGTAAATTTGGAAACACATTCTTATTTAGCTCTGAGTAATTCAGAAAAGGAAGCTGTTTAGATGGATAATGGAGAGGCATTTACAGTGGTGAAAAGGACTTGGCTTAAAGTCAAGCAGAATCCTTCTTTGCCTGTAGCCTATACAAGGGCCCACTGACTTGTGTGAGTTGGTTCATATCCTCTTCTCTCTTCCTCCTTTCTCTTTCCTCTTCACTCTCTCCCTCTTTTTCATTCCTCCCTCCCCTTAATTCTTCGTCCTTCCTTCCTTTAACCACCTCCCCCCCCCCATTCCCTCTTTGGTTACTTTCTTCTTCTTTCTTTGTCCATGAATCATTTTCTCTTCCCTCCCTTTAAAAACGTAATTTAATCCCTGACCCTCCATTCTGTCATCTACCCAACCGCACATTTACGTCTGAGTTTGTTTGCATGTGGGTGGGAGAGCAGCGATGAGAATCTATCATTCTCTTCACACCTCACTGTCAGCTGTTTTGTCCCAGGACGGCTCAGATGTCCTGCTTGAATGATACAGTCATTTCTCCTATATTTATTCATTTAAGCTAGTAACTTAGTATCATCCAAATATCGATGATACTAAAAATATGAATGTTGTTTATTTACTTTCTCATGTATTCACGAATTCTCATTGGGCAGGCGCTCCATGCTGGGAATATGATAATTGAGACGCTGCTTTCTAAGTGTACAAGGAGCTTTAACTGTATTAGAAGAGAGACTCAGATAAGCAGGCAATCATAATTCAGCGCGATTCATGTTATAAGTGACAAGGGCTCGTGGAAGATCCTAGGGACATGTAAACCCCTGCGCATTTGGGGGAGAGGCCCACGTGGAGGCTGTCACCCAGGAAACACTGTTTCTCACCCCCATTGAAGAATCCAGCCTTACTTCTTCCTGGTGGTGATAGCAGAGCCAAGACCTGGGAAATGAATTGGTGTCTTTGTGCACATTCTCTAGGAAAAAAAAGAGCTTGAGGAAAAACGAAAACTTCACCCCAGGGAAACAGGAAGAGGGGAAAATGGAAGTGGGGTAGAAAATTCAGAAGGTGCATAGTTTCACGAGAAAACCCCGTGGTTTTCTTACGCAGGTTGGACGTGGGTGGAAGCCCCATGGAACTTCGATGTCTCTCGTTCCCATATTTGCTCTCTTAATGATCAAACTTCGTTGCGTGCGTCGTTAACTCTAACACACTGGTTGGTTATGTTGCGTGGCCCCCATGGACAGCCATTGGGAAAATCAAAGTGTCCATGGGTCCGATTGTGACTGGCCTGGGGGCTAGACAGAGCAGAGCAGGGCATCGGAAGCCTTGCCAAATCCAACCCTACTCCTCCTGGAGAGAAGGCTGAGAAAAGTGCAAGTGCCTAGGAACAAAGCCACATTGATGGTCACCAGAGCTTTTGACCATGGGGCCAGTGGGAGGCTGTGATCTATTGCTGAGCATCTCTGGCACAAAAGTAGCTCTGTTGGCCAAAGCCAGCTGGCAGGCGGTGCAGAATGGCTCTTAGGGAGGAGACACAGCAATGCCAGTGCAGGAAATCTAAACCCAGGGGCCAGGGATGTTAAGCTCCATCTTCACTCATTCTTTGTGGTCCCACAAGGATCTATGTATACCAAGTGTGGTGTTAGAGATGAGAGGAGATAGTCGGGGCTGGAGCTCAAGAGGATCATGTGCCAGATTATGTGCCAGTTTGTACTTTTTCTTGAAGCAATTGTGAAACCATTGTAGGCAACGACCGTGTGTGTGTGTGTGTGTGTGTGTGTGTGTGTGTGTGTGTGTGTGTAAGGGGGGGAGGTCGAGAGAGGAAGAGAGAGAGAAAGGGGGGGGGAGAGAGAGAGAGAGAGAGAGAGGTGCTTCCCGCATGCACCCCAACTGGGCCTGGGATGGAACCTGCAACCAAGGTCCATGCCATTGACCAGGAATCAAATCCGTGACTCTTCGGTGCTTGGGCAGATGCTCTACCCACTGAGAACCACCGGCCAGGGCTGTCTGTTTCTGTGTTTTTCATTGTTTTGAGCATTAATAGGGCTTTCTGGGTTTTTTTCACTCTGTGAATATTGACCAAAAAAAAAAAAAAAGAAAGAAAGAAAGAAAAGGAAAGAAAAGAAAGGAAAAGAAAAGAAAGAAAAGAAAAGAAAAGAAAAAAAGAAAAGAAAAGCCAGTTAAGAAGGGCTCCTGGTGGCTAACTGGGCCCAAATTACAAAAAAACAAAAACAGCAAAACACAATTTAGCAGCCATGTAGGTACAGGGTCCACTCACCCCGCAATCCCGCAACTTGCACTGCAGGGAGCAGCCCACACTGTCGGCACCTGCCTTTTAAAATAGTTACAAAATAATATGTAGAACGCCAGCAAATCAGCTCTCATTTACCTCTGCTATCCTGTGGTCATGCGCGCAACACTCCAGATGCCAATTAAAAGCTGGGCTCTGAATCACCACCACCACCACCACGATGATAAATAGCACCACGATTGATTTTTACCACCCTGGCTTTTACAGATGTATCCTCACATGTATGAGGAGGATATTGACAATATTGTTCACAGCGTTAATGGCGTTAAGGGTTTGCCCATCATGTCATGGAGAATAATTGTCAGAGGTAGGGTCTAACTTGAAGTCTGCCTGCATCCAGATCATTAACCCTGACCTGTGTAGACGCATATTCTCTCCCTCTAGCAGAGTAAAATGTAATTGTCCTGCACCATTACTCAATCACATAATTTCATTCCCCCCCCCCCTAAAATATCATCTCACTTTCATGCTTTTTAAATTTTTTTAACACATCTGAATCCTGGAGCCAGCTAGCCGACGGGAAACCCATAACAATATTGAAACTGTGGTCGGAATTGATCAGCGCCATGGGCCTGCAATTTGTTCGGTTAAGAAAAAACAAACATAGATACAGACAGATTTTCCCCTTGATTTTCTTTTGAAAATCAATAATTTTGTTCTAGGCAGTTAAGTTATTCAAATAAATCTCAGATTATCTGATGCCTGAGAACAGTTTTTTGCCCTCCAAGGTACATTCTGAATATATTGACTATTTGGCTTCAGGGCTGGGGGGAAAAAAAGTGAATTACCTACTTGTTTCTTCAATAGTTATCAACTTCGTTCATCTCTGCATTTCTGTGTGTTTCTAGAAGCAAGCAAGCAAACAGAAAAATTATTTCTCTATAGTAATTACAGATTATGACTGATAAAAATAAATGTAGTCTTTAGGTTGAGCCTTGTGGGTGAAATTAGGTAGAAATTTTAGGAATAAAGTGCAAACAGCTTTGCACATTAATTTAAAAGAATGCATTTACTATATCCGAGACTTTCGATTTGACTCTCACTAGCAGCTTCGAATAGTAAGAAAGGCATTCTCATTTCCAGTTCAAGCATTACACATTTTCTTAAATTTAGCATAAGCTCTATAAGAATTTTCAGTTAACGTGTAATTGAACCTAGTGTTATCTCTCTACTTTCCTTTCCCTCTACTTCTACTCTTCCTTACCCACACCTGCATCAACTTCCTGAAATCTGGCTTCTTCCGTATTCATTCTTGCCCCAAAACTGCCCTCGCTCATGTCATTGATGATCTCTTCCTGGTAAAGGTTAGTGTGGCGATTTTCAACCTTTTCCATCTCGTGGCACACGTCAATGAATGACTAAATTTCTGTGACACAACAAAACGTGTATTTCTGCCAGTCTGACCAAGAAATAGGTATAATTTTGATTCATTCACACCGGATGGCTATTGTTGTGTCAGCAGTTGTCATTTTTAAAAAATTTGACAATCAAAGGGAAAAGAAGTCAGTGCCCCTGACTAAATAGTCAGGTATTGCATGTTTTAAAAATTCTTGTCGCACACCAGTGGGTTTTCAGTGGTTTGGTGAATGATTTTCAGTCTTTATCTTTGCTGACCTTACTGTGGTCTCTGATTTCTCTCAGTTGCTTAAAACTTTCTGATTTATGTTTCTTTAACACACTCTTCTTTTCTTTTGTGGTTTTCTTCTTACATCCTGACAATGCCTTTTGAGACTTATCCATAGATTTTTCTTCCATTTACTTGCCTTGTAGGAAATCCCTATCATTTTCCCCATGTCTAGCTTCTCATCTTTCCCGACATACTCTCTCCAGGAGGCGATTACATCCATGCAAATTGCATATTGATAGTGAAACGCAACAACTCTTAAATACATATTTCCAAGGCGGACTCTCACCTGCAATCCAGTTCCATGATATTTGTGTCTGCCTCCTTGAAATCCGTTGTACCGCCTACAAAATTTGACTCTTCCCAGAAGAGTTTATGGCAACTTCCCAGTAACAACAGGAATGATAATATAGCTTCTTCCCTTTCCCTTAATATCATGTACACCAAGTACTATCAATGGATCCTTCCAGATTATTTTTATATCCAACAATTTATTTTTAGAGTTGAACATTTAAAAAAGTATTAATGATTCCTTTTCTGCCTGAGCTGTTGTATCTAACTCATCTCCCACCTTTGGCCGTGTCACTTTCAATTTCACCTCCACATAACTATAAAAATTAAAAACAAACTTTAAAACATTTCATATTGTCACCCAGATTTAAACCACCCAGAGGTAACCCCGCGCTGAGATGACAGGCTCCTTGTTTCATTGTGTGTTACAGAAAGTCCTTCTGGATCTGATGCTTAAATACGTCTTTCACGACTCTGCCACTCATTTAGACTAAAGAACAGTGACTTGTTTGCAGGTCTTTGTACTGTATTCCCCTTCACTCACTGGTGTCTGTTCTAATAACTGCCTGCCAATGGGTGGAGAGAAGTATTTATCCGTTGCCTCTCAGCCTCCATTGGTCATGGGTGGCCCCTTGGGGGTTGTTCACTGCCCCTCTGGATTGCTCATGTGTTTGAGTGCCATGAAATTTGTGCCAACATAACACCTGAAGATGTCCCAGAGGGTTGCTGAGAAACAAGGAGCAGGAATCAAAATGTCACAGCGCAGGCCTGAGCAAGGCCACCCAGCAGTGGCTGGAGTAACAGGCAGAGAGCCGAGGGCATTTGAAAGGCTGTACAAGAGGTAGTCAACACACCCACATTCCCCTTTCAAGAATCAGCTCACTTTCTATTTCTTTATAGTACAGTTCTTGTAGCTTTTCCTCCCTGTGCTACTGTAGCATGTCTCTGGCATGCTTCTATGACCCATGGCACACTGTGTCATGGCCATGCACTTCATGTCTTAGCTCCTACACTGGATGCTGCTTGAGTAAAATGAGGGGTCTTCACCTCTATTGATATCTCTTGTGCATGCTGCTATTTGTTGATATACATAGATCTGTTTGATTTAACTGCTGCCTAAGTATTCTCTCATGTGGGCATGTTACATTATATTTATTCATTCCCAGTTAATATGCATCTCAGCTTTTCCCATATTTCATTGTTTCAAACAATGCTGCAGTGATTACGCGAGGATGATTTTCTAAGCCCCAGTTTTCTTTTTCCATATATAAACACACAGAAATTAAGAATACTTGTTTAATTACTGGGTGGATATGTTTCTTTCCTTTTTTAAAAAATTGCAAATCAAATGCATTTTCCAGCTGTTAACTGATGTAAATATTCATAATCGGGGAAACCTTCTCAGTGCTTATGGTTAGTTACACAGTTTCCTGATCTTCTACCAGACGTTTTTAGACACCTATGAACTTGCCACCCTTCCTCCTTAGTATCTATAACATTCAAATTACTGATCACAATGCTCTATTTATCACTTTAATCCGTTTAAATATTTCTTGATCCTTTTGCCTGTTTGGAAAAGGACGGTAGCCCTAACCATCATAATAAAACATATCCCCCTTTGTTCAAAGCCCAGCTTATGCCTCTGCATTACTTTTCTTTCTTCTTTTTCCCAAATAATTAATAGGAGAGACTGGGAAGTGCTTAACTTTGCTTCAAACCTGTTTGAAGTTTATTACCCTGGTGACTCGCACATCACAACCTCCAAAAATGGATAAATTGTAAAACCTACCAGAGTAAATCTCCCCTTCAAGGACAGCCTGAGCTCCCAACTCTCCCAACAACACATTTTCAGGCCGCCCTCTCTACTAACGCTGTTTCCCACAGGGCAGAAAGCTTGCGGTACCTTACAAATGCCACACTATTGTTCTTGGCGGCTGGCTTCCCTAATATCCATTGCTGATGGGCTCCAGGTTGCTGCACCCTGATAGACTCATTCCCAGCCCTCACTTAACGCCATTAATAGGAGGCGCTCTGTTTTGACAAGTGGTCGTTTCAGAAAAAGAGGGGAATTGGAATCATGGGACAGAAAGCTGTATCTCCGCAGAGTTAGATGAAAACAAGTCAGGATTCACTAGCACACTGCTTATTTAGCAAACTTCTTAAGTTCAGTGAATTGTTAAATAGATTTTCCACTGGGGAGAAGATACACCTTTCTCATCTTTGTTAAGCTCTGTCCCAGCTTCAGTTTCTTTCCATAGCCCACTTGGGTTGTTGCACCCATTTTCTGGTTAATATCTTGCTTCTTATCAGTCTTGTTCCTTGAGCCTCAGAGAGAAGAGGGTAATTTGTTCCTGAAGCCTACATGGGGCCTATCTTGGCTAACAAAACAAGGCACAGCTCTCTAGAGTTTCTTTGGTAAGAGATTGAAACATTGTTTATCTCCCAAAGTCTCTCAAAATCAAATTCCACTTACTAATTTCATAGAACTCCAACTAATCTAACTTCTATTCCAAGTAATCTAATCAACTCAAATTCATCTGCATTTGACCATGTTTATTATCGTTATTATTGTTTTAATTTTATTTTTATTGGGTTATTCTTTGCTCCCAGTCTTTTAGTGGTTCACTATGTACTCTTAGGATAAACTTCTTTTTGGTTAATCCTCACCCAAGGTTATTTTTCCATTGATTTTTAGAGAGAGTGGAAGAGAGAGGGAAAGACAGAGAGAAATACTGATGTGAGAGAAACACATCGATTGAGTGCCTCCTGTTTGAGCCCTGACCAGGGCTGTGGCTGAGGAGGAGCCTGCAACCAAGGTACCTACCCTTGACCAGAATTGAACCTGGGACCCTTTGGCCTGCAGGCTGATACTCTATCCACTGAGCCAAACCAGCCAGGGCAGGATAAACTTCTTTATAGGGTTTTTAAAGTCCTTTATGTTCTGGCTCTTTCATGCATTTTCAGCCTCATCTGTTGCTAATCTTCTCTCTCTCTCTCTCCCCCCCCCCCAGTCTGGAGCAAACCCTCTTCCCCCCACCACTAACCTCACCCCCAACATGCACAATTTACCACCTTTGTTTGGCTGACTCTTTCTGATCTACAGGTCTCCACTAACCAGCTAGTTACTCAAAGAAGCCAGTTCTTATCTCCAGGTTGAGATCTTCTCACACAGTTCTCAGGGATGCTATACTTCCTGGACCAGGGTAGCTCTTATTTCACTGTATTTTCTTTAAAAAAATTTTTAAATTGTGTGTGTGTGTGTGAGAGAGAGAGAGAGAGAGAGAGAGAGAGAGAGAGAGAGAGAGAGACATCAATGATGATAGAGAATCATTGATTGAATGCCTCCTGCCTGACCCTTACTGGGGATTGAGGCCACTACCCGGGCATGTGCCCTAACCTTGAATCAAACCGTGACCTCCTGGTTCATAGGTCCACACTAAACCACAAGAGCCACACCGGCTGGGCTCACTGTATTTGCAATGCAGCCTTGCTTCTTCATCACCCCACTAAACTGTAAGCTCTGACTCAATCTCTCTCACTCATGAGGGTTCCTGATGGCTAGCACCAGGCCTTGCACATACAGGGAACACAGCTGGGCATTGAATCAAAAATGTGTTCCCCATGCTGGGGAACCCTGTTCACTTTTCTCCAAATACATGTTCATCCCAGTTCATGTCCTATCTCTTCCAAGCAGCTTTCTGCATGAGTTTATCCCACACTATTCTCTTATCAGCCCTCTTTTCTTCCTTCGTTGTTTTATTTCCTGGGTATTTTCCCCAAGTATAATCTTGGAAAAGGAAGGCTATTTTGAGTAATGGTATTCAGCAGAGGTTTACCTTGAGCTACATGCTATGTTTGTATAAGTATGAATAAGGAAAAGGTCTGAACTCAGGGCATTCATAACCTAATACATAGGACAAAATGTAAACAGATAAATACATGGCAGTAGTTTTATTTTTATAATAGATGTGCGGACAATATTCTGTGTGCCCAGAGAATATAACTGCTGAAAATGCTTTAATATATGAAAGGCACAGAAAATGTCTTTGAAGCAATAAAGTGAAATTATGGGAAACGTAATTATCTACATTGTCAATCCTGGTCAAATGAAGTAAAATTCCAAAGAATAATTGTATTCAGAATTCCTCGATTTGTTTCCCTAATCAAAAAGGAAGGAAGAAAGGAAGTCCCATTGTTTCTTATTCATTTCTTTTCCTTTAATTATTTCTCCTTTACTGTACTATTCTTAGTTTTCTTCCTTTCTAATTTACCATTCAAAGCTGTTCTGGTACTGCCATTCCCACCTATTCAAGCCTATGCTGGTATCTCTCTCTCTCTCTCTCTCTCTCTCTCTCTCACACAGTCTGATTTGCTAAACCATTTAACCAGTTAAATTCTTCTCCATCTTTTCCACATCTCTTATCATCATGATCCCCTCACCCGCCAAATATGTAGACATAAAAAATAGTGACAAAAATGGCTCAGTGGTTGAGCGTCCACCTATGAACCAGAAGGTCACTGTTTGATTCCTGGTCAGGGCACATGCCCAGGTTGCGGGCTTGATCCCAGCTGTAGGACATGCAGGAGTCAGTGGAGCAATGATTCTCTCTCATCATTGATGTTTCTATCTCTCTCTCCCTCTCCCTTCCTCTCTGAAATCAATAAAAATATTTTTAAAAAGAATTAAATAGTGACATTCTTAGTATTTCACTTGTTACCCAAGATTGTGCTGAATTTCTCAGTAGATGCATGTATGATCTTTTAGAAAGATCATTTAATTTTTGGTGATATGTTGATTCTAAATAGATAAAATATCTGCTATTTAATCAGCACTGGAATAGTTATAAGAGAAAAGTGTAAAATAAGGGCCTTTCTGAGCTAATGAGGAAAGAAGAGGTGGCATCTAAGCAAACAGGAAGGCAAAAAGCCCAATTTACTTGACATAGAAAACCTAATTTTATATTATGAATATTCACCCTTCCATCTTATTCTGCACATGTGAAATTGCTCATGGTTTTATTATTTATTCCTCACTTTGTTCTAAAAAGGATTTAAGATAGCTTATGAGGATATTTAAAATACATCAAAGCAGCATAATTAGAAATAGGCGAGGAAGTAGAAAAATAACAAGACTAGAAACTTCAAGTCAAAGTAGAAATAGGACAAAATACAAATAGACTTTAATGAAAGTTTTATACACTTACTCTTGTTTCTGAGATTTTCAGAAGCCCATGTTGAAGGGATCTGGTAAGTTTTGGCATTGACAATATTCAGAATATCAAAACAAAGGAACTGTCCAGGAAGAGATAGCCAGAAGAGGTGGGATATACTCAAGAGACTTCAGGAAAGACAGTGTATGATGTGATGAATAACATTCTCAACCACATTGTCACCAGCCTTGAAGTAACCATGGTGAGTTCCATAAAACAGTTCCCTGTAGCATTTGTCTGCATAGACTGATGGCATTGTATTAAAGTAAATTTCAGTGTGAGACAGTATTATTCCACTCTGCAGGAACATGTAGGGATAGAGGAGCAATATGATATAGTTCAATATGTTACTATATACTGGTTTGGCTGAATTATTTGTCCAGATTTTAGGATATTGAGTGTAATAACGTCTTACCATTTCTTCATCTTCTACTTGAATAAATATTTCAAAGTTACTGCTACCCATTGTCTATGTAAAATTTGGCTGAGACTTCTTTTCCAAAGAAATCAAGACCCACCTGACTTAACAGATATTCCAGTTAATAAGTTCAAAAAGAAGAGGTAACAACCTAAAAGGTCCTTACACCTGCCCTGATTGTTGAAATGTATACAAAGGCTACAAACACTTTGCAATGAATGTTAACAATTCAACAAATAGAAAAAGGAGAACAAACTTGGCAAAGGATAATAGAGGAAACATGAATAGAACTACAAAAAAGTGCTTTATACTCAGAGACACAAATGTAAAATACACTTCTCCATTCCCCCCCAGTAATTCCACAGGTAAAAAATACCCCTTTAGATTTGTTTTTGGGTACTGACAGATATATTTTTAAGTATATTTTTACTGATTTTTAGAGAGAGGGGAAGGTAAAAAGAGAAAGAGAGAGGGAGAGACATCAGTGTGAGAGAGAAGCATTGATCAGTTGTCTCCTGCATGCACCCCAACCGGGGAGTGAACCACAACCTGGGCCTGTGCCCTTACTGGGAATGGAACCGGAGACCCTTCAGTGCAAGGGACAATGCTCAACCAACTGAACCCCACCAGCCAGGGCTGTCATATTTTTATTTACACTGGTACCTAGGTGTTGCCCTGTGGAAGTTGGAGATTTAGTCAGGGACTCACCAAATTTAGCAATGTGGAAACTGTGTGTCTGACTTCTGGCCCTGAAATTAGTTCACTTCATTATGTTGTGTCTCAATTTCATCATGTAATGATCATTCCAATATTTTCCCACTCAGAATATTGTTTGACTTATTGTCAGTTTGATCAAGTGATTGTCATTCCAAAGTATTTCCACCTGCCTAGTGTTCCATTGTGCATAATCAAACTAAAGAATTGTACAAAGGATACTTTTAGAAAGCATCAATCTTGTTATTGACTTGCCTATCAATATCCCACCATTCGTTAAAAGGCATAAAGGGGCAGAGACTTTCCCTTGGATGTGACAATCAGCTTTTCCTGCCAGAACAAGACTCGCCATTCTTAGCGTCTTCTCTGCCTGAAAAGTTGCCCCTTCTCTTTAGTGCTTATCAGTCCTGAGCGATGCTCTGAGAGGCACAGCTTAATGAGCTGCCGGGCGCCCTACAGCAGTGATTGCGGTCTGTTTGCTAACCCTTATTTGGCCGATCCCTAGAGCCATGACACTAAACAAGTTCCTCTCCCCTCTGTGAACATCACTCTGTGAAAATCACAGATTGGATTGAGAAGTGCTTGGAGAAGACCCTCTTTTCATTAGCTATTCATTTTGTATCAGGCGTTTTAATGATGGATCTCATCTAAACTTAACAGTGATCATTGAATAAAATGGAACCAGAGCCATTTCATCAATGAGAGAATGAGAAACTGAATATCTCCGAGCATCCAAGTTGTGCATCTAGTGAGTGATGAGCCAGGATTTGAACTCGGGTGTCCTGTTCCAAGCTCCCTACACTTCTCTAAAAATATGCTGCCGTTCACCTACCTTTTTTCTGTCATAACCCTAGCTCTTTACACCTAAAACACCAAAACGTCCTCAGATTTCATTACATTTCTAATTGGAGGTATTTGTTTGCTTAGAAAAGAAAGTTGCCTATTAAATTTCTAATGATAAAACAATGATAGTTATTAGATTAGGGAATATTGTACTATCACTCCAAATCGTATTTGGTACATTCTGATAATAGCTAATGAATGGGGAAGAATTCAATGCAACTCCTCATTTAATGAAATGGCTATTTCTCCATGTGATATTTCATTACAAAACCAGAATCAAGGACTCAAACATTTATTTTTCCTCTTTATCATTCAAGAAATATTGCTAAATGCAGTTTCATTGTCATCAGGATGTACTGAAACTACTGGGTGTTATAAGATCTAATCTCTCGGACAATGTCTGCCTTAGAGAACCTGTGTCAGCTCAACCCTTCTCTGAGAATAAGAACAGAAAGCATAACTGAATGATCTGAAAGGCGGCAATAAAAGCGTTCCTTGCTTCACAGTTTCTCACTGCTGCTTTCTTTTCTGATGAGCTCCCAGAATTCCAGAGCTAAAACTTTGCTTCAGAGAAATGAGAGAAACATTTGTTCACACATTCCAACTATGGTTATTTCCTTCCCAATCATCGTATAGAAGAGAACAGACTTTAAGAAGAGCCATTTGAATCTCTATATTTCTAGTCGAAGCGGGTGGGGTTTGTCTTTATACATAAACTAGGGGCCCGGTGCACGAAATTCGTGCACTGGGTTTGGGGGGGGGGGAGTGTCCCTCAGCCCAGCCTGCCCCCTCTCACATACTGGGAGCCCTCAGGCATTGACCCCCATCACCCTCCAATCGCAGGATCGGCCCCTTGCCCAGGCCTGATGCCTCTGGCCTAGGCGTCCGGCCCGGGCAGTGGGGACGTGCAGTGGCAGCAGGGGGTGCCCCGATCGCGTGGGCTCCGCCCCTGCCCCTGCAGGACGCCTCTGGCTGAGGAGTCCGGCCCGGGCAGCGGGGACCCGCAGCTGCAGCGGCCCCACGATCGTGGGCTTCGCTTTAGGCCCAGGCAAGGGACCCCTAGCTCCTGGGACTGCCAGCTTCGACCTTGCCCAGCTCCCATCGCTGGCTCCACCCCTACTTCCTGCTATCACTGGCCAGGCCGGAAAAGGCACCTGATTCTCTGATCATGGCGCGGGGGCAGGGCAAAGGCGGCCCCAGGGCCGCCTTTGCCCTACCCCCCAGCTCTTAGCTCCCCCCTGGGTTTCCGATCACTGTCAGTGGCAGGGGGCTTCTTCCTGCTTTCCCTTTTGCCTCCCTGCATTGTGCCTACATATGCAAATTAACCGCCATCTTATTGGCAGTTAACTGCCAATCTTAGTTGGCAGTTAATTTGCATATAACCCTGATTAGCCAATGAAAAGGGTAGCTCGTACGCTAATTACCATTTTTCTCTTTTATTAGTGTTGATATCTTCAATTAAAGGAGCATGAGATGTGAGAGCCTCGGCAGAATATATCTGACCAAGATGCCTGCTTTGGAAAGCTCGTGTCTCTTTCTCAGGTAGAAATTTCATAGTGACAGAGCTCAGTTGGCAGTTAAGGGCCTTGTTGCGCTCATTTGTTTTCTATGCCCTTGAAGTAGGTCTATTCACCCGAGGGCAGAAGGAGTGGGCTCTACAAATGCAGTCTTGAATGTTACTGGCATAGCTGAACAGGTGTGTTTAAATGCAAAAAAAAATCTGAAAGATTTTAAGTGTGTCACCCTTCACTACTAATGACCAGTCTTTCTCTTAAGAGCCAGGAAGGGAAACTCGGCTGGTAATGTTCCCATTTTCACTGAGCCCCTGTTCTCTCACATTTCACTTACTGTTGAGCTTGTCATGTATGTCTTACAACACGGGAACATTACAATAGGTTCACACTGTACTCTCCATAATGAGAAATCCCTAAGGGGAAATCTTTATTATCTTTTATGGCTGGAGAGCAACTCAATCTTTCCTTTTTTTAATAAAGTATCTATGAGTCCTAAATGCAGCAAAATAAAAAAAAGGAAAAGAAATATGGTCCAAGATACTAAATATAAAACGTATATATAAAAAAGGAACCTGAAGTTGGCTGTATATTATAACTGTCTACACACACATCCTCAGTAGAGCCTGGTTACGTGATTTATTGCTGTAGGGACTCAGACCAGAGTAAGATCACATCTCTGGAAAAACAACAATCTTCATTTCCTCAACAGATGTTTATTGAGCTTCTACCGTGGGCCCAGCACTCTGCAATGGTTGGTAAGGATTATGGAGATCATTTCTGAACTGGATGATGCCTTTCTATAATTTACAGCTGTGAATGACAGGATACCATTTTAAAGCAGAAATTGGTGCATGACCCAAATGAGGCAAGAGACAGAAAAGGGCTGTGGGCACTTAGGTGAGGGCTTGGGGAAATCAGCAAAGGAGAGGATACAAGACATTTTAATAAAGATCTGAGAGAGAAGGAAATCTAGCCGAGTAGCAGTGCATTTGGCTGATAGCCTTGGGGATCTGCTGTAGTGCTCCAGCCCAGCCCCACCCTTCCTGGACAGCTCCCAGGCAGATACGGACATAGATGGGCACCAGAGCCTGGCCACTTCTATGCCATGCAGGACTCTTCTTGGGCCATCCTTGTGCCAGGGCTGCCCATAGGCTGCCCAAGACATGCTTAGAACGGCACCACTGTCTGTGGTTCTGTTTCCATCTTTTCTCCTGCCCTCTGTCCGTTCATGTTGTAGTCTGAAGGCTCTCCTGGCCCATTCCAGCTCTCTCTCCCTTTTACATTTAAGGGGTATTGGCCCCACTAATTTCTTGGTATCTTCTCTCTGGAAGACCCAAACTGACAGTAAAGCTGTTACATATTTAGTCCTCAAAAACATGTCTAAATAGTACGAATTATTCTTGATCGCATTTTATTGACAAAGGAACAAGCAAAAAAGGCAGGTTAGTTGGTTTGCCCACTTTTACAAAGCTGGAAATCTGTAGAAATGGGATTTAGTCTCATTTCTAAATAGAGTATCCATGTCCTCAAATATAATTAAATGTTTAAAAGAAGCCTGTTGTGACTCTTTTTATAGAGTAAAATACCATTTGAATTGCAACAATCACTTTAGTCAGACTTTCTACATTTTTTAGATCTGCACATGTTGGATTAAGAAGGACTCCTTGTACTTGATTTGGATTTTTTTTAAAAATATATTTTATTGATTTTTTACAGAGAGGAAGGGAGAGAGATAGAGAGTTAGAAACATCGATGAGAGAGAAACATCGATCAGCTGCCTCCTGCACATCTCCTACTGGGGATGTGCCTGCAACCCAGGTACATGCCCTTGACCGGAATCGAACCTGGGACCTTTCAGTCCGCAGGCCGACGCTCTATCCAGTGAGCCAAACCAGTTTCGGCAGGATTTTTTTTTTTTTTTAACAGCATGTATTTCTCAGGCAAGACTGCCATTATCTTCACTTCATGCTCTGGTTTCGGCTGCATCCTGATCCCTGGGTTAAAAGAAAAGCACATGGGCAAAGTATTGCGTGGACTCTTGTTGCCCTGACGATTTCCATGGTTATGTACAACTGGTGTTTTTCCCCGGAAGGCTCCTCTATCAGAGTGATGTGCTAACTCTTTAGCTTGACACTCAACGCCTCATCTCCTGCTATGCCCAACCCCATTTCATAACCTGTGTGACTACCCCAGCCTTCTGGTTATTCTTCAATATTTCTTCTCCCTCTGAGCATCTTGTCTTTCCACCTAAACACACTATTTCCTCTCTCTCAAAAACCTTTTCATGATCAGCGCTCTCTCTCTCTTTAGACAGTTTAAGAAAGGTAAATGGGGATGCAGGGAACAAAAGAAAGTGCTACACATGACCCAAGTCCCTGTTAGATATAATTTCTACCAGAAGCCTTCACTGACTCATTAAAATTGGTGTGATATTGTTACTCTTACCTCCATAGCCTAAAGTGCATCCTATATAATAAAAGGCTAATATGCAAATTGTCCCCTCAACCAGGAGTTTGACTGGGAGTTCAACCAGGAGTTCGACCAGGGGGTGGGGCCGGCTGGCCAACCACCTGCAGCCTTCCTCCTAGCTGGCCTGGCCTGATTGGCCCTGATTGGGGTGGGCCAGCCGGATCCCACCAGTGCACGAATTCGTGCACCGGGCCTCTAGTGTACTTATAATAGGAGAATCCATTAAGAGCAGAGGGGAGTTGCCTGGTTGGTGTGGCTTATTCAACCTATGAACCAGAAGGTCACAGTTTGATTCCTGGTAAGGGCACATGCCCTGGGTTGCAGGCTTGATCCCCAGTGGGGGGCCTTCAGGAGGCAGCCAATCAATGATTCTCTCTCATCATTGATATTTTTATATCGCTCCCTCTCCCTTTCTCTCTGAAAACAATAAAAATATATTTTTAAAAAAGAGCAGAGATGAGTCTAATCCAACCCTTGGCACACAGTATATGTATATTAATATACATATCCGTGAATGAATATTAAAATGATTTTTATTGTAAAAATATCTGTTTGTGTCACTAGACTTTGAGTCACTGGCAAATAGGAATTCCATCATTTTATCTTTGAATCTCCAACTCCCAGCAGAGTCTCACAAATAGTGGTTGTTCAATCAATCCAATTCAATTAGGAAAAGTAATATATAGAGCAAAATGTTATTATCACTTGTAGACAGTGAAGTATAGTGGGAAGAAAATCTATAGTGAATTTTTAGGACTATCTGTATCCATAAGCTAAAATAGCCACAAAATATAAAGCATTATTATCATTTTGTGTTAAAATTTCACTTTGTTAAAGATTCCTATCCTTGGATGACATAAACTAAAAGTTGTCATGAATTGCCACTCTTCTTCAGCCATTAGATGTTAAGAGTTACCCAAGGATTTTATAGCCATACCATTAATTGGAATTGAGCAGGGGAAATCACCCAGAATTGCATTAACCTCTCCAAATTCTTTCAGTATCTCTCCCCTTAGGGGCAATGAATTCCCTGGAGTAGTCGTTTGAAACTAGTCAAATTCTCCAAGAATTGTAAATTCTCTGGACGGCATGCTATTGTAAACTTTTCTCTAAATAATAAATGTGTAGCCCAGCATCAAGCTGGTCATATTTGTGTGACATTTCTATCTTCGTGTATACATAGTATGCCCAGCCTTTGGAAAAGTGTTTGGTAAAATACAAATTTGTTGGGGAAAAAAATTAAAATATCACCCTTCACTAGTTTTAAAAAAGAAATACAATAGCTAGAAGTCATACTTAGGATTACAACATTCTGGGGTATGGTGTGTTTGCACTCAGATGTGAAATCAAAGTACAATGGGTCAAGACAAAGAATATTTCTCCTCTAGGCATTTCTATAAAAGCATAAAAAAAACACCCACCCCACTATATAGCCTCAGTGTCTCCGATGACCTAAATTTTCCAGGCAGTTACTATAAGATGAAATTTTAAAAAGAACAGTATGGTGATTACCAGAGGGAAAAAGGTTGGGGGGAGGTAGAAGAAGGAGAAGGGGGTGATAAAAAGGGATAGAAGGAGACTTGACTTGGGCCGGTGAACACACAATACAGTATACAGATGATGTGTCATAGAATTGAACACCTGAAACCTATATAATTTTATTAATCCCAATACATTCAATACACATTTTTTTAAAAAAAGAAAACATGAGAGAGAACAGCGTTTCAGGATTCAGTGATGTTTCTCGGGGGAGTCAGGCTGCAGAAACAGAATAGGAACTTCATCTGAGGTTTGCTGAGTCCCACCCTTTCTCCTCCTTTGCCTCTGCACATTAACTTGTATAGCAAGTTGTGCCATAAATGCAGCGACTTACAAGGAGCAAGGTGACACATTCCCTTTATAAAAGGAAGAAACTCTGTAAAGCTGGAACTGGGCATATAAAAGCCAAGCACTCAGCTGATAAATTACTAGTCATTTATCAGGACTCTAGGACTTTGTACAGGGAGAGGCTCCCGTTCTCATAAAGTTGGCTAGACAATTCCAGTGATCTATGGGGACTGACCAACACCTTTCTGAACTCTGAGGATCATATGTCAGAAGAGCAACCAGAGTGGGAGCTCTGGGTCTGACATTTGGGGGGGGGGAAGCAGATGTAAAACAAAATTAAAACAGCAATGGTCATCATAGTGGTAAAATATTATTTATCAGAGGTTTGTAGAATTAAATGAGACTGTCATTGGCGTGGAAGGATTGAAGTTTAAATGCCTTTTATGTTTGTAGGAGCGTGAAGTTGACAGCATGTCCTTGAGTCCCTTTGAATTTTCTTTGATTTTCTTTAATGGCATTCTAGGCTTCCATCATCTTCCCTCCGTGTAGTCATTAGAATTGGCAAGGATCGAGGACTAGGAAAACCTCAAATCCAGCCAGTGTGGAAATTAAATATTGATAGTAGGTAGGAATAGGCAATCCCCACCTGACCAGTTCTATAAATGGAGGATGGACTTTGGTTTATTTTTTAAAGCCATAGGTCACAACAGAGGATATTTTATCCTCTAGTTGTTTGTAAGAATGCAGGAGTTGTAGTTTATCTTCTTTGCCCTATAACTCCATACATCTGGAAAGAAAGGGCCAGCAGCTTTATAAATCATCTGCTCAAAACACAACCCCTTTATTTCACTGATGGGGATACTAAGGCTCAGAGATCATAAGTGAATTGTGCTGAAAGTTAGGGTAGGTGCAAGCCAGGAAGAGAGTCTAGGTGTCTATGTCTCACTCTCAGAAATAAGTATATGAGGTTAGTTGTTAGTTTTACTCTTCTTGTTATCCAAAAGAGGAGTTGATATGAATAGTATAGGACAGTGGTTGGCAAACTGCGCCTCACGAGCCACATGTGGCTCTTTGGCCTCTTGAGTGTGGCTCTTCCACAAAATACCACGTGTGGGTGTGCACGTACAGTGCGATTGAAACTTTGTGGCCCATGCGCAGAAGTCAGTATTTTGTGGAAGAGCCACACTCAAGGGGCCAAAGAACCTTATGTGGCTCACGAGCCACAGTTTGCCAACCACTGGTATAGGATCCCTGGCTATTTTTCCAGAATGTTATCTTTTTTTTTCCACTTAACTTTTTTAAATGAATGAAGTTCCTTAGCTTTTAAAATATTCCCTGATGCCATATAGGATAAGTATTAGTGCTAAGCACTGGATATATAGAGATATATATGTCAATGTTGTTAACAAAATAATGGACTTTGTTCCAATGGCACTTTATGGGATTTAATTTTTCCATTTCTAATAGCTCATTTCTAATAGATGCTGCATGGATTCTTGCATGCTGAGTGGGATATCTTGAGGTTGCTAGCTCCCTGCTGATTGCCAACGTGGGCTCAGGACAACTATTTAGGGAGCACCAACTGATGTCTATATTAAGGTGGATAGGTGTTTATACACAAAAGCTGATGCATCTTGGAAAGAAAGGAGAAATGGATTTGATACTTTTCTGCCTCTAATAAGCCATGTGATTTTGGGCAAGTCACCATATTTCCCTGAACCTACCTTGGCTTTGTTAGGTAATGTTCTCCAGGTACTCTTTGTATCTAAAGAATAGCTGGTGATTCCTTGAAAGTATCATTAAGCATTGACTTAAAGATAAGAATCACAACGAAAGGTGTTGAGCATATGATACTTGTAAGTTTAGTTATTTAATTAGGAATATAATGATAGTTGTAGGTGTTTGAAATATAAGACCATTTCACTGAGTAACTGCTCATTATATCACAGTATTAGTGGGCATCCAGACCAGGGCTTTGCCTTTGATTGGCCACACAGGGGATGTTTTGATATTATTCTCTTGCATGGCTATATTGAAGGACATGGTCCCAATGGTGTTTCTCCAGCAAGGGCAAATTACGTAAATTAGTAAGAGACCCCTAGACTGAGAATATGGGTAGCTAACTTCTGTGTCTGTTCCACTGTTTATGAAAGCTTGAGTAAATTACCTAAAAATCACTGAATCCCAGGTGCCTGTGCTAGTTTTATTTCAACACCATTTCTCATAGGCAGAGGACATTAATTTACTTCCTTCACTAGGGCCTTTCTTACTGTGGGCTGTGGGAATAAAAATGTGGGGGAGAGTTAGGATGTGGGAGGCATCTAGATGTGAATACCTAGGATTTGTCTTGAGATTCGTCTTATACCAGATATCTACTGTCTACCAAACTCTATAGTGTGCTATTGCCTCTGAAAATTATATGCCTGGTAAACAGCAATGAGATATGAGTTTAATTGTATCCATGAGAAACAGAAGTTAAGAGAAAATAAGTAACTGAAGTTCAAAAAAATAAGTTTATAATTTGCATAAGATAATTTATTACTCATCAACAAATCCCAGAACTTGAACTTGCACCCGTTTTCAAGCTTATCTTTGCATATACAGAAGGCACTATACCATAAGAACATTAAAATCAGGAAAATCTATTTCAGACAGTATCCTGTCAAACACCTTAATTTCACCAAGGAAGTCACTGAGATCCAAAGAGATTGAAAGGTTTATCTTCCCAAGGCCAGCAAGTGTCAGCCCCAGAAATAGATAATCAGGATTCCTAGCTACCAACCCAATACTCTTCTCACTTGAGAGATTTTTTCCCCCTCAGAAATACATGAAAGTTTTATTTCTCTCTCTCCAATACGGAGAGTGATTATTATACACGAGCTTGTAGATGATGACAGTAAGAGATGAAGTGGAGAGGGCTGATACTGATTGAGCACCTATTTTGTGCAAGTCTGGATGCATTCGTCCTGTCCTTCAATCCTCAAAAAATCACTATGTGGTAGAGGCAGACAGGGACGCTGCAGTCAGAGGTGAGTTACCCGACTTAACAAGAGCAAAAGTAGAGCTAGAATTCTAAGTCCTTATTGTTTTGACTCAAAGGCCCTTCAGATAAAATACTTTGGCAAGTTTACATTAAATTTTTAAAAAATATATTTCAACTTCACAACTTATCTTTTTTTCTGTTCTTATTAAAATTCTTTCTTAATGGGTGATTTCACAGGATCGCCTTTGGGTGTAGGTGATGATCAATAGCCTGTTTTATAGACGAGGATATTGAAGTTAAGTGACAAGTCCGTGATTACTTAGCCTTTCAAATGTGTGGGTAATATGAACCTCCAAATTGCATCTACCGGTTCAGATGAAAATATCAGAGCACTTATAATCAATGATAAATGTGGTAATATTTAGCCTCTACATGAATAAAATGACTTCAAGATGAATAAAGCTCCCATTTATATCCATATAATACAATTTACACACAAATAAAATGTAGAGAAAACTCAATTTGACAGAATCTCTGAAACAAAACCTACACAGATTTTTTGTTTGTTTGTTTTAGACACAAGTCAATTATAGACTAAGCATGCACTATTATTGTTAAAAACAGTTTCCAGACTAAAGATATTCATTCATAGGCTCTTGGAAATCTATATTGGGGGAATTTGGTTCTGCTATACCTTTAAAACTATGAGAATTTTAGGAAATGCAAGGAGCACTCAGCAACTTGGATATTTATAACATCATTCGTGGGCCATACGAAATTATCAACTGAAAACTTAGCCTGCTATATTTGGTCAAACATTTAATTAACTCACCCCTAATATTTTGGCAGGGCCAGACCAAATGATTTTTGCAGGCCTTATACAGCCTGCAGGCCAGCTGTTCTCCACCCCTGAAAATAGACTTCTTTAGTATGGAAACATGAATATATTCAGGAGATAGGAGATTTTGTCAAAGAAAGGCTAGATTCACCGTGTTCTCTGGACCAGTAATTGCAATCATTCAAAAGTCTGTGATGAATGATAAAAGCGGAATCCTGAAAAACTTCCTAAATGACACACACCAAGTGGGGAACAGACACTTTGTCTTCATTATAATATAATCAATAATGTGGATGATGATTTAGGAAGCCTCATTAGCAAATATGTAAATTCCACAAAGCTGGGAGAGGAGCGTCTCATTCAATGGCAGTGAGTTGTTGTATCAGGCTGTTCTGATGCAGTTTAATGTTTTGAATATTCTGCCTGAAAATTGTAATATATGCTTCAGTCGGCTAGACACCATGAAATTTCAAAACATCAGTTGCAACCACAGCTGTTTTAGACATTTGGCTGGACATATGGCATGGCTGTTATCTCAGGCGACACTTTTTAATGTCCAGATTAATGAAAGCAGAGTTACAGTTTACTTAGCACCCATCATTGGATTTATCATTAAATAAATTTTAAACAATCCACATATATATATATTAAAGCCCAGCTACCATTACGGTGGAACGACCAGAATGTCCAGAACGACCGGTTGCTATGATGCGCACTGACTACCAGGGGACAGATACTCAACACAGGAGCTGCCCCCTGGTGGTCAATGCGCTCCCACAGTGGGAGCACCGCTCAGCCAGAAGCCGGGCTCAGGGCTGGCGAGCACAGCAGCAGTGGCAGGAGCCTCTCCCGCCTCTGCGGCAGCGCTAAGGAGTGGCGAGCCAAGTGGTAAGGAGCAAGCAGGTGGGTGGTGAGGAGCAAGCAGGCGGGCAGTTAGGAGTGAGCAGGTAGGCGGTTAGGTGCGAGGGGTCCTGGATTGCGAGAGGGCGCAGGTCGGGCTGAGGAACCCCCTCTCCTCCAGTGCACGAATTTTATGAATCAGGCCTCTAGTAAAAGAATAATTTGTGTAAAGCATGTAAACGAATGCTCACACTCTGCCCGTGAGTGTCTGCAGTCAAACAGGCTCACTAAGATCTGAACACAGCATTGCAGATGATATGTAGTGAGTTGTATCAGGCTGTTCTGATACAGTTTAATGTTTTGTACAATTCTGCCTGAATGGGGGCATCCCAAAAAAGGCAGAGGCTACTAAGGTTATAAATTGGAATGTTGATCATATAATCCTTGTATTTTAAGTTCTAGATTAAAACAACCTGAAATACTACTCTTCGGCCACTTCTTGTAGATCATCTATATCCTTGACTTTGTCATGTAGCTTTTCCTCCCCACCATCCACCACAAACAACTGATTATACTTTATTTTTTACTTTTCAATTACAGTTAATATTCAATTTTATTTTATATTAGTTTTAGGTGTACAGCATAGTGGCTGGACATTTATATTAATTTACAAGGTGATTCTCCCAATAAATCTTGTAGCCACCTCTTGCCATACATAGTTATTACAATATTATTGAATATTTCCTATGCTGTACTTCATCCACCACCACCCCCAATACTATTTTATAACTACCAATTTGTACTTCTTAATCCTTCCCTTTGGCAACCATCAGTTTATTCTCTGTATCTCTGAGTCTATTTCTGTTTTGTTTGTTTGTCTATTTTTTTCTTTAGATCCCACATGTAAGTGAAATCATATGATATTTGTCTTTCTCTGTCTGACTTATTTTACTTAGCATAATGTCATATAGCTCTTAACAATCTGAAGGTGAAAACAGGAAGACAAGAACCACGTGGTAAAATAATTTATTTTCGTCAACTACAATGAAGCTTAGTTAAGTCATATACTACTAATATTATTTTTATTCCGATGCTCTTTAATTTTTTCTATGAAACTTGACAATGACACCACAAATAAAATGGAATGACATTAAATTGTGAAGAATAAAGAGAAAAAATTCATCTTAACAGATTTCAAGTCTTATTTTAAAGATAAAGTAATTAAACAGAGTTTATTTGTGTAAGAAGGAGCAAATAAACTGACAGAATGTAGAAGCAGAAATACACATGTAGAAGCAGAAATACACATGTAAGTGTATAGTAATGCCTATCAAAAAATGATACTGGGAGAATTTCCATTCATATGAAAGGTGGATGGAAGTTTGGATCTCTGCTTTACCCCATAAGCAAAAACAAACAAAAATAGGCATATTAA
This sequence comes from Myotis daubentonii, assembly GCF_963259705.1. Classification (NCBI taxonomy): domain Eukaryota; kingdom Metazoa; phylum Chordata; class Mammalia; order Chiroptera; family Vespertilionidae; genus Myotis; species Myotis daubentonii. Next base: position 51,528,591 of record NC_081854.1, on the reverse strand, counting down.
ACATAATAGAGTGAAAAAAACTTAGATTAAAAATGGAATATACTTATTTCAGATAGTCCAATGGTGTTTTTTTGTTTTAAAGTATAAAATATGAAGGTAGTATTTGATTATATTCATATTTTCATGAAGGCAGGGTTCATTTTAATGTAGTCAAATTTGTCTTAAACCAGCCCTACATTTGCATATCTAAGTTTTCTATATAGCAGGCAGGGGCATTTCTTGGGTGGTCTCTTTGTGACTTGACTCTGCATGTAGCTCTCCCTTTACATCCTAATTAAAAGTGTTGGTTCTATGTGTTTTGGATAGAAAATTGAATCACATGGTCTCTTTCCGAAGGGGTACACTTCAGTCAAGACCATGCCATACTTAGCATCCATAATCTGTAACTACTAGAGGCCTGATGTGCAAAATTCATGCATGGGGGGGGGGAGCGGGGAGTCCCTCAGTCTGGCCTGCACCCTCTCACAATCTGGACCCCTTGGGGAATGTCCCTCTCACAATCTAGGACCCCTCTCATTCCTAACCGCTCACCTGCTCACTCCTTACTGCTTGGCTTGCTGCTTCTTAGCACTGCAGGGGAGGCGGGAGAGGCACCTGCCACCGCTGCTGCGCTCGCCAGCCATGAGCCCAGCTTCTGGCTGAGTGACGCTCCCGTTGGGAGGAGCGCACTGACCACCACAGGGCAGCTCCTGTGTTGAGTGTCTGTCCCCTGGTGGTCAGTGTGCATCATAGCGACCGGTCATTCCTGTTGTTCTGCAGTAATGGTCGCTGGGCTTTCATATATATAGATAGATAGTTAACATGTTGGAAACAGAAAAGAAAGATGCTGTACTATTGACTCAGACTGCTCCCTGACATATATATGTGTGTGTACATAAGTATGTATGTATGTATCTATGCATATACAGGAAGGGAGAGTCATCTGTTATAGCTGTATTATCATTCAAGACTTTGAGTCATTGCCCACCAGTGGCAGCAGTCTTGCTTCAGGTGAGTGGAGCTTTAGAAATGACCGTCAGATAAATGGCCAGAAGATTGCTGAGGTTTCCTAATGTTAGAACCCATGGAAGTGCTGCTCGAGCACAAATCATTAGGAAATAACGCTGTAAAATATGAAACCAAATTGCTGGGGACAGAGGCTTGTTAGAAAAGTGACAGGCCATTGATACCATTTATAGTGAGCATTCTGAAAATGGTAGTCTCTCCTGCAAGCCTCATTCTCTTCACAGAATAACCCTTCCTATTTCTGAGCCCCTCTTGTTTTCTCCCTGAGGACATTCCCCCCAAATATGAATTCAGCCACTTCTCTTTGTGACCGACAGTAGTCATACATTTAAAGGAGGTTCATAAGGTGGGAACCCACTGTTCTTGTTTCAGAGGTAGTGCAGGCAGATTTGAAAGGAGGAAAGGTAAGGCCTTCTATGGTGGGGAGCGTACTACACATATTACCATAACTTGAAGAATGGTGATGTCACCAGCCCAGCTGCCTTAGACTGGTTGCAAGCTCTGCAGGGGGGGGGGGGGGTTGGGGGGGGAAGGAGGTTGCTATGTCAACCGTATTACCCATTGCATATCAATGATCTGGCACAGTGCTAGACACATATTCGGCATTCAAAATGTGAAATAAATACCTGCATAAGCCAGCATATTCAGGAAGTAGTTCCTTTCCCTCCTTCCTCTCTCCATAGGACCATAGTACTACAGGCTGGAAAATATTGGTCATAAATTAAAGTAAAAAATTAGGCAGACACAAGGCACATTATGTAATTTCAATTTGATATCATTTTGGATATCTTTTTAAATTTTTTTTAACAGACACTTGACTTTGTAACCAAATTTTATTGATTTGGGCAGCTATGTGAGAACACCTTTGCTTTTTAAAAATTTGATTGTGGCAAGAAGACTTAATATGAGATGTACCCTCATAAGAAATGTTTAAGTGTACAATGCATTGTTGTCAATAATAGGTACAATGTTGTACGGCAGATTTCTAGAGTTTATTCATTTTGTTTGACTGAAACTTTGTCCTTCATATAGAAACTCCCCATTTCCCATCCTCCCCCAGCCTATAGCAACCTTCATTCCGTCCTTTGAGTTTATGAATTTGAGTTTAGAGACCTCATATAAACAGAAACATGCAGTATTTCTCTTTTTGTGGCTGAATTATTTTATTTAGACATGAATTGTTTTTAAAATTGAGATATTAGAAGCTATTTTGTTAGGCACTCTTGATTAAACAATTGTTTGCAGGCTTATAATTTGATGAAGCATTGATTTGCAAAAATATTTTCTAGAAGTAATCAATTTGTCTTTTTTTTTTCTAATAAATGATTACATTTTTTTGTAGATGGATTTCCTCCCACCCTTAGGGAGGTTTGATTAACTTGACAAACCCTCAGAGCTAGTAAGCGCTTAACTTAGTGATAAATCAAATCAGGTATTTGAGCCTTTATTATTATTTTTTTAAAAAAATCTTTATTGTTGAAAGTATTACAATTATCCCCCTTTTCCCCGGCATTGACCTCTTCTAGCCCACCCCTGTGCCCTGCCCCAGACCTGCACCACCCTATTGTCTGTGTTAATGGGTTAAGCATATATGCATACAAGTTCTTTGGTTGATCTCTCACAACCCACCTACCTTCCCCTGCTTCCCAGCCTTTATTTTTAATGCTTTTGTTCTTCACATGTTTTATTTGAGTAAGTCTCAGAACTCTTCTCATTCAGTCAACCAAGGATGAGTGAATTTGGAGTGAAGGTAGAACAAAATTGAGCCACCCACAAAATGAAAGAGATAATGCCTTCTCCTTTATTTAAGAAGTGAGAAGAAGGAAGTTTCCATTCTATAGGATAAGTCCTTTTGCTTAGAATGTGTACTCATAATGAAATCCCATCAGGGTTCATCAGTATCATCATGGTACCTACCATCCAAGAGAGCTTAGCACAGCCCGTACTCCAGGGAATCAGCCAGCGCCATTCAGATCCAGTGGTTTCAGCCTACCAACTGCTACCATCCTGTTTACAATCAGCTTAAGGACAGGGTGGGAGGGAAACTGAGTCTGACGAGAGCCATCGAAGTAGCTCAGCAGAAGCAAGATGTTCACCTTATTGACTGTGCTCTTCAGTCTGGCATGTGACTGATGAGAAGAAGGAAATACAGGAAACAGTCATTTAAAGTAGCTGATATCCCTGCCAGCAAAGCTCTTGTCCTATCTTAGAGTCTTGCCACATGTGCCGAGGAAGGGGTCATAGTATTTGTGAACTGAAGTAGCTAAGCTAACAGCAATACAACATTTTTGATTTATCAGGCTGAAATCTATAGCCAAGAATGGTTGCAGCTTAAATTTGCAAATTTGCAGCCAGATTAGGGAAGGTTAAGTCCTTTCAAATTATTACTTCCAGTCATTAACAGAAAGTTTTAATTAGTATTTACCAGCATCCATACATTTTTATTTCAAGGTGATATTTTTTAAAAGGGAAGCTATGATGTAATAGTTTTTGGAAATGACCACTTTAATTTTTGTGCTTGACAGGAGGTGTTCCTGAAAGCAATTACAATGAATTCATCTTCCAACATAGCAAAAATAGATGTTCACTGAGCACTTATTGTGGGCTAGGCACTGTGCCAGGCACTTGTCATGCAGTAACTCATTCAGATGATCTCACTATCCTTTGTATAAGGTAGTCTAATTATTTTTGTTTTCCAAACAACTATTAGAAGCTCAGAGAAATTAAGTAATTTACCCGAGTTCCTACGTTTAATGAATGAAAAAAAAATCAGGGTTATAATTCAAATAGTTGGTTTTATATCTCATGTTCTTAACAACTATGCCATAATGCTCCCAAGTATAATAGTAAAATATTAAACCAAAACCAAAAATATATACTCTCAATTCCCTACTCTGATTTCAGTTATTCATATTCTTTCTCTTACAAAGGAAACATTTATGCATATTTGTATCACATATGTCATTTTATAGGTTCTTTTCACATAAGCAAATTGCAAATGTTGATAAAATATTATTTTAGAAATCATAATTTTAATGTTTCCTTAATATTTTATCATTTAAATAATTTAATTAACATTCCCCTATCCTTGACCTTTTAAGTCAACCTAATATTGTTGTATCTAGAGCTTTACTTTGTATTATTTCCTTAGAATAAGCTATCAGGAAAGTGACTCTTGGTTCATGTTATATTTTTGTGTGTGTAGGTATTCAAATCTCACATTTATATATGAATCACAGATGGCCTTTCTGAATTTTTTTCATTATTAAGGAATGCTGATGTTTTGCTTTAAGAGCATCTGTTTGTGGCATCTGAGTGATGTTGACTGAAGGGTTTATCTGCTTAATTGGTCATGGGAAGGCTCTTTTCTCCCTCACTACTATATTTAAGTTGTCCTGGACCCTGGGGCCTGTTAAACCTGTCTCATTGGGCCTGACTTATACTCTGCCGATATGCAGAAATGGCCATGGCTAACCACAAGAAGATCTTTAATAATTATCATCTGTCATCATGAAGAATATGCTAATTAACAACGTAAAAAAATTCTTGTAAAGCCTGGTTCGGTTTGTTAATAAAAACTAATAGAAGTTTATTTTTTACAACAACCCACACATAACACTTGATATTAGCTGTTAAATCTCATAAACATATATAATTAAAGAGGCCAAAATCCCCACCGCTGGTAATAGCGATAAACGAGAAGGGTCCTTGGAAAGAACATTATGTTCTTCTTTGCATCCTCTTGGCCCAGCTTTTACTCAAGATGTGGCTATAGCAAACGGCTACACATAGTAATTCTGCTGCATGTGCCAACCTGGAAATATGAAGGAGTGAACACTGCATGGGACAGCTCCTGACTAGGTTCTGGTATTTTCATACCACTCTCTTCCTTTTACTAGGGGGGATTCTGAGGTACTATATGACTTCTAAGAATCTCCCCCCAAAAGTTTCTTCTTTTTTAAAAAATATATTTTTATTGATTTTAGAGAGAGGTAGAGAGAAACATCAATGATGAGAATCATTGGTCAGCTGCCTCCTGCATGCCCCCTACTGGGGATCAAGCCCACAACCAGGCATGTGCCCTGACTGGGAATTGAGCCCTAACCTCCTGATTCATAGGTTGACACTCAACCACTGAACCACACTGGCAGGGCAAGAAGTTTCTTCTTGTTTCATGCATTCCAGTTGCTCACATTGGTGACCAGATCCATAGCACACCTTTGAATGTGTTGTCCCTCCTTCCTGTTTCCCTCTTTCAATTCCCCGAATCCCATTCCTTGGGATAATTTCCAAATTTAAACTACCTGTATGAACAAAACCATGCTCAGCTCCTGAATCCCGCATGAAGCCCTCAATCTCTGGATAATACCCATTATTCCTCTTCTCGTGTGCCTCAGCATTATAGCAACAGCTCCCTGATTTTGTGAAGTGGCCGCTGAACAACATAGTGTGCACACAGCTTTTGGTATAATGCCATGACAGTGACTACCATCATCACTGTCAACATCGTTATTCAGGAGCCACTGGGAGATGACAGAAAGAGATGAGATGAACTCTACTCATGGTTAACACTGCTTTGGTTTGTGCCTATTTTTTTTTTACATCCCTGAAGACTAATTTTTATTATTTGCCACAATAACAGCAGTGGCTGTACATTCTAACTCCCGTTGAGAGAACAGTGAAATGTAATCTCCCCAGAGCGTGGCATTCAACTTACTCTTCAGCAAAAAGATTCAAGCGGTTTAGTTGTGTTTCCACACACCCCATTTGGTACTGATTTTACTGAAAACTATACTTCTAAGATGTTTAAATTGTACTTCTGCCCACTGAAGTAAAAAGCTACCCTTTCACAAATGGGCTGTACTATCGTTGACTCCATCAACCAGTATATTTCAACCTTGTGCAGTAGCATTGCTGGAAGCATCTCATGCCCACCATGTTCAAAATATCCAGGAAATGAATATGAAAACAATGACCTCCAATGCATTTCTGGAGGACATTTCTCAGGCAGGAAATGGCCCAAGATTTCAACTGCATCGTGAGAGCTAACGAGGATGAGGAAGATGGTGTCACTAATGCTCTGGAAATGAGATATGAAAAGCAAGGCCAACCTCTGCCCCAGAGCAGTGCCTCGGACAGGTGCAGTGATAGATGGACACTTCAGAGCATGCGTTCTGTACGGTTCAGCAGAGGAGAGGGGAAGTGGAGTTAGGATGCTGCAGAATAACTTCCTTGGGACTGCATTTGGCCTGCTCTGGAGTGCCTGCCGTGGCCGTCTTTCTTGTTTTATGTAAAAGTGTATGTGGGTGGAAAAACAAGAATTATGGCCTCTAGAAGGCTTAAGCTATCAGGGGAAATGCCTCTTGCAGAGGCAGAGGAACTGAGTTGGGAAAACACACAATTTATTGGCCCCTAGTTCATACTTTCTCTCTTTGCAAAGCAACTCCAATCGATAGAAGCTGCTCCATAAGAAACAAAGAAAACAGTGTTGTGGGTTTTTTCTTTTGGAACTTGGTTTTGTCTTTCCTCACATTCTCATTCTCTCTCTCTCTCTCTCTCTCTCTCTCTCTCTCTCTCTCTATATATATATATATATATATATATATATATGGTTGTTGGTTTTTTTTTGGAAAAAGAAACCAGAGTGACACACCTCAGTTTTTAAAATTCTGTGGCTTATGAATTTTTCTGTCGTTAGGAAAGAAAGATATTCAGTGCTCAGTTTGTGGGAATTAATCCATAGGAGGTGAGAATACTGGCGGTCTTGGTCATAAATCCCTCTAGAATGGTGTATCCTGACTTTCCTATGCGACACTGGTGGATTTTGAGGCTCACTTGCTTTCTCAGTAGCTGCATTATAAAAATAAGCCTGTATTTTCATTTCTGAATTGGCAACATCTTTGCTAAAAGGTTCTGGACTCTATGAGCTAATGTCTTCCCTTGTATTAAAATGAGGTGATAATGACAGTAGCCATACATTCCAACATGCATTTGATGGCATGTGTTTGTTTTATAGATTTAGTTTTATGAAAAGTCTTACAAATAAAGAAAACGTCAATAACCTTAATTAATTTAATGGATAGTACAAGTGTAACATAAAACTACACAACTTAAGCTGTGGCAAAAATCCAGAACCTATTGCTTCTGTGGTTAAATTATGTGAGGACAGAATGGCAAGAAAGAAAAGCTAGTTAAATAAAAATGTGCTTTGCTGGAACAATTAAAAGAAAAATCTCAGATACCATCCCGCCTCTCCCAGATGGCCCCCCCCAGTGAGAATCATCATGACATACAAGGGTAACAATCAGTATTAACTCAGTGTAGACTTTGGTATTCTATAATTTAGTTACTATCTGTGTACATGAGATTCAGAAATAAAGTTAGAAATATTATTCTCCTGTACAAGACCATGGTGAGGGCATGCAAAACATGCTAAAAGCCAATATAGTTACTGTACATCAATACTTAGGAATTATGGACTCACTAATGGCTTAGTCCAGCCTGACTAAAATAATAGACTAGCATGGTTTCCATATAAAAAAAAACATGCTAATAATAGAAAACATTTACTATGGAATAGAAAGAATCATTACAGTTTCTCAGTCTACCCTTATGGCCACTCAAATATCTGCGTGTGTCCACTTTTTTTACACACAGAACATACTGAAACTTTGGTTCTTTTTGTCTGTTGGGATCCACTCTGATTAGTCATTTGCCTGAAACTAAAAAATTTTCTTCAACTTCTGGTTTTAAATAATCAAAAAGCTTCCTGAGGAATGAATCTGCACTTTGAACTAAGGGACATGCCTACTTGTTTACAGTTACTTAACCGTTAGCTCTGCATCAGGAAGTAGGGTCGCAGCATCCTCTCTCTTCTGCTTTGAGGTGCGGTCTTTTCATTGCTTTGATCAGCTTCTATTTCTTTATGACTCTTTTTGTACCACCAACCAGAATGGAGATTGAAAAATCCCTCTCTTTACCAAATAGCAAACAAAAATGTGATTTCCCCCCTTTTTTTCATACAGTTTGTGAGCTAGACCTTTCCTTTTTCTCTACAAATTAATTTGTTTTGGGGCTTAGGAGAAGTATATCACCTCTTCACCTGGCCCCTCCTCCCAAGAGCATTTAATCCCCTTTTCTTGGTAGATTAAGTGGTCAACAGTTGTCCAACACATTAAAGCAATACCGAATGAGTCTCACACTCTTCTAAATATAGAAGGATAAACCTAAGTATTCTTAAATAGTGAATAATACAGTTCCTTAAAGGTGCCTCTCTTGTTTTATCAAGGTATGGACAGTGTATAGATCTATCTTATTACTATTTTAAGAAATATTTTTATTGATTTCAGAGAGGAAGGAAGAAGGAGAGAGATAGAAACATCAATGAGGAGAAAGAACCATTGATTGGCTGCCTCCTGCACACCCCCTGCTGGAGATCGAGCCTGCAACCCAGGTCTGTGCCCCTGACCAGAGTTGAACCTGGGACCCTTCAGTCTACAGGCCGATGCTCTATCCACTGAGCCAAACCAGATAGGGCGATCTATCTTATTACTGAGGATGTTATTTACACATCTATTTTATGCCAAAATGTGTTCTAGGCATTGAGCTGTATCTCACAATCTTGCGGGGAAGAAAAGTGTTGATACGTTTACTGTGATATTCATAACAGAGAGAGCTCGATTCCAGAGAGGTCTTTCTGAAGAAACTTTCCTGAAGGTCCGCAAACACCTTCCCAGAGGATGGAGCCAGGTCGGGTAGAGAAGGAGGGGACTTCCCAAGGTGGCAGAAGAATGAAAGACCTGCAAACAACCAAGCAAATGGAAGGGTAAGGCGCACCTGGAATAAAAGTGGAAGATGAGAATGGAAGGAAGGTTGGCACCTTTTCATGGATGTCTTTGATATCAATTAAAGTGAGGAAAAAGTATTGGGTAACAGAAGTAGGATTAGAGTTGGGCAATCATGGAGGCAGAGCGGCTCCTGCAGGAGGCCAGGCAAGAGGTGACGAAGACTGAATCAACCCATGTCAGTGTGAAACACCTGCAAGAATAATGTGAGCCTCTACAACCCATTTCCTGTGATTAGGTTACACTTGGAATAATCAGAGTTTAAATGACCTATCAAATTTTACGTAATCATCCTTATGTAATGCTATTCATATTAACCTATATCTACTGGGTCAGTTACCTATTTTTATTAACTCTAGGCACTGGAGTATGACAAATTCCACACTATTTTCAACAAACTTTTATAGCACTGATAAAGAGCAGGATTCACTACCGATAACTTCAATGGCTAGGACATAACTTACATTCTTGCCACAAATCCAATGTCAACAGATATCAACTCCTAGAAATGTACCTGTTATTAAAGTAGTAACAATATATAAAACTCGCAAATGACTAAAGGAGAAAAACACACTTGGATGGAAAACTAAACTTAAAATGAAAAAAAGGACATTATTATTGATGTCATTTGTTTGAATTCCCCACTCTAAAAAAAACATATTAATTACCATAGTCTTATCATGTTGGTTGGATTCATTTACAGAGCGAATACAATTATTAATTATCATAATTAAGACACCTGAATTCAAAATAAATGGCACTCATTCTAACCCCAGTTGTAGCTATGTTTCATCTCTGACAGTTGGGTTTCCAATCAAATGTTATCTGATTTTTTCCCCTTAATCATTAAGAAATGCTTTACTAATTAGCACATGAAATTCATGCCACATCAGACTGAATTGAATCAAGGCCTATTATCTTGAGCAGTGAGACGCTTTGAAACTCTCAGTAATAGGGCATGAATATGTTATACGGTTCATACACATTTCATGAACCTCCGCATTAGCACTTTTTTTTTTTCCAAGACAGTTCCATTAGTTATGCCATTTTCGGGACCTTTAATTCGATCATGCTGTTTAACAGCCTGTTCGATTGTGGAGCTATAAAGTCATACATTAATTTATCTTTGGTTACACTTGGGCGAAATGATTGTATTTGGTTATAAATATCCTGGATGGAAAGAAATAGAGCAGGCTACCTGAAAGGTACAAAGCGCTGTTGACATAAAGTCTGGCTTTAATACTTTATGAGCAGTCATTTCGGATTTGTGCCAGGTCTTCTCTCTTGCCCCTCCAGCTCCTCTCTCCCTGACCTTATTCACCCCACTCTCTGGCTTCTCTTTGGGGAGCTCAGGCTGGAGGTACAGGAAAGGCAGGATGGGAGGGAGGGAGGAGAGTGAGGTAGGGTATTATTCCAAGGCCCCTTCCTTGTGATGTGGCTGGAGAGTGGCTGTGTCCAGTTGAAGGTCCTGTTTTGGTCAAAAAAAACTAGTCTTTAGGATCGCTGTTTCTAGATCTAGTAAATGTCCTCTTTTTCATTTCCTGTGCTTTGTGTGTTACCAGTCCTACATGACTGCACACAAAATTTTGTATGCAAACTTATGGCCATCAGGGTGTTAAAAATAACAGCAAAGAAAAGGTTAGCAATAGAGTCAGTGGTTAACACTGACAAACTACCAAAAATGCTGAATTTCTTGTCAATGATCTGGCAATGCAGAAACCACATGCTCACTCAGCCACAGTCAGCAGGGGCTCTGCCCTTTGGACACTTGGAAGATGCACTTTCTGACCTGCCACATTCCTCATCAGTCCTGTGGCCTCTCCTTGCTCTATGGCTAGCTTCAGTCTTCTGCATTCCTTGCAATACTTTGCCTTCTTTGTAGATGCTTGAGTTTGTACCTTCTGCACTCAAGAACCTGATAATGAGTGGATAGTATGTATACCTGTGCAGTTCATTCATTCGTCTGGAATTTATATGATGCTTCAATCTATGCTTCCTCACAGGTTAAATAATGGCTGAGAGACCTGCTCCATTTGGCTAGTTCACCTTTTTGATTAGGTCATTGGTCCAGGTAATTTTCAGTTGAGCCTCTCCCTTCATTTCATAGTGAAGACACAGAAGAAAACTTGAGTTGTTCAAGCCCCACAAATACTGAGTAGCAGTATAAAATTGAAACAGATGTATGTAAAAGAAGGAATCAGGGGAAAAGTATCTTTTCAATATTTACACAGAGAAAATTTGTAATGGGTCTGAAAAATAAAATCTATCCATAGTTCTAGAATTTAAGATAGCTAATGTTGATATTAAAGAATTTTTATTTGTCACATGTAAAGTGCGTTATTCATTTTATTATGTATTATTTATATGTAACATTGAATTTTGTTACTTGCAATGTAAGTAACAATATTTTAAAATAAGCAAATATTTTACTGTACATACATTTTAATGCATTATATTAGCAAATTATATCATATTTCTAGAAATAAATTTAAATCAGTGTCAGGCAATAACTACACGATTTCTATTTTACTTTTTAGTTAACAATTAGCTATTGTATATATTATTACCCTTTTAAAATGCATAATATAGATGCCCAAAGTTACCTTGATCAACACAGGTTCTAACAAATTACATCAAATATTTTGCTATTAAAAATCTCTGGGTTGATCATTCTTATACATATACATTTTGTATATTTTTAAATCATTTCCTTAGAATGATCATGTTCACAATATAATCCCAGAAAGAAATAAAATGTTGGCCTTCCAAACAGCTATTTTGACAACTTTTTCGTTCAAATTTCTTTAATATTACTTATTTAAAAGTTAAGTTTGCCATGTATCAGGCATTGAGCAGACTGCACTGTTTTGACATGTTCTGACTGACCTCTTCCACTCAAATAATTATAATCATGGAATCATAAAATTTTAAAGATCAGCAAGTATTTATTAAATATCTATTATGTGCAAGGCAAAGCTGTAAGCTCTAATAAGACAAAACATGGATGAGCTCAATGTCTTTCACTTGTTGATCCTTAATATAGTTGAGATTTGATTATTGTTGAGTTAATGAATTCTTATACTCAATTATGTCAAATAATATAAACATATGAAACAATATAATAACATACTCATAATGGTTTTCTTTGTACAATGAATTAGACTTACTTTTGTTCACAGATTTCCACTACAGTATTCTTCCAGTAACCACCACTACCACCAACAAAAACACACACGTCAGGATGCTATAAAATCAAGCCTGGAATTAAATGTTGAGCAAGATGTCATTTTGTGAATCTGTGAAAGCCTTGATTTATTGGTGTAGGAGTCTTGTATCTGTGTGTGTTTGCAGACAGAGCAGCGACTCCTAAGGATGGGTAGATGACACTCCACGACTCATAGATGCCTTATCTCTAGGAAGTCCTTTAGTTTTCATCTAGTCCAGTGGTCGGCAAACTCATTAGTCAACAGAGCCAAATATCAACGATTGAAATTTCTTTTGAGAGCCAAATTTTTAAACTTAAACTATATAGGTAGGTACATTGTTATTAACTTAATTAGGGTACTCCTAAGGCTCAGGAAGAGCCACACTCAAGGGGCCAAAGAGCTGCATATGGCTTGCGAGCCGCCGTTTGCTGACCACGGATCTAGTCTATCTGTCCTTTACACAAGTGAGAAAACTGAAAATCAGCAAGATACGTTAACTTACCTAGTATCATACCGCTAATCAGAGGCAGGGCTGTTTATCAATCCAGAGGCTGTGGTCCAGGTGAAGTTTGAGAACATACTGGGTTTCTGCAGTTGACTTTGTGTTCCTTCTTTCATGGAAACCAGTGAGGTTTGTCGTCACACTGTGTGGGGGCTTCCACATGGTCCCAGTGGACTGCATAAAAGACAGTGGATCACATGCAATGTTATTTCTAGAGCACGAGGTATTTTAAAAACAGATGGCAGGACACATGAAAGATCACAGGAGCGAGCAGCTCACAGCAGTGATGAAAAGGACCCTGCACGACAGAAAGGCTTTTAAATTAAGCCGCAAACTTCACATAATTAGGTATTTATTTTCTCCTCATTCCTGTTTCCCACAGAATTTAGACAGGAAGTGTATTTTCTGCCAACAGTATCTTTTCCTTTGAAAACTTACACGTGGCCATGTAATGGCATTAGGATATACTTCCACTAATTTGCAGTTCTGAGAATGTGCTTTGTTTCTAAAGAAAAACATAGACAAAAACAGTAAAAAGGTTAAAAAAATCAACAAATTTTATAGGTTGATTTGCTAAATTGCACACGTAGAAACATGTCACAATTTGCTACATAGAATAGAACTTCCTCTAAGATTGAGCATCTGTTGACATGTGTGTGTGGGCATATGTGTGGGTGTGCATGTGTTTGTGTGTGCGTGCGTGTAGGTGTATTTGTGTGAGTGAATAAGGAGGGCAGCCAAAAGGGCTCTCAATCTGTGAAATGAGAGAATATAGTTTTAGTTTTGAAGTAGAAAAGATGATATTTTATCCGGAAATTTCCTCTCCAATTATCTTGGTTTAGGTATATAAATTTTGGATTTCTTCTTTTCAGTGGTCATTGGTTCATTTCATGAGTTTATTTTTCAATCATTCATGAATAAGTATGTGTTGAATTACCGGATTTACTGAACAAGAAGTCCAAAGAAGATGAGCAGGTAGTAGAATTTTACTTCTTCACATAATGTGTCTCATAATCATAGAGCTACCCCAAGTCAGATTCCTGGTGAGATGGAGAACTCTTTACCGAATCACATCTGAATTTGACAAACCCTGATTTGGTATAGGTGCCATCATCAGAATCCTTTCCTACAAACCAACACATTCAGCTTGAGAGAGATGACATGGGAGAATTGCGGGATACAGTTTTCCTTTTCTTTTTGTAAATCTTCAACCAAGGATATTTTTCCATTGCTTTCAGATAGAGTGGAGGGTGGGGGCGTGTAGAGGAAGAGAGAAAGAAACATCCATGTGAGAGAGACACATTGATTGATTGCCTCCTGAACGTACCCCTATCAAGCCCAATTGAGCCTGCCTTTGACCTTGACCGGAAATCAAATCTGTGACCCTTCTGTGAATGGGCGGTACTCTAACCACTGAGAAACCTGGTTAGGGATGTTTTACTATTTTTTTAAAAATTTTCTTTTAGATATCCAGGTATAATGAGGAACTAAACACAGAAGCTTTTTAATTAATTTGCAGATGACATGATATTGTGTATAGGAAACCCTAAAGACTCCATAAAAATACTAGATTTAATAAATGAATTTGGCAACATAACAGGATACAAAATTAACATCCAGAGATCTGTTCACCAATAATGAACTCATAGAAAGAGAAACTAAAAAAAAAAGAAAAAAAATCCCATTTACCATTGCAACAAAAAAATTAAGATACCTAGGAATAAACAACTAAGGAGGTAAAAGACCTATACTTGGAAAACTACAGGATATTGAAAAAGAGATAGAGGAAGATTGAAACAAGTGGAAGAACATACTGTGTTCACGGATTGGTAGAAGCAATATCATTAAAATGTCCATACTACTCAAAGCAATCTATAGATTCAATGCAATCCCCATTAAAATACCAACAGCATATTTTACAGACCTAGAACAAAATCTTCAAAAATTTATATGGAATAAAAAAAGACCCCGAATAGCCACAGCAATCCTGAGAAAGAAGAACCAAGTTGGAGGGATCACAATACCAGATATCAAGTTATATTATAAAATATATAATATAAAATATAACTGTTTTTTATGTATTTTATAATATATAAAATATAACTGTTCTCAAATCACCCTGGTACTGGCACAAGAACAGACATATAGACCAAAGGAACAGAACAGAGAACCCAGAAGTTGACCCAAGCCATTATGCTCAATTAATATTTGACAGAGGAGGCAAGAGCATACAATAGAGTCAAGGCAGTCTCTTCAATAAATGGTGTTGGGAAAATTGGACAGATACATGCAAAAAAATGAAACTAGACCAGCAACTTACACCATACACAAAAATAAACTCAAAATGGATAAAAGACTTAAACATAAAACAGGAAACCATAAAAATCTTAGAAGAATCCGTAGGCAGCAAAATATCAGACATATCTTTTAGTAATATGTTTCCAGATACATCTCTAGGACAATGGAAACTAAGGAGAAAATAAACAAATGGGACTACATCAAAATAAAAAACTTCTGCACAGCAAAAGAAACCATCAACAAAATAACAAGAGAGCCCACTGCATGGAAGAACATATTTGCCAATGTTACATCTGACAAGGGTTTAATCTCCAAAATTTATAGGGAAATCATACAACTTAACAAAAGGAAGATAAATAGTCCAATAAAAAATGGGCAAAGGACCTAAATAGATAACTTCTCCAAAATATACATACAGAAGGACAAGAGGCATCTGAAAAAATGCTCGAAGTCACTAATCATCTGGGAGATGCAAATCAAAACAACAATGAGGTACCACCTCACAACTGTCAGAATGGCTATCTTCAACAAATCAACAAACGACAAGTGCTGGCGAGGATGTGGAGAAAAAGGAACCCTCGTGCACTGCTGGTGGGACTGCAGACTGGTGCAGCCACTGTGGAGAACAGTATGGAGTTTCCTCAAAAAATTAAAAATGGAGCTCCCATATGACTCAGTAATCCCACGTCTAGGAATATACCCAAGAAATCAGAAACACCAATCAGAAAGAATATATGCACCCCTATGTTCATAGCTGCACAATTTATAATAGATAAGATTTGGAAACAGCTTAAGTGCCCATCAGCAGATGAGTGGATTAAAAAACAGTGGTACATCTACACAATGGAATACTATGCTGCTATAAAAAAGAAAGAATTCTTACCATTTGCAACAGCATGGATGGAACTGGAGAGCATTATGCTAAGCAAAATAAGCCAGTCGGAGAAAGATAAGTATCACTCATTTGTGGAATATAATGAACAACATAAAGTGATGAACAAAATTAGATCTAGAAACAATGAAGCATCAAACAGATCGTTGAATCTCAGAGGGAAGGCAGGGGAAAGGGGGTGGGGGGCAGAAGGGAATAAGAGATCAACCAAAGAACCTGTGTGCATATAGGCCTAACCAATACAGACAATAGGGGGTGAAGTCCTGGCTGGTATGCAGAGGCGGGCTGGGAGAGGTCAAAGGGGGCATATGTAATACTTTCAACAATAAAGAATTTTTTTTAAAAAAATAAGTTTTGGATTTAAAGGTGTGCTTTGGGTAAGTTTACATAAATGGAGGATAAGAATATCCACATAGGTTTGTTGGGATCATTAAATAAAATGGACACCATGCTTAGCACTTGGTAATCAATCAACACATGTTAAATGCATAATGGTCATTATTACTTACTTTTGTTGAAGCTAAAGGTTTATTTATCAATCACAGTTCTCAGATGTGTTGGTGCTGTAAAACTTAAACCCGAATTTTTGGACGTTTGCCTATCTGGGCTTCACAAATATCTCTTTTTTAATGTGTGTGCGTGTGAACTACTTATTGCTCAAGGATATAGTGTTTCCTTGGATTTTTTGATTCATCTGAAATGATGTCTTATTTTGTGGAATTCAAAACAGTACATCATAACCTGATTCTCTTAAGACTAATTCCATTTGTTGGAGGACTATTAAACACATAGAAGTACAATTTCTGATATTTAATTCCCTAGTCCAAAGTGAACTTTGAATTGAATCTAGGAAAATGTCATTTATTTTTAAAGATGAGCAGAAGGTGATAAAAATAGTCTTTCAATTAATGCTTATGCCCTCAGAGTCATACTTTGGAATTAATATAAATTAGTCCCCAGAAATCTATTTCAGCAAGTCACTTGAGGGGAGAAAAAATCATATCCCCTGAGAAATAAATAACTTTTCTTCTAGATGAACTTGAGCTTGTGGGCCAAAAGTAACTGATCAAGAAACTGGGGTTGAAGCAGAGGTAGGAAAAAGAAAAGAAAGTTATTCTTGAGCCAAATAGTCCTTTTTTTAAGTAAAAAAAAAAATCTTGACCCAAAGATACGGTTTTATTTATTTTTAGAGAGAGGAAGGGGGAGAAAGAGAGAAAGAAAGAAACATCAATGTGAGAGAAAAGCAGGGATCAATTGCTTTCCTGAGTGCCCCAACCAGGGATCGAACTTGCAGGTTAGGATTTTGCCCTGACCACGTTTTGGACCTGCAACCTTTTTTTGGTGTACGGGACAATGCTCCAACCAACTAAACCCCCTGGCCAGGGCCAGGATTGGTCCTCTTTTGCTGAAATGCACATAAGTCTCAAAGTCTGATAGAGAAAAGTGGACAAGAAAAAAAGACAAGCGAGATTATGATTACTTCATAGAATTCAGAAGCCTTAGAAGATTAACAACGAAACAATAGAAGACTGCAAAGCCATTTCTGTATCCTTAAGAGAAAAGCTATTCTGAAGTCAAGGAAGACAAGTCACTTTTAAAATATATCCCTAGGAGAAAAATTAAATTTGAGCACAAATGAGATTTACCACTTTTCATGAGTCCTTTATCAATTCTTTAAAAAAATATAATATTTAATTTTAAAAAATTATCTTTATTGTTAAAGTATTACAGATGTCTCCCTTTCCCTGCCCCCACCTCCATCCACCCCATCTCCACCCCTCCCCCCACCTTCAATCACTATTGTGTGTGTCCATGGGCTATGCATATATGAATAGAAGTTCTCTGGATAATCTTTAAGATTGCATCCACTTGAAAACTTCACCTTCCTAAAAATTACTAAATCTCTAAATTGATAATTTCAGTATCAAGTTGAAAGGACAAAGCAGGACTGATGGCTGTGTCCTTAACTCCTCTTCCAGTAAAAAGCCGCAGGGTGTATCAGTCACTCAGCCTGCCCGTATCTCGGCCAATGGGAAAGCGGGGGAAACTAGCCCAAGGCCAAAAGTATGCTGGCCACCCCCCCTGTCTTTGTGTAACCAGACCCTAGCTGTACCCTGCCCCAACCCCTGACCCCAAGCCCTATAAATTCTTTGATCTCTTGGGACTCGGGCTCTCTCTTGCATCCAGTAATGGAGACAAGGGGGGGACCAAGCGAGCTTGTATAAAAGGACCCTCTGCTTTTGCATGGGACTGACTGGCTCCCTGGTGTGGTTTTATTGGGGATCTTGAAATCTGGGCATAACAAAGTTACATGGTGATTGAGTCTATTTTTTAAAAATATGACACACAAAGAAGTCATCCAAAATTGCAAGATTGTGTCTAACTTAACGGTAGAATAGGACCATTCCTGTTTCTCTACTTGCACAGTTGTTTTTGCCTCAAGCATAGAGAAACCAAGAGTTCCCTTCTAAGTATTTTATTTTGGTGTACTTTACAATTCGTGTTTGTCTCGATGTTTATTTTTTCCTATTTATTTTCTTTCTTTTTTTTTCCAGCCAGAGGGACATTTCCGGAATCCAAACTATGACTATAAAGAGATAGGCATAGGAAAGCAGTGTTATTAAAATATCTTTCCATAATTCAAACCGTTTCCTTCATGCTCCTCCCACCCGTCACAGAAGGAAGGCTGTTAAGTGACAGGACAGGAGGTTCTGATTCTGACCAGGCCTGGAAACCAGGGTCCTGTTTCTGCGGATGGGGACGGTCCCCAACTACAGTCACAAGCCGCTTAACAAAGGGGATCGTTCTGAGAAACGCACTGATGGGCGGCTTTGTCATTGTGTGCAATTCAGGGCGGACTTACCCAGACCCAGGTGGTCTAGCTGACGACTCATTGTGTGCATGACACCTTCCCTGGTCTCTCTCTCCACTGTAAGCCTTTCCTTTTGGGATGCAAGTGCCGGCCTGCAGTTCTGATTGCCACGGGAAGAGGCATCCACTTCGCTGAAGGCCAGGGAGGAACACATGGCCACCAGCCACAGGGCTAAAGAGCCAGGCTGCCTCCCGCTCCTGAAGCTCCTTTGTGGGACAGATCTTAGATTTAAATAACTGACCATTTGGACTACTTACTTGTGTTTTTTTTTCTTCTCTTCTTGTGCTTTAAAGTCACACTCGTATGTTTTAAATTCACCATTAAAGAGTGAGCCCGTGAAACAAGCTCCACCTTTCAATCCAATAAACACAGAACCCCCGGCTCAGGTGCACACCTTGCTGTGCCTGTTCTCCCCACTCCCGGCCATCTGTGCTCTCGTGATATCTGCGCTCTCGCGATGTCTGGACTCTCGCGATGTCTGCACTCGCGATCTCCGGGCTGTCAAGCTCTGGTGCTCTCTGCAGGTGACCTCGCTTGTTGCCCGCTGGAGTGCCTTGTAAGTAAGAAACCCTTCTTTTCTTCAAACTTTACTAATGGCTCTCTCTGAAGGGCGTGTCTTGCAAGCATAATAAGCTGCACAAAGCGGGGTGCAGCTGTAACACTGGCTTAGGAAAGGGAGCTGTCTGTGGGGAGCTCGCCGGGGCCCAGATGACCGCTCCCAGGCGTGTCTAGTAAGTGCATTGCCATGCATGGATCAAGATGGGCCCTGGCCGGTTTGGGTCAGTAGATACTGCGTCGGCCTGTGGACCAAAGGGTTCGATTCTGTTCAAGGGCACGAACCTTGGTTGCAGGCCTCTCCGAGGCCGGGGCCTGGTCAGGGCTTGTGCAGGAGGCAACCAGTCCATGTGTTTCTCTCACATCGATGATTCTCTGTCTTTCCCGCTCTCTTCCACTCTCCCTAAAAATCAATGGAAAAATATCTTCGGGTGAGGATGAACAAAACAAAAACAAAGGTAGCCTGTGGTGGCACAGAACTAATGCTTTGCAGTGTGACTTGAGGCCAAGCTCCATGGTCATCTTATGGGCCCACTGTCATATGCGGTCCCTCCTTGGCCAAAAGACTGTTATGAGACACATGACGGCACAGTGAGTGGAGTGGAAGGACACTACCCAGGGGGTGAGAGTAAGTTAGGAAGTTAACCCAGACCAAGGCCTCAGTTCAGAGGGACCTGGACGCACTTTCCCTCTTTGCCCGAGACCACACACAAGATAAAAAGAGGAGTTAACAATTCGGGAGCGAAAGAACGCAGAGAAAGCTCTTGACTCGCAGGGGTGGGCAAACTTTGTGACTCGAGGGCCACAATGGGTTCTTAAACTGGACCGGAGGGCCGGAACAAAAGCATGGATGGAGTGTTTGTGTGAACTAATATAAATTCAAAGTAAACATCATTACATAAAAGGGTACGGTCTTTTTTTTTTTTAGTTTTATTCATTTCAAACGGGCGGGACCCGCGGGCCGTAGTTTGCCCACGGCTGTAATTTGAGGCCATAGAGTTCCTCTGAGCTTGAATGGCACCTGTGAAAATCACCTGGGGATCTTGTGACACGAAAATCCCAGGTTTCCACCATCATTCAAGAGGCCGGGATTAGAGTCTGCGTGGCCACGAAGGAGGCTCCAGGTGAACCTAATGATGAGGTTTGGGCCACTCTGTTCTGAGGGGTGTAATGGAGCTGATGAGGCACAATGACTTTTTCTCTCTTGTTTTTGTTACTTTTATTTTTCCGTTGGGGTATCAAACTTTGAAATGATAAATTCTTTGTTGTGCTTCTCTTTGTACCTGCAGCGTTCTTTTCCTTTCCCTCTTCATTTGTCTTTCCCGAGATCTTAGCAGTGAAAGTTTTCAGTCCATAAATCTGATAGCTTTATACAGGAATCAGCAACTACTGTATAGTTCCTGGATCAGATCTGGCCACACCCATCTGTGGCTGCTCACAATGGGATGGCTGAAGAGTTGCAAAAGAGACCAATTATGAATTTAAAGCGTAATTGTTTATTATGTTTGAAGCTTTAATATTTTTAAATATTTAAAAATATTCATTATCTGGCTCTTTACAGGGAAAGTTTGTTCAACCCTGATACCTTCATGACAGAGGGCATCCCTGGGCCTACCTAGAATATTCTAACAAGTTTGAAAAGGGATCTAAAGATGAAAGCGTGATAGCAGTCAAGAGACTCAGGTGGTTTCTTCTAAGTCCATGTATTAGATGAGGTGTAAGGCAGCTCCAGTCTCAGGAGCAGAGTGTTATACACCAGATTTTCAGGAGAGAAGACTTTTCGTCAGACCAGTTCTTACCCTAAACCCTGCTGAGTGGATAGCAGGCATGCAGTTGTTCATTTAAGTCTGAAATTCTTTTCATATCACCTTGAGTCTCATAACAGATTCCCTGGTCTGCAGCAGCCAGGGCTTACCCAGATAAGAATCAAGTTGATAAGGCATTAGAAAGGGATTATGAAAGCCAGCTTAATTAAAGAAACTTCTATGGGATCATAAATAATCAGTGCAAGTTATTAACTTTTGACAACTGCTCATCCGTACTGAGTTCCAATGACTTCTGGCCTCTAAAGTCCTTAATCTAATTCTGAGTGAATACAGTACATAATGGGAAACATTCCTTATAGTACATTGACTATAATCAACACATTTTTGAAGCTGAAATTTCCCCAAATCATACCTAAATGTACTCTGCACTTTCTTATATTTATACCTTTGATTCCATTTTTTTTTTTCAACTTAGAAACTTCGCTGGTTAAACTTCAGACTGTTCTATAAAAACTCGATCAAATGTCACTTTATACAGTCTACCCTAGTGCTCATTGGAGTGACTTATGTCCTCTTTATTCACTCAGTGTGCTTTAATATTTGCCATAATAGTAATCTGATTTGGCAATTATAGTTGTTTAATAGTTATGTATTACCCACTCGATCCTAAACTCAGGTGGCCCTTATGAACATAGCTGCTTCTGCTCTGAATCCCCAATGTGCCTGTACTAGTGCCCTGCATGAAATAGATAATTACTATACTACTGAACTAATCCCATTTTTCTCTCCTGTCTTTCATAGTTTCTCTATAACATGTCATTCATATGTAGATACCTAAGAAATGTTTTCTTAGTAGGAGAAACACACTTTTTTTTTTTTTTTGAGGGGGGGGAGGCCAGTATACTTGTTCTGAAAATTCAACTCCTTTTCTAATTTTGTTAATTTTTGTTGGCTTATTTTTTAAGCACATTATCAGAAACTGAACAAGATTAACCGTGGTCATTTTGAAAACAATTACAAAACTGGTTGATTTAATTTAGTAGTTTGTCAGAGAGACCTTCTGTTCTCTGTTATGCATGCTTCTCTATATTATTATAATTTTTACCCAGTTTATCTATAAAATGGATTGATACATCTTTTAAAAGTAGAATGTGGAATCTGGAGGGATAGTTTAGATCTTACTAACGTCAGGACTTCAGGAGCGTTTAGCGACCTACCAAAGATTTCCAGCACTCTGAGAGGTTCCAGTAGGTACAGTCTAGAATAGGTTTTTCAAACTGTGTTTTAAATGGTAGATGTGGCAGATAATGGTTTGGGGTAATTATACTAGTATGTAACTCATTAGACATGCAGTTTTTTTTATGCTGGAATATTTATACTGACTACTTCTAGAGCAGATATGTTGTAAAGAGTGTTCAAGTATTCTTCAACTGCAGAATTAGTCTCCCTTCCTTTCTCTCTCTCTCTGTGATTCCTATTGAAGAAGCAGTCGCATCCTCCAGTCTTTGCAGACTGGCTTGGGAGAAAAGTAGTTTCACCAGTTAATCTGCCTAAGGATTCTGAGGCTCTCTCAGGGCCTTGTTCCCTCTTGGGCATGAATTCTTAGATTGTACGCGTTCTCTCAATCCTGCAAAGCCAGACCAAGTGCTGAGAGCCTCTGGTTTGTTTTCCCTAGGGTGGTGCCCTGAACTGCTGAAGTTTGTGTTTCTTCTCCCAATTCTACAGTTGAGTTGGCTTTCTGTATGTGCCCACGAGCCATCTGCAAAGGCTTAAATGCAGAGTCTGTTGGGGTATGTGCAGGGAGCCTGCCACAGGGGTTTGGGGCTGGATTTTGGTGGGTGAAGTTCACAAAGCTTTGGGGGCACCCATGGGCCAATTGGGGGTTCCTGAAGGTGAAGTGTCCCAAGAAGCTTGCGGGGTGTCTTTCTGATGGAGTTTGTAAAAACACTTAGTAGGATCTACAGCCGTTTGAAAGTTGTGAGCCTTGATTACTGTGCTCCTGGCTTCTCAGTCCCTCAGCTGCGTGGTCACCTCAGCATTCCAGTTTGGGGGAGAAAGAAGAGGGTCTCTTGGGCAGTGTCCCACATGGGTAGGGAAGCCAGGTACTCATTTTCCAAGTAGGACAATGCCAGGGGGCCTGTCTTGGCATTGAGCTGTGCCACCTTGTGGGAGAGGTGTTGTAGCTAAATGAAAACTGTTCTTACCCTCTTCACTGCATTTATTCTCAGATTGTTTTGCTGCAATGGCATGCTGGAATGTCTGTGCAGGACCGACCATCAGACTCCTACAAAGGTACTGTCACACCTGTGGGTGGTTATTGAAATCAGTGTTCTGGGGGGTGATGATGGGAGAAAACTCCTATTATCTTGCTATTGACACTCCTTGGAATGTATTTTTTGAATAAACACTCTCAAGTGATAAGTAGGATAAGCAAATTTGGGAAACTTGTACCTAGAAAGAAAGTTCTGGATAATTTCTTGAATCAGAGTCCTAGCACCCACAGAGATTTTTCATACAGAAAATAAATGGCCTTGAATGGAAGGGTCAGGTTTATAATAGGACTGAGTCAATCAGACTCAGTTGAGAAACTAGAGACTTTATAGGTACTTGTTGGGAAATGGTGGAAAAAGGAAGGAAGAAGGGCCCACAGAAGCTTGCGTCAGGGAAACAGGTGGTTCTGTGGGATTTCAGCTGATTTATGCTTGTTTATAAACGGAAGTTGGAGACAAATGTATTCCTGGCACAAAAATGTCCATGAACTGAACTGAAGGGGGATTGTAAATGGTGGTTGGGAAGAACTCAAATTCTAGTATATTCTGTTCTCTAGGTGGGCAGAATCACCATACGTCACTACTCCTTTCCCCTTTTAGGGCCAATGAAAGTGTTATTTGTTTGCTTTTTCATTTTATGATGTCCAGTGCCATGATAATGTGGCTGTGGAGAGGAGAAACCCCGTGGCAGCCACGGTGGTGATGAGGTGGATGGAAGAGAGGATGGTTATTTCAGTGTGGAGAAGGGCAGGATGGGTTAATGTTTTAAAAGTTTTGCAAAACCTTAGTCCCGTGAGATGGTTTTGTGGTATTGCTTTTAGCCCTTCTCCCTCTAAGCTTCTGGCACGTATCATGCCTTCCAGTGTCACCTATGTTGTTGCGAGTAGACATTGTCTATCTTTAGCATTACTGTGTGTCTTTAGCATCACATTGCTGTGATGGCCCCAGGGAAGATGTGCCAAAGAATATAGGGGAGCAGTCACAGCACCGGTTCTATCTACCACATTGGTACAAGGGCAGGTCTGCGAGAACACCAGGTTTGTGCAATAGCAGCGCGGGTATCGAAACATTTTGTTTTTAAAACACACGATGTGACTTTTGTGGGCAATGAACAAAGCCGAATGAATGACACACAGCTCACAGTCTGCTCCTTTCTCTTTGTGATGAAAAGGACTGCAAAATGAGATTTTTAAGTATTTGTAATCATCTAATAAAATGCTTCATGAGTATTTATGAGGTACTTCTTTAACTGGATAAATTATAATATTAATCAAAATCAAGATTACTGCTTGGAGTTCTTCCAAGAACCCAGATCATAGACAAAGCTTTTCAGGTATTTCTCAATTCATTAATTCTCAGTTAAGTTGTTTATCCCATTCTTTCTGCATGTACAAGAAGGCCGCTATTTGACAGGAGCTCAAACAATCCCAATATGAATTGCTGTTTGCTGGTTTCTTAGCTAAATAATGACGACTTAGGAGGGATTTTATTTAATATTAACAATATCCTAAGTGAATATGCATGAATGCAATTTCATTCTGTTATGATTTCCTCTCTATTCTGTGATTGAGACCCTGTGGGAGGCAAATTCATACATCAAAGTTAATTCTTTGTACATCCTCTTTCCTTGTCCTCCTCCCCTTACCAGCAGTGGGGGAGGGGTTGAGACGTAGTGTTCTATGACAGTGAGGCAGACCATGGCGGAATTTAATGGGTTGGGGACTTTGAAACACAAAGGCATCTTTATCTTAGAAGAATTAACTGCATTAGACCCTGAAAAAAATCTCAGAAGTAACCTAGGTTGCTTTAACTTTTGAAGTCCAGTCTGATAGTACATAAAGTGAGCTACCATTCCACAGGTGTTTTGAGACAGAGTACAATAATTCTTATAGAAAGGAATTTTAATTTTGTCTTATTTTAATCCTAAATTGTTTGTTTCAGCAAAACTAGTTTAGAGTCAGCTGGAATCTCACAAACAAAATTTACAATTTACTAAAGCTCTACCAGGTGGGCCAGTGCAGGCCAATATGGGCAGGCCAATATGGGCAGGCCACTTGCCCCATGCTTTGTCAAGGGAAAAAAATTTTTTTAAAAAATTTTAAACAGTTTTATGAGGAAGGTGCTAAAACTAGGTTCAAAGGTGAATTTTGAAAGAGATATAATCAGGCAATCACGCATACTGAAATGAATGCAATAATAGATGCAAAACTAGCTAAAATCCTGTTGGGCAATAAAATGTTATGTTTGGAGTCATCTTTTCTAAAGATTGGGAAATGAATTTTATCTTTACTAGACAGCATTTATTTTTCTTGCTATGGACAGTGATCATTTGCATGATACTCAGTTTTCTACAACTTCTACTCTTATAGAGGAATATAGAGAAACTAGAGGCCTGATGCATGAAATTTGTGCAAGAGCATGCCTTCCTTCCCCCAGCTGCCAGCACCAGCTTCCCTCTGGCCACCAGCACCCAGGACCAGGGCTTCCCTCACAGCCCTGGCTTCTGGAAGGTCATCTGGTCTAATTAGCATATTATGTTTTTATTATTATAGATTGATTGGAAGGCAATTAAAGGTGCTTACCTGTAGAATGAAATAATCCCCAGAGGGTCTCTCTTCTGTGAAAGGATACCCAGTAATCTTTCTTGACATTTTCAAGGTATTTGACACTTTTTTTTCTGGGAAAAAAAAGTCTATTTACTTTTGTAGAAATTTTAGATTTTATCTTTATCTTCATCTCAGAAGCCTAGAGTACTATTTGGGTAAAGCTACTGTTAATCCTGTTAAGGTTTAATCTTTAGATCTTAAATCTAAGAATCTGTCTCTTAATCCAACTGCCAAAAAATAGTATTTTGATTCCTTTTGTATTAGTTAAGAATTCAGAGCATCCAGGTAAATAACTTTGTCAGGAAGAAAATGTCATATAATTTGCCCACATTTATCACCTGTGTCCCTTTCTGGGGAACAAGGCTGACAGAATGGAAAGACAGCCAAGTCTATATTTCTCACTTTCATAAATGTTTTCACTGAGACTATTTAACTGATCAAACAGGATATGGTCATATAAATGATCATAAGAATATTTTTATGAATGATGAAAATAAAGGCCAGAAGGGTTAAGTCCCCAAAGCACACTGGCATCATGGGGGAAAAATCATTCAAAGCAGAACTAGCACAGCTCAATTTCTCCAATTGATGGTTGTGTGATTTTGCACAACTGACTTACCTTCTATGTACCAAGATGACCCTAAAGTCCTGATGCTCTGGGCTCCTAGGCCACATTCCTGGCTGAGTCTGAAGCGACTGACTAAGATCTTACCAGCAAAGGCTTGCTGGCAGACATCCACTCTGAGGCTGTTTTCTATGGATTCTTTCCAACTATCAATAGAAATAGAATTGAATCAGAGGAGTGAACTAAATAAACAATAATTCGAACTACATATCAAAATAGGAGGCATATAGCATTTTGCTAATAACTTACTAAAGCCACCAGAAGTTGGGGCTCGTCTCTGCTCACATGTATGATATTCCTGCACATGAAATTTCTGCACTTTTTTCTTGTTAATCATCACCAGAGAGTATTTTTCTATTGATTTTTTTTTTTTGAGAGAAAGTGGAAGGGAAAGGGAGAGACACAGAGAGAAGCATTGATGTGAGAGAGACACATCCATTGGTTGTCTCCCACATGTGCCCTGGCCAGGGCCAGGGATTGAGCCTGCAACTGAGGTACATGCCCTTGACCAGAATCAAAGCCGGACCCTTCAGTCCTCAGGCCAACACTCTATCCACTGAGCCAAACAAGCTGGGGTGTTTTGCACATTTTTAGTTGTAAGAAATACATATCCTTTTGTTGGATGGGTGGTGGTTATTGTTCTTTTGGCTTTTGACAAAGTTGTAAAAGCAAAAACTAACACACATGGCCTTCAGGAGAGATAGTCAGTCAAATATTAAGATTTATATCAAGGCATTTAGCTGCCTAATAATATACACATATAAGAGCTCGGGTTTAGACAATTACTGCATATGATGCTGAAATCGTTAACAACATTTTCACAGGGTGCTTGTAGCTACCTCTTTCCAGATAGCTTTCTTTAGGTTGGTGGCATCTTGCATTTCTGCTATTACAAAGTCAAATGATTTGCTATTGATTTTGCTTTGAACCTGCAGTGATAATATGGTGTTGGCAGAGACTATAACGAATGTGGATCCTCATGTTGCCCCAGGGTTTATTTTCAGACTAAACCTTTTTCCCATGTAGCCATTGTGGGTTATTTTTAAAAACTTAAATAAATTTGAAAGGATTCATGTTATCTTCTTGTTCCCAGTAAGACCAGAGTTTTCAAGGTGCTCTCTTAAGATGAGAAAAAACCCTCAGACATAAGTAATCCTACTGGAAAGATTATATGGGATTTGGTCTAATCCTTATTTTTTTCCCCACATTTTTATCTCTGACTTTCATCAAACTAAATCAATGAATATGACTAGTATTGGGGATCTTCTTATCTTAATGGACTTTTAAAAACATCAGCTAAAGCTTGTTATATTTCTAATTTAGAATCCTAACTCCCCTTAATGAAATGTGTTCCTAAATTCTCATCAGATATTTACTTTGCAAGGATTTGTGTAGCTTCAGAAATTTCTTGAGCTAAAAATGAGAAATAGGTTTGTTTAATTTCTATGATTGAATTCTCCTTAATAATTTATCTTCCTTATAAGTATATTTTTATCCTTCCTTGATAGAATTATTTTTTGGCATTTTGTAAATAAATTCTTCTTTTGCCTCCCTGGGTTTAAAGCCCTAGTAGTTGTTTTTGTTTTTTGTTTTTTAATTTAGACTGGAAAAGAATGACAACCGTTATAGCTAAGTTTCATCAAATGCTTACTATGTGCCTGGCTCTTAGTTAAGTGTTCACATCCCTATGTACTCAGCTTTTATAACTTCTCCAAGGAGGTAGGTATTCTTATGATTCCGTTTCAAAGTGGGAATACTGAGGCTTTTGGATCTCAAGTTCCTCAAGGGTACACTGTTAAATAAGAGGAGGATTGGGGATTTGAACCCACTTTGTCTAAACGAGTGTTCCAGCCAGAAAAGTTGCAGGGAATGAATAGCACAATCTAACTGGGTGCTTTTGAGGAGCATTTAATAAACTTAACATTTACAAAGAAGGGACAAGATGTAGGGAAATCACTAGGTATAGTGAAGATCCAGAATAGTATGGACAAGGAGTTGTTTCATCTTGACATCTGAAGGTACACCAGGAAGAAGTGATTACTATGAATCTCAGAGAGCAAGCTGGGGACCCTGTCAAGAGCAGTTCTTTGATCCAGCCTGGAGTCACCCATGGGAGGGAGTCCACGATCTCCTGCCTATGTATCCAGTTACAGGAACGCAAAAAACAACTAAAGAGTCATTGACATACAGTGGGGCCTTGACTTACAAGTTTAATTCGTTCCGAGACCGAGCTCCTTAACTCAAATTACTCTGTCAACTCAAAGCAAAAAATCGGAGAGAGACAGCTGGTATCTCAAAAAACTCGTTAGCCAGGATACTCGTAAGTCAAGACCCCACTGTAGTTCATATTCAGCCACCAAGAACAGAGCAGGGTGGAGAAGGTAGGGGGAGTAAACCTACCGAAGTAAATTGTAGATATTCAACAAGCTAATTCTTCCATGGTGGGAATCTTTGTATCACCTGTGTCTGGAGTGTCTGCAAATAATTCAGTTTGACAACTCTAAGGGACAATGCGTAAGAGTCAGATTTTAATGCTCTAGTAAGAGAGACTAAGGACTAATGGGTGAAACTAAAGGCAGAATCTGTTCAGTACAGGGAAGAACAGACTTGTACCCTAAACTGTTGATCTCTGAATGAGATTGCCTTGAATGTCTTGTTATTGGAGGTTCAATCAGTAAATATTTGATGAGATAATAAATGTAAAATGCTTTGAAAATGTAAATTTAGTTAATGATAATGATGGCAACAATGATGAGGAGGATAGCCACGGTAGTTTATCTGCATTGTAAAACGGAACTGTAAAATTTTAAAGATGTTAATAGTGAAGAAAGGGGACAATTATAATTACACTGTTAGCACCTGTAATGCATCAAGGTGTCATGCTAAGTTCTTTATTTTACCTCTTCTAATGGAATGTATTTATGAACAACCCTGGTATTTCAGTGTGAGGAGCCTCATTGATAAATGAGGAAAGAGGCTTAGAGAAATACAGGAAGTAGTAAGAACCTAGACATTTTGGTTCCAGAACCTAAATTCCTATCCCATATACCATATTGCCTTTATATTGATTGGGCAGGTTGAGTCACCAGATTGAATCATATTGGACAACCAGAGTATGTTGCCTCTTTTACAACAAAATAACTTTGAGGTTGAAAGCTCTCCTAAAAGGCAGGATTTATTGAGCCATATGCTAACCAGAAAAAGGACCAGATCCTGGGACATACAGTCTAAACCACCTGTGATAGATGAAGAAGACAAACACATCCATTGTTCTGGGGCTGACGGGGCTCTTTTCTGTATGAGCTTGGGGAAGAAAGATGTACCTTGTTTTGAAAGAATTTACATTGGCTGTAGATAAAGGGGTAGGAGAAGGGCAGTTCTGGGATAGGCTCATGGTCTGTAAAGAAGACGTGTTTGCTGCTTTGGATTGGTTGTGGGCGATAGACCAGACTGTTCACGTGTAAGAGGATGTTGTGACTTTTGGTGCACAGCTCTTCTTTCGAGATAGCCACCGGGAAGTCGATTCAGTTTTAACATGCTTTCAGAAATGTGAGCAGGCTTTTGCTGGTTTTGACCCATGGCTCTGCTCACCGATTAACTTGTTACTTCTTCCTCCCACCCTCCAGACTGCTGTAATTTCATTTAAGACATCTCACAATTTTCCTCTTGCCATACACATTACTATCTATTTCAGTTCCAAGAAAGGCATTGCTAATTGAATACAGAACAAGTTCATACCTGGGATAAAACCTAACCTTGTTCAGAGTCGATGAGTAAACAAATACAAGCCATCATGATATTAAGCTAAACGACTCTCTTTCACAGGCTGGTATAGGATGAAGATGTCTCGGGAAGGCTCTGGACCATTGTGATTGATTATGTAAAATTCCCAATTGTGGAGGATTCCCAAAAGTCCCCTGAGACTTTGGAAGCCTTTCCTGTTCTTAAATTTAGTTGCCAAACAGTTCTCTTAGTACTAATATTCAGAAATTCTCATTTCTCCCCAAGGCAGCAAGTTAGCGGTCCCTAGGAAGAGTTCAGATCTCTGTAGAAATTGGGAGCTGGAGAATTTTTTGCTTTGCTCTTTTTAGCACAGTCACTGGAGAGGGATTCATTTGTATATTAAAAGAGCAACTTGAGAGGAAAATGGTCACAGTCTTTCAAGGGCCAGCTAGACTATGTCAGGAATGAAGGGCATTTAAATGGTGACAACTGCCCGCCTGCCTTCTGCAGTCACCCATCCTCACCATTATCACCTTCAGATGACACTTGCCGTACAAATTCGAAGGCAGTTATAAGAGATTTCACAAATTGACTTGAATCTTGAAGATTCAATTAGACACATTGCTTTGACTTTGTTTGCACAGCTGTTGAATGTGTGGTCTGTGAAGGGGTTTTCAGCTATTAATGTAAGAACTAAAGTGAAAAAAGTTCATGTGATGCTTTATAACTCTTCACACTCATGGCTTTATTATCCAGCCTATATCTTTTAAGGGAAAAATCTTTTTACATAGATGAGACTATCCTTAACCTCTGTGTTATACATAAGTAGTTTTCTCATATGATAAAGATTCTAGGGCCTCAAAGTTCTTGTCATCCTCCTCTATACAATCTCTAGGTGACTCTGGAAGCCTTTATTATTACTGTCAATTTCTACCGTCTCATAAACTGTACATACAAAAACACTAGAGTCTAGTAAAATTACAGACTCTTTCCAAAGAGTTCCACAATGACCTGAGATATATACAAAATGATTTATCCCGCTGAGTCTCTGTGGAAACACATCATGTCTCATAAGATATTTTTTAAGAATTTAAGGAAGAGGTATAAGTTGTGAATCCCAAAGCAGCAACATAGAGTAATTGAAGGCAATGCTATGGGTTTGCAGCAACTGTAAATTGTGTGTTAGGGATCCCAGTGGAGCAAGTGGAAAATGAAGAGGGAAAGTTAATGTTAAAAATAAGGGGAAAATAAAAAGGCAGGTGTGATATGCCAACTTTCAGGTTTGGCACATTGAAAGTGGGCAATATTATTGTGGATATAAAAAAAG
Organism: Myotis daubentonii; assembly: GCF_963259705.1. Classification (NCBI taxonomy): domain Eukaryota; kingdom Metazoa; phylum Chordata; class Mammalia; order Chiroptera; family Vespertilionidae; genus Myotis; species Myotis daubentonii. The sequence goes on along the minus strand of NC_081854.1, from coordinate 51,497,100 downwards.
GTAAAAATGTCTTATCAAACACTATCACTGTAAAGTTACTATAAAATAAATCCAGAAACAGACATTTGAAAAATGACTGAGAAAGGAATTGAAATGACTCCTGATGAAATTTTGGATGGCCTTCCTGATGGGGGAAAAATAATTGGCCTTATTTAGAGGATCAAAGTATTTCAAATAATTAATTATTTCACGGAGATAAAAGTCTTCAGAGATTACATTATGAGATGAGTAAAGAAAATTCATGATGATGTGATAGATTTTAGAATATTAATTGTATATCAATGCCCATTGATTGTGCTAGTGAGGCTGCATGATTCATTGAGGTAAGATGCAAATAGGAGTTAATGCTGTTACTTGACTTCCAGTATTTAAAGATGTCTTTTCTAAATTATTCTAACTTAATGGCTGTTTTCTTTTGAAGAATAAGAAATGGCCAGGAGGAGCCAACATGTTCAAGTAGTTAAGAGTTAGAGACTGGAACTTCTGTTATGTAAGTTTAATAATATAGTCTTCATTTTATCACTGGCTCATGAAGGATTCCAATGTCCCATTTGGTGAGCTTAATTATCCCCTCTGGTGTTTTTCCATATTCTATGCTAAATATTAAGCCATGATGTTATATCATTGAGTGGAACTGCTAGGCCATAAAAAAAATACTGTAAGCCTTTCAGAATTGCAATTTCCAAAAGAAGAAGACTTTAATAATAAACGCATCTAACTGAAGACACTTGGTATTAGGCTTGGGGCAAGAAATGGAAGGGTTGCTCCATGAGCCTTACATTTCCCAGTGTGATTTATGCAGCATGATTGTGTCTAAGTAAACCCTTCTTTCCCAAACCATTTTATTGGTTAAGGGAAGATTATTATCTGGAAAGAGCAAGTTGAGACATTAGTTTCTGTCTCTAGCTTTGTAATTTCGGTTTGGAACGACCGATTAAAAATGTATAAGGTTATATAACTGTTTTCTTATCTACAAAATGGAGACAATATCATCAAAACAATGCATGGAGAGAGAATGTTTTGAAATGTGTTTAAAAATGTGTTTATGACTGTACCTTGGTGAAAGAGCCCAGAAGTGGCTGAGCATCTATCTGCTATGTGCAAAGTCTGTGCTGGAGGTAGATAGGCAACAGCCATTTCATCAAGGGTCTCACAACCCAGGAGGAGAGAGAGTAGGTGGTAGGTAAAGAGATGAGGAAATGGAATTGAAAATTGTTTGGGAGATAAAACCTACAGAATTTAATAATTGATTGGGTGCTAAAGTTGTAGGAAGAAGAAATGTCCAGTATAGCTCCTAGTGTTTGGTCTGAGCAACTGGATGAAAGGTGGGGACACAATAAAATAGAGAACACCGAGAAAAGTAATTTTTTGGGGTGTATAATGAGTCCTGTCTGAGGTATTTCTCACTCTGAAGACATTAGAACTGGGCTTTGGGATACAGGAGCCAATTACTAACCCTTGCCTACTCATCTTCATCTTCTCATACGAATGTTCTCCTCAAACCAGGACAACAATACAAGCATTTTCCTCCAATTAAACCTTTTATACTCCTTCTTCTGCCTCTGCTCTTATTGGTCCATCAATCAGGAGTGCCTTTCTGATGTTTCCATTTACCTACATTCTAACTATCCTTCATGACTCTACTGGCTTATAACAGGACATCTCTTATTGAACTTTAGTGAGTTGTCTATAGGACCATAGGATGTAGAAAATCAGCATGAACTCCACCACATGGTATCTGTCAGGTTGTATGCACCAAGCCATAGGGCTTCTTGACTGCAGGCTAGAGCTAATATAGAGCTTTTTCTTGTTCTTGGAATAACTAAAGATTAACATTCTTCTATATCACTCAATAAGCTCATTAGCATAGTATTCCCAAGAGCAGAATATCTCTAAAAACTAAGGAGGCACACTGATTGTTGTACTTTTCTCAGTGATGGGTGGTGCAACGGGCAATAATGTACCCTCTACTTTGTAGGGGATGTCTCAGGATGCTCCAGAACTCTGGGTTCCTGAGAACTTCACCAATGAATCAGGCTCCTAAACCTTTGTAGTTTCTCCCAATTTCTGGAGAGCATGTCTCTTACCAAGCATACTTACCCCTGTTGCTCCTCGGTTGCAGCAAGCATGATGTCACCAAATAGTGGGCCAGTGTCCCATGCTGTGATTGTCTAGATCAGCATTGCTCAATAGAAATACAGTCCAAGGCACATATATAATTTAAAATTGTCTAGTAACTATATTATACAACAGGAAATGAGTAATATTAATTGTAGCAATATATTTTATTTACTCTACCCCAAATATGTTCTTTTAAACAGACTATTAATATAAAAAAGTTAGAACAGAAGGCATAACGGATGCTTATTTTTTTTCTTGCCCTGGATCTGAAAAGTGAACTTTGGACAGCCTGCCTCTGTCACTTACTCCTGTGTAGAGAAGTATAAGTTATTCTTTCTCAATGAGAGAGGCTGATAAATGGATGGAGAGAAAACCTAGAAACATGAATAGGTTTCTTCTTCTATGTTCTAATGATATGAGTGCATAGATATCCCAGCTTCTCCAACAGAGCCCATGATTTCATAAGCTAGCCTGGTTGTTAGCTATAATTTCACCAGTGTTTTTTTTCTATCTTAAGAAAGCAGCAAAGCAAACATGACATCATTATAGGAATAATCTTGAAACTCTTTAACTTATAAAGAAGTAAAGTGTTGGCCAACTTTAATACTTTAGTACATTCCATGAGGCATTAGCCTAAATTTATGGCTCCAATCATTTATGGCTCTCTGCTGTGAATGACATTACAAATGATCTATTTGGATACCCTCATTTTTCTGATGACCCACAGGTAAGCCGCGTAAATCTCCCAATTGGCAACTCTCTTTGTGTTTCTTGTTCAGTAGTTGCCTCTGTTTGCTCAGCACTTATTTTTATGTTTAACAAAAGGATGTGGATTTTGTTATGTTATAATTGAAAGGCACCAGCATAGGCAGCCTAAATTCAATTCCTTTTCATTTCAGTCAAATTTCACATTTCATTACAACAGAATTAATTTGATGGCCAAATCTGGGATGTTACTGCTTTCCAGCTAGATTTGCTTTCAATTTAACATCCTAACGATGCTTGTAAAATAGACAATAAAACAATCTTTTCTGATTTGGGAAATACTCTCTATTCTTCATGTCTCTCTGCTCCACTGTAACATTTTAGCTGAGTTTTATGGAACAATCACTTTCCTCATCTAATTACTGCAATTCCCTGCTAGATGGCCTCCCTTGCCCTGCGATGGCAAAATTATCATAAATACACAATTCCACCGCCAGCATCTCATCTTGCACATGCGTCAGTGAGCAGATCTAGGGTTTTTCCTCTCTAAATTGTATTCTTGCTAAATTGACAATTTTCAAGTCTTTCTCTGACATTCTAACAAGTTTTTGAGCAAGTTAAGGTTCAGGTTCACTCCTAGTGCTTACCTGTGACTGTGCAAGCGATAAA